>NC_133160.1:169526683-170208469 GCF_040802235.1 Manis javanica | reverse complement strand
GGATTCAGCTGGGGTTCTCCCGAAGTTGTGAGTTCTTCCACCAACTCTGAGAGTTTTTTATCCATATCTAGAAATGCGTCTTGGTTTTATTGAAACTGTTTACAAGCTCTACTGTATGCTGGGCATTCAAGGGGCCTGGAGGCTGGGGTCTTCATGCCCTTGGCCACTCCATGAGATGATGACCAGACGCTGAAATTTAACGACTGGAGGTCGTATTTTGTGCAAGACCCACAAGGCCGCCCTAGTGATGAGGAATGCTCTGCTATCACAGGAGCCGGACAGCAGCACTCGGGGCATTAGGGGAAAGAAGGCTACCATCTATTACACTGAAGTCGGCTTTCCCACTTGGGACTGCGGCTTTTCCTACTGCCAGAGCTATTCGTTCTCAATCCAAAAGGCAGCCTCTAGAGACCGGAGATGTTTCGGATTTCTCTAACAAGTTATGGGGCGGACGCCCGGGGAGCCGAAGGCAGAGGCCCGCCCAGCCAAGGTACAGCAGTGCGCGGAGCAGCGCGGATGAGGGCCCGAGATCAGGGGCCGGAGCAGTTAGGCCGGGCAAGTGGGGCGCTCAGCAGGACCTGAGACGAGGCGCCTGTATTTGGTGGAGGGAGGGACCGGGCCGGGGCTCCCCAACAGTCGCATTTACGTCCTGACACAAGCTCAAGGCACACTTGTTGGCGGCCGGGCGGGAGCTGTTCTTCTGAGCATCCCCAGCACCCCGCTGCCCACGGGCTCTCCTCTAGGCGGACCTGGCCGGCATCCCTAAGCCCGGACGCCACGGCTCCGCCAGACACAGGGGTGAGCCGGGAGGGGAGACGGCGGCCTCCAAGGAAGGAAAGGACGCCCTGAGGAAAGAGGAGGGAATGGCGTCCCGGGGAAGGACCAGCGACCCGCCCCCCGATCCGGCCTCAGCCCCGAGTCTCACGGGCGGAGCTCCACGCGACCCCGGTAGCGCAGCAACCACTGAACCTACACAGCCATCAGGACGTTTGCCTCGCCTCGCCCCTTCTGGTGGAGGGCCCGCCTCTGTCACGTGCCCTAGATCTACACAGTCATTGGCTCGCTATGGTCCAGTGGGCGCTGGGACAAAGGTCAACACGACGATGGCACCTGTAGCGCCGCGCGGAGCCTCGTACCGTAGACACGCCCCTTCCGGCAGATGCCCCACCCACGTCCGGTCAAGTGTTTCGACCCCAGTAGCCAGTGGTTCTACTTGACCCTGGAGGCGTGTGCACGGGGGCGGGGCCGAGGCCTGCGCGTTGACGCAGTGGAGCGCTCCCGTCTAAAGCAGAGCGGGGCAGCGCGAAGTGCGGAAGAAAGGAGGCAGAGGGCGCGACAAGTTCTTAAAGGGCGCGCGGGGCCGGTTTGGGGCCTGCCCGAGGGCTGCGAGCTCGGTGTGCACTCTGCGGCCGCCAGGAGGCTCGCGGTGTCCGGACCCACTCCGCGACGTGCTAGCCAGACCGGGCCGGGTGGGAACGGGTCCTGGAGGCCCCTCCCCCATGCGCCGCCCCGACGGGCCAGAGGGGTTGGGGGGTCCTCGGGGCAGGGCTGGGCGTCGGGACCCTAATGGAACGTGCGGACCTGAGGCAGCGTCGGGGGTCTGACGAAGCAGAGAGGGAGGGGCCGAAGTGGCCGAAATTCCCATGCAGTGCCCACTGGCCGCGTCCTGATCTGCCCCTCAGCTTTTGTCAGCAGCTTGCCTACGAAGGCCTGCTTGACTCCAGGCGCCGGCAGGTACCCCCACCCCTTCCTGAAGGGTATGCGCCCCCGCTGCCATCTCAGGCATCGCTGACCCCCAGACTTCGGGTGGAATGCCAGCTCCGTCGCTGTGGGGTGACCTGCTCCCGGGCCTACCGGCTTGGACTCCTACCCCTCAGCTGCCCACCCTCAGTGCGCCCCACGCCCGGGAGGGTAAAGCTAAAGGGGATGGAATCACCAGTTTGTCGCTCCTGCGACCCGGGGAGCTAGATGCCCGGACGACGCCCCCAGGACTAGACCCGTGGTCCCCACCCACCCTGGACATGCGGCTCTTGATGCCCACCCACAGCCAGGCCTTGTGAAGTGCTTACCTCCCATTCCTCTGGGTGCCCCCCATCACAGCCCAGGGGCCTCTTGGTGGGCAAGCTCCACTTGGAGCCCACACCCAGCCCTCCTCCTCCCTCCCTTCCCTTGCACTGAGGTGCTGTGGCCTCCGCCTTTGCACATGCAGTGCCCACTGGCCACGTCCTGATCTGCCCCTCAGCTTTTGTCAGCAGCTTACTTAGGAAGGCCTGCTTGACTCCAGGCGTGCTGGAGGCCCCTGGGCTTTGGGCTCTCCAGTGGGTCTGCAGTGCCCAGCACTGCACCAGCACAAAACACATGCTCAGTGGGGCAGGAAGATGTTCCCCAGAACCTGGGGTGAAAGCACCAAAGATGTGGGTCCATCAGCACTGTTCTTAATGGCAAAAGGTGGAAACAAAGCTGTATAGTGGGACTCCACTTGCATGAAATGCCCAGAAAAGGCAGATCCACAGAGAGCAGATTCGCATCCACTGAGGGTGGATAGGTTGATGATAGGCACTAAAAATATGCGAGTGGTGTTTTAAAAGGGTAGAATTTGTGGTATTTGAATTGTACTTCGATAAAACAGTTACTAGAAAAAGAAAAAAGTGGCTAAGTCCTGTTGCCAGCAGCAGGGGCTGTGGTTTGCCGCAGGCAGTCACCGCTCCTACCGGGTGGTTTTGTTTTTCTCATCCTCTAGATTTTTCTCATCCACACGAAAGTGTGCTGTTTCTTCCATGCTAAGACCCTTCTCTTTATCCAACTTCTCTCCCCAGCCTGTTGCACTATTTTGAAGCAAAATCCCTAGGGACAGGTGTCCACTCATCGTGCCTCTTCCCCTGCTGTACCTGTGTCCACCCGGGTTGCCTGAGGTGCTCGTGTGACTTGATCCAGCCTCCTGTCCTGCACTTCCCAAGCAGCCTGCCCACCACCCTTGTCTCAGCTGGTCTTAAAGCAGTCTTCTCCACAAATGATGTTGGGATAATAGGGCAAACATGAGAGAATGATCCTCAACTTCCTCACACCCCATGCGGGAGTGTTGGGGGAGCGTTGTGTATTTTTCCTCGGTCCTTGTCCCCACCACGACAAAGAACTGAAGGGCAGAGACACAGTAGTGAAGCAGAGCAAAAGTTTATCTACTGTTACTTAGAGAAACAGTACAGGCCACCTCAGCAAGGAGAGGTTCCCTGAAAGGTTTGGAAAGTTTAATATTAAAAGGTTACACACTCAGAAAGTGCGGACGACCTCACAGAAGAGCACCCTGGGGGACCCCTCTTTTAAGGATTCTTTAGGAATGTGACTAAGGGCTGGGGGTGCAGATTAACTTAACACAAGGAACTTCCTGCTCTGATTTCTCCCTGGGATACCCGTGTCTTGGTCTGGGAGCAGATCAAACAGGCTGCCTGCCCAGCCCCCAAGGTGGGCTGAGTTATTGTCTGTTTGCTAAAGAGTAAGTTAAAAATGTAAGATTTTTAACTTCCTGGGTATTAAAATACAATCTTTAAAGATGGAATCCTTCCTGCCTTTTACTATGTTGTTTATGGCTGGGCGTGCATGATTAACACAATAAAGACATGGGCTCGGCTGAGGTACCCTCCTTTATCTGGGGAATATTCAAATATTCCAGGCCAAGTTGCTCCTGGCTTTTTGAGCTTTAATTGATTAATTTTGAGTCTTTTTAGTGGACTTTCTGGCCTTTTTCTCTTCCACCCTGCTCATATCTATTTTCCTGCCTAACAGAAGTAATTTGCAGTGGGCTACAGTGCACATGTAAAAGCAAAAACTACACGTACAAGGTACAAGAGAACATCACGGTGCACCTGGGGTAGGCAAGTGGTTCTTAGAAGCCTAACCATAAAAGAAAAAGTTGGTTAACTGAACTCCACCAAACGTAAAACCTCTGTTGATCAAGTGACAGTCAATAAAGTGTAAATAGGTGTAAGTCCGGGGAGAGAAAATCCCAGAGCAAAATACCCCTAAAATCCGAAATTAGTCAAAGAGAGAAATAGTTTAAAATCCATTTATTGCTTACAAAATTGCAGTACAGCCCATCTCTCTCTCAGGCTCCAGGATCAGCAAAACCGGCCCCCCTCACCTTTCAGGTACAGATAAGCCCTCCTTGCCTGGGTAATTACCCATTGATATGGAGATGAACTTCTCTCCACCCCTGAGGAGTGATGCAAATGAGTAAAGCTGTACTTCTCTCCACCTCTGAACGCCTACTGATATGCAGGTGTACCGAAGCCAGGCGAGATATTCTGGAAATATTACAATTTTACCCACAGGCAGCCCCTCCAGAAATCTTGCCTTACAATTTACTCGTTCCCCCTCTTCCGACCAATCTAGTAACATACAATAGCAACAGCAACAAAATCTTGATAATCGTCAAACCAGAGGATTCAGCCTATGCAGATTAAGTAAATGTACTTTACAGCACAATCTCTCACTAAGCACAAAATACGTTTCTACACTTGTTTACTCATTCCTAACAACCATGCTAGCTTGCTCACAAAACATTTGCCAAACATTAGACAAAGTCAAGCCTCTCTTTAAGCACTTTTTTTCTTGATAACAGCAACATAATCATAATTCTCAAGCCAGAGGATTCAGCTAGGTCCCATGCATATTAAGTCCAAAGCTCATCCCATTCCAGCCATCACGCAGCCGTTGCAGCAGGGGGCGCATCCAGGACACAAGGACTGTAGAAGCAAATAACCATGGTTGTGGGGGCTCAATTTGCTGTTATTCCAGGCATACACAGGAGGCCAGCTTCCAGGCCTTTTCCCCAAGGTGCCAGAGGAGCTAGCAGTCGCTGGTCCATGTGTTGAAATGTCCAGGGCCACATCCATTTTACTCCTAATTGCTGCACCCATCCTTGCAACGCCATGTCCAATAAAGTGGGTGCCTTGATCGCTCTCAATCACTAGCGACTGGCCATAGGCTGTAAAGAGATGCTCTAGGCCCCTCTTGGGGGTTTGCTGATCTACACAACGTGCAGGGCACTCCTTCCAGGATCGGCTGACTTCTTCAAAGGTCAATGGCAAGCCCCACCGACGGGCCCACATTATGTTTTGCCCCACATGCAACAAACACTGATGTAGCCATTCGGCCACATCAGAGGCAGGCTTTCCTTCTAGTCAGTGCACCTGGGCCAATTGTCTGCTTTACCATTCCCTGGGGATGCCAAAGGCAAATGGCCAGTCACGATAGACGGCAGGTGTCTGTGCCACACCACTCCATGGCCTTTGGGTCCAGACTCACACCCACCCTGTGATGGGAGGTGGTTATTACCTTGGTGGGAGCTGTTCCTGTGATGGGCTCCATAGCCAGCAAGGCCTGGTACACCGCAGCCAGTTGCTTCTCTGTCAAGGTGACCCGGACCTCTGCTCCTTTCCATAGTTGTGACCAGGGTCCAGTGTCGGGAGGAGCAGCAACAGTGGCAGAAGCAGTAGCCTTAGGCTCGGGCCACGGGCTGGGGTCTACATGGCCAGCAGCGGTGGTGGCGTCTCCACAACCACACGAGTATGGAGTGTAGACACATGTCCCTTGGCATGAGCGCCATTTCTCCCCATCATTTCTAAGGGTGGCCCTCCCAAAGGTTGCACCCATTATAACAGATTTTGGGTTCAGAGGAATCCTACTGGCTGCGCCAGGTGTAAATCCAGGGAGAGAATCCCGGGGCAAAATACCTCTAAAAACCAGAATCAGTCAAAGGAGAGATCCATTTATTGCGTACAAAACTGCAGTCAGGACAATCTCTCTCTCAGGCTTCAGCAGCAGCGAAACCAGCCCCTCTCACCTTTCAGGTACAGATAAGCCCTCCTTGCCTGGGTAATTACCCACTGATATGGAGATGAACTTCTCTCCACCCCCGAGGAGGAATGATGCAAATGCAGTAAACCATACCTCTCTCCACCCCTGAACGCCTGTTGATATGCAGATGTACTAAAGCCAGGCGAGATACTCTGGAAATATTACAATTTTACCCACAATAGGTAATTGACAAAGGATGTGTATCCTGGATATATAATGAATTTCTGCACATCAGGAAAAAAAGATAATCCAATAAAAAGTGGGCAGAAGATTTGAACGGACAGGTGAGCAATCAGCAGGAGCTCATACTCTTGGGCCTCAGGGAGATGCGGAGGAAACCTGCGCCCCCAGGCAGCTACCTGAAGGTCAGCAAGGCAGTGGAGCAGCCAGATCCTCGGCAGGGGTGCCCCTTTGGGAAAACCTGTTGCAGCTCCAGACAAGGCACCACCACAACCCTGCAGATGTACTGCTGGATACTAGCCCCAGAGAAAGGAAACCATGTGGCCAGTGCTGTCACAACTTTATTCTTAATAGCTTAAAATTGGCCACTGTCCATCCAGAAGAGCCCAGATAAATGAGCTGTGGTTTCGTGGGATGGATGTTCCTCAGGGACACACAGAGGCCCACAGTAGCAACGTGTGGGTGAAGGTGTTTACTGAGTGGAGCCAAGTTAGACCCGAAAGGGTATGACCCGCCCATGCCAGCTGTCCGAGCAGGGACTGCGGGTGGGGCACGCGTGACCTGGGAAACAAGGCCTGCACCCTGGGGTCAGGGCTTGCCGGGCACTTGGCCGTGGTGGTTACATGTGTGAACGTTTATCAGTATTCATCATATTGTTTACTTAAGATCTGTATGTTTCAGTGATGCAATTTTTACCTTGATTAAAAAAACTCACAGTTGGCAAACACAGCCATGTGGGTAAAATTGTAATACTCCCAGAATATCTCGCCTGGCTTTAGTGCAGCCGCATATCAACAGGAGTTCAGGGGTGGAGAAAAGTATTGCTTTAGTACATTTGCCTATCAATCGGCTTTCCTCAGGGGTGGAGAAAGTTCATTTCCATATCAATGGGTAATTACCTGGGCAATAGAGGGCTTATCTGGACCTGAGAGGTGAGGGGGGTGCTGGTTCTACTTCACAGGAGCAGGAGAGAGAAGCATCCCCAGACTGCAGTTTCTAAGCAATAAATGGGTTGTAAACTTTATTTCTCCTTTTGACTAATTTGGTTTTAGAGGTATTTTGTCCCGGGATTTCTTCTCCCTGGGCTTACAGCTATCAGTGTCTGAAAGACCCCAGGGCCCAGCACAGGTGCTAAGGGGACGGAGTGGGGGAGGCACTGAGCTGGCATGGCCATTTGTTGGTGGCGTCAGCTGCAGTTAGATGCTGTGGGTAAAACTGTAACATTTCCAGAACGTCTCGCGTGGCTTTAGTACACCTGCACATCAACAGGTGTTCAGAGGTGGAGAGAAGTATGGCTATAGTGCATTTGCATAATCCCTCAGGGGTGGAGAGTTCATCTCCATATCAATAGGTAATGACCTGGGCAAGGGAGGGCTTATCTGTACCTGAGAGGTGAGGCGGGAATCAGTTTTTGGCTTCTGCTAGATCAGGAAAGAGAGAAACGGCCCAGACTGCAGTTTGTGAGCAATAAACAGATTTTAAACTTTATTTCTCCCTTTGACTGATTTCGGTTTTTAGAAGTATTTTGCCCTGGGATTTCCTCTCCCGGACTTACAGATGAACACCCAGCAACGCCTCCCCTCGGCATCTTCCCACGTAACTGCACGAGTCCAGCAAAAATCAGCACAGGAGCGCTGGTGGCGGCGGCACCTGGAACCGCCGAATGTCTGTCTGCCTGCGCGCCGGTGGCTGCTCCCTGTGATCATCTATTCGAGGGGCGCTCGCGGCAAGGGACGGGACCAGCCAGGGCCACCCACTGGGGGCCGCCCCTTTCAGGGCCCTGGAGAGATGCCTGCGCCGCTCGGCCCACGAAGTATGCCCTGAGGCACCTGGCAGGGCGGCCGGTCGCATTGCCCGTGCGCACGCCTTGTAGTTTCACTGTCAGGGGGCAAGACAGGGAGGGGCAGGCAGAGGGTGTTCGCAGGAGCTGCTATCCCCGGGAGGCACCCCGCGCGCCTGACCCTCCCGCGCTCTGAGCCAGGATCTCCGGTGGAACCCATGTGTGTGCCGAGGCATAAACAAGCAGCACGGGGCAGGGGCAAAGATCCCTGCAGGACGGCCCATCTGACAGTGCGCCCCTTTGTTTCCCCCAAAACAGGGTGTGGCGATGACCAGAGGCTGTGGTGTCTGGGGTGTGCAAGGTGGACCCCGGGCACAATGCTGGGAGGGCCTGGCGGAGGCAGGAAGCCGCAGCAGCCAGTGACCAGGCCAGTAGGGCTGCAGAAGTGAGCCAGGCAGAGCGGGACCTGGCAGCCAGGAGGTGAGGGAAGTGGGAGGCTGGGCTTGAGGGGGTGGCCCGGAAGGCGAGCAGCCTCTGTGGCTTTGGCATGAAGCATGTTAGGGGCAGCTGAAGAGGCTGGAATAGCACCGAGTGCGGGGCAGCTCTGAGCAGCGCCCCGTGCCATCAGGGTGGGGGCTCAGTTCCGCTAGGGGTCCAGTTGACACCCCTCCTCTTGGCCTCTCTGCAGCGCCACCCTCCTGAGGCTCAGCCAGCAGATCTGAGCATCAGAAGGGCTTTGGTGGCCTGGCATGGGGACAGGAAGGTGGTGCACGGTACCTCCTCCTAGCCTGGGCACCTACTCAGCATGCCCGAGATGCCCGAGAGTCCCCAGGGGCCCCCAGTTGGCACCCGGCTCCAGGGTGGAGCCACGGAGCACAGCTGTCCCGACACCAGAGCCGAGGGGCTACATGCTGCTGACCAGGGGGCTGGGCCTGAGAGGCGTGTGGTGGCTTCCACCTCACACAGGAATAATAGAAAACCCTTTATTAGCCTGTGTTACATGTACAGTTTATTAGATGATCAACATCGACATGCAAAAATAAGCACTAAATACAAACCTCTACACACAGTCTCATATAACTACAATGGTTCGCTGACTGATGTCCCTGGGGGATCCTCAGCTGGGCTCCCCGTTTTTGTGATGAATGGTGCTTAGGCTCAAGTTACAGAGCCATCTGGCAAGGCCTCTGCAGGGACTCAGCCGGGATTCCCATGAATACATCCTCAGGCAGGGAGTAAGGCGGCACGGACGGGGCACTGAACCTAACGGCCGACGTGTGCCGTGGCAGGCAGAGCCACCCTGGAAGCAGCCCGCGGGACACGGCACCAGGCAGCAGCTCTACAAAGCATCCTGACGTCCCTCATGGCCCAGCATCATGGTTCACTGCAGTGGAACCAGCACAGCCACACCCGCTCCAGGCTCACAAGGGAGCGGCCTGCCCTCCGGAGCACTTGTGAGCGAAGGGAGAGACAGAGCAGGGGGTGACGGGTCCCTGTCCTCGGGTGCGTGCAGGACCCCCTGGCACTGAGCCACCTGCCTGAGAGGCGAGAGCAGTTTCAGAAGCATCGAGAGGTGACTCAGGCACAGAATCCTACCAAGCGCCGTCTTCGTACAAACATGTGAAGTCTTACTTCCTCTCTTCCTAAGAGTGTTTATTGGTGCTCGCTGATCTTTGGTCGCAAGGAACAGACACGCAGGCGGGCAGGCGC
The DNA here is from genome assembly GCF_040802235.1 of Manis javanica. Lineage (NCBI taxonomy): Eukaryota > Metazoa > Chordata > Mammalia > Pholidota > Manidae > Manis > Manis javanica. The sequence continues at coordinate 170,198,946 of NC_133160.1, read as the reverse complement.
GGGGGCCAGGAGGGGCCTTCCGGGCGCCCTGGTGTGCAGCGACGACGCCTACATGATGTACACTTTCTCGGCTTGGGAGAAGTGGAAGACTTCTTTGGTTCTCGGGCAGACAACTTTGTCATCTTGGCGGATGGACAGCAGAGACTGGAAAACAAGGCAGATGCATTAGAGGAGCACAACGAACGTGGCTGAGACTCCTGTCCAGCCTCACGAGCCCCACCAGGAACCGCTTGCTGTGTCGAGGCGCCTTGTCAGCGAGCCTGCACCGCTCTGCTCAGGTAGCCGGCGCACCGGGCCCCACCCACCCCTGCCCAGCCCCTCACATTGTAGCCGTAGACGTAGCCGTTGGGCAGCATCATGGGTGGGTTGTTCTCGTTCATCACATCACCCGAGATTTTGCAGACCAGACGCGAGTTGGCGCAGTGGGCCATGGGCAGGGGCTGTGCCAGCTTGTTCAAGGAGCGGCTGCACACAGGGCAGTCGGGGCTCTTGGAGCTGCTGTCCTCCTTGTAGCACTGCCTGCACCTCAGGTCAAGGAAAGGCCACGGGGTCTTGGGGAGACGACCCGGCGACCCAGCAGCACAAAGCGGAGTGTGCTTTCGAGGTGGAGAGACACTGCGTTCAGCAGGAAGGCAGCCCTGCTGAGGCCTCCCCGCCGGGCGCCGTCACCCACCCGTCCCCGGGGCATCCTCAGGGACTCTGAGAAGGCTGCAAGCTGGAGAACCGGCTCTTCCTCTCAAAAGCACTCCACGCAGGCCGCCAGGGCTCTTGGCCAGCTCTGCCAGGCACCACAGGGGCCCTGGATAGTCCCCGCCCTCCTAGGCTCTGCCACATGCAGGGCCGGCCCTCTAAGCCCAGTGTTGGGTGAAAAATGGCAGGGGTCCTGATGGGGAACCAAGGGGCACCCTTCAGGGGGATGGGGCCTGCCAAACTCGACCGACGCTGGGGCCAGGAAGCCCTAGCTCTCTGTGATGGGAAGGCTGCTATCCAGCCCAAGACGTGATGGCATTCTGTGAGCTCCCTTGGGGACAGAAGCCAAGACTTGGCTGGGACAGCGAGGGCTCAGACCAGCCATAGTTCCAGAGATTCCTGGAGTCACACGGGAAAACCAGTCTGAATGGTTAAAGTTCCAGCTGGTCAAGATACCCAAAGGTCTGCTTGTGACTGACATGCAGCTCACCTGGCCACATCTGGGAATGAGGCACAGGGTGGTCTCAATGGGGTCTCCACAGACCAGTGAGGAGCCTAACCAGCGGCAGCCCGCCCGGGTCTCAGCACACAGGGACCACAGCACAGGTCTGCAGGCAGGAGGGAGGGGCGCCTGCTTCTGGGAGGGGGTGGACGCTGATAAGGAGCAGGACCACTGAACGAATGTGATGGACGGGCTGAGCGCACGGCTACTCGCCAGGGAAGGATACGGTGTCTTTATCGCCGAAAGGCCTGCCTGCAGCGTGAGGGTGAACACAGAGTTGTTCCCCAGCTGGTGCAGCCGGTAGTTGTCATATCGGAATTGCTGGATCAGCATCCGCCACCGGGCCGGGTCCAGCAGGTCCTAGAAGAGACAGGGCAGAAGGGCTCGGGGATCCTCCCAGGGGACAGCTTAGAAAAGCAGGCAGCCATCACTGACAGCAAACATGTGAACCCGATTCTGCGCAGACCAAAAGCAACAGGACAGATGGCCCCAAGCCCCACCCACCCACCAAGGCTGCACACAGGCCCCGGCTTGGACTGAGTCCCACCGGGCCTTGGGAACCCTGCCTTGCTCCCGAGCAGACAAGCACAAGAAAGGCAGCCTGGAGAACAGCTCAGCACTGAACGTGGCTGAAGTGGGAACTCTCATTCCAGAAAATGTGCTATGGTGGGAGGCATGCCTCCACCCCCACAGGAGAAAGCTCAGGGCAGAAGGCGGATGGCTCCTGTTTGCTCCTAAGTCACCCAGGCTGGGCCTCCAGGGTGGGCGGGGGCCAGACACACAGCAGGATCTTGCACACCCCTTGCGTGAGCTGCTGGGTTAGAGTTTAGGGTGTATGCCACATGCAGCCCCAATGTTAGTAAGTCCGCGGGGGGGGTTAGGCTGCCAGCCCAGAGGTTCCCATGGCTCCAGCTCTGGTCATGCCTCTGAACAAAGCTTCTGTTTCCCTCAAAACCCCCGCTACCAGGGCCAGGCTCTGCAGCCCCAATGAGGTCCCTGCTTTCATCATGCACCCCCAGTTCTCACTGCCCAGGCACACTGCCCTTCAGCTCTTCAGCCTGCTGTGCCCTCCCATTTCCTTGGAGCCCAGCTTCACTCGTGGGTCGCTTGGTCTTTCTTTCGTGTAGCTGAATTTCCCTGACTGCCATTCACAGTTAGGCAGCCAGGTGTCACGGGCAGTGCACTGTCATCCGGCCAGCCTTGGCTCCAGGCAGGTGGGCAGGCACAGCCGTCATGATGGGGAACCCCCAGAGGTAGAGAGGTGCCTGCACTGCGGCCCTGGGTTCTCTCCATGCTGGCACAGGGCCAACTCCTGGCACAGCCTCTCCTGTCCTCGGGGTGCACAACACCACAGCTGTCTGGCTCTGTGCTGCCATGCTGCAGGGCCCCCTCAGGGACACACAGGCTCCACACCCCCCTGAGCTGATGCTCACCACCAAGAGCAGGTCAGCCTTTCTCAGTGTTAACAAAGCTTCTACAGGGCAGGGAAGAGAAACAGGAAAGGCCATGAGCTAAAACCTGAGTTTGAACTCACTACCTGCAGATCTCCATGACCTGATAATTTATGGCAAACTACTTTCAAACAAAGAACTGTGAATGCAGTTGAGGTGGAGAAACTTCCAGCCACCTTCTGAGAGGCCAGCGGCCAAGTGCTCTGGGTCACAGAGCTGGGCTACCCAAGGCTGCATGCTCACAGCCCACAACACCCCTGGAGTGGGGGGCCTTGCTCCATGAGGAAGAACGGCACCCCTTCTCTGGGCACTGGGGCTGACCACAGCGGGTAAGTGCTGTCATCTGAGTGTCCACGTCCCTAGTTCACATGCCAAGATCCTCATTCCCTACACGACGGGGCTGGGAGGGGCACCCTGGGAGGAACCAGTGCCTCTGAGATGGGAGAGCTCCCTGCCCGTCCTCCACAAGAAACCAGAGACCCAAAAGAGAGCTGCTTGGACCAGGCCGCTCCCTTGCCTCGATACCCAGTCTCTGGAACTGAGAAATACATTTCTGCTGGTCATAAGGCATCCATCCCATCTGTGGGGTTTGTCCCAGCCGCTACAGCACAGGAAATCGATGCCAGCAGCAGGGCTGCGCTGTGACAACCCTCCACGTGTGGAAGCGGCTCTGGAAGGTAATGGGCCGCGAGTGCCTGGCTGGTGAGGGCCGGAGGCATGGGCCGGGAGCCTGAGTCCTCAGAGGGCAGGCGAGGGGTGGGCCCAGGTCGGAGGGCTCGGATGGGGTGAGGAACATGTCACGGGGCCCAGGAAGGCGTCCTGCTACCAGGCGGCACGAAGCTGGCAGCACCGTGCTGGTGTCCTGGGTCTCGGGGAAGCCAGAGCCCGTGGGCACAGTGGGGAAACCCGGCTGTGATGTCTCCTCCCAAGTGCCGCAGAGCAGCCGCTCCCCCTCGGTGTTTGTGGGGAAATAGGAGCAGAGGGACGACGCAAAGACGGAACATGAACAAAAGGAAGCAGAACTTGGATTTTTAAAGTTCTGTCCATGTTGCCCAGAACGTTGTTCAGGAGAGGCCCGAAGGGCTGCAGGAGACCCTGGTGGGCTGGGCTGGATCAGGTCAGCAGGACACCCGCCAGTGTGAGCTGCACGGGGAGAGGGAGGGACACAAGGTATCACAGGATGGGGCCACAGGCCATGTGGCTACACACATGAACATGTTTCAAGACCAGGGAGGAGGGACCACAAGCGAGACTGATGGGCAGGGATGCCCCAGGCTTCAAAGTGGGGGCCAAACCCCAGTCTCCTCAGGCTGGATGACCTACAAACCATGGGCTGGCCAGCCGTGCTGTGTGCCCATGCCCCTGCGCAAGCCTCACGGGGACCAGCAGGTACAGGAGCGGGGGCCCCTGAGGGCACAGGACAAGCCCAGCAGTCCTGGCGTGGGGACGGGGAGGACGATGACCAACAGCTCAGGCAAGGAACACCACTGGCATGAGCACGCAGAGCAGGGGCAAGGGAGGGAAGCAGGCAGGCCCTGGAGCTGAGGCCCTGGGCTCTCGGAACGGAAACACTTTGTGTATTTTCTGACCCAAATTTCTTACCAGCAAAACAAATTAAAATGGGAAAAGGCCTGCTTGGCGTGCTGGTCACACTGAGTGTGGAGGTGGCCACAGACAGACCCATGAGCCCTGAGGGCCCGCAGGCCCCAGTTACCTTGTAGGGGGAGATGTGAGTATCCGGTGGGAAGGCCAGCATGCCCATGACCTGGCGGACTTCATCCAGTTGGCTCCCTTCAGCCTGACTGAAGTGTTTTCTTGCATGTCTGAAAGATAACATTTTGGTTTACGTAAGTTTTGCAATTTTCATCTTTAGAATCTGAGCTCCTACACCAGGGCCTTGGAACCAAGGCTCAACACAAGTGAGCCCCCACCTGTGTGACCTGGGCCAGGGTCTGCCAGGAGATTGGTTCTCACCAGGGGCCTCACCCCGACCTCCTCAAGGGGATGGGACGGAACAGGACGCAATGCACCAGGGATAGAATCCCACTCAAAAGCACCCAGCAGTAGCGACCAGCTCTTCCAAGTAACCCTGGTCTATACCAGCGACTACCCTAGGGACACTGACCTCTAGACGCCCGGCGCCACCCACATGGCCCAGGGGAACTGAGTCGTCCAGCCCTCCCCGTTTTGCAGTGATTCCCCACCCCACCTCCGAAGCTCATCCAGGTCCACAGATGGGACCCTCAGCCCAGGCACGAGTGGAAGCTATGAGTGCTGAGCCTCCCAGCAGCCATGCCCACCAGCCACCCACAAGGGATGCAGGCTCCGCTGGACCCCTTGGTGCCACTGTGGTCAAGCACCTCCCTGCCCAGAGTGCAGAGTCTAACTGCGCAGGAGCCTCAGCGGAGCTGTGAGACCCCCACACTCAAGGGCCACCTCTGCCCATGGCTGGACAGGCATGAGACTAACACCCAGCTGCCCTAGGGGCTTCCACTCTGGGGACACTGCACTTGAGAGGGGCTGAGCTGGAGGGAGGCCAGCTCACCTGGCTGTCAGGCCCCGCCCCTTGGGGTTTTCCAGTGGTGCACCTGCCCCAGGTGTGCCAAGGAAGCCCTGCATGCCATCACTGTTTCCTCTGATGACCATGACAGAACCCCCCTCACCCCCGTGAAAATGACACTAGAGCCAGACTGCAGAGCAGCCACATCAGGGCCTCCCAGCACGCTGTGGGCCTAGGGTGTAGGCATGCTCATGGCCTTCTGGCTGCAGGTCTCACCCCACTGCCGGGAGACAGGCAGGGAGAGCGCCCAGCCAGCCAGGATGCCCCACGCTGCCCTCCCCAGAGCCCAGGTCGTGCGAGGAGCCATCCCAACTGCGTACCTCACGGCGTCTAGTCTCTTGTTCTGACGGATGAGCTCGATAAACTCCTGGATCCTTAGGCTGAACTCCAGGCAGCTCTGAGGGTGCAGAGACAGGGGTGCAAACGGCGTCACTGCAGCGCCATGCCCAGCAGCAGACCCACTGGGTGCTGCCGGCCCATTCCCGGAGCTCGAGCTGCCGGGGGGTAAGTCTGAGGCCCCACACTTTCTTGGCTCTGCCAGCCATGGGTGCGGCCCATCCCAGTGCAGCCTCTCTCAATGGTGGGGGCTCTGCAACCTCAGGGGGAGTGGGCACGACGGGCATCACCGGGGGCAAGACAGCCTGAGTCACTGCAGCCTGTGGGGCAGTCAGCAGTTTTGAGGGTGTGAGACACGACTTCTGGGCACTGCTAGCAGCCGTGTGACAAAGGGCCCTGCCAGGGTGGGGGGTGCTCTCAGGACTGTCCTCAAAGCTGTGGCTGAGCACCCACTCAGAGCTAACTTCTTTTCCCCTGTGCTGCCCTCCTCTAGCGCCAGCCCTGAAAGGGTCTCACCTCAAAGGCTCAGAATCAGTCCATGTGGCCCTGCCCACTCTGACCTGCTCAGTTTGTCCCACTGGGCCAGGGATGCTTTGGGAGAGACCATCCCCACGGTGAGTGAGCTGGAGCCGAGGCCCCGCGGTGAGCGATGGGGCGGGCAGGGGACCTGGACAAAGGCTGGTTCCTACACAGGCAGATGCCCCAGGATGTGCTGGGCATGTGAGGTGGGGTGGGCCAAGGTCCAGCTGGGTGGCGTCTGTTTAAAGGCTCCACACAAGTCTCTGAGGGGACGCTAACAGGGTGCATGGGAGCACAGACACTAACTGTGACATCTTAGCAAATCAACCCAATTTGGGCTAAAGCTCTTATGGCTGGGGTTAGGGGCAAGCAGGCAAAATGAACCTGGTAACCTAAGGTGAAAGCTGGATTATTCTACACAAGTGGTAACTTAAACTATTACTATCTTCAACAGTTTCAGACCAGAAACAGAGTATGTGGATTAGGACACAAGAGGCAGATCTCACTCATCTGTCATGTGACTTCCACAGAAACCGACCCTGATGCACATGAAGGATTTTCTACATGGCACGTCAACCCCCTACGTCTGCAACTTAAACTCAGTTTGCTAACCACATGCACATTTCCCACCCAAGCCTCCAAGCGTACACCTGGCATTCTGAGAAGTGTCTCAGCCAGGCCCCTTGGAGAATACCCTCCAAGCAGCCTCCAGCTCACTCCAAGGACAAGGGGCAGAGCACCGGCTGGGGTGACTCAGACCCCCAGGGACCTGCCAGGGCATCAGAGGCAGGATGAAGGTGCAGAGAGCCACTTACCTGGTGCCCTGTACGTCCACACCATTGTGCCAGAGCAAGGAGGCTCTCCCTGCCCTCACCCCTCCTCCCTGTCCCTCCACATGGGGACCTTTGAAGCGCCTGTTTCCAGCTCCAGGGCAGCAGTCTGTCCTGACCCCTGCCTGGCGGAGTAGGCACCATGTGCCAGGTAGCAGGTGTGACACCAGCCAATGAGGAGGAATGAGGTCCTGGCCCCACTGATGAGCCCCCTTCCAGGCCAGACTGGCAGGGGCTGAGGGGTATGCCTAAGAGAGGCCATGCCTACCTCTCCTTGGGCACCTGATCGTGGTGCTTTGGGACTCAAGGGACACCCGGGGCTCTGCCTGCAGGAGGGCGCCAGGAGGGGCATCCCAGAGAAGTAGTGTCACCGGTAAACTCAGTTACAGCTTTACACAGCGGATGTGTGAAGTGTGTCTCTCCAGTGAGGAGGGTTCTTTGTGCTACAGCTCACTTCCACACGGCCCACTGATGGGTAAAGGTGGGCGTGCTGAGACATAGGATCCACACTCACACGGGAAACTGTGATTCAGGCAGCCAATGCAGAACATGCCATGGACCATGTGGCAAGGCTTGGCTCTGCCACACTTCTAGTCCCACCCGGCCTTCCGTGGATGTGCAGTGAGCACACTGCTGCTTCAGCTGCCCCCACCTGTCTGGACCCGAGCCACGTGGCACAGCCATGTGGGTGTGTCTTCCAACTGTGTGGGATGGGGCCCCTAGCTCCCTCTGAGTCTCTTTGCTGGCCTCCTGACTGATTCACAAGCCCCTCCCTGGCCTGCGTATGCCACCCAGCGCTCACAGCCCAGGCACCTGGCTGTCAGCACTACAGCGAGCACACCATCCGCACACTGGAAGGTCCTCTTCCAGACATGTTTTTGGATGCTGTTTACGCTCCATCAAGTTCAGCGGTGATAAGACAGGCACCTGCCATGCGTGCACTTGGCCCTGCCTGCCCACCTACCTGCCTGCCCACCCACCCATGGTGGCTGCGAGGCAGTATTGCTGCTGGGGAGGCTCAGGGCTTTTGTGGAAACAACCTGTCAAGGCGGGAAGCCTATTTCCCTTCGGCCTAGTTCCCACTGGCAGGTGGCAGCGCCAGGGATGCAGCAGGAGAGCGGGCAGTGTTACATACCAACTCCGGCTTTCCTTTTACGGTTTCCATACCAAGATCCTCACTCTCTTTAGGGGAGCCACTGGCCACTCTACTTTTCCGTCCCGTCTTCCCGTCGTGTTCACTTTGCCGGCCCTGAGTGGCAGAGAGTGTCACCCTTGGCTTGTGACTATGTGCACACAGGCTCAACCGGGGACGGGTTAGAGGCGCTTGGTTTAGAAAACAAAGCACACGGATTCCTAGCAGCAGCAGGGAAGGTTAACGCAAGTGAAACCTCTCTGCAAGCCCTCTGGTGAAGCACCTTTCAGCAAGCGTGAAGTTCTGTCTGTACATTTAAACGTCTGTTTCTAAGCTGCCTGTGGCTTGCAATGTCAACTGTATTCAAGAACATCCAGCCTGGAGCACTGACCCCTGCGGTGGACAAATTTGAGGCATGGCTGCCCTGTGTTGGTGCCCCAGGTTGCGGAGCCACCAGGCCCTCCACAACCTCCGGCTCTGAACATGTCCAGACCGTAATGTGTTAGGGGTGATTTCCAGGGACTTGACCTAAACCCGACCACCACCACAACACCCCCAAGCCCACCAGTCCCACCCTCTGAATCAGAACCAAACAATTCTGAGCCACCAGGGCAGGTGCTTTGGTCCCAGGAGCGGCGCTGCCCCGCCCCAGAGCCCCGCGCAGGTGCAGTCGCACACCTTCATCTTGCGTAGCCGTGACTTGTTGTCGTGGCACCAGGCCAGGCAGGTGGCAGTCTCGCGTCTCTCCAGGGACTCCTCCACTTCCTTGGCCGTCAGGAACATCTCGATGTTCACCAAGTCCTGTGGAAGGAAGCAGTGCGCAGTCAGGGAACAGCGCGGGCGGTCCCGAGCTGCAGCACACAGGTGCCGGCAGCCTCCCCAGGGCCAGACCCACATCGAGTGCGGGCCGGGGGCAGCGCAGAGCTGTCTGCACAGCTGCTCTGCGTTTAGGCTCCATCTTGCAGGCGCAGCGAGAGCCTCCGGCCCCAACGAGAACCTTAGGGCCCCTGGAGAGCAGAGACCTGACCCCATTTCACCCCCTAGCAAGGAAGGCCTGGAAACCGGGCAACCCAAACCCTCGTTTTCCGTTTCTTTACTCTGAAGATCTGAACTTGAAAATTCCGGGAAGGGGTAGGGAAGGCATATGGGGGGCTGCACCCCTCCCATGCCTTGCCATCTGAAAAGGCCTTAGGCCCAGGGCCACGGCACTACAAGCTCAGCAGGACCAAACAGGGCCACTAGTGCATTCACACATCCGCCGGGTTACATGGCTGGTGTGGTGCCCAGGCTGGCCAGGCCCGCAGCAAGGGATGGGGCACAGCCAGCATGGAGGACCTCCTGGCCACACAGGGCAAGAGCTGGATGCTCCATCCTAGGAAAGGAGGGGAAGCCAGATAAAAGGAAACAGAGCTTCAAAGGGTCATTTCTCTCCCATCTAGAATGACTTGAGAAAAAATGCTAAGATCCATTCCTTCCTCAAAGGGTGGAACATCCAACACAGAAGATCCCTTGGGCTGTCCAGTGAACCAGACGCCCAGCGTGCCCACATCCCGTGGCCGGCAGGTGACACGCGCTTGGGTGTGTCCCTGTCCCCCATTCAGGCCTCACGCTGAACCACCCACTGCTGCAAAGAGCATGAATCGGCTTTGTTGAAATCCACCCTGTCTTGACCAAGGTCCACTCTGGCCACCAGAGGAGGAGCTCGCCATAGGACGTCTAAGCAGCCAGGGCCACAGCCAGCTCCCTGTGGAAGCTGTGGCTGGAGAAGGACAGTCTCTCTGGTGAATGCAGCATAAGACACAAAGCTTTTCAGCAGAAGCAGCCACAGTACAAGGCAGCTACCTCTTCTGTTTACACCGTAACAAACGCCTTGTGGCTAACGATGCCACAAGTAACGCCAGACACTGCAAGCTAAAAGAAAAAGCTACAATCACAGGGCTATCACGGTGGCCGAGCCCGTGGACCAGCACAGGTGCATTTCACTGTGAAACCAAGCCATTGCCCACGAGGGGCAGAAGGGCAGTCAGTCAACAGCTGCCGTCAGGTTGGCTCACTGGGTTCCTGTGGGCCTTCCGGGTTCTGTCCTGACATGGGCAGTTCAGGGTCATTCCGGGGCAGCTCTGAGCCCTCAGTAAGGATGACGGCTGCGCCTGCTGGGCGGGCTGCACCCGGCATGTCCTCAGGAGCCACTGGCCCTGAGCCCCTCAGGCCCTGACCACCAGGTTTGGGGTTGCAGGGAGGTGCAAGGAGCGGGAAACATGGCAGGGCAGCCGGGTCAGATGCAGGCAGACCTGGGCAAAGACCGCCCTGCCCTCACTCACATGGGAGCAGACGGCTGGTATGCAGCCTGGATGTGTGCCACGTTCCTGGACCCCAGGCCATGGTCCCCTGGAGTGAAACAGGGGAGTGCCCAGTGGCAGCCACAGTCGTGTGTGAGCGCTCCACAGCACTGCTGTTATGCAGGATGGCAGCTCCCTGCCTCAGCAGCTGGCCGTTTTCTCGAATCCCCTTTTGAACACTTCGCCCCCACGTTTTCCTCTTTCTGAGAGCCCTCCCCAAAGAGTGAACGCTGAGTTCCCTCCAGTCTCCATCTTTGTTTTCAAGTTTTGCTCTAAATTCTGAGAAGTGGCCTCTCCTACCCACACCCCATGGCCCAACTGTGTCCTCTGCTGCTGCAGCTCAGTGCTGGGTCTTCCTGGGCCTCTCTCCTGTGGACAGTCTGTCCTGTCCACGGGCCCTCAGTGGCAGGAGTCACTGAGCAGGCACTGGTGCACGAGCAGGAGGTGGGCCGGAATGTACCCCACAAACCCAACCTGGCCACCACCCGAGCCTGTCAGCATTCCTCATGTGGGATGCTAGAGCTTGGATTTCTGACATGGATGACACAGGTGGACAGAGATGCACAACCCCATCTGGCCTGGCCTGCTCTTCCTGGTGTCTTCTGATGAACAGTTCTTAATGGAAAGATCTCGCCCTTGGTGACAGCACCCCACACCCAGATGGGTCGCAGATCTTACCCCGCCCTGAGGGCACGATGAAAGCAACCTTGATTTCTTTGCGTGAGTGAGGCTGGGACCCCCTTTACAGTATGTCCAGGATCTGTCTGACCACTGCCATCATCCTGGACCACAGCAACTTCCCACATCCCCCAACGATCTCCTGTGTCCCCACACTCTGATCACAGAGTGACCGGGGTGGGCCTTTTTATTAAGCCATTACACCTCTCAACCCTCCCTGCCCACCTCAGTCAAGGCTATGCCAGTCTGTACATGTGCTCTCACCCCAACCCCAGCACACTGCAGCCCCTGGGCCTGTCCTGGGATCCTTTCCTCACCTCTGCAAGCCTAGCCCAGTATCTCCCCACTGAAGCCTACCCCGACCACCCTTCTGAATGTTGCCAGTCCCACCAGGCCAGCCCTCCTGTCCCTGTGTCTATGCCTCACTGTAAGCACATGGCCTTCATGCCTTCCTCCCACAGGGCACACATTCACCAGGGCTGGGACAGGGCACATCACCTTCATGTGATACTGCTGGACTTCAGCCTGTCCCCCTACAGAGCACACATTCCTTGGGGCCAGGCGGGGCCAGAAGCTCCTGCGAGCTGTGCTGGGCCCCTGCAGGTGCAGGCGGGGGGGGGGGGGCATGCAGGGGGTTTGTGAGCAGCTGAACGCCAGGCAGTCACGGGGACAGGAGAGCCTCGCTGTCCCCTGGAGCCTAGGCACCGCCCCATTCTGCTACATGACTGTGCTGGCTGGCTCCCACCACGTCCAAGGAAAGGAACAGAGCCCAAGGGGCAGATGGGGGCTGATGGGTGCTAGGCAGGGCAGGCGAGCATGTCTAAGCAGGGTGGGGCAGACACAGGAGAATGGGTGGACCAGTCCAGGTGATAAGTCTGCCTGGGCATGGGCTCCTGCTGAGGTCTGGGCTGGAACCAGGATGGTGGCAGCGAGGTGATGTGGAGTGGGGCAGCTGGGCACATTGCCAGGACCCGCGTCACCTGCACAGGGTGAGCAGTATGGACAAAGGGGACCTGAGGCCCCTTTCCAGGCCTGCAGAAGGGGCTCATGCTGGGGCTTGGAGCTGCCAGGCTGCCCTGGGACCTTGGCAAGGGCAGATGGTCCCAGAAGACCAGCAATGTTGAGACTTCCTGAGGATAGAGGATGTGAGTGCATAGTAGAGGTCATAGCTTGAAGCAGAGGAGCAGGCTGGGCAGGACCCCACCAAGGACCCGAGGACGAGGCCACGTTGATCTCTGCAGAGGCTCTGCCACCAGGTGTGTCAGACAGTTTTCTCTCAGTGCCCATGGGACATGGTCATCCCCTTAACTCTGAACGGGAACTATGTGCGGGTGAGGGGTGGGCATGTGCTGCGGTCTGGGCAGCTCTGACTGCTGTGGCCCTCCCCAAAAATTGTGGGCAGTGCCCACAGGCCAGGGTTACCACTGCCCAAAAGCGGAGGGGTAGTCCCCAGCTAAACCATCCGGAAGGCCAGAAAAAAGTGCAGATGACTCTGCAGAGACCTGGAAGGGGAGCAAGGTTGCAGAACCCCACCCAGGCCACCACACCCTTGCCATTGCCCAGCAGCCTTTGGGACAAGCTTCCAACCACCTGGCTTGAAAGCTTACTGAAGGCAGGGGCTGTGCTTCCTCCTGCACACAGATCACTGGCACCACTAACAGGCAGGTGGAAACCCACCCCATCTGTCAGGGCACGTCTCACACCAGCAAAGCCACAGGAGCTGGTGTGTGAGAATGGGGAGGTGGGTGCCTCGCCAGGACACGTTTAGACTCAGGGAGACAAATGGCAGACCCTGCAGTGCTGTCGTGTAGACGCTGGCGCATAAAGTGTGCACACAGCACACCCGGAGTGCACCGCACGCAGGGTCCCGGGCCTGTCCACGGTGAGGACCCCTGCCCCAGCACAGGCGCACCTCGATGCCGCTTTGCCGCGCCAGCCTCACAGCCGTGTTGTAGTAGCCACAGCGCAGCAGGTGCTCCACCATCATGCGGTCCATGCGCTTCCTCTTCCACATGCCGGCTGCCGCGGGCTGGTCGCTGCTGTGCTCCTTGAGGTGCTCGATCCTGCGCTTGCACAGCTTGGCACTCTCGTCCTCAGCCTGGATGGACTCCACCGCCTGGGACATGCAGCACACATGCTCAGGACGGGGCTGGGGGCAGGCTGCCCATGCCCGCAGAAAGGGGGCAGGGGAAGGGTGGGGAAGCCGGCCGTCCTGGACTGTGTGGCAGGCATGTGCCGGGGAGGCATGTCCGACCTGCCCTACTGGAGGCACCGCCACCCCCACTCCAGGGTCTATACCCGCTTCAGCAACATGCCTCTGCTCTACATATTCTGGGGCTGCCACACATGTAATTTTAAAGGTTTTACCTCCCTGGTTAACTGAACCATTTATCACTACAAAGGCATGACTCTTTTTTCCCCTTCCTTAAAGTCAACGTTGCTCACAATTAACACGTCCAGATGGCCTCCAGGTTAACCATCAGGCCCCTCTGCTGGCCCGGGTCCTAATCCACCAAGGCCTCAGAGGGGCTCACGTTGTGTGGCTAGCACCCCAGGCCTGCAGTGGTGCCCTGCCTGCTCCCTCTCCTCTCTGGCCCCGTGCCCCCCAATGCTGGGGTCACCTTTCTGTCTGAACTCTTCTGTACATAACTAAGATGTTTTAAAATGCCTATCACAATCTTGGGGTTGTTCTCAGTGGGCGTATTAGTCCAAACTATCCTACTTTTTCCAGGAATGAGAAACCCTGTGCGCTGTTTTGAGGTGAAATTCTGAAAATAATAAATCAGTCTGCTGCCTTTCTTGGCCTTCTGTCTGGGATGGACACTCCAGGCTTACAGGAACAGGAACATGGGATCATAAGCCACCTGCCAGCCCGACTGAGGCTCCACAGCTACATGGAGGGAGATGCCCTCCCAGGCTCCAAGATGCTGCAGTGACAGCCGTACCTCGCACCACCTGGCCTCTGGTGCCCACACCCAGAGGGTGGCCCTGTTCCTGAAGTATGGGTGGGCAGGGTGGGGCCTGGGGGCAGGGCAGGCAGGATGGTGGGATACAGACTGACCTTCCGCTTGAGGACACTAAGCTTTTCCACCACGCCGTCCAGAAGGCTGACCACAGAGTCCACGGCAGGGCAGCCGCTTAAGGTCTTCTCCAGCTCGGCCACCACCATGGTGACGTGGCTCGTCTCACGGTCGATGTTCTTCTGAGCAGCTCGAAAGCGCTTATTCAGTGTTTCATAGGGCACCTGGAGGAGAGAGAAAGCTGAAGGGCCACCGGCCCACCGCTGTGCGAGGCCCAGTCCTACAAGGAGCTGCACCGATGAAGGGTCAGTCGCGCTCCTGGCTGAGGAAGCGAGTGCTGAGAAACATCCTGTCTCTACATCTGCAGGTGTAGTGCAGCCTCCGTTCTTTCCACAGAACTGTTGGTCCTCCCTGAGAAAAGTCCCCAGTCACCTAGAGCGACAAACAGGTAAGGAAATGAGCAAAAGGGGAGTAGTGCCAAGGGCTTTAACCAGTCAGACAGAAAGACCCAGGACGAACCATGCTGAGACTGTGGGTGCAGCTGGGGTGGGAGGACATGCAGGCACACATGGATTAAGGTTAAATAAAGTACGGGCATTATATGCCGGGAAGTTATAATGAACACCTAACTCATCTCAATGAAAGAACGCTTTTCCCCCAACTATAAAAATAACCTTCCTACAGAATGCATGAAAAATACAGACCAAGGTTAACTAGAGGGCCCCGCTCCCGCTCTGCCTCCCAGAGAACGTGTGGCAGAGAGCAGATATGGCAGACAGCGGGCATAGCAGAGCGTGCATAGCGAAGCACACACGTGGCAGAGAGCAGACGTGGCAGAGCACAGACGCAGCAGAGCATGCGTGGCAGCATGTGTGACATTCTTCCCAGCCCTCCCTGTGCCCCCCAGTGCTTGTCACAACGTGACCAGGCTGTGGACCCAGCACTACACCCTTGGGCATGCTGGAGACACTCACTGAAGACGAGAGCTTCCCATTGCTAGATGCTCAGCAGCATGCTGTGTGGGTGGCCAGCAGGCCTGTGCAGGAGTCTGTGGCCACTATTCTACCCAGGCCCGTGTGAATACCCTGTCTGCAGCCGTGCCCAGCTGTAGGAAAGGTCCCAGGGAGCCCTGCCAGCTCCACTACCACTGTGAGGCACCAACTGTGCTCCAGGCACTGAGCCTGGCAGAGAGGTGGCCCAGGGCTGGCTTGACCCCTAGGCTTCTGGAGAGCTCGGACCCAGGGCCACAGCCAAGGGGGAACCACAACACGGTTCCTCCCCAAAGACACAGCAAGGCTAGCATGTCCTCACCCCTGGCTGCCACTCCCACTCAGTGTCCGCAGGGACATGGCAGCAGGAGTAGACGTCCCCATCCACATCTCAGGGTGGCAGGCAGAATGCCACCAGACGAACCCTGTGCGCCAGGTGCAGAGGGCGTGGCCAGTGGCTGCTGTGCCGCCCCTCGCTGATGAGCAAAGTCGCGCCCTGCATCAGGAGGGCGGGGAGCTCTCAGGTCACAACACAGTTCAGGCACTGAGCACAGCAGGCAGTGGGATAGCTGGGCCCAGGGAGTCTGTTCTGGGGTTCAGAGCCACCCGTGGACCCCAGGTGAGCACCTGCAGCACTGCATGTGCTGGGCACCCGCCACAACTCCTGGGTGACATGTGCAGGCCTGTCGCGGCCACGTCGCTACCCTCCCCAACCCCCACCTACCCTCCTCCTGAGGTCAGTGCCCCCTGTACACAGTGGGAGGGTTCTTGCTTCTTCCCACACCCACCACCAAACACACCCCACTTAGAGATGGTACCTAACAGTGCCGGGCACACAGCAGGTTCTAACAAATGTGGCCAATGACCGAAAGCAGGCAAAGTGCAGACAGGATGAAACTCCCCAAGGCAATGCTCTGGAGCACCCTCACCCCTGCCCCAGCCTGCCTCCTGCCCTGGGCTCCACCAGGGCTGCCCCGCCATGACACGGGCTTTCTGGAGGGCATCAAGTACACTCAGTCTTTGCTACAGCCATGCCATGGCCTGGTGCGACCAAGATGGGGATTCTTTGCAATGGGAGCACCAACGGGCTGCCCTCAACATGGCACGACACACACAATACCTGAGACACTGACACACCTGCAAACTGCCACAAAGGTGGTGTCAGGAGTCCTCAGCGGTATCAGCCATCCATGACCTCCCCAGGCCTGTCCCGGGCATCCATGGTGCACAGGGAATGGAGCTGCTACTAGCAGATGGCCAGCTGTGAACACGATGCCCTGGCCTCCACATCCACGGGGAGAGGCACCCCACCCAGAACCTTGGTTCCACGCAACATGCCTCAGAAGAAAACAACACAGCGCAGCACACAGGCCCACAGGGGCCCCTGCCGTGGTCCTGGCCAAGACGTGAGAAGCTCTCAGACGGGGAGCAGAAGCCAAGAGGCAGTAGGAGGCTTACCGGCAACTGTGTGCTCCTCCAGAATGTGGGGCCGCCCCTCCAACCCCAGTGCAGGCATCAGCCTACTGCTTTGAAGCACAAACTCTGGCTCCAGGCTGCCAGGAGCCCACAGACAGGAAGGTTTCCCCCACACTGCCCAGGATGGAGGACTGCAGGGAGCACACAGCCCCATCAGCTCCGATACAGGCACCTTAGGCCTTGCGGCCACCACCTAGCCCATGCGCTGTGTAGGATGGCTGAGCATCGCTGGTCTGACCTGAACTGGCATTTCCATAAGACACAGTACAGCAAGGTTACTCAGAGACGGAGCAAGGCGAATCCCACGGTGCACGGTGCACAATGAACAGCAGCTCCATGGTTTTATCAGATTCAGGTAGTAAAGCTGTACTTCAGTAAATACAATCAAACAGTCCTAACAGAAAGGAGAAAAGGTCACGGGTCTGCACATGCTGTCAGTCCAAGCAAGCTAGAGCCTTACACATGTGGGACACAGCCACGTGAGGCACAAGCCCATGCCTGTGAACTTACCAGTCTCGCTGGACTATACCAAACCCCCACATCCACCCCCCCACTTTCTGACATCAGCCCGGAGAGCTCAGCCCAGAGCTGATTCCAAAGCCAGCCAGGAAACCCCTTAACCTTACCCAGAAAGGAAGTGGGTGACCTGCAGCCTCCACCATCAGCAGGAGGTTCCAAGTGAAGCTGGGAGGCTGTAGTCAAACTCAACTCTTGCATATTTTGATGAAATCAACTGACAGTCAGGGACACTTCTGGGGTGCAGTCAACAAAACAGCCCACAGCATCTCCAAGGGCCTCTGGTGAGGGCCACTGTGCTCTTCACATGGCTCCCAGTCCACACAGCAGAGACGGCCCCCACAGCCACCTGGGGGTGTCAGACACTCTTTCGGCTCCCAGCACTCACTGTCACCTCAGTACAGGGTCTGCGCCCGGCCACGGGCTGCACAGGGCTAGGCTTCAGGACCCCACCTTCTGCTGCCTGCACCCTATCTGATCCCCGCCCCCATCTGGTTCATGCACCAAGCAACTGGTATGGGGTCCAAGGCCAGTGTGAAAGCAGCCCCTAGAACCTGGAGAAGTAGATTTGTTGTCACAAGCCCCTCAATCTGTGCTACTTTGTTACTGCGGCTGGAACAGACTAAGATGGGCCCAGAGGTGCAGTCATGCAGGGCAAGAAAGGTCTAGAGGCACACGATGTGCACACAGCTCAGACCGCTGGACACTAAAGTGATGAAGATGGTCAATTTCACATGTGGATTTCACCCAATAAAGGACCCCTAAAGGATTCTGCCAACATATGAGCAACAGTATCTGATTTCAAGCCTGACTGTAAAGCTGCAGCAATGAAGACAGCATGGCCCTGGTCTAGGAGCGCACGGGGAGGCGAGCGGGGCACAGCCAGCAGTAGGCGCAGACGCACAGTCCGTGTGCCCCACCAAGGAACCACGACGGGCAGAAGGGCCTGGCTCTGCAACAATGGTGCCAGATTGGGCACCCACTGGGGAAGGCAATGCGCCCACTTTCCTCCAAACAGATCACAGGCCTGAACGTAAGCTTGACAGGAGGCAATGTTCACAGGCCTGGGGCGGGGAAGATTTCAATGGGGCACAGAGCGCACTGACTGTATGAGAAAATGGGTAACTTAGACCTTTATCCAAATTAAAACTTCTGCTCTTTGAAAGACAGTTTAAGGCAAGCCACAGACTGAAGGAGAACATTTACGCGCAGTACACAAATCCGACAAAGGACCTGTGACCGGAACACCTTTAGACGCCTTACAACCCAAGAACAACGCAGCAGACAATCCCATTTTTAAAACACACAACAGACTTTAAAAAAAATTTGCAAAAGAAGACAAAGGGTGAATAATAAAGATGTGCAGCATCACTAGTCAGAGAAATACAAATTAGAGCTACACTGGGGTGCATGAGGCTCACTTCCTGTGTCACCAACTGGGCCACGATGTACCCAGCCACTTGGTTGAACACGATTCTGGGTGTGTCTGGAAACAGCATTTCAGCAGGTGGACTGGGCAGAGCAGACCGCTCTCTTCACCACGGCAGGCTTCACCCAGCCGGTGACAGCCTAACCGTGGCTAGGACGTCGGCTCTGCCCACTGGCTTTCGCACTGGAGCTCAGCACCAGCTCTCCTGATCTCCAGCTTGCTGACTGCAGATCTCGGGGGCTGCTCAGCTTCCACCATCACGTAAGCCAATTCTAAGTCTTGGTCTGTTTTTCCCTTATTAGTTCTGTTTCTCTGGAGAACCCAGACTAACAGAGGATGCTACCGTGTGCCAAGAACAGTTCAAATTCAACAGGCCAAACCCAGGGTCAGCCAGGTCAAGAGCTCCTGCGATGTGCCACTGGCAGTGGTGTGCACAACCTGAGGACACCTGCCAGGATAAACACACACCTGCCCCATCACTCAGCAGCGATGATCTCAAGAGGGGTGAACATGTAAGACCCACAGAAATTGGGGCACAAATGCTCACACCAGTTTTATTCATAGCAGCCCAAGATGGGAACCAACTCCAGCCTTCATCCACAGGGATGGTGAACAGACGGTGGGGCCCCCATCCAAAAGAATGTGACTCGGTAGGGCCATCAAGACCGATGGCCTACTTGACAATGGGTACAGCTCGGTGAACCCCAACACAGGCAGAGCAAGGGAAGTGAGACACGGTGCACCTGTGGGGGTCCATCCAGGGGAATTCCTGACGTTGGCAGTGCGGCTGGAGAGTGGTTCTCCCCTGGGTGACTGCTCTCTGGAGACATTTTTGATTTGTCACAACTGGGGTGTGGCTGTAAGTTTGCCAAACTACAAAAGGAAATTATGTGGAAGAACACCTTATTGATCCACCAAAAAGGAAACAGAAAAAGAAAATGTACAGGGAGCAGCAGACAAAATACGATGGTGACAGTCAGTCCACAATATCAGTAAATCACTCTAATTCTGGATAGAACACTGCAACAAGGCTTTTCCTTCTAAAACATCTCAGCAACCAAAGAAGCAGACAGACAAAAAATAGAAGGCTAAATGTATGGCCCCGGAAGATGACTGGTTAGCCAGAGACGGGTAAGATTCCTCAAGGGAGGAACAACCTAAGACAGGCACAGTCACAGGGGGGCCATCAGGAGAGAAATTGGGGACCAACAGAGGGGAGGCTTAGAACCTCACCCCCCATTTTGAGAGAAATCTTCTGCATTTGTGGATGTTTTGTTGTCCTTGTCTAGCTTGGATTAATACTTAGTCTGTAGGCACACACCTGATCATCTACATTTGGCCTCTTACAGCAGTAAATTATGTTTTCTACCTTTATCTTGCATCTACCTACCACTTGAGGATTTTATTAAAAAATAATAATAATAATAAGGGAGAAGTGTGGGATTCACATATAAATCAAGTATAAAAATCAAACGAATATTCATATTTGACCTGACTGTTTATAGTTCATGATGCGTGATCAAAACCGAAAGTTTCTGTGATGACTGCCCTTGCACTGTTCACCATGTAAGAACTTATTCACTATGTAAGAATTTGTTCACCATGTAAGAACTTGTTTGTTATGCTTCAGAAGATTGGACACTGTTGAGATATAGGCTTGGGGTTGATTAATGACTGTGCATTGAGTCCCCTATACAGAAATTTATTGTTGTTAACAACCATTTGATCAATAAATACGAGAGATGCCCTCTCAAAAAAAAAAAAAAAAAAAAAAATAGAAGGCTAAAGCCACAGTTAGTTGGACACACAATCAATACAAACTACCAGAGGTCACATTCCTTTTTCCCTCTGTACTAAGCCTTTAAAGGCCAGTCTGTTTCACACTGAGAGCATGCATCCGTTTGGACCAGCTATGCTTCAGGCACTCAGCTGCACATACGGCTGGTGGCTGCTGCCCTGCATGGGGCAGCTACAAAACACACTGAGAGGTCTGGGGAGAGCTGGACTCACATCACTGGTGGGGTTGGAGGCGGACAGAAGCACCAAAATTTGGCTTAACCTGACCAGCTCTTCTGCTCCTACGGCTCCATCCTAAAAACTAGCTGCACACGTGTGCAGCGCTGTGTCTTCACTGATGTGAAGTGGCAAGCACCGTGCCCGAGTGTCCTCCAGTGGTGTACTAAGCTGAATCACACAAAAAATGCTGCTAGGCCATTATTTTTTATTTTACCGATTTTAAATTGAGATATAATTCACCATAATCCACCTTTCTACAGTGTACAATTTAGTGGTTGCTAATAAAATCATAAGATTTCCCAACCATCGGCCTACTTTCAGAACATTTTCATTGCCCCAGAAAGCAATGAGTTGCCTACTAAAGCCCTCCCCATGTAAGGCACCCACCCCCAATCTACTCTCTGCCTGTAGGATCTGCCCACCCTGGACATGTCACGTACAGGTACACCTCAACTTATGGCTTCATTTTACTGTGCTTCACAGGTACACCTCAACTTATGGCTTCATTTTACTGTGCTTCGTGGATACCACATTTCAAACTGAAGATTGTAAGATGATTAAGCAAACGGAAGGCTTGTGTGGTAACCCTGCTCTGAGCAAGACTACTGGAGCCATTTTTCTAACAGCAGTTGCTCATTTTGCGTCTCTCTCAATGCTGTTGTCAGTCTCACAGCATTTCAAACTTCCCCATTATAACTCTATTCATTATGGAGATCTGTTATCAGTGACTACAACTTGCCGAAAGCTCAGGCAACAGTTAGTTCTTTCCTAGCAAAGTGTTTTTAATTAAGGAGTGTACACTGGCTTTTAGACACGATGCTCTTGCGCGCTAACAGACTAGCGTAGCATATGGTCTGAATGTGCGTGGGGAGGCTGAGATGTTCATGTGGCTCACTACTGCAGTCCTGGGGTGGTCTGGAGCTGAGCCTGCAGCACCTGAGGTCTCCTTTATGTGGAATGATGCATTCTGTGCCTTCTGCCTTTTTCTACTTAGCACAGTGTTTTCGGTTCACCCAGGACATTAGCAGAGCTTCATTCCTTATGGCTGAAGAGCATCCACTACACGAATGTGCCCCACTTGTTTATACATTCATAAACTGACAGATATCTTGGCTGCTTCCACTTCCTGGCTATTATGAATTCCTATAGGCTATAAAGATTCCTATACAGGCTTTTGTGTGGACATGTCTTCACTGCTTTTGCGGCTACACCTGGAAGTGGAACTGCTGGACCACATGGTAACGGTTTCACATTCTGAAGAACTGCCAGGCTGTTTCCCACAGCATTTGCACCGTTTCTCCACATCTTCATCCAACACTTGCCCCGTCCACCTTTCTCACTGTGGTCACCCTAATGGGTGCAGGCGGTTTCAGTTTGCACTGACGGCTGATGCTGAGCGGCTTCTCACATTCTGATTAGCTCTTCATGTATCTTCCCTGGAGAAGCCTGTTCAAGTTGTCTGCACGCCGCTGGCCTGTAAGAGCTCTTCATGCATTCTAAACACCAGTTCCTTACATGTCTTGTGCATACTCTCATCTGTGACTAGTCCTCAGCAGCACAGGCCTTCCACTTCAATGATGCCCAATTTACTGGTGTCCGGTCATGTGTGCTTGAGGTGTTGTACCTGAGGGCCGCTACCTGATCAGAGATGAACACCTTTGTTTTCAGCTACATCTTTTAGGGCTTTGACCCACTTTGAGTCAATTTTGTATGTGTGAGGTGGGGATGCAACTCATGCTTCTGCAGGTAGATGTCCAGTTGTCTTGGCACCATTTGTTGAAAAGAAATGTTAGCCCTACAACTTTGTTCTTTCTTAAGGCTGTTATGGACCATGTTTGGTCCCTACCTCCACCTGTCCCAAATTCATAGGTTAAAGCCCTAATCCCCAATAGATGGTATCTGGGGTTGGGGCCTTTGGGACATAATTAGTTTTGGATGAGGTAACAAGTTATGGGACCTCCACAGTGGGATTAGCATCCTTTTAAGAGGAAAAGATCAGCAACTATTTCTCACATGTAAGGATACAGCAAGGTGGCCACCTGCAAACCAGAGAAGGATCCTTACCAGGACCCTAACCTTGGACTCCCTTCCTTGAGAACTGTGGGAAATAAACACCTGTTGTGTGAGCCACTCCCTTGGTTTTCGCTATAGCAGACGGAGCTGACTCAGGTAACTGCTTTGGCGATTCTGGGTCCCTTACCTTTCCAGATGAGTTTTAGGACCAGCTTGTCAGTTTCTGCAAAAGAGCCAGCTAATGTTCTGATGTGGACTGTGCTAAATCTGTAGATCACTTTGGGGAGCACCGGTGTCTCAACGGCAGGTGCTGTTCCCAGTTTTGTATTTATGTACATTAGTATTTTGTTATATTTAGTGCTACTGTGATAGCAGTAGCTATTTCCTCATTTCCTTTCTGACAGTTCACTTCTAAGACACACATACATACAGCCCTCATATGCATGTACCCTACGTATACATAAATGCAACACATTTCTGTACACTGATCTTGTATCCTGCAACCTTGCTTAAGTAGGTTATTGGTGCTAACAGGTGTGTGTGTGTGTGCGCGCGCGTGCGTGCGTGCGTGTGTGTGTGTGTGTGTGTGACACCCAAGATCGTTACCTGCACTTTTACTTCTTCCTTCCTGACCAGAATGCCTGCTATTTCTCTCTCTTGACTAACAGCTCTGAGTAGATGCTCCAGGACAATGAACAGAAATGGAGAGAGTGGATGTCCTCACCTCATCCCTGATCTCAGGGGACAGCTTTGGGCCTTCCACCCTGAGCATGACATCCGCTGTGATTTTCTCATAGACGCCCTTTACCAGGCTGAGGAAGGCCCCTCCTATTCCTGTCAGTTGACCATTTTTATCAGGAAAGGGTGCTGGATTATGTGCTTTTCCTGTGTCTACTAGATGATCACATGGCTTTGTCTTTTCTGAAACTACTTCTGCAGGGTATCACACAGACTGTCAGGAGTTGAACTAACCTTGCACTCCTGGGGCAAGCTGCAGGATTACCTGGTGTGTAATTCCTTCCATAGTCATTAGATTTGGTTTGCCAGCATTCTAGCATTCACTCACGGGAGCCAGTCCGCAAGTTCCTTGTGATGTCTTTGGTGATGCTGGCCCCCCAGACGGAGTTGGGGAGAGTCTGTGAAGGACCAGTGTTAATTCTTCTTTAAACATGTAGCAGAATTCTCCAGTGAATCCATCTGGGCCTGGCATTTTCTGTATGGGAAGTTTTCTTGAGTCTCTTTACATGATGGCCTGTCCAGCCATCCTTTTTTAACCTACAAAATAGCAACAGTATTTGGTTCAACTCAAAATTTTCTGTTTGTGCCTCTTGTCCAACATTCTGCAGGACAAGAGGCCTTGGGTCTCTCTCATCCATCTGAATCAGCTCTTTAAGGTTCATATTTGGTGGATTTTTAAGTTTGCTATTTGCTTTTAAATTCTGATTCTATCTTACCTGGTTACACCAAAGACTTATATTTGTACTCATCCAATCTACTCAATTCTTCCTTGGTAACCTGTTGGATTACAGCTTTTAAGATTACAGGATTTCTCTAGTTAGCTGATTTTGAATTGCATTTCCCCCAGGATGTCCTTACCCTTCAGTGACTCATGAGAAGTAACTCTCCTCCTTGGCGTAACAGACACAAGCCTGCAAGCACATGAGGCTGAGGCTTGTGGGACGTGCCACACCCCTCCCTGGCTCAGCAGCCTCCCACTGGTCCAATCTCCTTCAGACCTCCGGTTCTACACTGTTGGCTGGAGCGCCTGGCAGAATGTGACACAGAAACACATTTTCTTTTGTCATCACCATGTTGGCAGCCATCTCCACCAGCACAGGAAGGAAGGGTTACCATAACACATGAAGTCTTTTATGTTTCACAATTAAGAAACCTCAGGAGGCATTTCTAAATATTTACCACAAAGCTAATCACATCCTCTGAAGCATGGGACTGAGCCACAAGCAGCAGTTTACATCCTTCTATGTCCTGGGGAGTTCTGGCTCCCATTCTGGCATGCGGCATGGGGCAGCCTTGCACATCGCAGTGGCTTCACACTATCCTGCCTGACCTGAGCTCAGCGCTCGCCCAAAGTAGGCTCACCAGGGACAGGAGTGGCTCAAATCCCCTTTTAAACAGGCTTCTTGAAAACTGACACATTTCTGGTCAACTTCTGGAGGGATGTGGCGAGACAGACTTTCTACTTCACAATGTGGCTGACAAAGCTCAAGGCGAGAGGAGCCCTGTCAGCACGCACCCTCCCCACTCCCCGGGCACCCCACAGTCTCTCTGCAGCCCACTGAGGTGCAGCCGGGCACCAACCGCTGCAGCAAGGGATAGGGAGCACCAGGCTCACCCGCCTCCACCGCCCAGAGCCCTCATCCCTGGCTGGCTCACTGACCAAACACAACACACGAACCAGTCCAGGCACCAGGGTCCATCTGCACACGTGACACTAGCGAAATATGCTTTCTCACTGTTAGGTGCAATACAGAAAGGGAAGCTGGCAGTTTTGCAACTAGACTGTAATGTCAGCAGTCTGTTTCTGGGGTCTAGCGGGGCCTGGCCCTCCTAGGTGCTTCCCTTATTGTAAATGAGAACTATCTCACAAGCACTCAGACAAGTCAGATAGTGTCTTCAGACCTGTCCTCAGGATGTTCTACTCCCTGCAGGGCCAGCCTCCCTTCAGGCTGGTACTAAGGGACCGTGTGTGTCTCTTCACAGTGGCCACCCCACCGCCTCATAAACTTTAACCCTGACATTTAGTTCTGGTTTTGCTAGGTTACCGTGAAGGCTATTTTCCCATGACACCGCCATCACTGGGTATTGCTGGTATATAGGAGTGATTGAGGTCTGCATACTTTTCACAGTCCCAGCTGACCTTTCTTACTGCCGTCATTTTCCAGCAAGTCTGGTATGTTTTCTGGGTACATCAACATAGCATGTCTCATCCACTTATTCCTGTTTCAATTCTTACTTCTCTGGACATGATGCCGAAATAGCATGTGTAGTTGGTCTGTTAACTGACTTATTTCCTTTCTGCCCCCCACAGAGTTTACAGTCCCAGTAGTAAGAGACAGAGAAGCAAAATGCAGTGCGTCAGAGGGCAGTGACCGCTAAAGAGAAAAATGGGGAGAAGTCTCCCAGTTTAAGAAAAGAAAGCTCACTGAGAGGGCACGAGCCAGATGGGCTCTGGTGGAACCACTCCAGGCAAGGCCAGCAAGTGCAGAGGCTGAGGCCCACCATGCTGGGAGCCGTGGCTGAGGGTCAGTGGGTGGCAGGGAGGCAGGGGGCAAACCACAAAGGGCCTGGGGGGCCACCCTAACCACCTCAGTCTCTACCCCTAGCAAGATGGGAAGCTACCAGGGCAGAATAATGGTGTCACGTGGCAATCCGGTGGCTATGCTGGGTGCGGGCACAGCAGGGACATGGAGAGGGAGGTACTGGGCAGGAGAGAAGGAAGAGGTGGTCAGATCCCGGAGGTACTCTGAAGCCAGGCCAACAGGATGTGTGGATGTGAGCAGTGAGAACAGAGGGGTCAGAGCTGCGTGGAGGGCTGCCCCCACCAAGACAAGAAAGATGGGGATGGACGCCTGCAAAGGACTTACATGTGCTGAGAACCGCAGATCCAGGTGAGGATGTCTGACAGGCCAACAGGGCCAGGGCTCTGAGCTGGGAAAGAGACCCCCTGGAAGTCAATGGCATGCCTAGAGGGTCCTCACAGCACATGAGACCACACACAATTGCCAAGACAGAGAAGGGTCAGCAGGCTCAGAGGAGGAGGGGCCGAGGGGAGGGTGAGGAACACGGTGTGTGGTGTCCTGGGAGTCAGAGAGGATGGTATTTTAAGGAGGGGCCCACCTGTGCATGCTGCAAGAGGGGGCAGGCAACACGCACCAAAAAACCATCAGGGTCTTGAGCTGCACCACGGGGTTCCCTGGAGACCCCGCCAGAGTGCTGTCAGGAATTGATGAGGTGAACAGGCTGAGAAGCCGCTTAAGAGGGGAGGTGGCCAGCTCACGGGGTCTCCCGCGGGGCTGTCCCTTAGTGGTCAAGTAGAAGCCAAGGGTGCATCGGCTGCAAGCACAGGAGGAACTTCCCAATCAGAGGAAGGGATACCCGTGTAACCAGCAGCTCCATACTGTGCCTCCCGTGAGCTAGGAGCTGGGAGTGCGGCAAGCGCCAGAATGCAGCCCCAGGCCTTGGAGCAAATTCTGATGGGGCGCCTGACAGAACAAGCCGCAGGCAGACTGAGATCAAAGTGAACACAGAACAGGACAGGACAGAGCACAGCAGGAGCCACGCACCCCAATTTCATTCAGGGCCAGGGAAGCAATGAGCCCTCCAACACAATGTTTTTTTCTCCAAGGTCCGTCTGAAGCTAGAAATGGCCAGCCCTAAAGCCTGGAGTCTGAGCTTGAGAATAAATGCTGAACAGTATTTCCGGGAGGCCCCACAGAGGGAGCGCCATGGCACCTTCTGCCCCTACCCAGCCCAGGGGGTGGGGCTGGAGCCCCAGCAGCCAGCGGGAATGACGAGGGGCTTGCGGGACTGGGAAACACAGGTGTCAAGAATACCACTAGGATCTGAACCAGTCTCAAACAGTGGCAGGAGGGTGCTGTCTGTCTGAGGCAGTGGGCTGGGTGCTAAGGGGCAAGTGTAGGGCCAGGAGGCCAGGCTCAGGCACCCTCTGGTTTTGCATGCGGCATCTCCCAGACCTGCAGAGACTCAACAGGTGGCCTTCTGACCAGGGGAGTTCAGGGAGAGACCTGATTGGAGGCAGGAATGTGGAGCCGTGAGCTGAGACCTCCCCAGGGCTGGCCACTGACGGAAGACTGGGAGGACCCTGGCCTGGAGGGTGCAGGGAAAACAGCCAGGGCATGCTGGGTGAGCAGTGGGGGCAGGAGGAAGGCACCCCACAGGCTAGGTGAGCAGACAGCCAGCGACGCCACTTCAGCATCACTGTCATAGTTACCTTTATAAGTTCTGGTACACTGCTGTTGGGGGCAAAAGCCCCAATGTGAGGAGACCGGGAAGAGAGACACAGGAGGAAGGGGCAGAGCAAGGAGGCAGCAGCCAGAGGACACGAGCCACGGAGGGATTTGGTTCAGGTGGGGCCACTAGTGCACGCTGATGGGATGACCCATTAAAAGGGGAAACTGAGGCAGGAGGGAGGAGACCCAAGTGCTGGAGCCACAGTCAAGAAGGGGTGGACTCCAAGCACAGCCGAATGCCATGGGGTAGATGCAGAAGAGGAGGCCTGGGGGCACTCAGAAGGTGGGCCACTGGGCAACACAGTCCATCAGGACTGCTGCTCGGCAGACGAGAAGCCTGCCTGGGTGTTCTCCGTTCTGCCACATCAGACTGAACGTTCAGTGACAACACATAGGCACTATTATGTGGTAACTATGGTAACAGCACATCCTTCTTTCAGAAACTTTTCAAAGTAACCTGATCCCCAGGCATAGACTTTCGGAGGACAGGCACCTCAAGAGGACAATAGCTCCTCTGTCCGGAGGGAAGTGCCTGGCCACATTTGGGTCAGCACCATCCCCACAGCACCTCCACCCGGAGCTGAGCAGCTCCTGCAGCCACTGACCTCCTCTCCTTGGCGCCAACGGGCTCTCCTGACCTGCGCCCCAGGCAGCCCACCACACCTGCAGTCTACAGCGCCGGCCCAGGCGCTTGGTGGTCCCGCTAACGTGGCCTCTGTGCATCTCTGGGAACCTAGGGGACTGCATGCCTACAGCGTCAGGGCCCACCAGACTTCAACCACCCACAGAGCTGCTTCCCCAGCACAAGTGTCCACCATGCCAAGGCCACCCATGCGCATCCACCCCTGGAGGCCCGGAGCCCTGCTGTCCCACTCACCTGACTGGTCATCAGGCTGTGAAAGGATCTGAGATGCAGGTGTGCACCTGGGGAACCAAGCAAGCAGCGCCAGGACAGGACCTGACTTCTCCGGGCACTGCAGCAGTGTCTGGGGCACAGGTTCCCCCAGCTGCGGCCGTGCTGTCCCACCCAGCTGCCTAGCCACCTGCTTTGTGCTGAGGATTTGAAGCAGCTGAGTGACCCCTCCAGCCTCTGGCCAGGCGACAGGTAACCTGTGTGTTGGGCGCAGGGCTCCTTGCCAGCTGGGGCTACCTCTGGCTGAGGGCTGGCAGATAGTTCCCCACAAGTCCAGCTGCCCACTAGAGGACTGGGTATTAGAAAGCCTTTTCTCTCCTGACTTGTTTCAAACAGCACTCCTTTAAACGCACAGGCAGCCTGCAGTGGGCGAGCAACCTGCCCTCACATAGACTTGTGCCACCCAGACCACCATCACGGCTGAGCCCTGCCTGGGTGGTCGAACGTCCAGCCCACAGCATGAAAAAGAGCAAGAGGCAGGGCCATGCGGAAGACAGGCACCTCCTCGTGCCCTGGCTCTGCTTGTGGAGCGAGCAGCCACGTCAGACTCTTCCAGGGAAGGGCACAGGGCTCTGAGGTTCTGGCAAGGATTGGGCCTGAAGACAGGAAGGAAATCGTGACCTGAGTACCCACAGACCACACGGAGGACCAGTGTCTGTAACCGGACACAACTGCCTTCTGAGGATGGGCCTGGCTTGCCGTGGAATTCAAAAAGTCTAAATTAAAAAGAAGTTAAGACTCAGCCTCAGGCCACCATCGAGGTCACAGTGTGACCAGGCTGTCATGCTTACCAGCACTTCTCAAACTTGAGCACACCATTCCCCTAAGTCCAGCCAAGACTGAGTCTGGAAAACTGCTCTGAATGTCGTGACTATAGCACCTAACTGGCACCGAACCTCCCACAGCAGGTACAAGCCCAGACTGTGATGCGGCAGTGGAGCACCTAGTCAGTAAGACGGCCACCAAGTTAAAAGCAGAACATTTCACTACACTGCAGCGAATTCAAAGACCCAGGAGACTACACCTATAGACACTGCCCCACGTGAGGAGGAGAGGACAACGGGGAGAGGGGAACTGGGCTGGGGACTCCCTACCAGGCCGCCTCCAGGTGAGACTCAAGGCGGGGAGTCAGGGATCAGAGCCAGGCCTCCCAGGGACCCATGCCAGGGCCTGTCCTGGGCTGTGCAGACTGCCACCTGATTTGGGAAGTGATAAGGAAGGCCTCCAAGTGTCTTTTACTGCAGCTGCCTGAAGGGAAAAAAATAGAAGGAAATGCACCAACATATTAATGGGACGATAGAGTAATTTGAAGAATAAACATAAATTACTTTTATAATCAGAAAAAAGCATTAAAAAATATAATTAGAACAGAGCTTACAGTTCAAAACGTTGGGCTACATGCCCAGGTTTCTCCCTTACCCTGCATGGAGGCCTGAGGAGCATGACCTGCAGCCTGGCCCCAAAGGGCACTCAATGGTAAAGGCTCCAGCCAGGGCTGCAACACGAGGGCGTGGCCCCACGGACCACCCATCATTATAAGAACATAAGCACAACTTTCGTAAAGCAAGATCCACTCCAGCGGTTCCCAAGGGGGTGGTTCTGCCCCCCAGGGGACACCTGGCAAAGTCTGGAGACACTCTGGGGACAGGGTCCTGGCACATGGTGGGCACAGGCCAGGGGTGCTGCTAAACATCCACAACCCATGGCTCCATGACAAACACCTGGCCCAAATGTCCACGGGGGTGCAGAGGCCTGGCTGGTGCACCCTGCCACAGGAGAGGGCTAGGGAGAACGTGCGCAGGGCAGAGCACCTCCTGGCCTCCCGTTCCAGTCTCACCTCCCCAAGAGGTAAGAGCACCAGAGCTCGCCACAGACCCAGGAGCCCACCAGCCCTGATACTGCGCAGAATCTGCCAGAGCCGCCAAGCCTCGGCACAGAGAGGAATCCCCAGCCCATCAGGGCAATAATAAGGGTCCGGTGCACGCTCGCTCCTCGGACCAGAGAAGAACACGCACGCCTCCCAGAACCCCAGCCCCTTGGCCCCCACGGTCTTCTACCCTGACATCTATGCCATGCACCACCCCCAGTCCTGCTGTACCTGGGTCAGGACCCCTGCTCAAGACTGAACAGCAGAGCAGTTAAGCTGTCAGATCTTCCCAAGTTCTGTTTAGTAACAAATGCTTCTCGGTCAAGAATCCCCGTTTCCCAGTTAAACTTCATTATCCACTAGGAATTACTCCTGAAAACTTCCA
The DNA here is from genome assembly GCF_040802235.1 of Manis javanica. NCBI lineage: Eukaryota > Metazoa > Chordata > Mammalia > Pholidota > Manidae > Manis > Manis javanica. The sequence continues at coordinate 170,168,294 of NC_133160.1, read as the reverse complement.
GGAAAAACCATGTTAACTCAGCAATGACACACATGTCAACACGACAGAGGGAAAATGGTGGAAATAGCTCCTTTAATTGCAAAAATTCTACCTTAAAAATTATTTTAAAAAAACAAGTGGAACGCTTGTTTAATCTGAAAGCCCACTTAAAATGACACTGTACTATCTTATCACCTGTAAGTACCTAAGTGACTATTTTAATCAAAGGCTACTTGGTAATTCTGTAACTCAGACTACATTCCTCATCATGAAACAGAGAGGAGAACCCGAAGGAGGAATCTTGTCCCACATTCACCAGCCAGCACAAAAACGACGCCCACTACAGTTCTGCTCTCTGAAACTTCTTGCTGTCAGTTCAAATAGGCCTGATGGTGACCGAGGGGGAAAAAGCGGTTCCTCCACGGATGTCTGTTTTCTGAGGTAGGCGGTAGAGACAGGACAAACATAAGCCCAGGGATGTTTAGCTGGGGGCCTTCGGCGGCATGGCGTCGCAGCCTCCCAGGCCGCAGGGTCTTCAGAGTGGAGCACAGAAACACCAACCACCTACATCTTGAAGAGGTCTGGCACACACGTCAGCAGCAAGTGGGACTGCTCTTCCCTGGCTAAGGCAGAGAGCCACAGAACTGGCTTCCGCTCTCCTGGGGAGAGGCGGTGGTGGTCTGACTTCAGTAGGGATGTCTACACTGGGTGCCTCGAGGGAGGTCCCACCCTGTCCCCCAGCCACAGGCAGACCTCTTTCACCCTGAGCGACGGTGCTGTCCTTCCCTGCGGCTGGGAGGAAACTGAAGAACGCTGAGCTCCCTTCCCCAGGTCTCCCGGAAGTGCGAGCACAGGGCAGCCCTCAAACCCCAGGGGCCTGGCTCAGCTCACCTCAGCCCCGCCACCCAGCACCACCACTACCTGTCACCGCTCAGGCAGCCGGAGATTCTGGGGTCCTCTGGGTGAAGAGGAAAAGTGCCCTGACCCCCAGGAAAAGAATTCAGGCGAGGAATGCTTGTCCACACTCTCCTCGGAAGGCTGTGACCTTGACCTTTTAAGGAACTTACTTCCAACCGAGTTAATAACTGTTAGGTCATCTACTAAGAAGCAATACCTGTCCTGTTAGGAACACCAATTTCACCCGGAATGGAATTCGATTGGCTAAACCACCGTCCAAGCTCAAGCAACTGGCAACCGAGTGGCAAGGGCTGTATTTCAGGTTTGGTGAGTCCCACAAAATGGGTCCTACATTAAGTCGTCAGATCCCTCCTTACAGGTTCTCTAATTGGTGACCGGAAGCCAGCATTCTGACATAAGCTTCTGGGAGGACAGACAGCTGGACAACAGCCTGGCGTCAGCTCGGCCATTGTGGCTGGGGGCGTGCGACCTCACACCCCCGAAACCCCCGCATCCTTCCCAACGTCTGACGTCCGGCGTCACCAGCCTGCTGACCCCCAGAGCTGTCAGTGGCGCAATTCACGCCCTTTTTTGGATGAAGGGGCCACAATCAGGCTCCGGAGGACAAAGCGGGGCGCCAGGCACACGCTCTCCGCGCCCAGCCACGAAGACCCCGCAGGCCTAGCAGGAGCTCAGAGGCCACATGCCACACCCGCCAGACGCAGGGCCCAGACGCCAGGAACCCGGCCCTACACACCTCAAGCCCCCGGGGAGCCCGGTCCCCGAGCCCCGCAGGCCCCCGGCCCTGCACACCTCCAGCCCCCGGGGAGCCCGGTCCCCGAGCCCCGCAGGCCCCATGGCCCTGCCCGGCCCCGCAAGACTCCGATACCCGGGCACCCGGCCTCGTAGGCCCCCAGCCCAGCACCCAGCCCTAAAAGTCTCGCAGACCCCCAGCCCCCGGGAGCCCGGCTCTGCAGGCCCCGCAAACCTCCGGTCCTCAGGAGCCCGACCCCCGGCCCAGAAAACTCCCCAGGTCCGCCCGGCGCCCCAGGCCGCGCCGCAGCCCCCGCCCTGCCCCACCCCTCCGCTGCCCCAGGTTCCTGCGGCCCGCAGGCCCGCCAGGAGCGGCCGGCCTGCCCCGCAGACGTACCTTGAGGGTCGGGTACTCCTGCACCTTCAGGGTCATGGACAGCTGGGCGGCCGACTCCTGCACCGCCATCTTGATTCGGCCAAAACATTAGCGGGCGGAGAGGAAGCGCCGCGCGGCACGCCGGGTAGTGACGTCACGCAGCCGTCAGGGGCGGGGCGGGCCTACGCGGCTGCACCAATCGCGTTAGCCCACCGATCAGAGGCCTTGGAAGAAGGTGCGGCCTTGGCGTGCGCATCGAGGGGCGCCCAGCCTGACCAATCACTGCCGGCCTTTCTCTTGTTCAGCCAATCAGTGGGAAGCCTGGCGGGGCGGTTTCCGCCAGGGCGGCTCCCGCCCGCCCAGTAGGCTGTGGGGAGGCCTGGCCGCCCAGGGTGCTGCGGGAGGGAGTGGGGCTCCCTGAGGGAGGGGCGTGGCTGTGCTGGAGGCCGAGTCCCTCGGGAGCATCTGGTGACAGGGACCCCTGGTGGCAGTGGCCCCACAGGTAGTGATCCGGGTGAGAGTGACCCCGGGAGGCAGCGGCCCCGCGGCAGCGTCTCCCAGAGCGCTGCGGCACAGGTGCGGGCGCCCGCTGCCTTCCTGGTGCTAGAGGAGCAGCGGCCGCGGTCTGGCGCAGGCCCTGGGCGCCCCGGGCCCCGGGGAGGGGCCGAGGCTGCTCGGCAGGAGGGGGCCCCCAGGCTGGCCGGGCCTCCAGCGTTGCTCTCGCCCCGTTTCACCCACGTTCCACTCATCCTTTCAAATAGAACTAGTCTGCTCGCTCCCTTTCAAAAATAGGAACAGAATTAGATTCATTATTAGGAGAAGACTTCCCGGTGAAAGCATGTCTTAGGTGTCACCCTGTATCCACGTTTCTCCATCAGTGTTTAAGAAATGTTAACTTCAGTGTTGAGGGAAACACCTAAGGCCACACAGGGAAGCCGCTGTCGCTGACGCAGGAGCCCCAGGACCCTCTGCCCTGCCCCCGCCCCAGGCAGCATCCTAGCAAAATCCCCGGATGACAGCCGTACAAGGGTTAGAAGCCAAGCTCCCTGCACCTGATCAGTGAGTCCAGGTTTTCAGAAGGCCAGTCAAGCCTTCTTCCCGTGGCGAGTGGACACAGCATCCTGCGCGTGTCCACACCTGTCTGAAGTGTATACAGTGAAATGCATGAGGGTGGGTTCCTGGGTGTGGCATCTGCCTCTCAGGAGACATTTGGCGTGAAACTGCCAGTGTAGGACTGGAAAAACACATCTGTTCTGGAATTTTTAAAACCCTCACCAAGAGGAAAAAATTACCTTGACTGGTCAGTTCTGCTCATCACAAATCCTCAGGACAGTAGTGTTTCCGCCTGGGAGTTCTAGGAAGTTGTGTTTGTATTTCAAGCAGAAAAGCTGAGTTCACAGTGAGCACCTGCAGCTTTGGAAAACTATCCTATCTAACCCAGGCTGTCTTGTTTTCAAATTTAGAAGTTTAAAAGTAAAATAGTTTGCATTCTAAGTTGCCAATAAAATAGGTCCTCGATTTTAGTGCTCTTTCCCCAATAGGAACGTGCAATTTCAGCATTCAGGGAGAAGTTAAGTGTCCTCTCTAGGTTCACGGAGCCCACCAACTTTTTTGAAAAAACTGAGGTATATTTGACAAACAACACCTCAAGTGAGTTTAAGGTATACAGTGTGCTGTGTCGATACATTTATACAGCAGTATGACTACCACTCTAGTATTAGCTAACACCTCTGTTGGGTCACATATTTATCATTACTTCTGGTATTGGAAACAATTAAGATCTAGTCACTCAGTAAGTTTAATGTTTATAACAGAGTTTAGAGTCCATAATCACTGTGCTATGTATTAGGTCTCAGATTTATTTATCTACTAGCTGCAAGTATGTGCCCTTAGGCAACATCTCCCTTATTCTTCCTGCTCCCCAGCCACTGGTAACCACCATTATACTCTGCTTTTATGATTTCAGCTTTTTATATTCCAAATATAAGAGATATCATAGTAGTTGTCTTTCTCTGACGGATTTATATCATTGAGCATAATGTCCTCTCAAGTTACATCCATGTTGTGGCAAAAGGCAGAACTTGTTTTTAGTCTCATGGCTGTATTCTCATGTCTGTCTGTCTATCTATCTATGCCACATCTATATCCGTTCACCCATGGACACTTAGGTTGTTTCCACATCTTGCCTCTTGTGAATAATTCTGCAGTAAACGAGGGAGTGCAGATGGTGTTGGTCCTCTGTCCTCATTTCCTTCGGATGTACACTCACAAGTGGGATTGCTGGTCGTGTGGCATTTCTATCTCCAGTGTGCCGAGGACCCTCTGTAGTGGGTGAACCCATGTGCCTTCCCACCAGCAGGGCACGAGGCTTCCCTTTCCTCCACGTCCTCCCAGCACTTGTCTCCTGTGTCCTTGTCGATAGCCATCCTGACAGGTGAGAGGTGACATCTCGTCATGCTCTTGACTTGCATCTTCCTAGTAATTAGTGATGCTGAGCTCCTTGTTGTATACCTGTTGGTCATCAGAATGCCTTCTCTGCACCAACGTCTTTTTAGGTTCTCTGCCCATTTTTAAATCAGATTGTTTGGGTTTTTTAAATTGTTGTTATTGTATGAGTTCTTTATAGATTTTGGATATTAACTCCTTGGCCAGTATATGGTTTGCAAAGTTTCTCTTCCATTCTGTAGGTTGCCATTCTGTTTGTTGATTGTTTTCTCCTGTGCAGGAGCTTTTAAGTTTGTTGTAATCCCACGAATTTTTTTCTTTTCTTGGTGTCGTATCCTGAAAAAAAACAACCACCACCACCACAAAAAACAAGCCAAGACCATTGTCAAGCAGCTTCTTCCCTGTTTTCTTCTAGGAATTTTAGGGTTGCAGATCTTAAGTCTGATACTCCCTGCATTAATTCTGAGGAGTGGTGTAAGATCAGGGTGCAATTTCATTTTTCTGCATGTGGTGATCCAGTTTTCCCGGCACCATTTTTTGAAGAGACTGTCCTTTCTCCAATGGATGTTCCTGGCTCCCTTATCAAGTATTACTCGACCCTGTATGCAGGGGTTTAATTCTGGGCTCTCTATGTGTTCCACTGGCCCACTGGTCTATTTTTGTTGCAGTATCATAGCGTTTGAATTACTATAGCAGAGTATAGCTTCAAATCATGGCCACTTTTTTAATAGGAAGATTCTTCTTAACTAGAGGACTCTCCCTAAGAGGATCTTTAAGCCTAAGTTGTCGTGCATGGCCCCCAAATGCACTGCCACAATAACTGGCAAAAAGCAGGGTGAGCGTGGGTGTGTAAGAAAACTGCACTGCTGCCCAAGAGTGAGGGAAGAGAACCCAACCAAACCCTCTCAGAGGGAAGGAAGCTCTTGTGTTGTGTGTTCTCCAGAGCATCACACACCGAAAAACACCACTGTCCCAAATTATAAATTATTTTTGGTCTAGTTTGTTAGAACACCCCAAGAAACAATAAGTGGCATCTTCTGTTCTGGACTTTTTCTGCTGAAAGAGCTCACCCGGGTGCCTGCTGGGATAAGGACACAAGGCATGGTGTCTGTCTCATTCCTGGGACAGTGGTGGGAACCGCAGAATGCTGAGACCAAGGTGTTGGCATCCAGCTGCACTTCCTCTGCAGCTGCCCTAAAGTGACAGGTGAGCCACGTTTTATGCTGTGTGGCTAAAATATGTTCTTCAAGTTCTCATATTTGTAAGAACATGTCAAGAATCACTTTTAGATTAAACCACCTTCAAAATTCCCCACTCTAAGAGTATGTCAATTGTGCAGGAAGCCTAGCAAAAGGAGATAAAGGCTCTTTACAGGTATTAATGTCAAGTGAAACATCTTCCAAGTGCACCTAGGACAGACGGTGGACTCTCTCTGCCGCCTGATGGGTTTGCTATTTGGTATTGTCACAGGAGTGTCACAGGAAGGTCACAGTGAGCCCAATTAGTATTGTGTGCATAGAAGTCCTGATTTACCCCTGCATATTTACATGTGTGTGGGATACCTATGAGTTAGTGGAGGTTATTTACCCTAATGGAAGGCAAAAGAGCCACGTTACGGCACACGGTCTCTTGATCCCATCACCTACTCCTCCTGCTGCCAACATCTGTCCACATATGTATATTTTTACAGTATGCAAGTTTGTAATCAGCCTGTCTTATTGAGACTGTGTACATCATTATCATTATATCTGGCATTCTTGTTACAACTGTGTGATCAGTAAGTTCCTATAAGAAGCTCTGCTTTAAAAAAACAAAAACACCACACTTGATGTGGTTAAATACGCCGCATTTTAGTGGGTGGTCACTTTATTTACAGGGTCATTAAATAAGATCCTCTTTTTTAGAGGGGATTCTAGGAAGGTGGCTGGATAGGAAGCACCTGCAAGGTGAGGTCCTGTTTCCCTGGACAGCAGGTGTGTGGCAGATCTGTTTAATGGAACCACATTGGACTTTGGAGTCTGGAAGGCTTGCAGCTTCCAGGGGGAAGCCCTGGGCTGAAAATTGTGGGCAATTTCTGTTAATTTCAGCTCCTAGCACAGTAGCAGCCACCCAGCCCAGCCATGTGGCAAGCGTGTGTTTCTGGAGCAGCTTGCACACAGCCTGCAGGAGTCAAGGTGGGCACAAAAGACCTCATCCTCCAAATATCAGGGATCTGCGCTCAGATCGCCGATTGCTGCTCCTGATCAGAGAGGTGTGGATACAGAGGTGGCGACCATTGTTGCCCCCCAGTGTTGCAAGGCACCCCTTACAGCTAAAGTAACTTCCAGACCTAGTGCCCTTTCCTCCCTTTTATTTTTGTCTTTTTCCCATTTTGGGAGCCAGACCTTACAGACTAGGACATTAAGGAGAAATTCAGAATGATCAGACATGCCCAGGGAGATGCTCCAGCTCAGAAAAGACCTGAAAAGACCTTACATTCCACCCCAGGCTGATCCTCGGCACAGAGACAGCCTCTGACATGTACAGGAAACAAAACCAGTAACATAGAAGAGTAGCAAAGCCTGGGAAGAGGGAGCACCTGATGTCTAGAGTTCCCACATGGTCAGATCCAAATGTCCAGGTTTTGACAAAAAGTCACAAAACAAACAAGACCCAGGAAAACAGGACCCATTCCAAGGGAAAAAGTAACTAAACAGAAAATGTCCCTGAAAAGACCTGATGGCAAATCTTCTAGACAAAGACTTTAAAATAGTGGTCTTAAAGATATTTAAAGAACTTAAAGAAGATGTAGAAAAAGTCAATAAAATGATGTGTGAACAAAATGGAGATGTGAACAAATAGATAGAAAACCTAAAAAGAAACTGAAAGAAATCCTGGAGCTGAAAAATGCAGTAACTGAAATAAGAATTCACTAAAGGGATTCCTAGGCAGGTTTGAACAGGAAGATGGAGGAATCTGCAAACTTGAAGAGAGGACAAAAGAAGTTGCCGAGGCCGAGGAACAGAAAGAAAAAAGATTGAAGAAAAGCTAACAGAGCCTAAGGGACCTGTGGGACCTCACTGAATGGACCAACATGCACACTCTAGGAGTCCCGGAAGAAGAAGAGAAAATAATTTAAACGTCTGCTACAAAGAATCAAGTAAACACAAAATAAAACAGGAATGCAGAAGGGACAAGAAAGGTATAAGGCACATAGAAAAGAAATAGCACAATAACAGAAGCAAGTCAATTCTTATGAGTAATTACTTAAATGTGAATGGACTAAACTCTCCAATGCAAAGAGATTGGCAGAATGGATAAAAACACATGATCCAACTATAGGTTGTCCATAAGAGACTTGCTTTAGATCCAAAGACACAAATAGATGGAAAGAGAAAGGATGGAAAAACATGTGCCATGTGCCATGCAAATGACCAAAAGGGAGCAGGGGTGGCTATGCTGATACCAGAAAAAAAGACTCTAAATAAAACATGAACATTATATATTAAAGATTCAACACAAAGATTTAGGGGGTGAAAGCATATGTGTTTATACATGTTATATGTAAACATTTACACACCTAATGATGGACCATCAAACTATGTGAGCCAAAAACTGAAGAATTGAAGGGAGAAACTGACAGCTCTACAGTAAGTTGGAGACCTCAGTAAGGGGCAGAACAGTCAGAGAGAAGAGAAGGAAGGAAACAGAGTAGTACTCAGACGACACAACGAGCCAACCAGAAGAACAGCCGTGTGCAGAACACTCCACCCGACTGCAGCATACACATTCTCCAGTGCATGGGGGACATTTTCTGGGATAGACAGTATGTCAGGTCATGAATTGAGTCCAAAAGATTTTAAAGGGTAGATGTTAAACAAAATATCTTCCCTGATGACAATGGGGTAGAGATAAAATCAATAACAGAAGGAAAACTATAAAATTTACAAAACTTTGGAAATTAAGCAACACACTTAAAAAAAATCAATGGATCAAAGAATAATCACAAGGGCAATTAGAAAATAATTACAGATGAATGAAAAAGAAAACACAACTTATGAAAACTAATAGACGTATTGATAGCAGTATTCAGGAGGAAGTTTACAGCTGTAAACAAGGTTCAAAAATAAGAGCGATCCCAAATCAGCAATCTAACTTTACAATTTAGGGAACTAAAGAAGGAAGAACAAATCACACCCAAAGCTGGCAGAAGGAAGGGAATGATAAGGATTACAGCAGAGATAAGCTAACCAGACAACAGAAAAGCAACAGAGAAAATTAATGAAACCAAGAGTTGGTTCTTTGGAAAGATCAACACAATTGACTGACCTTTAGTTAGATGGATTAAGAAAAAATGAGAAGACTCAAATTACTAATTTGAGTAATTAGTATGAAATGAATATGGAAACATTAAAACAAATTCTACAGGTATAAATAAAATTTACAGAAAGTACTATGCACAATTGTGTGCCAAAAAATTGGATAATTTAGATGATATGGACAGATTCTTAGAAACACAAAACCTACCATGACTAAATCATGAAGAAATAGAAAATATGAATAGACTTATAACTACTTAGTAGGCTGAATGAATAACAAAAAATATCCTGACAAAGAGAAGTCCTGGAACTGATGGTGTCACTGGTGAATTCTACCAAGCATTTAAAGAACTAGTACCAATCATTCTCAAATTTTTCAAAAAACTGAAAAGGAGAGAATACTTCCTAACGGACTTTATGAGGCCAGCATTACCCTAAACCAAAGCCAGACAAAGACACTACAAGAAAAGAAAACTAAGAAACCTTAGGATGACAAGGATGACAAGAACATTCAATGAGGAAAGGACAATTTTTTCAACAAATGGTGCTGGGAAAATTGGATGTCTACATGGAAAAGAATAAAGTTGTACACTTACCTACACCATCTGCAAAAATTAACCAAAAATGGATCAAAGAATCTAAATGTAAGACCTGAAACTATAAAACTCTTAGAAGAAAACACATGATGAAAGCTTCACCACACTGGACTTGGCGGGGTTTTCCTGGGAAGGGCACTGATACACAGGCAACAAGAGATAAAATAGGCAAATTGAACTTCATGAAAATTGTTAAATGTCAGCATGAAAATGCACTATCCACAGAGCAAAAAGGCAGCCCTCAGAATGAGAGAAAATATTTGCGAATCATACATCTGATGAGGGACTAATATGTAGAATATACAGAGAACTCCTAAAACTCAAGAACAAAAACAACCAAATTAAAAAATGGGCAGAACTCTTGAATAGACATTCCTCCAAAGAAAACACACGACTGGCCATGAAAAGATGTTCAACTCACCCTCAGGATAATGCAGATCAAAACCCCACCCAGACCCCACCAAACCCCCAGGAGGATGCTCCACAGTGTGGGCAAGGGTGCAGAGAAGCTGGGACTCCGCATGGCCAGTGGAAACATAAAATGGTGCAGCCATATGGACAGTGTGGAGGTTCCTCAGAAAACTAAACAATTGCCACTTGATCCAGCAACCCCACATCTGGGTACAAACCCCAGGGAGCTGACAGCAGGGCCAGGAAGCGTTGTCTGAACCTGCGCCCACGGCAGCACTATTCCTGACAGCAGAGACGTGGGAGCAGCCGGTGTCCACAGCGGGATGGGTGGCTGAGCACAAGGCCGTCCACCCAGGCAGGGGATGTTCCTTGGCCCTGACGGGGAGGCAGTTGTGGCCCGTGTCCCACACGGTGAACCTGAGGACGTGGTGCGACGGGGTAAGAGGCTGGGGGAGGCGGGGAGTGAGTGTTTAGTGGGGACAGGGTTTCAGTTTGGGAGGATGGAAAGTTCTGGGAAGGGGTGGTGGGGACAGCTGCACATTGTGAATGTGTTTAATATCATTTGAAAATGGTTACTATGGTACATTTTATGTTACCTGTGATTTACCACAATAAAAACCTACATTTTTAGCAACTTCATTTTAAGGTGAATAAAGACACATTTAAACAATGTGTCCAAAAACAATCCAAACAGCACCCCTCAGGCGTGAGAAGGGCTGTGTACCTTTGGAGAACGCTCAGTGGCGTTGTGCAGCAGGAATGTCAGCTGCGCCTGGGATGCAGACGATGCCTTCATTAGACGGCGTTTCTGTTTATCAAAGCTGCTGGGGCCCTTTCAGGGGCTTGGAGGTTGTATCTTACGGTAAAGTGCACAAATCCGTGTGTGTGGTTTGTGTCTTGAGCTCTAGGATGCTGCCTGGGCCTGATGGCTCCCCTGGGCTTCCAGTCTAAGCCCCTAAGGGTCGCCCTCCTTCTGACCTTCTGCCTCCTAAGTCAGGTCCTCACAGTCCCTGTGATGAGGCAGGTGAGCGGGGCTTTGTGGTCCGGGCACCTGGCCCACCTTCGCCACTGTGTGTTGGGGCCTTGCTCACTGTCCCAGAGACGCACAGTGATTCTACAGACTGACGCATGAGCCCTCTCCTGCTCCTTATGAGGGCGCTGTTCCTGTCATGGGGCCCCGCCTCTAAGCACATCCAAATACAGGAGTCGGGGTTCAAGGGGACACTGCACACTGTGTGGGGGTTTGTGCGTCATAGGAGTTAAGTGTCTCCATGTTCTGTGTGATTATCCATTCCAAGCATCTTGTGTTTGGAGATGAAGTTGTGTTTGAATTACTTGGTCCTTTCTGAATAATCCTTATTTGTCTCCAACAGTAACTTGTGTCCCTAACTCCAAAGATGAGTCGTGCCCACCCAGCTTCCAGAGCGCACACTGGGCACTGCAGGGATGGGGATGGTGGCCTGGGCTTTGGGACTTTGAACCCGGTGCAGGGATGGTCACCCCTCCAACTCCAGGGGCTCCGTGGCTACATGCCTCTGAGGGAGCTGGGTGGGAACCTCTCCCAGATGCTGTTTGGTTACTGCCTGCTCTGGGAGCCCCAGATGGGAACAGAGTCCCTCCCCTCACCCAGCAGATGCCCATGTGCCCTGGGAGGGGATGGGGGGATGCCGAGGGGAGTGTAAGGCTTCCAACCTCAGACCCAGGGCACCCCTGGCTCTCCCCCTGTAAGCAGGCTTTGGGGTGCTGTTCTTGGACACAGCTTCTCCTGGAAGCCACTTCCCTCTGGGACACTGGCCACCCACAGGGGGCCTGGCACCCGCAACCCAGCTCCCTGGCAGAAGAGGTGGCACCATAGCCTTCTGCCCAAGATGTTTGGGAAGTCAGTTCTGGAATGTTTAGCTTCAAAAAAAATATTGGCAAGCATGAGAGGATCATGTGCTAGGAAGGTGGGCGTGAGTGATGACTGGGCGGCCCTCAAGCTGTGAAGGAAGCTCGTTTGGCTGTAGATGGCCCTCTGTGAGCACCCGGCCTGCCCTGCATTGTCTCATCTGGGGTCTGAGTGGGGAGTCAAGTTGTAAGGTATGAGAACCAGGAGGAACGCCAGCCCAAACACCCTGACAGAGAACGAGAGCTGCCACACACAGGCTCGGTGCCCCGGGGACAGCTGAGAGACAGACGGTCACTTCCTGCAGCACTTTACATGTACACCGATGGGCCCGTGTGCCCCTCCACCTCCCGCCAGACCTCACGTGGGCCTGGGGCTGCCTGCAGGGTCGAGGAGGGTGGTCCAGGGCCGTGACATCCATCTTGTCTTCTGTAATTGAGGTGGGAGAGCTATCCCCAGGTGGGGGTCTCAGAAAGGCCTTGTTTGTATGTGAGACGCTCTCAGCATTAGTGAGTGTTGGAACAGAGGCCATTAGGAGCCCAGGAGCTCAGGTTGTTGAGAAGTTTCTCAGTAAGATTCAAGTCATTTCACACACATCTTTTATACTGTATATATTTTAATCACTAAAATTCATTATGTTTCATTATTAAAATTTATTCTAAAATATATGTAATAATGTTTTATTTTTCAACATCAGAAGAGTGTAAGCATGTTCAGCAACTCCCAATGGCTTTCTCCGGGGCTACCCAGCTAACTCAGTGTGTCACTGTCTCTGGAAGCCTGGAGGGACATTTCCCAGGAGGTGTGTCAGCAGAGGCCAGTTGGTTGGACACATCTCTGCATCCTGGATATTCCTTGGGGCCACACCAGGTCCCCACGCCTGTGGGGACTGAGCCTTTCTACCCAACTCTCTGTAGCGACCTGCCCAGGACAGGACACAGGGCGGGAGCTCCAGAGGGCAGCTGGCAGGATGTCCCCCAGTCCAGACACACTCAGAGCTCCCAGTGGACAAGGTGAAGTTTCCCTGGATGTGAGGAATGGGGACTAATTCAAGTCACTGGGACAGTGCCAGAGTAACAGGGAGAGACAGAGAGAGACATGGGGGAGAGACGGGGAGAGACGGCAGACAGCCAGAGAGACAGGGTTAGCCAGAAAGACAGAGGTATGGGGATGGGGGGACATCACTTGGCAGAGACTGGGTACTTGTGGAACCCCAGGACCCTGGAGGCAAGGGTCGAGGCCCTCCATTGAGGACCCCACAGTTAAGATGCTCTGAACGATTGTCCGACACTAGCGGTGTCCTACAATTCATCTCTGACCCACAGGTTCAGGGCTCAGCCCCACAGGGCTGCCCTACTTTATTCCCCAGCTGCGCGTGGGATCTCCAGGCCACCCATGCATCCTCTGGCCAACTACAAATTCAGGGTTACTCAGGAGTTTTTGCAGCACAGCTCCAGCCTCTGCCTGTCCTCAGAGGTCCGGGATGGGGGGCTGAGTGTCTCCCCTGTGGCCACCTGGTCTGTGTGTTGAAACTGTCCAGGGCCCCAGTTGAGTCATCTCATTGTTATAAACTCAGGACTCCTGTGAACAACAGAAGATGCTCCTGACACTCAAGAAAGCCCGGGGCTTGCAGGAGCTCTGTGCTGGGAACTAGGAGCAAAGGCCACTGTGATGTGTCACACCCACATCATGAGACCTTCATGAGACATTCAGACTTACAGGCTCCTAGGATCCAGCGTCCGGTTGGCCAGCCCCGGTCAGCTGTCTGTCTGTACCAGTGGGCTGGGCCAGGGCACTGGTTGTGGGGCCCACATAGTTTCCAGAATCCCCATCTGCAGCTGGCAAGAGGGTCCAGAGGAGGTGGCCCACGTCCCCTAGGCAGTCACTGGGGGCTCTGACCTGGCTGGAATCTGAGGGCGAGGGTGGGGCAGCCACAGGGCACAGGCACCTGCCAGGGGGACCCATCTAGGCCCTGAGGGCCCCCTCCTCTATCTCAACTGCCCAAGGAACAATGGGTGCTTAAAATAACTCACTGGACTCAGGCATGCCTGCCCAGAGGGGCTGAGCGGACCACCCCACTTCCCTGCCCACATCGGTGCTCCCAGCTGGAGCCGTCCTGCGGCCTTCAGATCCACACACCTCAAGGGGCCAGGTGCAGGGTGCTGACACCTGCCAGCTCTGTGTTAAAAAATTGATTGTTGAATAAAACATACCCCATACTGGTTGATAAGACTTTAAACATAGTTGACTGGCTTATTGGTAAGAAAATAACATTGTTTGATTTTCCCCTGAAATTACTCAGCAATACAACCTATAATTAGTTTCTATGATTAGCTGTAGAGATGGAATCCACCCAAACCACATAATTGTTATTTTCACAACATCTGCCTATAAACTCTCCAAGGAAACAGGTCCCTGCTGCTGGGGGGCTGGGGGCGGAGAGCACTGCTGGGGCCAGTGGCGTCGGGGCCTTGCTGCCCCCCTTGGGGCCCAGACCCGGCCTGGGTGTTGGAGAGCGCTCCGTCAGAGCCCGAGGTCGAGGAGCTCCCTCTGGAACATGCTATGAGACCCAAGGGGGCTGTGGCCGGGACAAGGTGAAGACAGAACTCCCAGTGTGGCCAGGTGGCTGGCAGAGGCGCAGCTGCAGGGACTCAGGAGCCAGGGACAGCCGAGGAGATGTGCCAGCCCCGTCCTGGCCCAGTGTTCCTGTAACCCTGGTGAGACAAGCCAGGTCCTCGAGTGCACGTGTGCATGTGTGTAAGGGTGCCTTTTCCCTCATTTGAAGCCTAACAGAAAGGATGTGATTGGTGTCATAGATGAGATCTGTGTGGAGGGAGCCCACCCAGTGGGACTTAATTTTGGTAATGGGTGTCGGGAAGGAGCAAAGTGACCTGCGGAGGATGAATTGTCCGGCCGTGAGGCGCTGAACCCTCAGGAGAAGGTTTCTTTGCGTCTGGGGTCACTCTGGAGGAACCCATCTGCTCTTTCCCTAACTCTCAACTAAGCCCAGCACATAATTAGAGGGTGCTTGCAGGAGAGTCACTCAGTCCACGCACGCATCAGGTCACAACAGAGATGTCAGCATATTGCAAAGAGCAAACACAGCACCGATGACATTCCCGGTTACCCCGCACCCAGACCAGAGAAAGCGAGGGGCCTCCACCCAGAAATGGAAAAGCCTACCTCGAGAGCCGAGGAGGGGCAGCCATGGAGATCGTAGAATCTCTGGAAAACAGTGATAACAAAACAATATGCATAAAAGAACTAACGTGGTACCACCTACAGCCGTGCTCACAGGAAAATTCATAGCTTTAAAGAGCTGCATTATTACAAAAGCAAGAAAGAAGTGACAATTTATGTGTCCTATTTTGAAAAGTACAGAGAGTAAAAAACAATAAAAGGAAGCTAAAATAAGAGATAATAGAGATAAAATCAGAGATGAAAAGGTCAGAAAATTTTACAGTGGTAGAAACATTATATAGCAGAATATGGTTGTTCAAAACTTAGATAATCCCACTAGCTGATGTAATTTTTGTAAAAAGCAGGATGTCATAAATACAGGAAATAAGAAATAACGAAGGGAAACCGCCAAGAAATAAGAAGAATTACAGGAATCACAAGAAATCAGAAGCTTCTAGAAACAAGCAAAGCCCTGTCTTGGCCCGCCCCTGCCCTTCAAGGCTGTTTGTGGCTCTGCCAGGTTTCTGAACGGTTGACTGAATAGTGAGGCCACTTCCCGCAATCTGTAGCTGACCAGAGGGAATGCAGCAATCTAACCTATTTATTCAAGGTCATTGCTCATAACACTTTAAATTAAGTGTTTTGTTTTTAAATGGGAATATTATTTACATGTAGCAAGATCCTCTGAGCTTACATGTGCTGAGTGGTGAGTTGTGACACACACACACCACGTATCAACATCACCACGGACGACAGGCTGAACCCTCTCCTTCCAGCCTTGTACCTTTGCGGTCAGGCACCGGCACCCGAGACAGCGCTGCTCCGCTTCATCTCTGCAGGTCAGTTCTGTGGTCCTGCAGCGTCCTGAACGGAGTCACTGAAGTGCAGATGTCCCCGTGGTGCCCCAGACCCTCGTTTGTTTTCCCATCCACTCCGGTGCTTCTGGCATCTGGGCTGCTACGAGCAGGGCAGCTGGCACACTGTGCCCCGGGAACACACGTGGCGTGCTCCGCCTTCCGGAGATCCCAGGCTGTTTCCCACGGTGCCCGCCAGCCGCTCCACATCTGTCTTTTCCCTTGGAGTCTGCGGTGTGTGTGGTCTCACTCTACAGCTGTTCACAGCCGATTGGTGGTACCTCTGTGGGTTGCCTGTCCAGTGATTTGCTTATGTTCAAACAGCATTGTCTTTTTATTATTCAATTGTAAAAAGGGTTCTTTTTATTACTTTATATATTCTAGATAGAAGTCGTTGTTTTGTGATATTTTCCTCCCAGTCTGTGGCTTGCCTTTGTATTTACTAAATTTGCCTTTTGATGAGCATATGTTGATTTTAATGAAGTCTAAACTATTATTTTTTTTCTTTTATGGCTCAAGCTTTTTGTTTCTCCTCTAGGAAATCTTTGACCCACCCATTATGACAGAAAGCTCTCCCTCTGGAAGTAACTTCAGCTTTTACTTTGAAGTTTGTCATCCACCTTGAATTAATTTTGCAAATTGTCTAACATAGCAGTCAAGAGGGCTCGTTTTCCTATGCAAATATCCTGTCACCCCAGCACAGCGTTTGAAACGTTTTCCCCCCCTTGCACTGCATGGCAGCCTCACTGAGAGCTGGCTGACTTGCGCTGTCCCTGGTGGGCTCCTGTGCTGTTCCTCTTCGACCTGCACCAAAGCACACGGCTCTGACCGCGCAGCTCATGATAAATAAGCCCTGAGATCATGGTGCAAAAGACCCGACTTTCTCTTTATTTATTTATTTTTTAATTTTCATTTATTTATTTATTTTTGGTATCATTAATCTACAATTACATGAAGAACAGTATGTTTACTAGGCTCCCCCCTTCACCAAGTCCCCCCCCACATACCCCTTCACAGTCACTGTCCATCAGCGTAGTAAGATGCTGTAAAATCACTACTTGTCTTCTCTGTGTTGTAGAGCCCGCCCTGTAGCCGACTTTCTCTTTTTTAAAGACTGTCTTGACTATTCTAAATCCTCTTCATTTCCATCTAGATTTTAGGATCATTTTTTCAATTCAAAGAATGTAGTCCCCTTGGGATTTTGATCCAGGTTGCACTGAATTTATAGATCTGTCTGGGGGAGAATCTTCTAAGCCACAAGCATGGGATAGTTTTCCTAGTGTTTAGCATTCTTCAACATCTGCCAGTTTGATGGATGGTATCGACTGCATGTGTGCCCCCCAAATTCACATGTTGACCCCCCCAGTGTGGTGGTGTTTGGAAGCAATGAGGTCACGAGGCTAAGGCCCTCGTGATGGGACTAGTGTCTTATAAAAGGCCCCAGAGGGCTGCCTAGCCCCTTCCACCGTGTGAGGACATAGGGAGAAGATGCCGCCTGTGAGCCAGGAGGGAGCCCTCACCAGACACCAGATCTGCCCATCCGTCTCTCCTGGACCGCCAGCCCGCAGAGCTGGGGAGTACAGGCCTGTGGTGTGTGGGCTCCCCTGGCCAATGGGGTTCTGTTACCGTAGCCTGAGCAGATTAAGACAGTGGGTTTGGTATAGAGGTTTTGTACATCCTTTAAAAAAAAGTATTGCTAGTTTTTCTGGATTTTATCAACTGGTATTCCCATCATTGACCATGGTTTTCTCTGATATAAATGTAATGAGGTATTTTCCACAGACAGTGGGAAAGGGCGAGCCTGCTGGCTTCCTTTTTCCCTGTTTAGCGCCTCAGTGTTGTTAAGCAAAGTGTCTTGAACTGCGTGTATTAGTTATCTCTTGCTGTGTAGCAAATTGCCCCAAAAACGCGGTGGCTTTAAACAATAAACATTCCTTATCTCATAGTTTCTGTGAGTCGTGAATCGGGGAGTGGCTCAGGAGGGCGGTTCTGGCTCAGGTTCCCGCGAGAGGCTGCAGCTGACAGTGGCAGGGCCGCCTCGCTGGCAGGTGGCCCGGGGAGGGAGATGGGGGAAGGGGCAGCCCAGCCCCCAGCTGACATTTGGCATTGGTGTCTGGAAAGCTGTGCAGGGCCCTGGACCCAATTCTCAGATTCCCGGCAGCAGAGGGCCCCTGGGGGTGGGCAGTAGCCCAGGGAAGATCCAATTGGTGAGGCTGCCCTAAGCTCTCTGGAAGGTGGGGAGGCCGCAGCAGGAGGTGGGGACAGTGTCCAGGAAGAGGGCCGCTGTGGCCTGGGGCCAGACGGGCTTGCCTCGACTGTGGCAGCAGCTGCTTCCAGGTGGCTGCCCGGGGCTGGGACTGGAGGGGTGTGGGGGCAGCTACAGAAAGTGTTCTCTCCCTGGCTGTGACCTCCCAGCATCCGATTTGTCTAACGACTCAGCTGTAGGATACATCAAATATTACAGAGTTGAGTTTCTGAAGATATGTTTTCTCCAGGAAAAATCCTTTTTAAAATGGTGGGAGAATAAAAGGGTAAACTTGCCCTTCCAGTGGGAATAGGTAACAAGGCTGCTTCACCTCACAGATTGAACAGCGAGGGAACTGCCCTTAGAGTCCGAGACGCATGTGCCCTGGACATGCCCTTCAGTGTGCTGCCCGGCTGGCCACCAGGTCAGGGCGGGCACCACTCGCTGTCCTGCCGTCTGCCAGGGCCTGGCCTGCCCAGTGCCATCATTTGAGCAGCATTGGCCTCTGCTGCAGATGGCGCAGCTTTGCTCCTGAGCTGTGGAACGTCCTGATTTTCCGTGGGGCTGGCACACATTTGGTGCGGGGTCATTTTTCTGCCCTCAGGCTCTCTGGCGGGCACCCTAGCATGATGGGTAGGCAGGGCCTAGCCTAATTGCACGCCCCCTCCCACACACTGGTGGCTCAGGGGTCCGTGGGGGGACAGGATGGAAGGGCATCTGTGGCCAGGGATGGTATCGAGGGCACCAGGCGTTGTGCCTCCTTGCGTGGGAGCCACCCGTACAGCCCTGTCCTCAGCTCTGATGGGGCTGCACTGCCTTCTTGGCCTGTCTTGTGCAGTGAGTGGTCATGTCCTCCCCAAACTCGTACGTTGGGCTCCTTACACCAAGCACCTCAGAATGTGGACTTACTTGGTGATAGGGTCTTTGCACATGGTCTGGTCAGTAAGTCACTAGGGTGGACCCTGATCCAACCCAGCTGTGGCCTTATGAGAAGAGGACCTTTGGGCTCATGTACACACACAGGGTGGGCACCTGGTGGTGGCGGGGGCAGAGATGGCTCCTGTGGTGACAAGCCCAGGAGCCTAAAGATGCCGGCAATGCCCTGGAGCTGGGCGAGAGGTTGGAGAGGCTCTTGCAGAGCTGACCCTGGGCTTCTGGCCAGGCAGTTGTTCGAGCTGCCAGCCTGTGTGCTTTTTTATGGTGGCCCATTGTCCATGGCAGGCCATTCTAATATCCTGATGTCTTAACAGAGAGGACACGTCCCAGGACCCTGGCTGCATGCCAGTGGTGTCAGATGACCACGCCTGTCCAATCTGCTGCCGCTCCGGGGGCCTGTGGGACATTTATGACCATCCACAGGCCCCAGCGGCGCTGTCGGTGGGACCAGGAGCCCTAGGCGGTAGAAGGCGGCCTTGCCCAGCGGCGGCCCAGGCTTCTGCCCCCTGGCCTGGGAGTGCCACGTCGTGTCTTAATGTGCCATCTTGCCAGAGGCATGAGTTTCTGTGTGTTCCACTTAGCCTCTTGCCCCAGAGGCCATGGAGCCCAGGTGGGGGCTTCCCACCGCCACTCAGTGGGTTCCCTGTGAGTTACACTGGACCAGGCCCCCCTTGTCACCTCGCTTCAGAGGCCCTCAGTCCCACGGCACCCGGGAGCCCATGCAGACACTGGGGGCTCCCGACACTGTGTCCCCCGTCCCCAGTCGATGCTGGAAGCCCCTTTGGGCATGCTCAGGAAGCCATCGCCCCATGCCCTGATGCCCTGCTATGACCCCCCAGGGCCCTTCCTCGTGGGCCCCTGGTCTGACCAGGCTCCATCCCAGGTGCTGCCCTGGCCCCTGATGGCCCCCTGTGGTGTCCGTCAGGCGTCCCTTTGTCTGTGGCCCACACCTCTGGGCAGATGGAGCTCATTCATCCCTCACTAGGCACGAGCTCACACACCTGGGCATGACCTCAGAGGCAGGGGTAAGGGGTCAAGGCCACTTCTCAGAGGGAAGGCTGGTTCTCAGACTGGGGAGGGGGCTGCTTCCACAGCAAGGGGGCCCCAGGGGCTTGGGGGCGTGTTGTCAGCTTTCCCTGTCTGCCCAGATGTTCCCCAGCCTCAGGCTCCCTCCTCCCTCCCCAGTGTCCCACCCCAACCCTGGGACCCTGCAGCCCCCACCCCCAGCTGGCACTGACTCTGAGGGACCCTTAAAGGCTGAGCTGGGCGCTGGGGCCTCTGGTCATGAAGCAGCTCATCTCTCCAGGGCAGCCCCCAGGGTGGTTGGAAGCACCAGCCCACCCAGACGCCTTACTCACTGGGTTGGCAGGTGATCAGCCTCCAGAGGACTCCAGCTGGGCCTCTGTGGGGTGCTTCGGGTTAGTGTGACACCAGGGCATGTCACAGAGGCCAGGGCAGATGGTGGCTGCGCACAGTTCTGTTCCCATGTCAGGTTTGGCCCCATCCCTGGAGGATGAGTCCCCCGCAGGACAGCCTGATGAAGAGGCTGTTACGCAGGCGTGGACCCATGAGGAGAGCCCAAGTCCCCGCCCAGGCGGGTAGGGGCTGTGCTGCCAGCCCACTGCCCCCGCCCTGCCATCTGCTCATGACTCCGGGCGTGCAGGCAGGACTCGTTTCTCTCAGAATGCCTGGAGGTACAGCGCCTTTTGATACAACAGTGGCTAGGAAATTAGTAAATGTGGTGTGTTTGGTGCTCAAATATCTATATTCTACACCTACAATATCTCCAGTCCTATAGATACTACAGGTAATGGCAGACCCACAATAATGTATCTTCAGGAAGTCCAAATGAAGATTTACCTTGCTGTAATGATTCCCCACGGTAGGAATAATAACAAACCCAATGAGGCTTCAGTGTGAGCAGCAGAGATGGTAGCGAGTGTTTCCTGCACACTGGGATGCCCTGTACAGGGCGTGAGCATGGGGGGCGGGGCGGCCGCATCCTGTCTGCACGGCCTCTTTGCTGGCTTGGCTGCTGCTTCCTAAAGGCTGCGGACGCACAGTCAGCACTGTCCTTCCCAATTGCCATAGAAAGCCTGATTTTGCAGTTTACCACAAAAAGCCAGATTTGCTCAGCATGTAATTTAATCTTATGCTTGGAGACATCCTATCACTTGGTTATCACAAAATGATTCTTTAGTAAAAATGTATGCTGCGTGGTCTCTGTTTTATTTACCTGGTGCATCATGTCCCCTGCTGCCGCAGATGCCAGGAACGCCATCAGGCTCACTTACCAGGCAAATGTGGGCACCTGCTCACCCTGTGGCAGGGTTCTCAGCTCGTGGGGGTCGTAGAAGTGTTTGCCTTGGTCTGCAGAGGAAACTATCTGGAGTGCCAGTCGTTAACTACAGGGTAATCGCTGTTCTTTCAGCATATAAATAACAGTAAGGAAGTATCTTTGCGAAAGGGTGCCCTCCAGCAGGGGCTGAGCAGGAGCCCCTTTGCAATGGCAAGTTCCCAGGGGGTTGCCTGACTCCCGGCAGAGTTGGCAGGGGCTCCTACAGCAGGGAGCCCCATGGGAGAGCAAGTGCCCCACCAGGAGGATGCAGCGCAGGCGTGCCCAGGTCTGTCCGAGTGGGCTTGGTTTCCGCAGTTAGGCCACTGGGGCCTGAGCGCATCATTTCCAGGGCAGATTGGACTCAGGAGCAGCCCAGCTGTATGGCTCTGCAAGCGAGCTTTCTGCACACTCTCTTGGCTTAAAATAGACAAGGGATTTGCTAGTGAAATTCTTCTGTTTAAATTCCTCACCTCCCTTTATGCATAAATGAAAGGTGCTTCACCCACAGCTCCTTGTCATCTGCTTGTAAGGACAGCAGCGCTGGAGCGCTCAGAACGGTTGCCCAGAGCAGGCTTTCCTCGTCCTCATGCTCAGGCTGCTTCTCCCGACCTGCATTCCAACCCCTTTACCACCATCCTGGGAGGTTTCTGTGATGGGTGTGCCCAGCTGGGGCAGCCTGAGAGGGGCAGAGCTTGGGTCCTGGGAGTAGCAGTGGTCACAGTGGGGTCACAGCAGGCTCCACTCCACCCAGTGGGCGAGAGGTGGGGCTGGGAGAGTGGCTCTGGAGTGGCAGTGGCACCAACTGGCCACCACCCTCACCCTCATGCCTGGGCTTCTTCTCTGGCTTCTCTGCACCTGCCCACATGGACATGGGGGCTCTGGGTCCGGCAGGACACCTGAGGGTGATGAGGAGGGGCCCAGCTCCATGCCCATCATACCGGAGAATGGGCTTTGCTGTGTGTGCATGGGCACCTGTGCTCGGGCTCTGACATGGACAGTGGCCTTGGGCCTGACCTGACATCTGTCCTGCAGGGCATCAGAAGCTGATGACAGACCCTCTTGACCAAGGACTGTGTTTGGGGGCCTTTTGTTGTGCAGCAAGAGATATGACAGGACCTTAAAATCCAGTATATTTATTATACATGTACAAAAACTTAAGAATGCCATTCACTATAGACATGAGACTTCATTGCTGAGAGCTACAAAATGTTCATGACAGAAATTAAATAAGACCTAAGGAGGTGGAGAAATATGCCTGAATTGGGTGGCTTTGGCATTGGTTTTCAGTATTCCATTATATCTCTTTATGTCTTTTTAGCTCCAACCCTTTGTGCTGGCTTTTTAGGGGTTCTTTAGAGGTTACATCCTTATTCAAGTCAAAGGTCTGTTTCAACAGAAAAGAAGAATTTAGCACAGGGCCTTTAAGCTCATTCAATTAATTCTACATTTCTACTATCATATTTTTTAGAATTTCTATTCGGCTCTTTTTTTATAGTTCTCACCTATTTGCTAAAATACCATACCTGCTTGTGCATATTGTATACCTTTTCTATTATATCTTCTGTAATATTTATTTTGTGGCTTCTTGGCTAGGACACCAAAGGCACAGACAACAAGATAAACACCAGATAAAATGGGCATCATGAAAATTTTAAAATGTGTGCATCAGACACAATCCACAGGGTGAAAAGATTGCACACAGGACACTAAAGTTGAAGAGCAGATTAAGATGGCAGCATGAGAGGACAGACAGAGGCTTCCTCCTAAAACTGGATACAATTAGAAAATACAGTTGGCGCAACTAATCCTGAGAGAGCAACAGGAAAGAGGACAGCGTCAGACTGAACATACTTGGAGAAAAGAGCAGACCTCACCGATTGGGGTAATGTACCAGAGCTGTGGCTCTGTGGGACCCGAGCCCTTTGCCCACCCCAGCTCACTGGCGGGAGGAAGAGAAACGTACAGGGTGGGAGTGGAAGTCTTGGGACTGCTGAATACCTAGCTCCAGAGATCTGCTCTGGGAGAACAAACCTACATTTCATGGTGCTTTCATGAGACTCGCATGGCTACCAGGTTGGAAAGTTAATACAGGCAGAGTTCCTGGGGAGACTGGGATTCCAGCCACTTGTGGAAAGCAGGAATCCATATCCAGCTGCTCTGGGACAAAACTTATACCTGTGTGACCGGCCCACTGGCTCAGGCAGTGGAGACAGGCACAGCATCCCAGAGGCGGGGAAGAGCTCTTTCCTCCCCCCAGGCACCAGTACCGCTCCCATGTGACCCCCAACATTGCTTCAGGGGCTCAGCATCTCCAGAATAGAGCTTCTGGACACTAGAGGGCGCCATATACAAACATGAAACGCCAAAGGAACCTTGTCCATAGTAAAATTATTAATACAACTCCCGAGAAAGATTTAAATGATATGGACCTCATGACTCTTCCTGAAAGGGAGTTCAAAATAAAAACCATCAACATTCTAATGGAAGTACAGAAAGACATCCAAGAACTCAGGAATGAATTCAGGTTGGAGATCTAATCGCTGAAGAGCACGATGGAGGGTATTAAAAGCAGGTTGGATACAGTGGAGGAGACAATAAATGAAATAGAAACTAGAGAAGAGGAATACAAAGAAGCTGAGAAACAGAGAGAAAAAAGGATCTCTAAGAATGAAAGAATATTGAGAGAACTGTGTGACCAATCCAAGCAGAACAATATTCACATTATAGGGATACCAGAAGAAGAAGAGAGAGAAAGGGATAGAAAGTGTCTTTGAGGAGGTAACTGCTGAAAGCTTCCCCAGTCTGAGGAAGGAGATAGTCTCTCAGGCCATGGAGATCCACAGATCTCCCAACACAAGGGACCCAAGGAAGACAACAGCAAGACACATAGTAATTAAAATGGGAAAGATCAAGGATAAGGACAGACTGTTAAAAGCAGTCAGAGACAGAAATAAGATCACATACAAAGGAAAGCCCATCAGGCCAACATCAGACTTCTCAGCAGAAACCTTACAGGCCAGAAGAGAGTGGCATGATGTATTTAATGCCATGAAGCAGAAGGGCCTGGAACCAAGATTACTTTATCCAGCAAGATTATCATTTAAATTTGAAGGAGGGATTGAACAATTTCCAGATAAGCAAAAGCTGAGAGAATTTACCTCCCACAAACCATCTCTACAGTCTATTTAGGAGGGACTGCTATAGATGGAAGTGTTCCGAGGGTTGGATGGCTGTCACCAGAGGTAATAAAACCACAGTAAAGAAAGGAGAACAACTAATTATGAAGCAAATGCAAAATTAAATTAACTATCCCCAAAGTGAATCAAGGGATAGACAAAAAGTACAGAATTTGATATCTAACATATAAAGAATGAAGGAGGAAGAAAAAGGAGGAGAAATAGATAAGAACCTTTAGATTGTGTTTGTAACAGCATACTAAGCGAGTTACGTTAGACTCTTAGATAGTAAGGAAAGTAACCTGGAACCTTTGGTAACCATGAATTTAAAGCCTGAAATGGCAATAAGTACATACCTATTGATAATCATCCTAAATGTAAATGGACTGAATACACCAGTCAAAAGACATAGAGTCACTGAATGGATTAAAAAAAAGACCCATCTATATGCTGCTTACAAGAGATTCACCTCAAACCCAAAGACATGCACAGACTAAAAGTCAAGGGATGGAAAAAGATATTTCATGTAAACAACAGGGAGAAAAAAGCAGGTGTTGTAGTACTAGTATCAGACAAAATAGACTTCAAAACAAAGAAAGTAACAAGAGATAAAGAAGGACATTACATAATGATAAAGGGCTCAGTCCTACAAGAGGATATAACCATTATAAACACATATGCACCCAACACAGGAGCACCAGCATATGTGTAACAAATACTAACAGAACTAAAGGAGGAAATAGAATGCAATGCATTCATTTTAGGAGATTTCACCACACCACTCACTCCAAACGACAGATCCACCAGACAGAAAATGAGTAAGGACACAGAGGCACTGAACAACACACTAGAACAGATGGACCTAATAGACATCTATAGAACTCTACACCCCAAAGCAACAGGATACACATGCTTCTCAAGTGCACATGGAACATTCTCCAGAATAGACCACATACTAGGCCACAAAAAGAGCCTCAGTAAATTAAAAAAGATTGAAATTCTACCAACCAACTTTTCAGACCACAAAGGTATAAAACTAGAAATAAATTGTACAAAAAAAGCAAAAAGGCTCACAAACACATGGAGGCTTAACCTACAACATGCTCCTAAATAGTCAATGGATCAACGACCAAATTGAAATGGAGATCCAGCAATATATGGAAATAAATGACAACAACAACACAAAGCCCCAACCTCTGTGGTACACAACAAAAGCAGTCTTAAGAGGAATGTACATAGCAATTCAGGCATACTTAAAGAAGGAAGAACAAACGCAAATGAGTAGTCTAACATCACAATTATCAAAATTGGAAAAGGAAGAACAAATGAGGCCTAAAGTCAGCAGAAGGAGGGACATAATAAAGATCAGAGAAGAAATAAACAAAATTGAGAAGAATAAAACAATAGAAAAAAATCAATGAAACCAAGAGCTGGTTCTTTGAGAAAATAAACAAAGTAGATAAGCCTCTAGCCAGACTTATTAAGAGAAAAAGAGAATCAACACACATCAACAGAATCAGAAATGAGAAAGGAAACATCATGATGGACCCAACAGAAATACAAAGAATTATTAGAGACTACTATGAAAATCTATATGCTAAGAAGCTGGAAAACTAGAAGAAATGGACAACTTCCTAGAAAAATACAACCTTCCAAGACTGACCAAGGAAGAAACACAAAATCTAAACAAACCAATTACCAGCAAAGAAATTGAAGTGGTAATAAAAAACTACCCAAGAACAAAACCCCTGGGCCAGATGGATTTACCTCAGAATTTTATCAGACATACAGAGAAGATATAATACCTATTCTCCTTAAAGTTTTCCAAAAAATAGAAGAGGAGGGAATACTCCCAAACTCATTCTATGAAGCCAACATCACCCTAATACCAAAACCAGGCAAAGACCCCACCAAAAAAGAAAATTACAGACCAATATCCCTAATGGACACAGATGCAAAAATACTCGACAAAATATTAGCAAACCGAATTCAAAACTACATCAAAAGGATCATACACCATGACCACGTGGGATTCATCCCAGGGATGCAAGGATGGTATCCGAAAATCCATCAACATGATCCACCACATAAACAAAAAGGACACAAACCACATGATCATTTCCATAGATGCTGAAAAAGCATTTGACCAAATTCAACATCCATTCATGATAAAAACTCTCAACAAAATGGGAATAGAGGGCACGTACCTCAACATAATAAAGGCCATATATTATAAACCCACAGCCAACATCATACTGAACAGTGAAAAGCTGAAAGCTTTTCCTCTGAGATCGGGAACTAGACAGGGATGCCCACTCTCCCCACTGTTATTCAACATAGTACTGGAGGTCCTGGCCACAGCAATTAGACAAAACAAAGAAATACAAGGAATTCAAATTGGTAAAGAAGAAGTTAAACTGTCACTATTTGCTGATGACATGATATTGTATATAAAAAATCTTAACGATTCCACTCCAAAACTACTAGAACTGATATCGGAATACAGCAAAGTTGCAGGACACAAAATTAACACACAGAAATCTGTGGCTTTCCTATACACAAACAATGAACCAATAGAAAGAGAAATCAGGAAAACAATTCCATTCACAAATGCATCAAAAAGAATAAAATACTTAGGAATAAACCTAACCAAGGAAGTGATAGACCTATACCCTGAAAACTATAAGACACTCTTAAGAGAAATTAAAGAGGACACTAACAAATGGAAACTCACCCCATGCTCTTGGCTAGGAAGAATTAATATCGTCAAAATGGCCATCTGCCCAAAGCAATATACAGATTTGATGCAATCCCTATCAAATTACCAAAAACATTCTTCAACAAACAAGAACAAATAGTTTAAAAATTCATATGGAAACACCAAAGACCCTGAATAGCCAAAGCAACCCTGAGAAGGAAAAATAAAGTTGTGGGGGGATCTCACTCCTCAACTTCAAGCTCTACTACAAAGCCACAGTAATCAAGACAGTTTTGGTACTGGCACAAGAACAGAGCCACAGACCAGTGGAACAGAATAGAGACCCCAGATATTAACCCAAACATATATGGTCAATTGATATATGATAAAGGAGCCATAGACATACAATGGGGAAATGACAGCCTCTTCAACAGATGGTGCTGTCAAAACTGGACAGCTACATGTAGGAGAATGAAACTGGATCACTGTCTAACCCCATACACAAAAGTAAATTTGAAATGGATCAAAGACCTGAATTTAAGTCATGAAACCATAAAACTCTTAGAAAAGCACATAGGCAAAAATCTCTTGGACATAAACATGAGTGACTTTTCATGAACATATCTCCCCAGGCAAGGGAAACAAAAGCAAATATGAACAAGTGGGACTATATCAAGCTGAAAAGCTTCTGTACAGCAAAGGACACCATCAATAAAACAAAAAGGTACCTTACAGTATGGGAGAATATATTCATAAATGACAGATCCGATAAAGGGTTGACATCCAAAATATATAAAGAGCTCACACACCTCAACAAACAAAAAACAAATAATCCAATTAAAAAATGGGCAGAGGAGCTGAACAGACAGTTCTCCAAAGAAGAAATTCAGATGGCCCACAGACACATGTAAGGATGCTCCACATCACTTGTCATCAGAGAAATGCAAATTAAAACCACAGTGAGATATCACCTCATACCAGTTAGAATGGCCACCATTCAAAAGACAAACAACAACAAATGTTGGCGAGGTTGTGGAGAAAGGGGAACCCTCCTACACTGCTGGTGGGAATGCAAATTAGTTCAACCATTGTGGAAAGCAGTATGGAGGTTCTTCAAAAAGCTCAAAATAGAAATACCATTTGACCCAGGAATTCCACTTCTAGGAATTTACCCTAAGAATGCAGTAGCCCAGTTTGAAAAAGACAAATGCACCCCAATGTTTATCACAGCATTATTTGCAATAGCCAAGAAATGGAAGCCACCTAAGTGTCCATCAATAGATGAATGGATAAAGAAGAGGTGGTACATATACACAATGGAATATCATTCAGCCATAAGAAGAAAACAAATTCTACCATTTGCAACAACATGGATGGAGCTAGAGGGTATTATGCTCAGTGAAGTAAGCCAGATGGAGAAAGACAAGTACCAAATGATTTCATTCATATGTGGAGTATAAGAACAAAGAAAAACTGAAGGAACAAAACAACAGCAGATTCACAGAACCCAAGAATGCCCTAACGGGTACCAAAGGGAAAGGGACTGGGCAGGAGGGGAGGGAAGGGAGGGATATGGGTGGGGAAAAAGAAAGGGGGCCTTACTATTAGCATGTATAATGTGGGGGGGGGGCACCGGGAGGGCTGTGCAACACAGAGAAGACAAGTAGTGAGTCTACAGCATCTCACTACGCTGATGGACAGTGACTGTAATGGGGTTTGTCGGGGGGACTTGGTGAAGGGGGGAGTCTAGTAACCATAACGTTCTTCATGTAATTGTAGATTAATGATAATAAAAAGGATAAAAAAAAGATTGCACACAGTGGGAGAAAACACTTGCATATCGTGTATCTGATAAGGGATTGGTATCCAGAATCTGTAGGGAATATATAGAGAACTCCTAAACTCAACAACAGTAAGACCAACAACACAATGAAAAAATGAGAGGGCTTGAACAGGCATTTCTCCAAAGAAGATGTACAGCATCTGCTCATACATACATCACCAATCATTACAGAGACGCAAATCAAAGTAGATCCCACCTCACAGCCAGGAGGATGGCTACTATCCAAAAAACAGAAAATGATGATTATTGACAGGGATGTGGGGAAGTGAGGGCCCTGCATGGCTGGTGGGAATGTAAAATGGTACAGCTGCTGAGGAGACAGCATGGAGGTTCCTGAGAAAATGAAACAGAATTGCCGTGCAATCCAGAAACCCCACGTCTGGGTACAAACCCTAAGGAGCTGAGAGCAGGACCTGGAAAACTTGTCTGCACCCACACCCACAGTGGCACTATTCGTGGTAGTGGAGACATGGAGCAGCTCAGTGTCCACGGAGGGACGGGTGGCTGAGCACAACAAGACCATCCACCCAGGCAGGGGGATGTCACTCATCCTTGAAGAGGAAGGAGTTGTGGCCCGTGGCCCACATGGTGGACCTGGAGGACATGATGCTCAGCAGACGAGCCTGTCACAGAGGCACCAGTCCATTGTAACCCACTGCTGGGAGGTCCCTAGGGGAGTCACATCACCCCCTAGGGGGTGAAAGCAGGCAGTGGGGGCAGGGGCTGGGGGAGGGGAGGAGTGAGTGTCTAATGGGGAGAGAGCTTCAGTTTTATGAGAAGAGTCCCAGGGATCGGTGCTGGGGATGGCTGCACAATGTGAGTGTGCTCAATTCCACCGACCTGGATGCTTAAAAATGGTGGAAATGACCAATTTCATGTTGTGTGTGTTACGGAAAGTACTGGAAAACCTGGACTGGATCACTAATGGAAGAACCAAGCGGCACTCGGAGGTCTAGGAGTGTTGAAGTTTATTTCACACCGGCGGGCTCAGAGGGGAGTCATCTCCCAAGGGCTGAGCCCTGGGCACAAGCAAGGGGAGCAATTTATATCATTTTGAAATGTGGCATTTCGGCAGGTGCAGGGCAGAAGAGGAGCCTGGAGGAGGGGAGGCGGGAACCAGGAAGGCGTGGCCAACCGGAGGAAAAGAGCAGTTTGCTGACCTTGACGGCTGTGTATTTTCCTTATCACTCCCCCTCCAATGCCCCCTTAAACACTTTGTTTTAGGGACATCATCTTTTTGGTTTATGATAGCGCTATAATGGCTTGTCCTTGAGCTAGGATTTTTCCTCATGACTTTTTCATTAAAGTCCTGAATACTTTGTGAAGAACACAAATGACTATGTTTTTATGCATTATAGGTTGAAATGAGTCCGTCAGACTGTTGATAAGCCTGTGCTTAACAAAAAATATTCAATTTTTTTCACTCTTGATTTATTTTTACGAGCTGAGCATTACACTCAGGCTGGCTTATTTGAGTGTGAGGACAGGTGCTAAGGGTGGAGGGCCAGTGAGGGCAGCTCCCTCGGGTGATGACCATGCACTTTATATTTTTTGTACAGTTAAACATTCTAGAGAGGTTCTTTGGAACGCAGGCTGAGACTTGAGTTCAGCGGGGAGAGACAGGTAAGCACAGCAAAACAACTTAACGATTACCCAGAAGACAATAGAAAGGGCAACTTTTTGAGGAACAGTTTAGTCAGAGGGCGCAGCAGCAGAGAGTTTAATGCCCAGGATGAGAGATTCCACTCCCGCCAGGGCCAGGATCCGCGGCGCGCAGGTGTCCGTTAGTCAGAGGGCAATCGTCGGATGCGGAGGCGGAGAGCATCTGGAGGTCTGGCTGGGCCTTCCGCTGATGTACTTCTTTGTCCGGATTATGGGCCCTTCTCACTCTGGAATGACGGACCCACGGAGTGATGCCTGTAACTTTGAGGGCAGTAGGAGTGCTTTGAGCAACAATGTGGGGCCCAGTCCACTGAGGTTTGAGGGGCTACCTTTTTCAATTTCTGACCCAAACTGAGTCCCCAGCCTGGAAGGAATGTACTGGGGTCCCTAAGGAGATCAGGGCTCTTTCTAGGGTGTATTGCTGCAGATTATTTAGGGTGGCTCCCAAGGCTTGGAGCTGTTCTCCTGCTCCCTTATCTCCTATCTGATGTAGGTTCCCTGGAGGCTTCCTAGACACGGGGAGGGCGTCCATGCACTAATTCAAAAGGGGAAAAGCCTTGAGTCCCGGGTGTGCAGCGAGCACGCAGGAGAGCCGGGGGCAGTAGGTCCGGCCACAGGAGGCCAGTTTCTTGGCAAAATTTAGCTAGGGTTCCTTTGAGGGTGCGGTTCATTTGCTCCACTTTCCCTGAACTTTGTGGCCTGCATGCAGTGTGCAGTTTCCAGGTAATGTTGAGAGATTTAGTTAAAATCTGTATTGTATCTGCTACAAAGGCAGGTTAGTATTGCCTTATTTTTTTATTTTGGTATCATTAATCTACAATTACAGAAAGAACATTGTGTTTACTAGGTTCCCCCCTTCACCAAGTCCCCCCAACATACCCATTCACAGTCACTGTCCATCTGTGTAGTAAGATGCTGTAAAATCACTACTCGTCTTCTCGGTGTTGCACAGCCCTCCCCGTGTCCCCCACCCCCACTATACATGCTAATCCTAATACCCCCTTTCTTTTTCCCGCCCTTATCCCTCCCTTCCCACCCATCATCCCCAGTCCCTTTCCCTTTGGTAACTATTAGTCCATTCTTAGGTTCTGTGATTCTGCTGCTGTTTTGTTCCTTCAGTTTTCCTTTGTTCTTATACTCCACATATGAGTGAAATCATTTGGTACTTGTCCTTTTCTGCTTGGCTTATTTCACTGAGCATAAAACCCTCGAGCTCCATCCATGTTGTCGCAAGTGGTAGGATCTGTTTTTTTCTTATTTCTTATGGATGCATAATATTCCATTGTGTATATGTACCACATCTTCTTTATCCATTCATAGTATTGCTTTTTGAGGAGGGTTCTAGTGCAGTTTTTCTTAGGTGGGTGAGCTGATGGTATTTGCTGATTAGATGCCTTCTGGTTGCAGTTGGGACAAAGATGTGTCTGTCAAGCAGCAACTATCATTCATTTTTTTTCCAGTTAGGCTGGCTCCCTCAGCCATCGCCCAATCCTTGGGTGGAGGGGCCTCCACTGGAGGCATTAGGGCCATAGTGAGGGAAGGAGCTTTATCTGTTTTTATTGGCCACTGTTTTAGCTGCCTTATCTGTCTGCTGGTTCCCCTGTGTTATAGGGTTGTTTTCTTTTTGGTATTCTTTGCAATGCAAAATTGCTACTTTTTCTGGGAGCTGGACAGCCTTGAGGAGTTTTAGTATGTGCCAGCTGAGAGTTGGAGAGGAATTGACGTCCCTGTGTGTTTAAGAGGGACACAATGGTATGGGGAACCTTGATATTTAATTTTTGTCCCAGGGTAAGTTTATCTGCTTTTTTAATGAATAGAACTGTGGCTGCCAGTGTCCTGAGGCAGGGTGGCGAGCCTGCCTCAATTGGGTTTAGGTTTTTTTTCTGACAGGTATACCACTGGCTGCTGCCAGGGCCTAACAGTTAATGTGAGAACTTCGAGGGCTACTTTTTTCATGTATGAAGAGACTGAATGGTTTATTTGTAACTGGCAGGCCTAGGGCTGGTGCCTGTTCTAAAGCAGCCTTTATTTCCAGGAAGGTGGCTCTGGTCTCTTCTGTCTAGACAGGGGTTCTTGGTATGGCCCCCCCAGGAGGCTGTAGAGGGTTTTTGCCATTGCTGAGAATCAGGGAATCCAGATTTTGCAGAACCTGGCAGCCCCCAGGAACTTCTGTATGCCTTTTTCATCTGGAGCTGGGCTAAGGAGATAATGACCTTTTTTCCCCTCGGCCCTCATGCCCTTTCTCCCTGGGTGAGGAGGAAGCCCATGTACTGGACTTACTGCTGGCAGATTTGTGCCCTTTTTTATCCTGAGTCTGCTAAGAGTTGCAGGAGGGCTTTTGTGCCTCTTGCACAATTTTCCTGGCTGTCGCTGGGAAGAAGGTCATCTACATACTGCAGGAGGGCGCAGTGTGTGGCTACCCTTGGAAAGCTGGTAAGGTCTGCAGCCTATGCCTTTCCAAACAGAGTCAGTGAGTTCTTAAATCCTTCTGGAAGTCATGTCCATGTTAACTGCACCTGCTGCCCTGTATCCGGTACAATCCATTCGAAGGCAAACAAGAGCTGGCTTAGGAGGGGGCCAGCCACAGGCAGAAAAAGGCATCTTTTAAGTTGAGACAAATGAACCATTTGGCAGACCCCAGGATCTGGCTGAGGAGGGTGTACAGATTTGGGACCACCGGGTGTAAAGAAACAGTCACTTCATTGATGGCTGGCAGGTCTTGAACAGGCCGGTGCCCTCCTCCTGGCCTCCTGACTGGTGGAAGCGGGGTGTTCCAGGGCGACTGACACTCGGTTACAATGCCTGCCTCTCTGAGTCTGGTCAGGTGTTCCTGGATGCCTCCCTCGCCTCTTGTGAGAGGGGCACTGCCGCTGTCTCTGTGGCTGGGCCCCAGGGTCAATTCTACAATGACAGGGGCTCAGTTATGGGCCAGTCCAGGTGGGTTGTCTTCATCCCACACTGAGGGGAAGCAACTCTGAATTCAGGTGGGCTACATGAGGGGCCTGGGCACAGAACAGCCTCTGCTCCTCTTCCCTGGGTGTGGTTATTGCCAGTATGAGGGATCCTGGCTCTTCTTGGCATGGGTTTAGTTTGAGGTTGGTGCGTCCATTTGGTTCAAAAGTCATTTGGTCTCTGAGCTTTGAGAGTATGTCTTGGCTGAGGAGGGGAACGGGGCACTTGGGCAGGTAGAGACACTTATGTCGGGCCCTGTGGCCTCCAAGCTCACACTGGCAAGCTTGGCAAAAGTGCTGTCATACTGCCTGTGTCCCAGTGGCTCCAAGGACAGTTGCAGGGAGTTTTTTTTTACTGAAGGGAGTTACAGGGAGGGTGACCACAGAGTGTTCTGCTCCTGCGTGTCCCCCCCACTTTCATTCTGACTGTGGGCTCCCGGGGGCCGAGTGTGAGAGAGCCCTGTCCCTGTCACTCTGGGTCTGTCCCTGCCAGGCCGGTGAGCCCTTCCCCGCGGGGCTCCTTCCAGCAGCGACCGGGCTTCGGGGCTTTGCCTCCGTTGGGGCATCTGTTCTTCTGATGCCCCTTCTCCTCACAGTGAGCACCCTGGTCCCTGGCTGGAAGCATCCTAGGCTTCCCCCTCTTGGCGGCAGCTTTTCTCTGCCTTTGGTCATCTCTCTTCCTTTCAGGGCAGCTGCCAGGAAGCTGGCCTTT
The DNA here is from genome assembly GCF_040802235.1 of Manis javanica. Taxonomy (NCBI): domain Eukaryota; kingdom Metazoa; phylum Chordata; class Mammalia; order Pholidota; family Manidae; genus Manis; species Manis javanica. The sequence continues at coordinate 170,134,059 of NC_133160.1, read as the reverse complement.
CTCTTCATTTTTCTTTCAGCCTCTCTGTCGGCCTGAACTTCTCTGTTGAAATATACTTTGTTGGCAATTTTAATCAGTTGAGTGATATTTATCCCAGCAAAGCCTTCAAGCTTTTGGAGTTTTCTTCTGATGTCTGGGGCAACTTGAGCTACAAATGAGGTGCTGACCATTTGTGGGCTCCCTGGGGACTCAGGATTGAGGGGGTGTAGATGTGATAAGCTTCTCACAGTCTCTCATAATAGTCCCCGGGAGACTCTCCTAGTTGTTGAGTGACTGAAAATACTTTGGTCATGTTCATAAGCTTTTGGACCCAGCTTTGATCCCCTGGAGGAGGGCATCCTGATACCGGCAGATCTGGTGCTGTCCCTCAGGGGTGGTGAAGTCCCACCCGGGCACTCCTGGGGGACAGTGAGTTCAGCCCATGCACCCCAGTCAAGGACCCTGGCTGCCTCCTCTTTTCCATTGTGAACAGGGTGTGGAGAAGCTGTTGGCAGTCTTTTTAGGTCGGCCGATGGGTTTGGAAGAGGGATTTCATGAGATCAACCAGGGCTTCTGGCCTTTCCTACGGCATGTTGTGCTTTTAATTGAGGAGGGTAGTCATGGAGAAGGGCTGATAGTAAAACATGGACCAGCCGGGCTGTATGGTCCCGTCTTTATTACACCTTTCAGGCTCCTGCATCTCTTGCACTGGCATCTGAAGGGTGCCTGCTCCCGTCAGAGGGTGCAGTCTGGCTGCTGGTCTCAGGGAGAGTGGGTCCACTGGTTCTGGAGTTGGCGGGGAGGCTGACGGTGGCAGGGTGTCTGGGACCGGGTGCTGGGTGCTGCTAATCTTGGGGGCACATAAGGTGGGGACAATATTGGCTCTTCCTCTGGGTCACCAGCAAGAATTTGTGGAGGCTCAGGCTTCTGTTGGTTCTTTGTAGGCTGCTTTGTTGAGGTGACTAAGACCCTACCCTGTCCCTGCCTGTTGCAAGCGAATCGCACCCAAGGGGGAAGGGTCTGGGCAGCTCCTGACCGGGAGTTAATGTACGGGAACTGGTCAGGGTGAGCTGGATCTCTAGGAATGACCTGCCAGACCTGGCAGCCTGTTGGGACATCTAGGGCTCCTCCTGGAGGCCACCCTGCACTAAAGGTGGGCAATACAGATTCACACGGGGTTTTCAACCTGCCAGGAGTTAATTTTACTCTGTTGTTTTCTGAAAATCCCTTCCTGAAATTCTTGATCATAGTGTCAAGGACTATGGGTTTGCTGTGTCCTGACCCCATGACGTGTCTGTGGATGGTGCCATGACAACAGACAAGGTAGGGGTGCCTCCTCTGGAGAGGAGACCAGTCAGATGCCTGTCCATTCATGCTCCTTGTGGAGACTTTGGTCAGCCTTGACTAAGGTTCACCTGTACGAGTCCTGGGCCAGGTGAGCTGAAACTGAGTCACCGTTATGTCATGGTGGCCTACCGCAAATGTGGATGAGGGCCCACGCAGATTCTGTGGCACAGGCTGTGGAATCACAGATTCAGTGCAGACTGAATGGCTTCAGCCACCCTGCACACACACACACACACACACACACACACACACACACACACACGGAGATCAGAGTTTAAACATTCCCCCTGATGGAATGTCTGCCTGTGAGGCTTCTAAGAAGTCTCCAGGAGGTAATCAGGCTCCCCTTCCACCCCAACGGGTGGGACTGGTTGGGTCGGGGACTTTGACACCTTACCGGATATAATGTTGGAACCAGGTTCTCACCTGCCAAGCCTCCTTGGGTCCAGCGGCAGCAGCAGAGTGGGGTGGTCCCAGAGTGACCGGGCGGGAGACTGCCGAAAGGTCAGGCGGGGCGCGCCTTCTCCGTTCCGATCTCCTGTTCCATCACCACCCTGCTGTTGCCCCAAACAGGTGGTAAGAAAGGGCCAGCGTGGTTGGGTTTCCCAGTCTGGAAACCAAATGTTATGGAAAATACTGGAAAACCTGGGCTGAGTGATCACTGATGGAAGAACCAAGCGGCACTCAGAGGTTTTTGAGTTTTGAGGTTTACTTCACACTGGCGGGCCCAGAGGGGAGTCATCTCCCAAGACCTGAGCCCTGAGCACAACGAAGGGGAGCAATTTATATTATTTTGAAATGTGGCATTTTGGCATGTGCAGGGCAGAAGAGGAGCCGGGAGGAGGGGAGGAGGGAGCCGGGAGGAAGGGAGGAGGGGGCCGGGAGGAGGGGAGGAGGGGGCCGGGAGGGCTTTGTCAACTGGAGGAAAAAAGCGGTTTGCTGACCTTGATGGCAGTGCATTTTCCTTGTCACGTGTATTATACCACAGTAAAAGTACTGCGGGGTGGGGAGCCAGGCCCCTTCTTTGATCAGGCTGCTTGCATGGAGGAGTGCACACGCTAATGGTCTGAGTCCTTTTGCCACTTTAATCAGGTTCAAGCCACTAGTAGCCTCCAATAATTTGGAAGTGAGAAGGGCATTTTTCCTGCCAGCAGGACCTGGGAGCTGAGCTGCACTGAGACTTTGCTGGTCTCTGGGCTTGGCAGCGTGGCCCTGTCCCCTGCCACTGGCCTGTGGGTCTCTCCCTGCCTTAGGGCCCAGCCCAACCTTGGGCAGCAGTCCAGGGCCACAACCCCTGGCTTCCTGTGCAGGAGGCCCCTTGTAGCCCCCTGTCCTGGCCCCAACCTCAGAAGTGGCCTGAGTCTGGGGGGGCTTCCTTCAGGCTCCTCTCTGCCCAGCCCTCCCAGCAAACCATGAGTCAAGGAGCAGGAAGGGGTGTGGTCCCTGGCTCCCCAAATGCCCCAGGAATGCCAGGCCACATGCAGCCAGGAAGTGCCCACAGGAAGTTCCACCAGCATCTTCTCTCCCCAGCCACCGCTACTCCTCCGCCTGCCACTCTCAGGAGCAGCCATGGCCTGGGTTCACTTCTCTCCCAGGAAAGGCATGTGACTTCTTGGCATCTACTTTAGCCTTACTTCCTTAGCTCTTTGCGGAGGTTTCAAAAACACAAACAAATAAGTGCGATGTGCTGATGAATCCAGTGAGCTCAGGCTGGAGTTGAACTGATCACCCACACCCCATGCGGGGGCAGAGCAGCCCAGAAGGCCAGTGTCCTGGTGCGAGGGGAGACAGGACAGGGACTCAGGCCAGGACTTCCTCTGCTGGGAGCTGTGATGTCACAGCTGGTGCCAGAACACGTTTGGTAAGAATACTGCTCTGCTTGATTCTTTCACGTTATTTTGTTTTAATGATTTATCAGTACAATAAAATAAATTTATCTGCAGTTGAGAGTCCCTTTTTCTTTCTAAGGATAATCATTCATTCTAAATTTTCCACATTTCACATTGTCTCACCTTGAATTCCAATATTTTCATGCTAAATCTCTGATACACCTGGACAGGTTTCTTTGTTTATTTTATTCACGTAAGCTCAGAAGCAGAATTTTAATTAACAAATCCATGTAGAGCACTAGTAGCAACCTTGAATTCCTTTATAGGAACATAATGAAACAAAGATGGGAAGAGCTGAGTGGGTAGCTGCCCCAGGTTCCCCTCTCCTGGGGGGTCTAACCACTCACATGCTCATGGTAACACTGGAATGCACGACACCCTTTTCCTCACAGAAGAATGAAAGTTGTGTGGCACTGCTTCTGGGTGTGGTCATACTCGTCTGTGAGGTGGTGATGTATCAGAGGCAGTCCATCTTGGGCGGTGCCCATCCCTACTGGACAAAGGGGCCTGCAGGGCCACAGGCCATGCCCTTCCACATACTCTCCCCTTCTAGACCCTGTTCCAGATGCCCAAAGCCATTAACCAGCCAGAGTCTATTACTGGAGGCAATGGTGGCTGACCCCCCCCATCCAGCACTGAGGCTGGATGGCACAGTGGCTGGGCACATTCACACGAGCAGGATGTGCCTGGGGGTCAGGCATTGGAGAAGCGTAGGGGTGGCCATGCTGAACAGAACCATGAGAGGAAGCATGCAGATGGGGCACGGCTCCTGGATGTCAGTGTGGATGCCACCTCACAGGCCAAGCGCATGGGGACTAAGGGTATGGCATCTGACCAGTGGGAGGTGAGAACACAGAGGAGGGCAAGGCCCTGCTCAAGAAACCCAGGCCTCAATTTGGTAATGGACTCTTTGTGGACACTCAGACCTCCCCACTTCTTTGGGTCTTCATTTCCCTAAGAGGACTCCCATGTACATATGAAATTTTCTTAAATAAAAGTTGTGGAGAGAGGCTTAAAGATGGCAGCATGAGAAGTGAGACAGAAACCTCCTCCCAAAACCACATATAATACAAAAATACAGAAAATACAACAAAGCCTAAAAAAGCAACTGGAAAGAAGACTGCAACATACTGCCTATATCTGGGGAAAAGAGAAGACCTCACAGAAAAGGGTAAAGCAGTAAAGCCACGATCTGGCGTGTTCTAGAGGAAGAGAGTGGAGAGGGGGTGGAGGCCTAGGACAGATGAACACCCAGCCCTGGAGATCTGCTCAGGGAGCATAAATCCACATAACATGGTGCTCTGGAGATTAGTGGGGTTGGAAAGCTAAGACAGGCGGAATACTCAGACAGACTGATATTTCAGCTGCTTGTGGAGAGTGGGTACCCACAACCAGCCACTCTGGGACAAAAGACAGGTGGTCATTTTGAAAGACTTCCCAACATTGAGAGGGCTGCTAAAGGGGCAAGGATTTCACAGAGCTTGCTGCTCAGGAGAAAGGGCATGTGGACAAAATTGTCCTGGCACACTCAGCCCAGCAGGGTTGGGAACTCTTAGGAACATCAGGTGAACTCTTAGGAGCATCAGGTGCTCCATCCCCCTGGCTGGCAACACAGCTCTGAGGCCCCACACTGTGATATGCAGCCTGCCACTCCTTCCTTCTGGCCAACACCGGTCCATGCACCTGCTGCCCCTGCCATCGTGACAGGCCAGCCAAAGGGCAGCCCTGCTAATGGCAGCTACAGGGGCATAACACAAAGGGGCCTCCCTGCACTCTTGGCCCACTGGCCCTGGCAGTGGAGGCAGGCACTGCAGGGAAGCAGGAGAGAGCTCTTTCCTCCCCACAGGCACTGGCACCACTCACCTGCAACCCCCACAATCACTCCAGGTGCTGGAAAGCTGCAGAGAGTAGAGCTTCTGGGCTCCAGAGGGTGTTGTCTACACAAAGTTATTATTCCAGAGTAACCAATACAAATAGGAAAAGGCAAAATAACCTTGTACAAACCAAAATCCCACAAACACCAGAAAGAGGGCTAAGTAAGACTGAAATCATCAATCTTTCTGAAAAAGATTTCAAAATAAAAATAATAAACATGTTCACGGACCTACAGGAAAATATTCAAGACCTCAGGGACGACTTCAAGAAAGTGATAGAAACTTTGAAAAATACATTATCTGAGATGAAATGTACCATGGAGAGATTCAAAAGCAATTAGATAAGGTAGAGGAGACAGTAAGTGAAATAGAAATTAGAGAACAGGAATTCAAAGAAGTTGAGGCACAGAGAGAAAAAAAGATCTCTAGGAGTGAAAGAATATTAAGACAACTATGCGACCATTCCAAATGGAATAATACTCACATTACAGGGGTACCAGAAGAAGAAGAAGAGAGAAAGAAAGGGATAGAAAGTCTCTTTGAGGAGGTAATTGCTGAAAACTCCCCCAGCCTGGGGAGATAAATAGTCTCTCAGGCCATGGAGGTGTACAGATCTCCCAACATAGGGGACCCAAGGAAACAACACCAAGACATACAATAATTAAAATGGCAAAGATCAAGGACATGAACAGAGTATTACAAGCAGCCAGAGAGAGAAAAAAGGTCACATACAAAGGAAAATCCATCAGGCTATCATCAAACATCTCAGCAGAAATGTTACAGGCCAGAAGGGAGTGGCATGATAGATTCAACTCAATGAAACAGAAGAGCCTCAAACCAAAAATACTCTACCCAGCAAGATTATCATTTAAATTTGAAGGAGGGATTAAACAATTTCCAGATAAGCAAAAGTTGAGGGAATTTACCTCCCACAAACCATCAGTACAGTGTTTGGAGGGACTGCTATAGATGGAAGGGATCCTAGGGCTAAATAGCTGTCACCAGAGAAAATAAAACCACAGTAAAGGAAGAAGACCAATTAATTACCAACCAAATGCAAAATTAAATCAACTATGCCCAAAGTCAGTCAAGGGATCCAGAAAGATCACAGAATATGACACCTATTATATAAAGAAGAGGAAGAGGAAGAAAAAGAGGGGAGAAAAAAAACACCTTTAGATTGTGTTTGAAATAGTGTAATAAGTGAGTTAGGTTAGACTGTTAGATAGTAAAGAAGCTGCCCTTAAACCTTTGGTGACCACAAATCCAAAGCCTGCAATGGCAATAAGTACATAACTATCAATAATCACCCTAAATGTAAATGGACTGAATGCACCAATCAAAAGACACAGAGTTACAGATAAAAAAGACCCATCTATATGCTACCTGCAAGAGACTCACTTCAAACCCAAAGACATACACCAACTAAAAGTGAAGGGATGGAAAAAGATGTTTCATGCAAATAAAGAGAGAAAAAATAGGATTTGTAGTACTTGTACCAGACAAAATAGACTTCAAAACAAAGAAAGTAACACGACACAAATAAAGACATTACCTAATGATAAAGGGGTCAGTCCAACAAGAGGATATAACTATTATAAATTACACAAAGAAAATGAAAAAGCCCACAACATATGGAGGCTTAATAACATGCTCCTAAATAATCAATGGATCAATGTCCAAATAAAAACAGAGATCTAGCAATATATGGAGACATATGAAAACAATAACTCAACACCACAAAAAATCTGTGGGATGTAGTGAAGGCAGTTCTAAGAGGAAAGTATATTGCAATAGAGGCCTACCTCAGGAAAGAAGAACAATCCCGAATGAACAGTCTAAACTCACAATTAATGAAACTAGAAAAAGAAGAACAAATGAGGCCCAAAGTTAGTAGGAGGGAAATAATAATGATTAGAGCTGAAATAAATAAAATCAAGAAGAATAAAATAATAGAAAGAATCAATGAAACCAGGAGCTGGTTCCTCAAGAAAATAAACACAATAGATAAACCCCCAGGCAGACTTACCAAGAAAAAAAGAGTCTACACACATCAACAGAATCAGAAATGAGAAAGGAAAAATCACTATGGCCATCACAGAAACACAAAGAATTATTAGAGAATACTATGAAAAATTATATGGCAACAACCTGGATAACCTAAAAGAAATGGACAACTTTCTTGAAAAATACAACCTTCCAAGACTTATCAGGGAGAAACAGAAAATCTAAACAATTACCAGCAACAAAATTGAACTGGAATTCAAAAAACTACCTAAGAACAAAACTCCTGCACCAGATGGCTTCACCACTGAATTTTACCAAACATTTAGTGAAGACCTAATGCCCATCCTCCTTAAAGTTTTCCAAAGAGTAGAAGAAGAGGGAATACTCCCAAACTCATTCTATGAGGCCAGTATCACTCTAATGCCAAAAACAGGCAAAGACACCACAAAAAAAACTACAGACCAATATCCCAGATGAACATAAATGAAAAAATACTCAACAAAATATTAGCAAACCAAATTCAAAAATACAACAAAAAGATTATCCATCATAATCAAGTAATATTTATTCCAGGGATGCAAGGATGGCACAATATTTAAAAGTCCATTAACATCATACACAATAACAACAAAAAGGACAGAAATCACATGATCATTTCCATAGATGCTGAAAAAGCATTTGACAAAATTCAACATCCATTCATGATAAACACTCTCAACAAAATAGGTATAGAGGGCAAGAACCTCAACATAATAAAGGCCATATACGATAAACCCACAGCCAACATCATACTTAACAGTGAAAAGCCGAAAGCTTTTCCTCTAAGATTTGGAACAAGACAGGGATGCCCACTCTCCCCACTTTTATTCAACATAATACTAGAAGTCCTAGGCACAAGAACAGACCCACAGATCAATGGAATAGAATAGAGAGCCCAGATATAAACTCAAGCATATATGGTCACTTAATATACAATAAAGGAGCCATGGATATGCAATAGGGAAATAGCCTCTTCAACAACTGATGTTGGCAAAACTGGACACATGTAAGAGAATGAAAGTGGGTTATTGTCTAACTCCATACACAAAAGTAAACTCAAAATGGATCAAATACTTGAATGTAAGTCATGAAACCATAAAACTCTTAGAAGAAAACATAAGCAAAAATCTCTTGAATATAAACATGAGCAATGTTTTCCTGAATGGGCAAGGGAAACAAAATAAAAAATGAACAAATGGGACTACACCAAGCTAAAAAGCTTCTGTACAGCAAAGGACACCATCAGCAGAACAAAAAGGCATCCTACAGTATGGGAGAATATATTTGTAAATGACATATCTGACAAGGGGTGACCACCCAAAATATATAAAGAACTCACACACCTCAACACCCAAAAAGCAAATAACCCAATTAAATAATGGGTGGAGGATCTGAACAGACAGTTCTCCAAAGAAGAAATTCAGATGGCTAACAGGCACATGAGAAGATGCTCCACATCACTAATTATCAGGGAAATGCAAATTAAAACCACAATGAGATATCACCTCACACCAGTTAGGATGGCCAACACAGAAAACACAAGGAACAACAAATGCTGGAGAGGATGCAGAGATAGGGGAACCCTCCTACACTACTGGTGGGAATGTAAATTAGTTCAACCATTGTGGAAAACAGTATGGAGGTTCCTCAAAAAATTTAAAATAGAAATAAAATAAAATAGGAATTCCACTCCTAGGAATTTATCCAAAGAAAACAAGATCCCAGATTTAAAAAGACATAGGTGCCCCTATGTTTATCACAGCACTATTTACAATAGCCAAGATACAGACACAATCTAAGTGTCCATCAGTAGATGAATGGATAAAGAAGATGTGGTACATATACGCAATGGAATACTATTCAGCCATAAGAAAGAAACAAATCCTACCATTTGCAACAACATGGATGGAGCTGGAGGGTATTATGCTCAGTGAAATAAGCCAGGCAGAGAGAGACAAGTACCAAATGATTTCACTCATTTGTGGAGTATAAAAAGGAAGCAAAACTGAAGGAACAAAATGGCAGCAGACTCACAGAACCCAAGAGGGACTAGCGGGTACCAAAGGGGAGGGGTGGGGGAAGGTGGGTGGGGAGGGAGGGAGAAGGGGATTAAGGGGCATTATGATTGGCACACATGGTATGGGGGAGATCAGGGGAGATAGTGGAGCACAGAGAAGGCAAATAGTGACTCTGGCATCTTACTGTGCTGTTGGACGGTGACTGCAGTGGGGTGCGGGGACTTGATCATATGGGTGAATGTAGTGACCACAGTGTTGCTCATGTGAAACCTTCATAAGAGTGTATTTCAATGATACCTTAATTTAAAAAAAAGATTAAAAAATCAATGGTGATTAGGCCAGGAAAAAAAAAATTTTCATGTACTTCTCATGCCAATCTGTTGGGGTGGAAGGGGAGCCTGATCACCTCCCGGAGACTTTTTAGAGGTAGACATTCCCACGGGGGGAATATTTAAACTCTGGTCTGTGTGTGTGTGTGTGTGTGTGTGTGTGTGTGGTGTGTCCAGGGCGGCTGAAGCCATTCAGTCCACACTGAATCCATGATTCCACAGCCTGTGCACCTTAGTCAAGGCTGGCCAAAGTCTCAATGAGGAGTGTGAGTGGACAGGCATCTGAATGGTCTCCTCTCTAGAGGAGGCACCCCTCCCTTGTCTGTTGTCGTGGCGCCATCCACAGACACGTCATGGGGTCAGGACACAGCAAACCCACAGTCCTTGACACTATGATCAAGAATTTCAGGAAGGGATTTTCAGAAAACAACAGAGTAAAATTAACTCCTGGCAGGTTGAAAACCCCGTGTGAATCTGTATTGCCCACCTTTAGTGCAGGGTGGCCTTCAGGAGGAGCCCTAGATGTCCCAACAGGCTGCCAGGTCTGGCAGGTCATTCCTAGAGATCCAGCTCACCCTGACCAGTTCCCGTACATTAACTCCCGGTCAGGAGCTGCCCAGACCCTTCCCCCTTGGGTGCGATTTGCTTGCAACAGGCAGGGACAGGGTAGGGTCTTAGTCACCTCAACAAAGCAGCCTACAAAGAACCAACAGAAGCCTGAGCCTCCACAAATTCTTGCTGGTGACCCAGAGGAAGAGCCAATGTGCCCCCAAGATCAGCAGCACCCAGCACCTGGTTCCAGACACCCTGCCACCATCAGCCTCCCCGCCAACTCCAGAACCAGTGGACCCACTCTCCCCGAGACCAGCAGCCAGACTGCACCCTCTGACGGGAGCAGGCACCCTTCAGATGCCAGTGCAAGAGACACAGGAGCCTGAAAGGTGTAATAAAGACGGGACCATACAGCCCGGCTGGTCCATGTTTTACTATCAGTCCTTCTCCATGACTACCCTCCTCAATTAAAAGCACAACATGCCGTAGGAAAGGCCAGAAGCCCTGGTTGATCTCATGAAATCCCTCTTCCAAACCCATCGGCCGACCTAAAAAGACTACCAACAGCTTCTCCACACCCTGTTCACAATGGAAAAGAGGAGGTAGCCAGGGTCCTTGATTGGGGTGCATGGGCTGAACTCACTGTCCCCCAGGAGTGTCTGGGTGGGACTTCACCACCCCTGAGGGACAGCACCAGATCTGCTGATAACAGGATGCCCTCCTCCAGGGGATCAAAGCTGGGTCCAAAAGCCTATGAACATGACCAAAGTATTTTCAGTCACTCAACAACTAGGAGAGTCTCCCGGGGACTATTATGAGAGACTGTGAGAAGCTTATCACATCTACACCCCCTCAATCCTGAGTCCCCAGGGAGCCCACAAATGGTCAGCACCTCATTTGTTGCTCAAGTTGCCCCAGACATCAGAAGAAAACTCCAAAAGCTTGAAGGCTTTGCTGGGATAAATATCACTCAACTGATTAAAATTGCCAACAAAGTATATTTCAACAGAGAAGTTCAGGCCGACAGAGAGGCTGAAAGAAAAATGAAGAGAAAGGCCAGCTTCCTGGCAGTTGCCCTGAAAGGAAGAGAGATGACCAAAGGCAGAGAAAAGCTGCTGCCAAGAGGGGGAAGCCTAGGATGCCCCCAGCCAGGGACGAGGGTGCTCACTGTGAGGAGAAGGGGCATCAGAAGAACAGATGCCCCAACGGAGGCAAAGCCCCGAAGCCCGGTCGCTTCTGGAAGGAGCCCCACGGGGAAAGGCTCACCGGCCTGGCAGGAGCAGACTCAGTGACAGGGACAGGGCTCTCTCACACTTCGCCCCCAGGAGCCCACGGTCAGAATGAAAGTCGGGGGGACACGCAGGGGCAGAACACTCTGTGGTCACCCTCCCTGTAACTCCCTTCAGTAAAAAGACTGCAACTGTCCTCGGAGCCACTGGGACACAGGCAGTAGGACAACACTTTTGTCAAGCCTGCCAGTGTGAGCTTGGAGGCCACAGGGCCCGACATAAGTGTCTCTACCTGCCCAAGTGCCCCGTTCCCCTCCTCAGTCAAGACATACTCTCAAAGCTCGGAGACCAAATGACTTTTGAACCAACTGGACGCACCAGCCTCAAACTAAACCCATGCCAAGAGCCAGGATCCCTCATACTGGCAATAACCACACCCAGGGAAGAGGAGCAGAGGCTGTTCTGTGCCCAGGCCCCTCATGTAGCCCACCTGAATTCAGAGCTGCTTCCCCTCAGTGTGGGATGAAGACAACCCACCTGGACTGGCCCATAACTGAGCCCCTGTCATTGTAGAATTGACTCTGGGGCCCAGCCACAGAGACAGCGGCAGTGCCCCTCTCACAAGAGGCGAGAGAGGCATCCAGGAACACCTGACCAGACTCAGAGAGGCAGGCATTGTAACCGAGTGTCAGTCACCCTGAAACACCCCACTTCCACCAGTCAGGAGGCCAGGAGGAGGGCACTGGCCTGTTCAAGACCTGCCAGCCATCAATGAAGTGACTGTTTCTTTACACCCGGTGGTCCCAAATCTGTACACCCTCCTCAGCCAGATTCCGGGGTCTGCCAAATGGTTCACTTGCCTAGACTTAAAGGATGCCTTTCTCTGCCTCTGGCTGGTCCCCCAAAGCCAGCTCTTGTTTGCCTTCGAACGGACTGAACCGGATACGGTGGCAGATGCAGTTAACATAGACGCAGCTTCCACAAGGATTCAAGAACTCACCCACTCTCCTTGGAGAGGCATTGGCCACAGACATTGCCAGCTTTCCAAGGGATGCCATGCACTGTGCCCTCCTGAAGTATGTAGATGACCTCCTCCTTGCCAGTGACAGCCAGGAAAATTGTGCAAAAGGCACAAAGGCCCTCCTGCAACTCCTGTCAGACTCAGGATACCAAGCCTCATAAAAAAGGGCACAAATCTGCCAGCAGCAAGTCCGGTACTTGGGCTTCCTCCCCACCCAGGGAGAAAGGGCATGAAGGCCAGAGAAGGAAAGGTCATTAACTCCTCACAACAGCCCCAGAGGAAGAAAGGCATACAAGAGTTCCTGGGGGCCACCGTGTTCTGCAAAATCTGGATTCCCAGATTCTCGGCAATGGCAAAATCCCTCTACAGCCTCCTGGGGGGGCCATACTGAGAACCCCTGTCTAGACAGAAGAGGCCAGAGCCACCTTCCTGGAAATAAAGGCTGCTTTAGAACAGGCACCAGCCCTAGGCCTGCCAGATACAAAAGAGCCATTCAGTCTCTTCATACATGAAAAAAAAGTAGCCCGCGAGATTTCACATAAACGGTTAGGCCCTGGCAGCAGCCAGTGGCATACCTGTCAGAAAAAAAAAACAAAACTAAACCCATTGAGGCAGGCTGGCCACCGTGCCTCAGGACACTGGCAGCCACAGTTCTATTCATTAAAAAAGCAGATAAACTTACCCTGGGACAAAAAATAAATGTCAAAGTGACCCATACTCTTGTGTCCGTCTTAAACACACAGGGACACCAATTCCTCTCCAACTCTGAGCTGGCAGAATACTAAAACTCTTCAAGGCTGTCTGGCTCCCAGAAAAAAGTAGCAATTTTGCATTGCAAAGAACACCAAAAGGAAAGCAACCCTGTAACACAGGGGAACCAGCAGGCAGATAAGGCAGCTAAAACAGTGGACAATAAAAACAGACAAAGTTCCTTCCCTCAGCACGGCCCTAGCGCCCCCAGTGGAGGCCCCTCCACCCATGTACATTGAAAAAGAGAAGGACTGGGCCATGGCTGAAGGAGCCACCCTAACTGAAAAAAAAAAAAAAAAAAAAGAAAGTGATGGTTGCTGCCTGACAGATGCATCTTTGTCCCAGCTGCAACCGGAAGGCATCTAATCAGCAAATACCATCAGCTCACCCACCTAAGAAAAACTGCACTAAAAGCCCTCCTCAAAAGCAATCCTACATCAGCCAGTTGCCAGCATTATTAGGCTAAGCAATAAGTGAGCAGAGAATGATTTGTGCCAGAAATAATGTTCCATCTGCATCATGACCCCCGCCAGGTGTCAGAACAGCAGGAGTTGCCCCCTTTGAAAACCTTGAGATAGACTTTGAGATAGACTTCAGCCAAGCAGAGGACTCAAATACCTTCTAGAAATAGTGTGTACATACTCGGGTGTGTCAAAGCCTTTCCAACCAGGACAAAACAGAGCCAGGAAAGAGCCAAAGTCCTCCGGAGAGAAATTGTTTCCCAGATTGGCCTACTATCTACAATACACAGTGACAATGGACCTGCCTTTGTAGCAGATGCAATACAGATTTTAACTAAATCTCTCAACATTACCTGAAAATTGCACACTGCCTACAGGCCACAAAGTTCAAGGAAAGTGGAACGAATGAATCGCACCCTCAAAGGAACCCTAGCTAAGTTTTGCCAAGAAACTGGCCTCCTGTGGCCGGACCTAGTGCCCCCGGCTCTCCTGTGTGCTCGCTGCACACCCGGGACTCAAGGCTTTTCCCCTTTTGAATTAGTGCATGGACGCCCTCCCCGTGTCTAGGAAGCCTCCAGGGAACCTACACCAGCTAGGAGATAAGGGAGCAGGAGAACAGCTCCAAGCCTTGGGAGCTGCCCTAAATAATCTGCAGCAATGCACCCTAGAAAGAGCCCTGATCTCCTTAGGGACCCCAGTACATTCCTTCCAGGCTGGGGACTCAGTTTGGGTCAGAAATTGAAAAAGGTAGCCCCTCAAACCTCAGTGGACTGGGCCCCACATTGTTGCTCAAAGCACTCCTAGTGCCCTCAAAGTTACAGGCATCACTCCGTGGGTCCGTCATTCCTGAGTGAGAAGGGCCCATAATCCGGACAAAGAAGTACATCAGCGGAAGGCCCAGCCAGACCTCCAGATCCTCTCCACCTCCGCATCCGACGATTGCCCTCTGACTAACGGACACCTGCGCGCCGCGGATCCTGGCCCTCGCGGGAGTGGAATCTCTCATCCTGGGCATTAAACTCTCTGCTGCCGCGCCCTCTGACTAAACTGTTCCTCAAAAAGTTGCCCTTTCTATTGTCTTCTGGGTAATCGTTAAGTTGTTTTGCTGTGCTTACCTGTCTCTCCCGGCTGAACTCAAGTCTCAGCCTGCATTCCAAAGAACCTCTCTAGAATGTTTAACTGTACAAAAAATATAAAGTGCATGGTCATCACCCGAGGGAGCTGCCCTCACTGGCCCTCCACCCTTAGCACCTGTCCTCACACTCAAATAAACCAGCCTGAGTGTAATGCTCAGCTGCATAAAAATAAATGAGGACTGAGAAAAACTGGGTACTTTTTGTTAAGCACAGGCTTATTAAGAGTCTGAAGGACTCATTTCAACCTGTACACACAAGGCCCATACAGACAAATGCATAAAAACATAATCATTTGTGTTCTTCACAAAGTACTCAGGTCTTCTAATGAAAAAGTCACAAGGAAAAAATCCTAGCTCAAAGCAATTAAAAGTATAAATAGAAGCCATTATAACCCTATCATAAACCAAAAAGATGACACCCCCTAAAATGAAGTGTTTAAAGGGGCATCAGAGGGGGAGTGATAAGGAAAATACCCAGCCGTCAGGGTCAGCAAACCGCTCTTTTCCCCAGTTGGCAAAGCCCTCCTGGCCCCTGCCTGCCCTCCTCCAGGCACCTCTCGCCCTGTGCCTGCCGAATGCCACGTGGTGTTCCCGGGCTTTGTTTCCTCTGGAGAGGTGGGCGCGTGGGCTGTGGTCCGGCCCGTGTTGGGGTTTCTGAGCAGGTCGTGGGTGGGTTACGGGCGAGCCCAGGATGTGCGCCTCCCGCTGGGCGCGGTGCCAGGCTGCGGGGCAGTGCAGCCCGTCTGGGGATGGATCTCTCCAATGATGACAGTGTTCAGCGCGCTCTGCTTCCCGGCCACCTGTCCCCAACCACAGATCCGGGATGTGGGGCTGAGTGTCTGGCCTGGAGAGCCCGGACCCAGGAGTTTCCGGGTGCGGATGTGCAGGCTGGTGGGGCTGCAGAGGGGCATGAAAGTGGGTGCCAACATGAAGGTGGAGGGCAGAGTGCTGGCCAGGGGCCCCGGGCAGGACGAGTGAGTCACCACGAGCATGTGGGGTACATGGGCGCGAGCCTGGATGTGGGGGGTGCTGCAGAACGTGGCGAGCAGCAAGAGCAGCAGCGAGATGGCCATCTCTCTCCTAGGCCTGGGTTGGGGGACGCTCTCCTTTTGCATCCACCTGGCACATCTCAAACCTTCATGACGTCAGCCACGCTTCTGGCCAATAGGCATGTGGCTCTCGTGTCAGCCTGCTTGTTCAGCCAACAGGTAGGCAGCTCTCACGTGGCCTTCCTGACGTCACCGCAGGTGGGCCCCCTCCAGTGCTCACCACCCACCTGGGCTGTTCCCCTGGCAGCGCCGCCGCACCACCCAGCCGTGGTTTCGCAGGGGGAGCCCCTGGGGAGGGTCCCGGTTGATCCCCACCTGTGGGGATCTGAGAGTCCGCAAGTGGCCGTCCGTGCATTGGGCCCACTCCTCAGCGGCCTTCTGCCCCGGGGGGGGGGCGGGGGCGGGCCTGGCTGCTGACCCTGCACCTGCCCCCTTTGCTGCCCCAGCGGCTCCCACGTGATAGCCGGTTCTGAGGCCCGGATGTTAGGGAAAGGGGAGTGGAGTGCAGGGCGGGCTGCAGGCGGCCCGGTGAGCACAGACGAGGCGATGCTCCAGAAGGAAGGGTCTTCACACCGTGGGCCCCGGACATGGAAGAGAGGGCTGCTCATCCGAGCAAGTGGAGGTACCGCTCCTAGGCAGCACCCCTCACCCCTCCCGTGCAGTAGGCTGCCCCTTCCCCGTTGCTGCCTCCTCAGCAAAGCCTTTAGCCCTGCTTGCCGCTGACCAGTACGCCCTGGTGGGCATATTCAGTGACCTCTACATTCCCAATGATAGTCCTTCCCACACGTGGCCTCTGGGTCCCTGGTCTCCCCGTCTCCTGTTGCAAGCACTGTTGCTCATTGCCCGAGGTCATGTTTGTCTTCCACACTGAATAACGGCCTTAAGGCTAAAGGTGTGTGTTGTTTGTTCTCCTGTTGAAAGCAGGCACATTCCCAGGGGATGTGTCCCGGCAAGAGGACACCAGGCCTGTCCTCCTCTTCCTCTTCGCTGGGATTGGTTGGGAGTGAAGAGGACTTTCCCCCCAGTTCTGGCCAGTAGGGCCCCAGAGCAGGCCCACTGAGCGCCCACTGTAGGCGGCAGGCAGTTTATCTCCATGACTGAGGAAGGGCAGGTAGTAGGAATCCTTCCCCGTCCCTGTCTTGCGTTGACCTGGTGGTGTGAATGTGCAACGCTCGGGGCGGTAGCAGCCACGGACTGAGGAGAGCGGTGGGCGGAGCGCAGAGAGCAGGTGCCGCTGCGAGTCCACCCACCTTGGCCATCGCTGAGATGGTGACCACATGGCTTGACGCCTCTTTGTGCCCAAGGAAATTACATGAAACTGAAACTACCCAGTGGATGCATTGCATCCCCAGAATGATCCACGTATGTTATATAAATATTTCTTGTGCTGACCCTACTTAAATTTGTATCTACCTGGACGACACATTGGCCACTGTAAGTCAGAGCCATGGCTCGTTCCCGCTGCATCCCCGGTGCCCTAGCACTTGGTCCCCTCAGTCTGTGCTCAGCATATGTAATGAATAAAAATGTCATCAATGGCTTACAGTCTCAGCCTTCAGCAGAGCACAGCCCTGCACCCAGACAAATTCTTCACTAGTGTAAAACAAACAAAACTAGCACACACAAAACCAGAGAGCCAGACCTCAAGAACCTAACCGCTGGGTGCTCTACCTGTGGTCGCTGCTGTGGCGGCCAGTCAGGGACAGGTGTGGGCCTCGCCCAGCTGGCGCAGAGCCCTCGGGTGAAGGCGTTTGTCCCCACAGCCCCTGCAGGGAGGGGAGCTGCCTACAGACCAGAATTCACCTACAAACCTTGGCATTTTGTTGTACGCAGGTGCGCTGATCCCCAGCTGACCAGGGGCCCCCACCCTGCCCACAGCTTCCCAGGGAAAGGGTCCACAAGGCCTGTGCAGGCCAGGGATGGGCCCTCACCTGGCCCCACGCTCGATTCTAAAGCCCCCTCATCTTTGCCTGCAGTGACTCTCCCAGTTCCAGGCTGGCCCAGCTCCTTTGTGCAGTCGGCCTCCGCATGTGCGCCCCTCACCCTGGAGGGTCAGCAGCCTAGCCCCCCGGCCTCATCACTGCTGTACTCCACATGTGTTTGTTGGTCTACCCATGTGTGCCTCCCATCCCCGTGGCATCTGTGTGTTCCCGTGTCCCCAGCCCGAGCACAGTCCTGGCACACAGAACGCACCATACATGCTGGGCTGGACCTCGTGGGCCTCCATGTTTCTGCTCCTGGGAGGACAAGGTAGGTGCTCCTTGGCAGCACTTCCAGGCACAGCGACAGCCTCAGCCAGGCAGCCCTCACACGGGTTTTCTGCCGACCCCTCCCTCACTGTGCAGTTTCAGGCAGGTGCCGCTTCGGCCCTGAAGGTGGGTGTGATGAGAGATAACAGCTGCCAGCTGTGGGGACACTGTGATGAGCATGAATACACGCCTGGCACCCTGCTGGGCACGGGGCACCTTCTCACCCATGTTAGCCCGCAGGCCGGTGCACAGGTGACTCCAGAACGCCTTTGCCCATGTCCTGGCTTGCGGACATTCTCGCACTTTCCATTCTCGAGGGGGCTGGTGACCAGTCATGGTGCAGGCCACCAGCCTCTCTGATGTCCAGCAGGGGCTCAGGACACGCACAGCAGCTGCACCCCACCTTCCTATGAGCCAGCAGGAGATGCGCTCCCCTCCCGGGAAGACACAGGCTGGAGATTGTGTGGGGCTGCATCCCTGATGGGTGAGGTCATCAGGGGAGACCGTGTGTGGGTGATTATGACAGGTGCTGAGAGCTGAGGTGGACAGATGACTGAGGCCAACGGGGAGATCGGGGAGCAGAGAAGGAGGTCCCCATGAGGCAGACTGTGGGTGCAGCCTGAGGAGGTGGAGGCTCGGGGCACCATGGGGGCCTGGGCTGCACCCCCAGTGGGCTCAGCCACAGCCCAAGCAGGGGACACAGCAGGGACAGACAGTTTCTGGACGCTACTGGGGTGGGTGGACCCCAGGAGAGAGGCAGCACTGGAGGAGTTGAGGGGGAGCCCTGGGGTCCAGCCAGGACTGGCCAAAAGGCAGGCGAGGGGCAGCTGTGGGGGCAGCCACGCAGGGCATGGGTGGGCTCTCCCAGTGCCATCACGGTCCCTCTGCGCCTGGGCCAGGGGGAGCCCGCGGGTCTTTCAAGCCTTGGTGCAGATGGCTTCCTCTCTGCTCCCCCAAGCCTGCCGGTCTTGGCCTGTTCAGACCCTACTCAGGGCTTACATGGGGTCAAGTCACATTCTTCCCACGGCTGCCACTCCTGGCCGTGTCGGGGAGGCAGGGCATAGCCTGCATTTCCGTGTCGCCCTCCCACCCTCCCACCCAAGGGGAAAGTGCTGTAACCCCCTCTGTCCTCAAAACCCCTGTGGCGGCATCGGCATTGCCTACGTTTTCCATCAACCATTTCATCCTCCCAAACTCCCACGGGAAAGTCTATCAGACTCTCTGCTCTCCATCAGCCCCTCCGTCCCCCACAGCCCTTCGGGGGGTGTGCTGGGCTCTGCACTCTCTATCGAGGTGCTTCACCCTCCCGTCCTTCTCAGAGGGCAGCGTTATTCCACCAGCCCGATTCCACCTGCCGACCACACGCAGGGCAGGGAGGCCGTAATCTCAACGAAGCATCAGCCCCCTTCTCCCAGCCACACATGCGGAGAAGGCATATCGTGATCTCAATTTAAATCAATACCCTCCCCCTCTCAAAGCCCATGGGGAAGGCTGAGCATGATCTCCTTGACACCAGTCACCTTATTTTCAGCTCTCAGGGAGGAAGCTGCCTCCATTTCCCCACCAAGGAAAAGCAGGCACAGAGACGGTGAGCCCCTTCTCACCACCTGGCCCTCGTGGCATGGATGCCCAAGGCATCCAGCTGGTCAGTGAGGCTTTAGAACCAACCCTGGCCTTGACCCTGGAGTCTGGGCTGCACGGCCTCCTGGTGGCAGGAGTGTGCAGAGAGCTCCTAAGGAGATGCGTGCAAACGTGCTGCCAAAACACACCTAAAAACCATCTGGGAAGGAAAGTGGGACATTGACGGTGAAACCTAAGGGCTGGCAGCAGAGATGGGAAGCGACAGAGGTAAGACTTCCTGGTGCAGCGGGGCATGCAGATGAGAGAGCACACCGGGGTCTCCCTTGGCTGTGGGCTGCTGTGGGAGAGGCTCACGGCACTGGCTTCTCTGTGGGAGGTGGCCCCCAGAGCTGGTCATGTCCCCAGCGCCCCTGAGGTCCGCCCCGGGACGACACCTTCCATGGGAGCCGTGTTTCTCGCCAGTGGCCACACTCCTCCAGGGCCTTTCCTCAGACCTTGGCTCAGCAGCCCCCATGCTGTGAGCACCCTTCTCAGTCAGACTGGCGCTGACCATGGCAGAGAAGGCTGACATTACCTCACTTAATAGCTGGAGATTGAAACAGGAAAATGAGGATTTAACGGATGGGCTGGGGGCATGCCCCTCCTGAGTCTGTGGGCTCACTTCTCTGCCAGGCATCAGAGGACCCAGGGCTCTCTGCCCCCTGCTCAGACTCAGGGGTCACTATCGCAGGCCATTTACATGCTTTGCTTCCCCACAGTTCTTGTTTGAGGATGAGAGGCCATTTTGTTTGAACAGGGCTTCTGCCTACCCCCTTCCCTTCCCACCAGCGCAACCTCAGCGGCACGCAGAGGTTTGGGAGGCCCCCTCCACTCTCTTGCATTTTGGCCAAGACCTGACCTGCCATCTGCCAAGATCTGAAAGTTGGTCCTCCCCTGGTCAGTGCCACTGTGTCCTGAACCCCGTGCTCCTGGGCCTGTCTGGGCCCCCTGTGAATGGACTGTAGTAGAAAAAAGGTGGGCCGCTTCTGGGTAGCACCAGCTCCGAAGAATCTGAGGACACCAGCAAGGGCTGCAGAGGGGGACAGCTGAGGAACACAAGGCCACATGCATGAGCGGGCCTCCGCGACAGGGGGTGCAGGTGGGACCTGGAGTAGGAGGGGCCCAAGGAGTGGCAGGGCTGTCAACCAGGAGCCAGGCCAGCTGGCCCCTGTGCTCCCTTCCCCAGCCAAGACTGGCAATGAAGGGGTCTTCCTTCAAGTGGGCTGGCGGAAGCTGGGGCCAGAGAGATGGCGAGAAGGCAGCAGTGAGGGACTGTCAGGGTCCCGGGAGCATCCATGCCATGAGGGCCAGTGTTCAGGTGGCTGCCCTACATGCCACCTTACCCCACACACCCGTGCTTCGTAAGCCGGAGGATTTATGTCTGCAAGACAAGGGCAGGTCGGCGGTGAGGAATCCATTGTCTATGGATATTATTTTTTAAGTGAGCTGGGCTGAATGGGAGAGTAGTGAGCTGGACAGTCATGCTGAGATTAGAACCCAGTACGTGAGGATAAGGAGGCAGAAAGTAAGAGAGACAAAGTGAAGTGGCTCCAGCGTGCACACACCAGGCCTGCTGCACAAGGCCGAGATCCTCTGAGAGTCCCAGCCCAGGTCAGCAGGTCGAAGGGGCCCTTGGACTATGCAGGACAAACCAAACAGACCTAAGAGAACAGGGATGAGCAACCACCCAGTATGGTGCCATGAGCTCCCTCAAGGGGCTTTGCCAGCTCGGCAAGGCTCTACTGCCCCCTTCACCCAGTTCATCCAGGGCTCCCCTCGTCCTGCATCTTCCTGGTCTCTTTCTGGCTCCCTCCCTACTGTCTCTTCTTTATGGTAGTTGTCACTGACTGGCATTATATGGGTTATGGTTTGGCTTACTTGTTTATGCCCCATGGTTAGTCAGTTCTACAAGTAACGCTCTGTCTTCCCTGTTCATGGCTTTCTGCCCAGCACCTGAAACAGTCCTGGCATAGAGTAGATCCCCAATAAGTATTTTTCCATGAGTGAATTAAGGCTATATATTCTATCTAAAAAGCCATTAGAGATCAATGCTACATTGCCGACAAAGGAGAAGTAATCCCATTGACAGCAGACTTCTCCTTAGCAACATTGAATACAGCAAGGGAGCAATGTTTTCAACTGCTGAGGGAAAAGATCGTGTAACTAGAATTCTGTACCCAGGTGAACAATCAGGAGTGACTGGGAGATAAACATCTTTCCTGACATACAAGGATTCCAAAAGTTTATACTCATATTCTTTGAAAGAATTGTTCAAGGAAAACTGAATCTGGGTGAGCAAAGAGATCACTGAAGCTTGCAGTTAAGGTGAAGGGAACGGCAGTGAGCTGAGTGATTTTTTCTGAGTGAGGTTTTTAAACAATGATCTGAAACTATAATGATAATGATTTTTATTTTAATAATGATGATTTTAAGTGACATCAACACAAGAGGGGCACGTGAGCAAAGGTCAAGCCTAAAGGCAGCATGCCCCCTTTCACGTTCCCTGCAGTGATAAGGCTAACTAGCATCACATCACCCATCAGATGTCTGCACACAGACTGGGGGCCTGTGGTCGCCTTCATCAGCTCTTACAGGAGCTGTAAAGAAGATGAGTTAGCTAAGGAACATGGGTTTCTGGCATATCCACCCCAAAACCAGGTGTTGGGATTGAACTGTGTCCAACAATGCTATGCTGATGTTGTGACCTCTACTATCTCAGAAGGTGACCTTAACTGGAGATATGGTCATTGCGGATGTAGTTACTTAAGATGCGGCCAACTGAAGCAGGGTGGGCTCTTAATCCACTGTGACTGATGCCCTCATAAGAAGAGGGGAGGCACTGGAGAGACGGTCAGAGCACAGAGGCAGGGACTGGGGTGCTGAGCATCAAGCCCAGGGACACTTGGGGCCCAGAATCTGCAGGAGGCCGGAAGGAGCCTCCCCTGGATCCTGGGGGCTGTGGGGCAAGTGTGGCCACACCTCCTCCAGACCTCAGGCTTCTGGCCTCCAGAGCCATGGGACGTTTCTGTTTGTGGTCTTTGCGTGGCAGCCCCAGGAAATTAAAACAACCAATGCTCAGAGAAAGGCGGTCTTCTCCAGACGTTCCTGAATCGAGGAGATGTCACAAAGTAGCACTTACAGGAGGTGGAGGCCAGCGGCTCACTGCCGAGTGACTGACGCCCTCTGCCAGCACCATGCTCCCTGTCCTGGGCTCTAAACCTGCCTACATAATATTGTTTTTATAAAAATGATGCAGTCTTATGGAATAACTCAAGAAAGGAAAGTGCACCAAATGGTAAAAGCCACAAATCATTCACTCCCCTCCATCTGGTGACTCCCATTTTGGGCGTCACTCGAAGCGCGCGTTGAATGGGACAGTGGTGTCGAGGGAAGCTCACTATGAAGCACAAACCCCCCAAATGCAGCCGTGACTGGAAAAACAGGCAAGAGACAAGCAAAGTGAGAGCTCTCATGAACTTGGATGCGTGCTTTGCACTACGAGAGTATTTATTCCTAAAAACTACCCCTAAGTTAAGAAAAAAGATTATGAAAGCTAATAAAAAACTAAGTCTCCTTGCCTCCCAGGGCCAGGGCAAAGGACCATAGACGGGGGGGCTTAAAAAAAGCAAAATGTATTCTTGGCTCTGAGGCCGGAAGTCGGGTCCCAGGGGTGGGCAGGCTACCTGTGAGGTTCTTGAGGGGGGGTCCTTCCTGCGTCCTGTAGCTTCTGCGGTTCCCCCAACCCTGTGTCCCACCACTGCCATCTCTGCCTGCCTCATCCCATGGCCTTCTCAGCATGTGTCCACATTTCCCTCTTCTGAGGCCAGCTGTCATGTCGGGCCAGGACCATCTTACCGACCCGTTACGGCCTGGCTGTGTCCTTCCGGCCCTGTCCCCGCACGGTAGCTCCCGCTGGACCTGGGAGCCGCTCTGGGCCTCCCGAGACAAGATTCCACAGCGGATGGTCGTGTGTGTGCATGTCCTGTGCCCTGTGTGGCTGGCCCTTTCATGCTGCCTGCACCCCCTTCCCGCCTCCACGTTGTGGGCCTCATGGCACATCTGTGGACCGCATGGCAGTCGTGACGTTGCAGCTCTTTGGCCTTGGTTCTGTGTTTGAGGACTTGGCTGTGCCACTGTCCATCCTCCATGACTCCCGGCCATGTGACCCGCCCTGCAGGCTCTGCTGTCGGTGGGCTCCCGGGGCTGCTGGGTGGTCGTGAGGGGGAAAGGTGCTCTGAAATATTGCACCTTCAGTGTCAACACCTGCCAGTCTCTGAGAGGCGGACTCTTCCTACTGCAGGCTGCCGTGGCCTGGTTTCCTGCAAACACAATTTAAAGCATGAACCGCAGTTGTCTCTTTCATTAGATTGCCCAAAATATCTCTGCTGAGCTGTTCCGATGCAGCCTGCTGGAGGAGGCGTTGGTCGTTGCTGCGGTGATGGCTCCCTTCCCTGTTCCTGGCTATCCCCCACCCCCGCCCCAGAGACTGGCCGCACTCCGGCCTCTGAGCCTGCGGGTGGAGCCCCTCCTGGCGTGATGCTGGGGTGCTCTTGCACCCCAAGTTCCTGCCCCTGAGGAGAGGAGGGGAAAGGAGGAGAATAGAGGAGGTTTCCAGCCCTTGGGGAGCTCGGGCTGCCCTCTGCTTCTTTTGTGGCCCTGGGCCTTTGACCTGGCTTGTGTGACCCTTCATGGGGCCGACTTGGTATCAGCTAACTGAAGAGACTCACCAGATGTGGGCTGTTTCCCATCCCCACCCTGCCTGTGCCCTGTGGCTGAGCAGGACCCGCAGGGTCCTGGCAGCATCAGGTGGGGTGAGGCATCCACCCTGGCCCTCCCTGTGGGGTCCTGCTGGCCCACCTTGGCCAACCAGCTGCACCCACAGAGGAGGCCAGAGGTCCTGCCACGAGGGACCTGCTGGGCAGCTCTCCTTCCAGCGGTGGGGACTGCTCCCCCAATCCCACCTCAGTTCCTGCGTCTCTAGCTCCGTGCTTTGTTCATGTGTCCAGTGTCATTTATCACTGGAAAGTGACAAACAGCAAGGATGAGGCCCGTTACACCGTAGCCAACAGCCCAAACACCAAGGCTGAAAGCGGAGAGGGCCCCCATCTCACTCACAGTCTGCAGGACCCATAGCACTGTCCACGCTGCCCTCCCACACCTGTTGGCACCCAGCCTGTCACTGTGTGGGTGACCACTGGCTGTGACCATGACAGCACTGCCACGCGTGCAGGGACTCAGCATGACACACGGTTCTCACGGCCTCTAGGGGTGGGGGCTCCAGGCACCCCAGGGCACTGTGGACAAGGGGCCCGTGGCAGCCTCCTCAGAGGCTCACCAGGCAAGGGCCGTCTCCAGGCTCACTCAGGGGCCATGGGTAGCATTTTGCTTCCTGCAGAACTCAAACTTCTTGAGGGCCTCAGCTTCTTGTTGGCTGTCAGCTGAGGGCCACCCTCATGATTTGCCATGTGGACCTTCCCAAAGCCAGCAGAGCCACACTCAAGGTGGGCACTAAAAGTCCAGGTTTCCTGATTGTGGAAGTGATACCTCATCAGGCTTGTCATTTTCTGCTGACTAAAACACATTGCAAGTCCCACTTATGCTCAGGGAGAGGGGACCCAACAAGGGCATGGACATCAGAAGGTGGGGACATGGAGGCATCTTAGAGTCTGTGGGCCCCAGGGCGCACCACCACGTCAGATGGCCCCATGACTACTTGGCAAGAGTGAGTGCATGGAAGGTTTGCACCAGCAATTCTGTGTGTGGCTTTGAAGCACCACATCCCCACCCAGCACTCCCTGACTATGACTTGTCTCCTGGCCCTGCCCAAGTGCAGGGTGTTGAGAATGCAAAATCCTTCCTGTGCCAGAAAGAGAACTAGACATAGGTAATTATAGAAGTTCAGGTGCTGTATCTTTTTTCAAAAGATTACATTTCTGATCGTTTTAGATTTTGCTTTTAAAAGATGTTTTATTAGGCCAATATTTAGTCTACAGACTGTCTTGATGTTTTTGTGGACATTTCCATGTAACTTATAATTAATTATAGTTTTGCTGCTTTCTTTCAAGCTGTATAAGTTCCACCACTTTGGCCAGGATCTCCAGCATAATAAGAGTACAAATGACATATTTTTGTTGTTTCTGGCATTAAATGTTTGTAATCCTTCACTTGTTTTCCCCACTGGTTACTGGATTCAGGTTTTCATGGTGTGGTAAGATACACAACATAAATCTTGTCATTTTAAACACTCTTAGTGTACAGTTCTGTAGCGGGAAGAACATTCACGTCATGTAACCATCACCACACTGTTATTTATGGTGCTTCCTGATGACACGTGGCTGAGCTGATGCTCCTCATCAAGTTAAGGAGTTTCCCTTCTACTCATAGGTTTCTCGAAGGGTTTTGCCAAAAATGTTTGTTAGAGAGACATCAGTAATTAAAAGAGGAAATTAAAAAAGAGGAACCAAATAGGAATTCTGTAGTTGAAAAACACACTAACTGAAATGAAAATTCACTAGAGGAGTTTTAAGAGCAGATTTGAGCAGACAAAAGAAAGACTCAGGATACTTGAAGATAGGTCAGTAGGCATTATGAGGAGTAGAAAGAAAAAGGGAAATGAACCAACATATGCACAATGGGAGTTGCAAAAGAGAAGAGTGAGGGAAGGGGCAAAGAGAATATTTGAAGAAATAAAGGCCAAAAACCTTCTAAATTTAAAGAAAATTATGAATGTACCCATCCAAGAAGCTTAACAAACTCCAAGTAGGAAAATTTAAAAATCCACACCAAGACATAATAATCAAACTGCAGAAAACCAAACACAATGTGCGTCCTGACCCATATAAAGTTGCCTCTATAAGAATAACAGCTGATTTCTCATCTGAAATCATGGCAGCCAGATAGCAATGGAATGATACATCCGAAATGCTGAACAAAAGGCTGTCAACCAAGAATTCATCAACTGGCTAAGCTATCCTTCAAAATTTAAGAAAAAATAAATATTTCCAGATAAACAAAAATGGATAGAATTCAATATTAGACCTGCCCTGCAAGAATGCTAAAGAGACTCCTTCAGGTCCACAACGGAAGGATGCTAGACAGTAACTCAGATCCATACAAGAAATAAAGACAATGATAAATGTAAAAACCAATGTTGTTGTTATTTTGGTTTCTAAGTGCTGTTTTATTTCCTATCGATTCAAAAGATGGTTACACAGAACAATAATTTTAAGCCATGTTGATGGGTATGCAATGTATAAAAATGTGATTTATAACAATAAAACAACACAAAGGGGGATGGAGATATATGGGAGCAAAGTTATGCACACTACCAAAACTAAGTTTTGTATTAATTCAGACTAAATTATTATAAACTAAGGTGTTACTTGTCATCCACAGGGGAATGACTAAGAAAATATCAAAAATATACACAGTTAGAGAAACAAGAAGGGAATCAGAATTCCCTTTGATTTACACTAGATCACAGAGTTACACAAAATCAATTGATTTACACTAGAAAGTATGTGCCTGAGCAAAAGAAGCAGTAATGCAAGAAAACAGGGACAAAAAAGCTGTAAGACAAAATAGAAAACAGCAAAATTGAGAAGTAAGTCATACTTTATTAATAATTACATTAAACAGAAGTGGATTGAATTCTCCAATGAGAGGCAGACCAAATTGGAAATACCCCAAATGTCTATCGACTGATGAATGAACTAACAGTATGCATACCTATCCAGTGGAATATTATTCAGCCTTAAAGGGAATCATATGCTGACCCACACTACAATGTTGAAAACGTTATGCTAAGTGAAAGAAAGCAGACACAGAAAGTTACAGATTATATGATTCAATATATATGAAACATCTAGTAAGTCCTTATGACTGTGGTTATGTTTGAGTTTTTTCTCATTTTATTTTTTCTCTTTACCATGCCTTATCTGGGTATCCTAATCTCTTTTCTTGACTCTTACTAGATTTATCAAAATTTTCCTTATCTCCACCACCACAGATTTGGAAGCTATTTGTATTATTTTAGTGGTCACCTTTAAACCCTGAACAAATGATTTGACTTGAGTATAAAGTCACTCAGTACCCCCATCCCCCTGAACAACTTGAGGATCTTGCATTGCTTTAATTCTGAATAGCTCCTCTTAGTTCAGCTCCTCAGTACCTTAGGATTTTGGTTCTTCAATATCTCAATTCCACTTTGCATTCATACTCCCAAATTGTTGTTATTTATTTTTTGGTACCATTAATTTACAATTACATTAGGAACATTATTTTTACTAGACTCCCCCCATCACCAAGTCCCCCCACAAACCCCATTACAGTCACTGTCCATCAGCATAGTAAGATGCTGTAAAATCAGTACTTGTCTCCTCTGTGTTGCACAGCCCTCCCCGTAACCCCCCAACATTATACATGCTAATTGTAATGCTCCCTTTCTTCCCCCCCCCCTTATCCCGACCTTCCCACCCATTCTCCCTTTCCATTTGGTAACTGTTAGTCCATTCTTGGGTTCTGTGATTCTGCTGCTGTTTTGTTCCTTCAGTTTTTTCTTTCTTCTTATACTCCACAGATGAGTAAAATCATTTGGTACTTGTCTTTCTCCGCCTAGCTTATTTCCTGAGCATAATACCCTCTAGCTCCATCCAGGTTGTTGCAAATGGTAGGATTTGTTTTCTTCTTATGGCTGAATAATATTCCATTGTGTACATGTACCACTTCTTCTTTATCCATTCATCTATTGATGGACACTTAGGTTGCTTGCATTTCTTGGCTGTTGTAAACAGTGCTGCGATAAACATAGGCATGCATATGTCTTTTTCAAACTGGGCTACTGCATTCTTAGGGTAAATTCCTAGAAGTGGAATTCCTGGGTCAAATGGTATTTCTATTTTGAGCTTTTTGAAGAACCTCCATACTGCTTTCCACAATGGTTGAACTAATTTGCATTCCCACCAGCAGTGTAGGAGGGTTCCCCTTTCTCCACAACCTTGCCAACATTTGTTGTTGTTTGTCTTTTGAATGGTGGCCATTCTAACTGGTATGAGGTGATATCTCACTGTGGTTTTAATTTGCATTTCTCTGATGACAAGTGATGTGGAGCATCCTTACATGTGTCTGTGGGCCATCTGAATTTCTTCTTTGGAGAACTGTCTGTTCAGCTCCTCTGCCCATTTTTTAATTGGATTATTTGTTTTTTGTTTGTTGAGGTGTGTGAGCTCTTTATATATTTTGGATGTCAACCCTTTATCGGATCTGTCATTTATGAATATATTCTCCCATACTGTAAGGTACCTTTTTATTTTATTGATGGTGTCCTTTGCTGTACAGAAGCTTTTCAGCTTGATATAGTCCCACTTGTTCATATTTGCTTTTGTTTCCCTTGCCTGGGGAGATATGTTCATGAAAAGTCACTCATGTTTATGTCCAAGAGATTTTTGCCTATGTGCTTTTCTAAGAGTTTTATGGTTTCATGACTTAAATTCAGGTCTTTGATCCATTTCAAATTTACTTTTGTGTATGGGGTTAGACAGTGATCCACTTTCATTCTCTTACATGTAGCTGTCCAGTTTTGCCAGCACCATCTGTTGAAGAGGCTGTCATTTCCCCATTGTATGTCCATGGCTCCTTTATCATCTATTAATTGACCATATATGTTTGGGTTAATATCTGGACTCTCTATTCTGTTCCACTGATCTGTGGCTCTGTTCTTGTGCCAGTACCAAATTTCTTGATTACTATGGTTTTATAGTAGAGCTTGAAGTTGGGAAGCAAGATGTCCCCTGCTTTATTCTTCCTTCTCAGGATTGCTTTGGCTATTTGGGGTCTTTTGTGGTTCCATGTGAATTTTAAAACTATTCGTTCCAGTTCATTGAAGAATGTTGGTATTTTGATGGCATTGCAATGAATCTGTGGATTGCTTTAGGCAGGATGGCCATTTTGACAATATTAATTCTTCCTAGCCAGGAGCATGGGATGAGTTTCCATTTGTTAGTGTCCTCTTTAATTTCTCTTAAGAGTGTCTTGTAGTTTTCAAGGTATAGGTCTTTCACTTCCTTGGTTAGGTTTATTCCTAGGTATTTTATTCTTTTTGATGCAATTGTGAATGGAATTGTTTTCCTGATTTCTCTTTCTGTTAGTTCATCATTAGTGTATAGGAATGCCACGATTTCTGTGTGTTAATTTTGTATCCTGCAACTTTGCTGAATTCAAATATTAGTTGTAGTAGTTTTGGAATGGAGTCTTTAGGGTTTTTTATGTACAATATCATGTCATCTGCAAATAGTGACAGTTTGACTTTTTCTTTACCAATCTGGATTCCTTGTATTTCTTTGTTTTGTCTGATGGCCATGGCTAGGACCTCCAGTACTGTGTTGAATAACAGTGGGGAGAGTGGGCATCCCTGTCTTGTTCCCAATCTTAGATGAAAAGCTTTCAGCCTCTCACTGTTCAGTATGATGTTGGCTGTGGGTTTATCATTTATGGCCTTTATTACATTGAGGTACTTGCCCTGTATACCCATTTTATTGAGAGTTTTTATCATGAATGGATGTTGAATTTTGTCAAATGCTTTTTCAGCGTCTATGGAAATGATCATGTGGTTTGTGTCCTTCTTTTGTTCATGTGGTGGATGATGTTGATGGATTTTCTAATGTTGAACCATCCTTGCATCCCTGGAATAAATCCTACTTGATTATGATGGCTGATCTTTTTGATGTATTTCTGAAATCAGCTTGCTAATATTTTGTTGAGTATTTTTGCATCTATGTTCATCCAGGATATTGGTCTGTAATTTTCTTTTTTTGTGATGTCCTTGCCTGGTTTTGGTATTAGAGTGATGCTGGCCTCATAGAATGAGTTTGTACATATTCCCTCCTCTTCTATTTTTTGGAAAACTTTAAGGAGAATGGGTATTATGTCTTCTTTATATGTCTGATAAAATTCAGCAGTGAATCCATCTGGACCAGGGATTTTGTTCTTGGTTAGTTTTTTGATTACCGATTCCATTTCTTTGCTGGTAATTGGTCTGTTTACATTTTCTGTTTTTTCCTTGGTCGGTCTTGGAAGGTTGTATTTTTCTAGGAAGTTGTCCATTTCTTCTAGGTTTTCCAGCTTGTTAGCATATAGATTTTCATAGTATTCTCCAATAATTCTTTGTATTTCTGTGGGGTCCATCATGATTTTTCCATTCTCATTTCTGATTCTGTTGATGTGTGTAGATTCTCTTTTTCTTTTAATAAGTCTGGCTAGGGTCTTACCTATTTTGTTTATTTTCTCAATGAACCAGCTCTTGGTTTCATTAATTTTTTTCTATTGTTTCATTATTCTCAATTTTATTTATTTATTCTCTGATCTTTATTATGTCTCTTCTTCTGCTGACTTTGGGCCTCATTTGTTCTTCTTTTTCCAATTTCAATAATTGTGATTTTAGACTGTTAATTTGGGATTGTTCTTCCTTCTTTAAGTAGGCTTGGATTGCTGTTTAGTTTCCTCTTAGAACTGCTTTCGCTGCATCCCACAAAAGTTGGGACTTTATGCTGTCATTGTCATTTGTCTCCATATATTGCTTGATCTCTGTTTTAATTTGGTCATTGACCTATTGATTACTTAGAAGCATGTTGTGAAGCCTCCATGT
Organism: Manis javanica; assembly: GCF_040802235.1. Lineage (NCBI taxonomy): Eukaryota > Metazoa > Chordata > Mammalia > Pholidota > Manidae > Manis > Manis javanica. Next base: position 170,102,870 of record NC_133160.1, on the reverse strand, counting down.
GTTTGTGAGCCTTTTTGTTTTCTTTGCACAATTTATTTCTAGTTTTATGCCTTTGTGGTCTGAGAAGTTGGTTGGTAGAATTTCAATCTTTTTGAATTTACTGAGCCTCATTTTGTGGCCTAGTATGTGGTCTATTCTGGAAAATGTTCCATGTGCACTTGAGAAGAATGTGTATCCTGCTGCTTTTGGGTGTAGAGTTTTACAGATGTCTGTTAAGTCCATCTGTTCTACTGTGTTGTTCAGTGCCTCTGTGTCCTTACTTATTTTCTGTCTGGTGGATCTGTCCTTTTGAGTGAGTGGTGTGTTGAAGTCTCCTAGAATAATTCTATTTCCTCCTTTAATTCTGTCAGTATTTGTTTCACATATGTCGGTGCTCCTGTGTTGGGTGCATATATATTTATAATGGTTATATCCTCTTGTTGGACTGAGCCCTTTATCATTATGTAATATCCTTCTTTATCTTTTGTTACTTTTTTGTTTTGAAGTCTATTTTGTCTGATATATGTACTGTGACACCTGCTTTTTTCTCCCTATTGTTTGCATGAAATATCTTTTTCCATCCCTTGACTTTTAGTCTGTGTATGTCTTTGGGTTTGAGGTGAGTCTCTTGTAAGTAGCATATAGATGGGTCTTGATTTTTTGTCCATTATGTTACTCTGTGTCTTTTGATTAGTGCATTCAGTCCATTTACATGTAGGGTGATTACTGAAAGATATGTACTTATTGCCATTGCAGGCTTTAGATTCATGGCTACCAAAGGTTCAAGGGTAGCTTCTTTACTATCTAACCATCTAACTTAGCTCTCTTATTAAGCTATTATAAACACAGTCTGATGATTCTTTATTTCTCTCCCTTCTTATTCCTCCTCCTCCATTCTTCATATGTTAGGTGTTTTATTCTGTGCTCTTTTGTGTTTCCTTTGACTGTTTTTGTGAGTAGTTGATTTTATTTTTTGCCTTTAGTTAGTATTTAGTTGGTCTGCCTTCTTTGGTGTGATTTTATTTTCTCTGTTGGCATCTATTTGGCCTTAGGAGTGCTTCCATCTAGAGCAGTCCCTTTAAAATATCTTTTGTTTGTCTGGGAATTGTTTAATCCCTCCTTCACATTTAAATGATAATTGTGCTGGGTACAGTATTCTTGGTTCAAGGCCCTTCTGTTTCATTGCATTAAATATATCATGCCATTCTCTTCTGGCCTGTAAGGCTTCTGTTGAGAAGTCTGATGATAGCCTGATGGGTTTTCCTTTGTAGGTGCCCTTTTTTCTCTCTCTGGCTGCCTTTAATACTCTGTCCTTGTCTTTGATCTCTGCCATTTTAATTATTATATGTCTTGGTGTTGTCCTCCTTGGGTCCCTTGTGTTGGGAGTTCTGTGGGCCTCCATGGTCTGAGGGACTATTTACTCCCCCAGTTTAGGGAAGTTCTCAGCAATTATTTCTTCAAATACACTTTCTATCCCTTTTTCTCTCTTCTTCTTCTTCTGGTACCCCTATAATGTGAATATTGTTCCATATGGATTGGTCACACAGTTCTCTTAATATTCTTTCATTCCTGGAGATCCTTTTATCTCTCTGTGCCTCAGCTTCTCTGTATTCATGTTCTCTGATTTCTGTTCCATTAATGACCTGTTGCACCTCATCCAGTCTGCTCGTAAGTCCTTCCAGAGATTGTTTTATTTCTGTATTCTACTTCCCTACTTGCTTCTTTAGCTCTTGAATATTTCTATGCAGGTCCATAAGCATGGTTATGACCTTTGTTTTGGATTCTTTTTCAGGGAGATTGGTTAAATCTATCTCCCCAGGCCCTCTCTCAGGGTTTGTCTGGGTTATTCTGGACTGGACCAAATTCTTCTGCCTTTTCATGGTGATTGCAGTGGCTGTAGGCAGGTAGCACACGTGTCAGCTGGGAGAACAAAGTCCTTTCCTGTTTGCTGGTCGCCTTGCCCTTCTCCGCTGCCTGTGTCGGTTGTCCACACTCCTGGAGCAGCCTCCGGATTAATCCCCTAAGCTGCCGTGTGGGGTCACTGCCAGGGTGGCGCAGAGCCCTGCAGGGAGTGGCAGGCAAGCCAGGTGTGCTCTCCTGCAAGAGTGGCACCCCTTCGCACCTTGCCCCAGTTTCTTCTGCCTGCACTAGGAAGTTCTGCGCTGGCGGCAGCCTTTGGGTCTGGTCTGGGCGGCTGTGTGCTGGAGGAGATTCTGGGTGGCTGCTGGGGGCATGGCTGCTCCCCGGCCACTCAACTGCTGCCACCGCCAGGGGCTTGAATGCCTGCTCCTGGCTGCTTGGCTGCCACTGCCTCCAGCTCACACGCCTGCTCCTGGGCCACTCCGCTGCTGCTGCTCTCAGGCTTCTGGGCTACTGTGTCAGGGGCCGCGCTGGCCAGGGTACGACTGTCAGGCTGCTTATTGCTGTGAGGGGCTTCAGAGCTGTGCTGCTGCCCAGGGGGTTAAGGTGCCTGGAGTTCCCCGGGATTCCCAGCTGCTGGGCTGAGTGTGCTGGGACAATTCCATTCAGCTGTGGGGTCCCTGTCCCTTTAAGATTTTCAAAAAGCACTCACTTTTATTTTGTCCCAGGGGAGCTGGTTGTTCAGATCCGCTTGCAGATTTTGCTTTTCCGTTTCCCTAGTATCCAGCACACCATGCAGTGTGTGTCTGCGCTCCCGGTGCGGATGACTAGAGCTGGTTGTTTAGCAGTCCTGGGCTTTCACTCCCTCCCTGCTCTGACTCTTCTCCTCCCCCTGGAAGCTGGGGCAGGGCTCTCAGGTCCCACTGGGCCGGGGCTTGTATCTAACCCCCTTCATGTGATGCGGAGTTCTCGCAGACGTAGATGTAGCCTGGCTGTTGTACTGTATCTACTGGTCTCTCTCTTAGGAATAGTTATGTTTGTTGTATTTTCAAAAATATATGTGGTTTTTGGAGGAGATTTCTGCTGCCCTACTCATGCTGCCATCTTGGCTCCTTGCATTAAATTGTTGTTATTTTATGCAAGTAATACCACAGCTGTGTCTTGTTTGCACCCCTCCTCAGCCCCATCACTCCTTTCTTCCTGGAGTTCTTCCTCTAGCAGAGTTCTCAGAAAAGACCTATTATTGATAAACTCTTCTAGTCATAGGTGTCTGAAAATAACTTTGTTACTGAGTTGGGCAGACTTCTGAGAAGGCTTTCCTGACCCCTGTCTCCCTGTGTGATCCTGCCCTGAATGTGAGTCGGGCCTACTGCCCGCCTTGTAACCGATGGAGCCCCGCGAAGGGGCCTCACCTCCATGGTCACATCCCAGACGATGTGATGCCATTCTTCCGGAATGCTCTCTAGGGCCTTCTTGGCTTGTGTGCTTCAATGAGGCAAGCTGCCACCAGGGGCAGGTGCCCAGGAGTAGGAAGGGAGGTGCCTCGGCCCTGTGGCCGGGAGAGAATGGACCACTGAAGGATCCTGGAGGCACGCCCTTTCCAAGTCTTGCCTCCAGACCAGACCACAGACCCTGGGCTTGCACCTTGTCTGCAGCCATGTGAGAAACCATTAAGGAGGGCGCAAGGCTGAGCCATGTCTGAGGTCCCAACCCGCAGGAAGTGAGGGGTACTAAGTGTGTTTTCTTTTAAGCTGCTACATTTGGGGTTGATTTTTGACACCACAATAGATAACAATCCTATGTATAAAAACCTAAGTTAATATTTATTTTATCTTCATATTTTTAGATAGTGAAAAATAGATAAATGATTATTGTTTGCCTTTTATAATCATGCTAAGTCTGCTGTCATCTTAACTACTTTTAAGGCAATCTGCAGTGTTATTTTTTCTCTTTTAAAGTTTTTGCCTTTCGTATTCTGTGTTTTCATTCTCAAAAGGTGTAGATTCATTTTTTTTTTTTCCAGCTTAAAACTCATGGTATTCTTGACTCTGAGGATTCACATCTTCCACTGAGTATGGAAAGTTCTCAGTCATCACCCATTTGAACGATGCCTCTTGTTCTCTAATCTTTCTGACTGGGACCCCTATAGATACTTGGACCTGCCCCCCCATCCTCCAAGCTCCGCATCTTGGGTGATGCATGTATATCTGGCAAACTCACTTTTCAGCTAGGTCTACACTGCATTTTGACCATCCACTGAGTTCATTTCAGGGAGTTTCATTTTCCTTTCTGATGGTCCACCTAGTTCGTCCTCAAACTCGCCTGCTCTTCCCCCTTTGGAATCTTGTCCCCATTCATGTAGACCTCCTCTTACTCTGTCTTCTTGACCCCCGGAGCCCTGTGAGTGTCCCGTTTCTGACTCAGGTGTCTTCAGTGAGGGAATCTGCTCTGCTGCAAATGGGTCTGCTGCCCCTCACTGTGGCTCTTCCATGGCATGTTCTGCACTCTGGGACTGTGACCTCATCTTTGCTGGTAGAGACCAGATGGAGTGCGTCCACAGTTTTCCCCACAGAGACTATATGTTTGCTTCTGTCCTGGGCCCAGATTCACATTAGTTCACCTGCTGCGTGGGCTGAGGGCTGGACTACAAGGCCTGTGGGAGCCCATCACCAGCTGTGGGGCTCCGAGCTCTGGCTGCAGAGCGTCGACAGCACTGTGCACTGCAGCCGTGCACTCCCATGGGCACAGTCTTCCTGCTCACGCTCCTCTGGGGGTGTGCCCTGGCCGGCCCCACCTCGCGCGGCTCAGGAGGCCTCCCTCCCCGACGTGGGCATCAACATCATGCTCTGAGGGGGCCTCTCTCCCAGCACGGGGCTCTCCCTCCATTTGATTCTGGTGCTTGTAACATTGCCAGCTCCTCTGTGAGCTCACTGTGTGGAGAGGGCTGCTGGTCCACCCTGCGTTTGCACGTTCCACAGCAGGAGGGCCTAGCATGTGCTTTCCCAGGTGAAGCCAGAGGCGGGGCCTACTTTTGCTTGATTTCTAGGGCTGTTCCTAGTCTTGTTTTCCGAATGTTTACCATTCCCTTCTGTCTGCCATTCACAGTACAAGCAGTGGCTCAGATAAATCAGCCTGAGGCCAGAAGCCCAGGACCCGGGTGTGAGCGGGTACTCCTAAGAGCTCTCTGCTCCAGGTCGTGTCCTTGCTCCCAGGAGTTTGCTGGCAGTCCTTGGAGCTGGGCTTGTACACATGCCCCCTCAACTCTGTCTCCATCTTCACACGGCCTTCTCTGTGCATCCACCTGTCTGTCTTCTCATAAGGACACCAGTCGATGAATTAGGGCCCACCTAGTGACTCATCTTAACTTGATCGTCTGCAAAGACCCTCTCACCAAATGAGGTCGCATTCCGAGGTACTGGGGGCTAGGACTCCAACAAAGGAATCAGGCAGGGGGATACAAATCAGCCCCTAATGCCCTCCATCACCTAAAGCTCAATGAATGACTCACAAGTTCCATGGAAACTTCACAAAATTCACCAAATGTGACCTGTCTCAGGAGATCTGGACCAGCCGGGACATTTTCTCCCTGAATATCCGAGGAAGCTTCCCTATGCTAAGTAGGAGACTCTTCTCAGGATGGAGAGCAGGCCCTCCACACCTTCCTCCAGCCAGTGCCCCAGGAAAGAGGATGTAGCCTCATTTCACTGAGGCCTGGCAAGCCTGCCAGGCAAGTGACTTTTTATTCCCAGTTTGTGGTCAAGGAAATGGAGACTTGGAGTGGAGGGAGTGACAAGGTAGACTGGTCCCTGGCCAGCACCTACCTGGCCACAGCAGCCCTCCTTAATCCCCTGGGCTTCAGAGCCCTTCACAGTTTGCAGTTACCCTGCAGGAGAGGTGTTCTTACCTCCCTATCTTACAGCTGCAAACCCGAGTCTTGCACAGGTTGTAGAAGCTGGAGGCTTCTTTGGATAACAACTAGGGTAGGTGCTTGCCCACCTCTGTTTGCAGCACACCCACTGTGCCTCTGCTATTCCACCATCCCTTGATGGGCATGCTGGCTGGCAGCCCGCTCTCCTCCATCACACAGTGTCCTCTCCAGGCCTCAGGATCACAGCCCAGTCCCAAAGGCAGGGAGCAGAGAGAGCTCTGTGGCTGCAGCCCCAGTGCGAGAAGGCAGGGCAGGGCTGTGGCTGAAGTGCAGCCCCGGAGAGCACGGAGGGAGGCGCTGCATCTCCAGCCCAGTTCCTTTCACTGCGGTTCTTGGCTTGCCGGTGAGGCCCCTCAGTGCTCTGCTCCAGCTGCAACTGAAACTGGGAGAGGTGGGTCCTGGAAGGAGACTTTCAGTCCTGGCTGGGGATGGCCTGCAGCTAGACAAGACCACCCGTCGGAGCCTGGAGTCGGCAGACCCACACCATCCGGCAGCCCTCCCTCCCCCACTCAACCAGTCCAGGCCAGAGCTGTGGGCCCCCCCAGTCCCGCAGACCCGCCTGCCCTCAGGGTGGGGTGGCTGGGATCCCGTATGTCCCAGCCCCCTTCGCCCAGTGGTAGGTCCTCCAGGCCTCTCCCATGGCTGCCGACTCCCTCTGGGTTACCAAGTGGGATCACCATCCTGCCCACCGCACCACCCACGTGGCCCCTTCTAGCAGCCAGGAACAGAACCCCACTGCCCACCACTCTGCTGCCCCGGCCAGCCTGCTGGTCCCCTGAGCACACATCAGGACTTTGAATTTGCTGCTGTTTTCTGGATTGTTCTTTTCCCAGATCTCTGCAGGCTGCCCCCTCCCCACACCAGGGCTTCATGCCTGCCCCCTCCTCCATGACTCCATAGGCTCTGTCAGCCCTGGTGCTGAGTGACGCCTCTGGGGCCCCCTGTGCAGCCCCACCCAGCAGAGAGCAGGCAGCAGGCCCACAGGCAGGCTGGGCTCAGGGTAGCCGCCAAGCGCGCCTTCCGTCAGGGCTGCTTTTATTCACACAGAAGCTGGGTCCTAGGGCCCTCTCATGCCACAGGAGAGACAGAGCTTCCTCAGGGCAGCCCACCACGTGCCCTCCAGAGCCACCGGGCAGGCCTGATGGGAGCTGAAACTGCACTGTGTGTCCACACTGGCCACACCCCATGAACTGTGCAAGCATCTGCACAGTGCTTCAGGGCGCTCCAAGTGACCAGAAGACAAAGGGTCTTTTGTCCATGGAGAGAAGAGTAGTGACTTCCGGCATTAGACAATTGTCACATTCCTTCAGGAAAGAAGATGGGGCTGAGGGGCAGCATCTCCGGTGACCTGGCAAGGGGGCCTGGACTCTTCCTGGAAGGAGAAACACCTGCTGGCCACCTTGGGCTCAGGGGTGTCTTTGCAGTAAGCAAACTTTGAGTCTGCTTCAGAAGAGGCCAAGTAGTGCTGCTAGGATGAGCTTTGGCACAAACCCGAGTGAGGCTGAAGAGCAAGGTGGGGGTTCCACCGGTGAGCCCTTCCAGCTGGTGAGCTTCCTTGGGAGGGCGGCCTGCCCCGGAGGTGACAGCGAGTGGGGCCAGTCAGCACAAGGGCACTGTCCTAGGTGTCATGGTCCACCCTGGAGCTGTGGGCATGGCCAGGACAGGAATGTATTTCTCTTGAGCCTGCTTATCTGCCTGCCTCAGGCCAGTTCTCTGAAGATGACTCAGGGTCTTCAGGGCCATGTGCAAAAGTGTGTGGGGTGAGGGGGTGGAAGGCATCAGGGTGACCCTCTCTCAGAGGCAGGAACCTGTGGTCTTGGTGCCGAGGAGAGAGGAGACACCTGGAACACATCACCACTGAGCAGGTCCCCACCTCAGGTACATGGGGTGCGGAAGCAGAAGCCCCTGGGATGAGGGAGCTGACAGTAGAGCAGGAAGAAAGCTGACAGAAAGCCAACTCCTGTAAGGAGGAGACGTGGCCATGCGAAGAGCAGGGGAAGGCAGCAGAAACGGCACATGCAAAGGTTCTGTGGCAGGTGGGAAAGGGCCATGTGGCTAGAGCATGGTAGGGACATTAGAGGAAGACGGAGGTGGCCAGGCCTGGCTCTCCAGCTGTGATTGGAAGCTTGGATTGCCTGCGAAGTACAATGAGAAACCTTGGGAATTGAGCAGGGGATGATAGAATGTGATCTATGTTCTAGGGCCATTCTTGGGGACAAGTAATGTCGGCGACCCTGGTCTGGGGGGGTGCGGTGAGGTAGAGGAAGCAGGTATCAAGGGGGCTCAGCACTAGGAGAGCCAGGGAGCTGGTCCTGGGTACGGCAGGGTTTCTAGTCCTGGACAATGTTACGTGAGCCGCCAGCAACCCTAGGAGTGGAACCACCACCCACGTCTGGAATTTCCATCTCTCCCTTGGGACTACTCTTGTGCCTGTATTTAGGGAAGTCCTCAAAGGGGTTTACTAAATGCTCACTTACATCCTCTTTCTCATTTTCTCCATATGTTTAATCAGTTTTGGGGGGTATTTTTATAGGTGAGTGCCAAGCAGGGGTTTGAAAGCCTTATTTCGCAGACACTCAGTTCCCTATTATCCATCACACCTTCTCTCATTGATTAATGAATGTTAAAATCATAGAGCATTTAGCAGGATTGGTTTCAGGACTGTCCACCAGGTGTTCTGTCAGCTGCTGCTGTGTGTGTCCATGCCTTTGTACCCAAGAGGACATTGCCTTGCTCATCCTCACGGCCAACTGACAGCGTCCCAGTTCCACGGATCAGGGGCTGGCCTAGGGCCCTTCCCCATCGCCATGCCCTTGGGGCCTGCCTAGCTCCCACTCTAGGGGTGGCCCCATGACCCTGGGGGCCAGCTCCCCTATGGACTTCTGGAACTAATCACAGGCACTCTCTCCTGGGCTCGGGGGTGGTGGCCAGATGGTCCCAAGCATGAACACCGCTTTGGCCACAGCTGATCCCCTCCCAGGGACCCCACCCAGGCCCGGAGAAGTCCCTGCTCTTGCTTGTTGGTGCTGGCTTATGGCTCTGCGTTTGGGGCAGCTCGGGACCAGCTCAGGAAGCTCTTCCCCCGCCTGGTAACACCCTTTCCTCAGTCCCAGGAACCGAGAAGAGGCCGAGTGCAGAGGCCAGGCTTTCCCAGAGAAACCCTGTGGGGTCTATGCGGCGGCCTCCTGCAAACCTGTGGCCGCCCTAAGAGTCCTAAGGCGGTGGGCTAGGCACCTATGGCCCTCTAAACATAGGTCCAAGGACATTTAAGCTACTTGCGCCCAGGAGCGCACACAAGGAGCCGCCTGCGGGGTCTTTGGCTGCAGGCGCAGCGTAGATGCGATGAAGGTTTAGATTCGGCCCAGCAGTCAAGGTCCAGTGGGTGTGGGACAGGCGTGTGTGCTTGCGCGTAGCAGGCTGGGGCCTGGTGGGTTTAGGCCAGATGCCTGTGAGGGTGCTGTGTGGGGTGGGCGCATGAGTGGGTGGGTCGCGGGGCAGGTGCACGGACAGGTGAGGGGTAGGGACACCGGCGGGTGCACGGGTGGGCGAGTGTGCCCGGCAGGTGCACGGGGAATGCGGGACAGCCGCCACTGCAGGGTAGGGGCGGGGTGCGGCGGGGCGGGGCGGGCAGGGTGCGCAGGGCGCGCGGCCGGGAGGGGCGGGCGGGCGCGGCGGCAGCCGCCCGCGTCGTGCTGCGCGGCGTCCGCGCCTGGAAACAGGAGACTGCTGGGCCGGAAGCCCCGCCCGCGCGCGCGCCCTGTCCCCGCCCGGTGGAGCGGCTGCTGGCGCGGCGCGGCGCGGCGCGGCTCGGCACGGCGGCGCCCGGGCGCAGGCGAGCGGGCGGAGAAGCGGACGGCACACAGGCCGCCCCACGCGCCGAGCTCGCGGCGAAGCGTGCCGGACTCGTCGGGGCCCGCGACCGCCCGCACCTTTCAATGGGCAGCTCGCACTTGCTCAACAAGGGCCTGCCGCTCGGTAAGGCCGCGCGCGCGCATTTCCGGCCGCGGGGGCGGGGCGGGGCGGGGCGGCGGCGGGCGGGACGGGCGCGCGGGTGCCGCTTTGTGTGCGAGTGCGCGTGCGCGCCAGCATCTGCGCGCCGCCGGGCCTGGCAGGGTTGGGGGCGTGGCCGCTTGCGCCGTGCGCGTGCGCCAGCGGCTGCGAGCAACTACGCTTGCGCCGGCGCCACCGTCACGCCCGCCCCTCCCGCCACCGCCCGCGCAGGTGACACAAAGAGGAGCCGGGCCGCGGACGCGGTCCCGGTGACTCCCATCCCGGCCGCCGCCCGCGGCCCCGTGACGCCTGGTCGTGGTCCCGCCGAACCACAACCCCATGACCCCGGGTCCTGGGCCCAGCGGACTGCCTGGCTCGAGCCTCGCCCTCCTGCAGGGGCCGGGCTGGTCGCGTCCCACTTGGTGGGCTCGGTGCCTTTAAGTCAGCCTTCTGTTGCAAGTGCTCCGCCCGGGGCTTACAGCCTCCGGCCTGTCACCTACTTGAGAGGCACGCGAGGACTGAGTTGTCTGCGCGGGAAGGACCCGTGTCAGCTTAGGGCGTCAGCAGCGTTTGGCCCAGGGAGGCCTGGGCCAGGCCGCCCTGCGCTCGCCGCGCGCCCCTGCGCCTGGGCCAGCGCTGCGGGCAGGTACCCCTCAGGCACGGGTGGGCGCTGCCGGCTCCCGCCTTAGTAGGAGGGCTAGCGGCGCTCGGTGCTGGAGCAGGCCTTGCCCTGCCGTTTGTGTTCTCGGTGCATAGAGTTACGGCGCCCGGCGGCCCGTGGAGGATGGCCCAGACAGCAGCCCCGCAGCCTCCGCGCGTCGCTGAGCCGGGCTGTTTCCACCTCGATAATTCAAGAGGTGTGGACGTGCTCTGTTGTCACGCGGCAGCGTTTCCCCCGCCGTGTTTGAGAACGTCGGAAGCGAGGCCCTTTGCAGGTGCTCTAGGCAGCCCTGGGGGCACCTGGCCCGGTCCCCCCGTCGTCCCCCGGCCAGGCCGCGGGGTGCAGGCCAGGTTGGTGTCGCCCCTCGGGCGGACGCTCTGTGATCGCTAGCGCAGTGCTTGCCGCCTCGGGCGCACACGTCGGAGGCCATGTTGCGGCCTCAGTTCCCGGTCAACTGCCAGCCGGCGGGCAGGGCTGGGGCCGCCCCCCTGGGAGGGCCCTGCGCCGTCCTTGGCAGGCGGGGTGGACGCCCCAGCTTCCTCTTCCCCGCCCCTACCCGGCCGCGGGGACCAGGCGCCAGGGGGCTGGAGGCGGGGACCCAGAGCCTGTGCAGAAGGAGAAGCTGCCAGGGCGCCTGAGCCAGGGGATGGAGGCTAGAGCTTTCTTTGGCTGAGCGCCCGGCCTGCCCTTTGCCTGCCTGCTGAGAAATGAGGGCACCACCTCTGGGCATGCCCTCCGCGAGGACTCCTTTAAGCCAGTGGCGCCTTGGAGAAGCCTGGAACCTGGCCAGGAGCAGGCCCCTTTATAGTGATGGACTCCGTGATGGGTTTCTGGCTGGGGGACGGGGAACCACCCGCATCCCGAGGTGGTATAGGTTTGGTTTCCTTCCGGGTACTCTCTATTGAATAGTCAGATGAACCCTCACCCAGCTGCTGCTTCTCCAGGGAGCCGGAGAGTCAGGTTGCAGATGGGGACCCAGAGCCGGGGCAGGCGGCGCTCTGAATCCTTTCCTGACTCCCCCCGCCCCCATTCTTTTCAAGAGAAGCAACTTCATTGTGTAAAATATACACAGAAAGCACTCAGCAGAAAGCTGGCTTGCAGGGCAGGCCCTCGGGGGCCTGGAGCTGGTGCAGCCCACCTGCCCTTGTGTCAGTGGCATCCCCACACTGTGTGGAGGAGTGACCTCAGTGGCGAGCTCACAGACCCAGCCTGTCCCTGGGGAAACCTGGGCATCCCTGCCAAGCCCCTGACCAGTGCATATCTTCAGGTTCCCCCGTGACTTCCCTGCGTGTCTGTGAGGTGGGATGGCAGCATGAGGCCACATGGGGTCACCTGAGTGAGCATGTGCTGAGTGTCAAGGACACAGGGACAGGGCTGGGCACAGGCAGGGCTGAGCCACTTCTGCCAGCAGTACAAGCCATTGCTGAGAACCCTTTCCTGGTAGACCCTTGAGCTGTCCAAGGCTGCTGGGTGTGCAGGGCCCTCTCAAAGGCGTGTGCATCCTGAGGCTTGTAGCCCAGGGCAGCTGTCCCTCTGCTGGTGGCACTGAGGGGCCCACACCAGGCTCTGCAGGAAGGCTTAGAGCCCCGGGTCCTCCCTTGGTGTCGCCATCTGTGTCAGCAATGGTGACTCACACTGCACTGCCCTCCACCTCCCTGGAAGGCACTTCATACCCCACGTCACAGACTGTCTCCTTCAGAAGGCCATCTGTGGACCTGCCCAGGAGCCACACACTGGCCCAGGCAAGCCCCAGGGCCTCCCGAGAGGCAGCACCCTTTTTCCTGGGGGGCCAGAGGTCTCGTGGGCCTGTCACCACACCACACCGCTGTTGTTCCTGCCCATGTTACCTTCGGGGAGGTTGGTCCCTTGTGTCCCTTGTCAGCCCTGGAGCCTGGCCGCAGGGCAACCGTGTCGGTGCCAGGCAGGAGCTCTTTGCAGCTGTGGAGGTCTGACACCTTGGTGGCACCAGAACCTGGGGATGGTCAGGAGTCCCAGCGGGTAGGGTGGGGTGTGCTGCTGGCCCTGCAGCCTGAAGGGGGCTTTCTACACCCTCTCCAGCATGGGCTGTGACTCCATTGGGCAGGCTGGCAGTCTGTGACTGGTGTGTCCTGCAGTGAGGCCAGGCCTCAAAGGTGTCCTCACAGAGTCTCCGTCCAGCTTCACTGAAAGGTCACCGTTGGGGGGTCAGGAAGGGAGGTGACGTGATGGTCCCTGCACCACCGTCATGACAGGTGAACCAGCGTTCTCTCAGTGAGGACGGGATTCATTTCTAGGATTCTGAAGTGTCATCAAGCTAGCAGAAGGTGTGCATGCACACATAGACAAAACTATGTGAACTAAATGAACCCGTGTGGGGGAAAACTTGGCGACAAGTTCACGCCCATGAACACAGTTTTATTCAGCACGAATGTGATCACGCCTCTGGGGTAAACAGGAGAGCGCAGCGCTCGTGAAGCTGCCTGGTGGGACTTCATGAGGTCCTGTGCTCTGTGCCTAGAGGCCCCACTGCTCCCTGGAGCCTCACCTGCACGGGCTCCGTTCCCACCAGGCAGTAGGCACCTCTGCCCTAGCATGCACCCCAGCCAGACCTAGGCACTGAAGACCCTGTCAGCCAGGCCAGAGCCTTCAGAGTGATGCCCCCCAGGGGGCTGTGTTGGGGGTGAAGCCAGAGAAGGCCTCTCAGGTACTGCTGACTAACCAGAGTGACCTACCAAGGGGCAGGACCAGCAGGCAGGGGTGGTGGCCTGCCGGCTGCACTGAACAGTCTGCATTTCATCCTGAGGACAGGGTAGTGGAGGGTCTTAGCTTGGGGTGTGATGGGCTTCTGTTTTGTTTCTGAAGCCTTTGGCTGGGGTGGGAAGGGGAACATGTAGGACAGGGGACCCGGCTGGTGAGCTGCCTGTGGGGTGAGACCCTGGCTGTGGCTGCTTAGCTTGGGGCCTGAGCAGGTGGCAGATGGGCCAATTCTGAGGCTGGAGAAGAAGCAAGAGGCATTTCAGGGGTGAGTTTGGGCATGCTAAGTTATGAGATGCAAGCGGAGGCATGAGGCAGCCGGGGCACCTGCTCCCGAGCTCAGTGTGCTGTGGTCCAGAGTTGGGTTCTCAGGACCTCCAGGGCCGGGACAGCACCTCCTGGAGGCTGGTGGGCAGCCGTCTGCCCAGGGGCTGTGGCCCTTCCCTCCTCCATGTTCTTTAAGATAAATTATTTGAGGCCATTTGAGATACTCAACAGGATGGTGAGGATGCAGAGCCTGCGTGCAGCCCGCATGGCAGGGGCCAGTGCCAGGGCTTCTGTGAGGCGCAGGCGGTCCTTGGGGATCCTGTACCTGCTGCTCTCGGCGAGGACGTCTGCTCACTGGCTGGGCCGGCTGCTGCGGCTTCCCCACTGCCCTGCTGAGCTGCGATGTGCGGGTGCGTGCACATGGTCGGTCGTGAGGCATGTTGGGCGGTCAGGTACCGGCTTCCCGTGACCACCTCTCAGAGCAGGACTCCTCCCTGTGACGTGAGAGACAAGCGTTGTCAGAACCTGCACGCTCCCTGCCTGCCTGCAGGGCACAGTGCCCCTTCGGTGGGCACCCACAAAGCTACTGGCCTGTCAGAGCTGGCGTGCTGTGTGAGGTCTCCAGCGGTAAAGCAACACACACATCCCCAGTGGAATACGGGAGCAGGGCAGCAGGTGACCAGCGAGGCCTGGAGGAGCAGGGGAGAGGCTGGGAAGAGGTGAGCTCGAGAGCAAGAGGAGGGGGTATGAGAATGGTGGGTACTGGGAAGTACAGGGGCCGAAGGCCAGGTCAGGTGTAGCCCCTGGGGGGAGGGTCAGCCCAGGTCAGGTGTAGCCCCTGGGGAGAGGGTCAGCCCAGGTCAGGTGTAGCCCCTGGGAGGAGGGTCAGCTCAGGTCAGGTGTAGCCCCTGGGGGGAGGGTCAGCCCAGGTCAGGTGTAGCCCCTGGGAGGAGGGTCAGCTCAGGTCAGGTGTAGCCCCTGGGGGGAGGGTCAGCCCAGGTCAGGTGTAGCCCCTGGGGGGAGGGTCAGCTCAGGTCAGGTGTAGCCCCTGGGGGGAGGGTCAGCCCAGGTCAGGTGTAGCCCCCCCGGGGGGGGGGGGGGGGGTCAGCCCAGGTCAGGTGTAGCCCCTGGGAGGAGGGTCAGCCCAGGTCAGGTATAACCCCGGGGCAGGTGTAACCCCTGGGAGGGTCAGCCCAGGTCAGGTGTAATCCTGGGGCAGGTGTAGCCCCTGGGAGGGTCAGCCCAGGTCAGGTGTAACCCTGGGGCAGGTGTAGCCCCTGGGAGGGTCAGCCCAGGTCAGGTGTAACCCTCGGCCAGGTGTAACCCCTGGGAGGGTCAGCCCAGGTCAGATGTAACCCTGGGGTAGGTGTAGCCCCTGGGAGGGTCAGCCCAGGTCAGGTGTAACCCTGGGGCAGGTGTAGCCCCTGGGAGGGTCAGCCCAGGTCAGGTGTAACCCTGGGGCAGGTGTAACCCCTGGGAGGGTCAGCCCAGGTCAGGTGTAACCCTCGGCCAGGTGTAACCCCTGGGATCGTCAGTCCAGGTCAGGTATAACCATTGGCACGTATAGCCCTTAGGAGGGTCAGCTCAGGTCAGTTGTAGCCCCAGGTTACCAAGCAGACAGCCCCACTGTGCAGTGACCCAGGTGTGGGGAGTGGGATGGGGGAGGACAGGAGTACAGATGTGTTGTGAATGGTGGAAAGGTTGTGGGGCATGCCGGGGGCCCAGTCAGGACTGGGTGGGCTGTCCTGTGTGTGCAGAGCCCTGAGTCCGAGGGAGGATTCCTACAGGCCAGAAACCCGGGGGCAGCTGAATGTGAACATGAAACGACCTGCTCGTGCTCCCCCGTGGCCCCTGTTGCTTGAGGGAATGGAGTCACTGCCCTGTGGTGCCGGCTGCCTGCTCCTCAGGATGGATCTCTCACCAGGGTCACCAAGGAGGCTAGGCAGGTCCTGTTACCTTGTCACTACAGTTCCTTTGCAAGGGACCAGCCCTGCATCCACCCACCCACACTCCCGGACTCAGTCCAGTTTCTGGGAAGGGGTGGGGCAGGCGTGATTGGAATGGGGGTCTTCTGGACACAAGCCCACACCAGCCACATGCACTGCCCCCCGGCTCAGCTGGTGGGAAGGGATGAGGTTGGGGAGGGGCTCTGGGGCTCCATGCCAGCTGCAGACCCTGCCAGCTTTTGCGTGATGGGCTCATGTCTGCCACCGTGGGTTGGGGGCTTGGCAGTGCAGCCTCTGGGAAGCCACAGGTGTGTTCGCTAGCTAGCTGTTTGGCTGTCAGGGTAACGGGCTGGGAGCTTGTTGGTTTCGTTGGCTGCCAGACACGTGGCTGCGTCTCTGCCTGGATGTGGGTTCCATGTTTATACCATGTGAGTCTTAGCCTTACAGTGCTTCACAAGCTAGCACGGAGTCTGAGCTCCAGTTTCATGTAGAACTTTGGGACATCTGCCAGCAGACGTGTGACAATGTGCTGAGCAGACAGCATGGATGGCTCTCCCAGCACCAGGCAGGGCACAGGCACAAGGGGCCCCCAGTATTGGAAAGAGAAATCCCCTTCATGAAGGAAGAATTTTAATTAAAAAAGGAAAAAATGTTATGCCAAATGAGGAGGTGGATCAATGACCATAGAAAACATGATGGTGTAAACCAGACTGAAGATAGGCGCCTGGTTACAGCCGCTAACTACCCTGAACCAGACCGAAGACAGGCGCCTGGTTTCAGCTGCTAACTACAGCCAGTTTTGGGCAGTATTGCATGAATCTACACTGTACACTTGTAGTATGTTCAAATATTTTGTATTTTGCAATGAAGACTTTTTAATTTTATTGACTTCTCGTATTTGATTTTGTCCTTAACAAATACCCTCTTTTCAAATTTGTGATTTTATTTTTTACAGTAAAAGTGCCTTGAGGCCAATTACATGGTGAAAGTGCTCCCAGCAAAGACACTGGTGGCAGACAGCGAACCTGGCTGGGGCAGTGGTGGCCATATGGTCCCTGGAGCTGCCCACTGACCCTGTATTTGCACCCCAGCCCTGGCCCCACCTCCCTTTCTGTGTCCAGGCGGCTCTGTTGTGAGTCTGAGCAGTGAGATCTCTTATGGGGGTTTCTGTTTGGCTAATCGGTGGGCTTCAGTGTTCTCGCCCCAGGAACGCCCCCCCATGCCAGCATAGGAGCTTCCTGCAGCCATGTGGCTAGGTTGCTCTCTCAAGCATGATGGGATGGTCATGTTTCTGTGTCCACACAACTGCTCGATGTGGCTCACGCTGGTAGTTGCCGTCATCCAGGGCACAGTGAGGGGTGTCGGGCCAGGGAGGTAAGAGCCAGGCTCAGCCGTCTGCCTGTAGTGCCTCGCATGCCCCTGGGCAGGGCACCTGCTGTCCCTGGCAGCAGAGCGTGGGAACACACCTCTGGCTCCTCCATCCACCTGTGAGCTTAGAAACCTAGGTCACGCATTTCATTTTGAAATCATTTTCACAAAAAGATGAGTGGCGGGCACGGGAGAGCATAGAGGAGATGCCTGGAGCACCCGAGGGGCCTGGCCGACCTCACCACGGCTGTGAAAGTGCTGGCTACCTTTTTGGCGGTGAGCTTTGCCTCTATGGAAGGCAGGGTCACAAGTTAGCCACTGAGTGTGTAGCAGGGGTGTGGTCATGCTGACTGGTCAGGGCTTGGAGTGAAGGACGTGCGAAGGCCTCGTGAGGACACCCTCACTGCCTTGTGTCTCTGGGCCTTGGGAAGAGACAGCACCCTGCCACCACAGCTGCTGTGGCCTGTCCTGCCGCCACCCTGCATGCACTGCCTGCAAGTGGGGTTCCCTGTGCCTTCCAGGAGGAGGGCAGGCATCGGGCTGAGCCGCTGGCCACCTGTGCAGTTGCCTCTGATCTGTTTGGAGTAAGTTTGGGGCCACCGTCAGGAAGTGGGAAGCATGGGGAGGTAATGGAGTTGATGAGGCTTTGGGCTCTGTTACTCCTTCCTGCCTCTGCCAGTTGTGGCCGCGGGGTGGGGGCCCACTGCCTCACCTCCCTCGCCTCAGCAGGAGCTGGGGAGCAGGGCTTCCCTTGCGGTCTGGAAAGTGATGCTCAGCCTGTGCCGGCAGGAGGGCTGGCGCTCAGTTGCAGGCCTACCCTCGGGGCTTCTGCGCCAGGTGCTCGCAGGCCCAGAGGGCATCCTGCTGAGCTAGCCAGGACCTGGGAGCTTTGTGCACCTGCCCCGTGTGGGGCCTGAGTCGTGGTGGTGGCCTGTGTGCTCAGTGGCTAGTTTGCTGCCCCCGCCCAGAGGACAGGCACAGAGGGTCCCGGAGGGCTCCTCAGGGTGTCCCCAGGAGGCCTTGCCTTCGTTTCTGGGGTGTGAAGCTACGTCTGCTGTCTTATGACTCAAGTACATTCTCTGTGGGACAATGTTAAAGGCAGGAGGTTGTTTGAACTGTGAAACACTCGGTTACCGTTTGGGGTTTTCCCAAGCCATGCGTGTCATGTGGCTGGGGCGAGTGTGGCCGTGAGCTTGTGGGGAAAGCCCCACACGAGTCCAGAGGGCCCAGGTCGCACAGCGAGGGTGGGGCAGGGCCCTGAGGGTGAGACCTGGACGGAGTGTGTCACCCCCGACCCGCGAAGTGCCCTCAGCTGTGGCTGAGGGGCAGCTGTGAGAAAAGGCCTCTGGCCTCCACTGAGGAAGGCCATGCCTCCGGGGGGTGGGGGCGCCACAGCCCGACAGCAGAGCCGGGTGCCCGCCTGGCCAGGCTGGAACTGGCCTGCAGTCACTGGGCGGCAACGGGCAGTGTTGGGACTGAGGAGGAATTGAGGCCCAGTGTGGACCCGGGCTGGCCCTCAGCCCCAGCCTCTGGGACCCCTTTCTTCTGCAGTGTGGCCCCAACGCCCTCTGCAGGGGTAGCCTGATGGGAGCCCACCGCAGGGAGGAAGACCTTTGAGGATAGGGCTCTCACTGGCAGGGAGCTGTGCACCATGTCCCCTGTGGTCTGGCGTCCCCAGCTCCTGGGTGGCAGGGTTGGCGTGGGGGCTTGAAACCCACGGAGAAAGCTGGCAGGACGTCCTGACTGCAGCCGTCAGGGGGTGGGTGGCCAGCAGCATCTTGGACTCCCAGCCTTGTGTGGCTGCCCTCCTGCCCCTGCGCAGCTGGGCCACATCATCAGAGGCCTTAGGCATGCCCTGGCTCTGGGGTATGAAGCATGTCTGTCCTCAGGGGCAGAAACAGCTCTGGGCGCTCGCACCTGGGGAGACTGGAGGCGCTGTTTGTGAGAGCCGTCTGAGCCCAGCCCAGGTGCACAGGTCAGGCAGCAGGGCGCCTGCCCGCCAGCTCTGCGTGAAGTGACCACTCTCTGAGTATCAGCTCTGGCCACTGGGTCCCAGGAAGGCCTGTGTTTTCCCCGAGGGGCAGGCAAGGATGCGGGCTGTGCACATTCCACAGGCCACCCATCTCCCTGTGGCCGGCAGTGGGCAGGGTCAGCATGTCTGCCCTCCATGCCCATGAGCTTTCTTTCCTCAGGAGCCCCTGCTTCGCGCAGTCTACCCCAGTGCACACCCATGGGCTGCAGGTCCTCGTCTGCGTGGTGCCCGGCTGCGCCCTGGCTGGTCCCTGGGTGGTGCTCGCTCACAACCCCTGAAGCCTCTTCATCCTGGGTCCTTGATGGGTGGGTTGCCGTGCGTGCCCTTGGGCCCTGGCCATGGTCTCCAGTCGCCTGCCCCTCAGCAGAGCTGTGCAGCTCTGGGGAGGCCACGCTGCGCCCAGTGCTGGCTGCAGGGTGGCATGGATGGTAGGCATGGGCGAAGCCCCATGTGGGGCCCCCGCCGGCAGGTTGGCCTCTTGTGGCCCCGCCCCCTGCCCAGTCACAGGTGCAGGAGCTCCTGGCAACATGAGCTGGAACCTTCCAGAACTGGCCACAGCCCTGCCCCCGGTCCCCCTGCCTCCCAGCCTGTGGGGCTCCCAGGCATGTGGAGGGGATGCTGTGCCCGACAGGGAAGGCGCCGCTTCCAGGTGGGTCCCAGCCCAGAGCCACAGCTGGTCGAGAAAGAGCTCTGCCTCTGGGCTTGAACGTGAGTTCTCAGCACTATTTTAATATGTCTCTTGTGTTTAATTTTTAGTCAGACTTTGACCCCGGCACAGGCTTCGGCGGTCGCCGTGGATCAGGAGCCTAAGAGCTTTGGTTCGAGACAGTTAAAGACGTGGGATGAGGATCCAGTGACAGGACGCGGTTCTGCCTGGGATTCCGAAGATAAAACGCTTTGAAAGTCGAATTCATGGTCGCAGAAGCCGAGCCCATATTAAGCAATGTCAGGTTGGTAGGGCTTCAGGAGCATGGAGCCACTGCAGCTGGGCCTCCACGCCTGCACGGGGGTGCTGCGGGCGCGCGTGGCCCTACTGTCCGCTCACTCAGCCTGGGCCCGGCCTGGAGTGCTTCCCTGTGTTTCTGGGAAAGACTCCGGGCCCAGGCTGAGGCTGCGGGTGCAGGCCTCAGGCCTCACGTGTGCCACCTGTGTGTCTGGGGAGAGGCCTTGGGGTGGCCGGCAAGGGTGGTCTGAAGGTGCGGCTCCCCCGCCTGGCCGGGTCGTTGCGCCTGCGAGCTCAGCGCGGGGTTAGGCTACTGCGGGGACCCGCCACAGCGTGCGGCGGGCAGGCCCAGTCCTCCCTGGGCAGCCAGGGCCTCGGTGGATTGGGAGGGCCAGCTCTGTGTGTGGCAGCCCCTGGGATGGCGCTTCATCAGCCACTCCCCACTGGGCCACAGCGTACCCCCACCGAGAGATTTCCTGTGGGCGCCCGGCTGTCCTCGGGGCCCGAGGAACGCTGAGTGTAGGTTTATCAGCTCCCTCGAACATGGCAACAATGGACCCTCCACCTGCTGAAATAAGCTTGTTCGGTGAAGAGTCGCTGTTCTCCAAGTAGAGCTGTGGAGACAGTGATGGCACTGTACCTGGTGCCTGTGACTGTGCCATGCTGCAGGCAGGGCGGGCGGGCCTGGGGCCTCCGGCGCCCGAGGGAGCGAGGGGGGTGCCCTGGCCTGGGAGCCCCACGCTGTGCGCCGACTGGGCGGTTGCCCTGGTTCTCTGCCCTGCGTGCAGACAGCTGTGGCGGTGGGGTCCAGCTCGGCTGCCCCTCTCCCTGGCTCCCCCGCACCTGGGGCTGCCCCTTGTGCCGACTGGGGCCCACCTGAGGCTGCGTGGCTGGTCCCTGGCGAGTCTGCGGCCCCGGGGCCGGGTGGCCTGGCATGCCGAGCGCAGGGCCCAGGGAGGTCCTGGTAGCTGCCTTCTGTGTGTTGCGCGTGAAGCCCTCGTGTCTCCACTGTGGCCCAAAATGAGGCAGTTGCCTCCTACTTGCAGGAGTTGCTGTTTGGTCATTCTGAGCCATTTCTGCCCTGAGAAGGAAGGGTGCTGGCTTCACCCATGTTTTACCCGTCCCTGCCTCTCACTGCCCCTGCCCTTTCAGATCTACAAGTAAGAAAGACGCTGCACACTGGGGGTGGTCCCTGCCAGGTTTCTGGGCTGTGTTGGGCAAAAAACGTGGGTGCTTCCCCGAAGCCCGTTATGTCACAGTCTGCATATTCCAGCGTCAAAGTGGTGAAGACTCTGCTCTGGGACAGAGCTTGGAGCTGCATGGCCCCTGCCCCCCGCCTCCGTGGGCCGCCCCGGGGTCTCCACGGGTCTCTGAGACCTCGTGCCCAGTCGGGGACGGTGATGGCCAACACCATGTCCATTCTGGCGTCAGTGAGCTGCAGCAAACCCCAGGTGCTTTTCCCACTGGTTTTTAACTTACTTTTGGCACAGAACCTGGTGACCGGACATTCAGGGCATGAAGTTCTCAGCAGTTGGTGGTGGGAGGTGGGGGCACGGGGCACACCGCAGGGGGCTGAGCATCCCCTCCTGTCTCTGCAGGCGTCCGACCTCCGATCATGAATGGGCCCATGCACCCCCGGCCCCTAGTGGCGCTGCTTGATGGCCGGGACTGCACAGTGGAGATGCCCATCCTGAAGGACGTGGCCACGGTGGCCTTCTGTGACGCGCAGTCCACACAGGAGATCCACGAGAAGGTAACTGTGCAGGGGCATGTGCAGCGGCAAGGAGGGTGGCAGGCCGGGCATGGGCTGGTCGCTAGGGCCGCAGCCCAAGCAGGAGACACTGAGGCACACTCCTCAGCGGCCTGCCCCCGTGGGACGAGCCCCAGGTCGCCCCCAGCTGGCCGTCAGGTGGGGGCAGGATTTGCTCTGGCATCCTGAATCCTCCCTGCCACCGCCAGTGTTCCCAGACGGCAGAGCCCCGGCGTGGCCGCAGGGGCAGTGCTGGGGGCCGCAAGCGGCGTGGCCACAGGGGCAGTGCTGGGGGCCGCAAGCGGCGTGGCCGCAGGGGCAGTGCTGGGGGCCGCAGGGGCAGTGCTGGCACCCGGAGCTTTTGCTTCCTAGCGGTTAGAGCTTTGGGGCATTTCTCACGATTTGTGTTCTCAGATCACCTGGGTCCCTGTGTGTGAAGTGCATTCACCCAGTTTCTGTGGTCACAGCCAACTGTGCAGCTTCCCGCACGTGGCTGAGGAAGCTGGAGGAGGCCTTCGGGAGCCTCAGAGCTTCCAGGAGCTGACAGGACCAGAGGAAGCGAAATCCACAGGGCCGGGCAGGCCCGGTGGTGTGGCTCTCAAGTGTCTGCTGTTTAGCAAGAGGTGGCTGGCAGCCCTACGGGCTTGCTGGGCCCTGCCAGACCACCCCTGGCTCTGGGGTGGGACCCCCGAGAAAGGACAAACTAGAGCCAAACAGGCCCCCCACAGTCCATCGTCCAGCCTGTGAGCAGCTACATCGAGCCTTGAACTTGGATTATTGGTGGCCTTGTACCTCCATGCCCCGGACACCTGGCAGAAACCATGGATGGTCCTCTTTTGAGGAAGATACCTTCAATGTAGACTTCTATACAGACAACTCTCTAGTACAGCATCCATCACACAGCCAGGGATCCTGGGTGCAGAGATGAGAACTGTGAGTGAAAACCAGCAGACACAGACCGGGGCAGGCCTGGGAGCTGTCGGGAGCCTGCGAGGCGCTGGCCAGGATGCCCACATTGCCAGAGAGAGAAGGCCCAGCTTGAGCGTCTGACGAGGGCCTGATGGCTCTGAAGGTGGTGCAGCAGAGCTGCAGGGAATGTAGAGGACTTAGGGCTGAAAAGTGGCAACGCTGAAAGGGACCATTTACCGGATAGGTCCCCTGCCAGTAGGCGCCAGGGGCAGGGACCCAGGACAGGACAGAGGGCATGGATGAGGCCCCAGGGGGCCATGTGGCTTCTAGCTGAAGTCTTGGAGGAGGGAGAAGCCAGAAGCAGCATTTGCAGAGGTCAGGCTGACAGTTTCCCAAGACCGGGGGGAGACAACAGTGGATGGGGGCAAGGGCAGGCCCTGCGGAGAGCGCCAGTGCATTCCTACCAGCTGGGCTCTCTCCTGCGGCGTGCCTATGGTGTGCCCTATGGCCACCCTGATGGATTCAGCTGGAGAACTGGCACCCACATGCATATGAACATCAGCTGTGAGTGTGCCCGGCAGCTTTACTCCGACAGCTGGACCAGGCAAAGCCCAGATGGCCTTCAGCTCTGATGTGTGCACACGCCAGAGTCCCAGTGCATGTCAGGAGGGGCAGTGATCTGTGCAGCATCAGTAGGCATGTGGAGACGTCATGCTATGTGAAGAAAGCCACCATCCAGGGCTGCGTGCCGTGTCCTGTTCTTCCTCCAGCAAGGCCACAGGGTGGACACAGTTGCTGGGAGTTCAGGTGGAGGGTGCAGAGAACGGCGAGTGAATGGGAGGCTGTCCTGGTTGCAGTGGCGAGATCCTGGTCCTGTTGTACTGGTAGCTGCTCAAATCAGCACATGATGAAATTACAAAGAGCTGTGCACACCCCCACATGCACACACCCATGCACACACAAGTATAAGGAAAAGATGGAGAAATCTGTGAAGGCACATGAAGGCACCTGGTCACGTACCCAGCATTGCTGAGCTAGGCCATGGCACACAGGATGTCTCTGTGATACTTGGCAACCTCCTATGAATCTTAAACTATTTCAGACTAAACAGATAATTTTTGGAAAAACTAAATACACAATGAAAGACAATACAGATACATGTTTTTAAAATCATAAACAATATTAAAATATTAGCTAATGAATATGAAAAGTAAGACAAAGATGTTTTCTTCAAGTTTCTGTGATATGACTGCCCTTGCACCGTTCACCATGTAAGAACTTGTTCGTTATGCTTCAGAAGATTGGAGACTTGAGAAATAGGCTTGGGGTTGATTAATGATTGTGCATTGAGTCCCCTATACAGAATTTTATTGTTGTTAACAACCATTTGATCAATGAATATGAGAGAGGCCCTCTCAAAAAAAAAAAAAAAGATGTTTTCTTCTAAAATTGTAATTACAACTGAAACGAACAGGTTAAAGATACCCTGGAAGCACAGGGCCCCAGGCCCCCAGCGTGAGAGCAGACTGCCCCGACCCAACGGGAAGATTGCCGTCTCTGCAGAAGCCGGAGCTGGTATGGGGACCGCCTGTCAGAACAGGTGAACGCAGAGGAAGTCCACCCCAAAGGACAGAATTTATGCCTGGACAGAAGAGAGTGTTAGGTCCCCTTGAATCTGCAGTGCGCCCAGTCGTAGGGCCAGCAGCGCACCGCAAGGGAGGGATCGCCAGAGACCTGGGAGGGGCTCTTGGACATTAAAGACGTGAGTGAAAAACTTAAACTTTATTAGGAAGCTTGGAAGGCACAGTCAGGGGACGCGCAGAAGAAAGAGGGAAATGGTGAGGGAAACGGAGGGAGGCTTGGACCCTGCCCGGCATGCGGTGTGGCCGGGCCCTTGGAGTCTCCCACTCACAGTGGACACAGAGTCCTGGACAAGCCGGTTCCCAGGCCTTGCTGCTGGGGGCAGCCAAGTGACGAGGTCCAGCCAGGAGGTGGTGAGCAGGCTTCGTGTGCACAGTAAACTTCCCTGTTTCTGCTGGCTGGAAGCCAGATACAATGGCCGAAGCCTCAGCAGCCTCCTGGCACATGAGAGGAAGCCGTGTTTGGGAATGGTGGAGCAGCAAGACAGGAGCCTGGTGCCGTGGCGGTCCTGGAGCTGACGTGGGGCCTCTGGGGGTGGGGTGGGGGAAGCAGCGGCCTGGGTTGGGTGTCACCGTTGACCAGGGGCTTCTGCCTCCTCTCAGCTGGTAGAGTTGGATGTCATCTAAGTTCCAGAAGGACAGCCTGGTGTTATTACCACAGTGAAGAAGAAAACTTCCAGAGCTAAATAGAGACTCCAATTCTCTTTCTGTGGATCCAGGACAGATGTCAGGGGGCCCACGAGACTCCCTGCCAAGAGTCCAGATTTCACCAGTGCCAGGGTGGGGAATGTCCTCCACAAAGACAGGAATCGGGCCAGACCCGCACTGGGCATTTTAAAGCTTCTGGGGAAAACGATTTCAACCTGGAGCACATCCGATCCAACTGCTAATCTGATGGCAGAGGCATTTTCTCAGGTCCCCTCTTGGATGGGCATCTGTGAAATGAGGACAGCCTTGAAGAAAGGACTGGCTTCCATCGCTGTGGTCACAGGGAGTCCCAGAGGGGCATAGAGGGGATGGGGCTCCTGCAGAGGTGCGAGGGTGAGGGGGATGTGCTCAAGGCAGGCATCTTGCCAGACGGAGGCAGGAGCTAGGGCTGTGTAAGAAATGAATTTTAAAAGCCAGGAGAATGCAGACAGGCTTTGTAGCAAGTGGTGGGGTGGCGGAGAGTGGCCGCATCCACTGTGAGGCAGAAAGCCAGGTAGTGTCAGTTCCTCCTAAGTGGATGGGACAGAGACCCTGAAACAGCTCCCACCTTGGGGGACCTGAGTATACGGAAGGCGGCTTTCAGTCAGTGGACACAGGGCTAATGAGCTGTGAGTCCTGGGGGCTAGATGGTGCATGCGCCCACCCTTGCATGCCCGGGAGGGCTGCACACCTGCTGTGCTCCAGGAGGGCCCAGGTGTGAATACTATCTTCAAGGCAGAGTAGAACAGAGGGCGGCAAGGCGCACAGAAATGGGCCGTGTACTGGAAAACACCATCTGAGAAGGAAGCAGTCAGAGAATTGTGTTGCACAGGAAATAACAACATGGAAGCAGCAGAGATGGGGGGGCGTCAGCGACAGGTGTGGACACCAGTGTTCAGTCTCCACCAACCAAGGGAGGGCTGACCTGCAGAAACGGGCATGGAAAGGGGCGTCTGGACAGAAACAGGTGGGGCTTGTCCCCAGGCGCTCCCAGACACCAGGGTCCCCTGGCCCTCAGCCCACAGCGAGGTGCTTGCAGGGCACATGCGGTCACTTCTGGTTTTGACGGCGCTTCAGCGGGCCTGTGAAAACCTCAGGCCCGCAGTCTGTAGCCCAGCGTTCCCCCCTGGGCTCTCGTGCAGCTGTTTGTCTTAGAGAAGCTCCTGAGCCACTTGAGAGTGTGTCGGTGGCCTTGTCTAAGCAACGGCTACAGAGTCAGCCACACCTGCATGTGCGAAGTGGAAGTCACTGGAAGCTCAAGACTGCGTGCCCAGAGGCAGGACAGGATGGAGGGAACAGAGGCTCCCTCAAGGTTACAGCAGGTGTATGCCTTGGCCAGCCACCAGCTGGCACCTTCCTGACGGACCAGGCTGGCTTTCCTTCAGGGGTGCCCTGGGAGTACCCCTCAGGCCCCACTGTGAACCAGGAGCACCCGGGGGCTGTGACCAGAGGTGCCCACAAACTGGCCCCATACTACCCCTATTCTGGAGTTGGTGCCAGGTTAAATTATGGACCAGCCACACAGCTGGTACAGAGGGACAGGAGAGGATACCTGCTGGGGCAGCTGCCAGGTCCCAACCTGAGGAGCCAGGCTCGGCCCTGGGCCTCTTGCAGGCCTCCTCCCTGGGAGGCTGAGCAGCACCCAGGCTGTCACAGCCCCTCTGTGACCACGAGGAGGCCTGGGAGGGTTCCTGGAGGCAGGGACTGCCCAGTGGCCCTGGTCAGCAGACCCTGGACAGCTGGCCGTCGTCCTGCAGCTGAGTGCAGGCCCATCTGGCACAGGGCCGGGGGGGTCTCTGAGTAGGGATCAGGTTCCTATTCTGGGAATGCTCTAGTACCATGTGATCACAGTAGAAAAAGGACTAAAACGTGTAAAAAATAATTTTCCAAGAAACAGACGTGGGCAAGTCACACTCAAATACAAATTAACATTCCAACCACAGTGCTGGCTCACACCCACCAGCGTAACACTTCAGACCCCCGCGCGCCCCGTGTCGGGTGCACGGACCCTGCCTGCCTGTGGGGCCGCGGCAGCACCGGGCCTTAGGCTCTGACCCACACCCATAGTTTCCGTTTCTGAGAACTCACCTCGAGGGAATAAGCAAGTCCCAGGGTTTGGTCAGTGTGCTGCTGGTATTGGAAGCAGCCCGGACGCCCCGAGAGCAGGGCACATTCAGACAAGTCATGGACTGCCCATGTCAGGATGTAGCAGGGGACAACCCACAGGCACCATCTGAGGACTGTTTTCTGCCCTAGGTAAATGCACAGTGAAAAGCCATCTGTTGACAGCCTCACACACGAGCCCGTGCTTTGAGGGGCTGCCTGTCCAGCCTGTCCACAGCCGAGCCCCCTCTGCACGCTTGTCTCAGTGGGGGCCAGAGACCCAGGCCCACCGTGGTGCCTCCCTCTGCACGATGCATCTGTCCTGAGTCCAGGGTTCTCCTAATGCTCAGATGGGCGTCCCTCTCTGCATTTCTAGCACATGGTCATGCCTGCCCACAGTGGGCACTGACAAACATCTGCGTGCAACTCGCCCCGACAGTCCCTTGCCTCACCTGCCCCAGGGATCCCTCATTGGCTCTTGTGGCCCTTCCATCTTGGGGTCACACAGAACAGGGCAGCCAGAAGAGTCTTCTCAGGGTCTCACCAGCTGAGCCCTCCCCTCACTCCTCAGCTGTGGCCCCCACCACAACCACTGCCCCTTGTGTGCACACCTCCTGTCCACCCTCCGAACTCCTGGTTAATCCCCTCTGCCTCTCATGGGTGCTGCTAATCAGCTCTCCACACCAGCTACCCCAGAGGTCAGTGTTCCTGGGTGGCCTCAACACCCGCTGCAGAGGGCAGAGACGTGGGCAGTAGCTGATACATCTCAGCAGTGCTCTGGCTTCCGGGAGCTGAGATGCCTTCAGCACAGGAGCAGGGGTAGGTGGCACCCTCAGACCCCAGGCCCCCTCTGCGCTGCTACTCAGCCACCTTTCTGCAAGGTGCCATGTGGAGGCTAGGTCATGGCAGAAGAAAGGGTGGCCGGCGTCTCCCTGTGCATCGCCCCCTCCAGCCCTGGGTCCCACATGCAGAACAGCTGGCAAGTGTGCCCACCTGACCGCCTCAAGTTAGGTCCTGCCGGCGGCTGTAGGCTTCTCACTTCTCATGCGTGATGCCCAGTGGCCCCGCAGGTTGTGTGGGTGGGCTGTCCACCCCTACCCCCCTGGCCTGGGATCCACAGAGCCTGTTTTAGCCTCTGCCTCCTCCAGACCCCACAGGGCCCCATGAGGCCCTTGGTCAGGTGTGGGCACCACCCCGACAGAGCCAGGCGGGAGGTGCCATCCCCGCAGACCTCATGGGTCCCCCTACCGACATGTCTCCCCACAGAGTTAGGTTTGCCCCTCGGGGCCACCGCTGCTGTGGCCGGCCCGCTCTGGCAGGGTCCTGGGGCCTTGGTCGGAGTGCTGGGTGCCAGCTCCGCTGCAGGTGCCTGGGTGGGGGTGGGGGCGAGGCCACAGCGGGCTTTCTTCAGGGCAGCCCCCTGCAGCCCCCTTGCAGGCAGGCCCCATGGGGCAGGGCCCTGTGTTGGGTGCAGCAGCGGGTAAAGCCTGTCAGTGGGGAGGTTTGTGCCCCCTTGCACGGTTTTACCAAAGGAGTGGCGGGTTCCTCAGTGTCACCCAAATGATCTGGAGATGCTGGCACCGTCTGTCTGTGTGGGCTTCTGCACCAGTGTGGGGGTTTGGCCCATAGCCATGCTCCCAGGAGGCACAAAGACAGCACCCTGACACCCAGTGGGCCTGGGGGTCCCTTGTGGAGGCTGCAGCCAGCCTGGCCAGCCTGAGCATGTGCAGGGCCATGCCGAAACCACTGTGCTCCGGGTCCGACCTGTGGAACCTTCATGGACCTAGTCCCACCCTGTCCTGACGCCCCCAGGGGTGCTCATGGGAGCTGGGGCGGCCTCCCGGGCAAGTACAGTGTGCAGTGTGCCCTGGGCCCCTGGCCGGGGCAGTAGGTGTGGCCTCTGCTCCGCCCTCAGGCATGGGGCCTTTGCCCATGGAGTGCTCGGTGTCCAGACCTCCGTCCCCAGGAGAACGGAACTAGCCCCCCACGACTGCCCACGTGCATGGCTCACTCTGCAGTTCCTGGTCTGGCAGCAGTTTGCCAGTGACCCCAAGGCAGGGTCTGGGGGTTCTGGGCGCTTCATATCCTCTCACAGCTCAGCATGTCCCGCCCACCCGGGGTCCAGTGCTGACCGGCAGTATCTTTCCTCCTGAGTGGGTGGAGACAGGGTGGGGCCCTGGTTTCCTTGACCTTGACAGGTCTGAACCAGGGCTGAGCCTGGCTGTCGCGAGCGGGACATGGCGGTGGGACGCTCGCGGGCAGGGCTGCTGGAGCCAGCCGAACTGCAGCTGTGCGCCCTCCCACAGGTGCTGAACGAAGCCGTGGGTGCTCTCATGTACCACACCATCACGCTGACCAGGGAAGACCTGGAGAAGTTCAAGGCCCTGCGGATCATTGTCCGGATCGGCAGCGGCTTTGACAACATCGACATCAAGTCTGCGGGGGACCTAGGTAGGGCCCTCGGGGCTCCTCTCTGCCGCTTGGGGGCGACCTTCGTGGGCGGCCTCACCTGCTGCTTTGTCTCTTGAGTTCACTCTGCGGGAGGGCCAATGTTCTGGGCTGTTTGAAGGCACTGCTGGGCTGGCTTGTTGGGGTGCAGTGCATCCCCCTTGAGCCACGAGGTCTCAGGAAGCCTTGTTGGGCGTGCGTCCGCTCGGGGCTCCCCTGCTCTGGGCTCCCCCTGCTCCAGTGGCTTCAGCACAGGCAGGCAGCCACGGATCTGTGTCGGGGGCTTCATGCATGCCCTTCCACACGACGGGGGGGTAGGGAAGTTTATGCTGCAACTTAGGGCACACGAACACATATGCATGCATACATGTGGCCCTCCACACGCACATGTGGCATGCTTGCTGAATAAGACAGCACTTGGCTTCCTTGTGCTGGCCCTGGTCAGTGAGGGGAGGTCATGCCTGACCAGGGCTTCCAGGGTCTGGTTTCCCCTCTCCTCCAGGACGTTAAACTGCTCTCGTGATCGTGTCTGCTGCAGATGCAGGGCGGTGTTTGACGTCACACGTCCTTAAGTTCCTCTGCCCCTGTGCGCCCTGTGCACCCATCACCGATTCACTGGCCGAGCCCTCTCCCCTTGTGCTGCCACCTGTCACTTAACTAGCAGTGTCCCCAAGAAGGCTCCCAGGGCTCTGTCCCCTGCTCTGAGCCGGTCCTCACCATGCCGTGGTCTCACAGGCTGGGGCTCTGTCCCTCAGACATGGTTGTCCCAAGTGGCAGGTGAGGACCCAGAAGCCCCAGGCCCTGCAGCTGGCAGTTTTGTCCCAGATCCAGAGAGCAGGGTACCGGCTCTCCCCCAGGCTCCCTTGGGCGTACCCTCCATGGCAGGCTGAGCTGTTTTGGGAAGGCAGCGTGGGCTCTGTCCTGTGTCCTCCTGTGCAGCCCTGTTGGTGTCAGACACCATCCTGACCTTTGGGACCACCTCCTCATCGGGGAGACTGACAGTGTGTAGGAAGCAGGGGTGCATTCATGCAGGCTGTAGGAACCCAGAGACGGCCGGGTGGGATGAGAGTGAAATGAGCTGGGCTTGGGGGACAGACAGGTGGACAGGAGCCGAAGCCCAGGAATGGACTGGCTCATAGTGGTTTCTGCCAGTGTGGGCACGGCCTGGCCTCTTGGAGAGAAACGGGTCACTGAGGCTCAGTGTGGAGCAAAGTTGGAGCCAGTGCATGGTGTTCCAGAGCCAGCCTGCTGTTGTGGCCGCTGCCCAGGG
Source organism: Manis javanica (assembly GCF_040802235.1). NCBI lineage: Eukaryota > Metazoa > Chordata > Mammalia > Pholidota > Manidae > Manis > Manis javanica. The sequence continues at coordinate 170,072,356 of NC_133160.1, read as the reverse complement.
GGCCTGGGGCCCTGGAGGCCAGAGGGTGGTACCTGTGTGGGTGTGGCTGCCACCTAGGGCTGGCCCTGGATTCCAGCCTGGGCATGACCCTTCCTGGATGGTCAAGTGGTAGGTGGTCCAAGCAGGGCAGAACCAGGCGTTGGCATCTGCCCCAGTGGCCTCTTGTCCTGTGCCCTGCCCCGTCCACCCACTGGGCCCACGGGCAGCTCTTCCACGTGGCTGGCACAGCGCATGGAGCCTGTACTTGTCTCGGGGCCTCCCTAGGGCCTCCAGTCTTTCACCGGTGCAGTGCCAGGATGGTCCTGGTGGCCGCCCACACCTGTCTTGTGTCCCCAGGCATCGCTGTCTGCAACGTGCCGGCGGCGTCTGTGGAGGAAACGGCCGACTCCACCATGTGCCACATCCTCAGCCTGTATCGCAGGACCACCTGGCTGCACCAGGCACTGCGGGAAGGCACGCGGGTCCAGAGCGTCGAGCAGATCCGGGAAGTGGCTTCTGGAGCCGCCAGGATCCGAGGGGAGACCCTGGGCATCATTGGACTTGGTGCGTCGGCTCTGACCTCACCCCTGGCATGGGCTCGGTGGACAGTGAGGCCAGCGCTTGGCTGTGCTGTGGGATGGCCCCCCACCAGGGATAATATCTGAGCCTGGGGACGGCAGAGAAGAGGCTGTACTGGCCCATGTCTGCCCAGGAGCATAGTCACAGCCACACAGGGCCACGCACATGCTGTCACATGTGCCCACGGGGCCACGCACATGCTCACAGAGTCCCATGTGCCTGCGGGGCCGTGCTGCTGTGCGCCTTTGCCCGGTCGTGTGTTCGCACATGCTCAATGTCCATTCAGACACACTCACCTGCCCCCCACCCTGGTGACAGCTAAGTGGATGTGGCCCTCAGGTGAGGGCCAGGTGGGCCTGAGGTCTGTTCCTCACACTGTGGGCTGGGGCTGGTGACCTGCTGCTGCCCACTGGTCCTGGGTGGAGGGCAGCAGCTGCCTGGGCCCTGCCAAGCTCTGCAAATCCATGTGACCCGTGTGCGGCAGCAGCCTCATAAGAGGCTGGGGGGCAAGGGCGGCAGGTTCCGACTTAGAAGGGAAGTGGGACAGGGGCAAGCGGGGAAGGAAGGGCCTGCAGCGCAGGGAGTCCTGAGACCACCCTGTGCCACCACACCTCTCGTCTGTGAGCCGCCTCCCACCTGGCATGCCCCCAGCCTGGGCAGCCCCAGCGTGGATCCACCCTGCGGGCCCCCTCCACACTGCTTCCTGAGCTTTCTCCAGGCAGGCCTCCCCGGCCCAGGCCCATGTGGTTGTTGGACGCCGGGAGGCAGGGGGATGTCTAGGGAGACGGGGAGCGGAGTTTCCCTGGCTAAGGATTTTGGGGCCCCACAGCCCCTTTAAGGCATGTTGGTCAAGAGACTGAACAGGGCCAGGTTGAGTGGGGCTGACCAGGCTGCACCGGACGGGCCGGCCTGCATCCCAGCCCCATGGGACTGGGCAGAGGTCCCGGGCTGCTCTGGGTCCACGGGCCGCAGCCCCTCCCCCTGCCCCCTGGGGACTCTGAATGCAGCTCGCAGAATGTGTAGGTTCTAGTTATCGCTTGCCGTGTAACAAGCTCCAGAACCGTGTACCACAAGACAGCTGTTGTGACTCGTTCGTAGTGCTGCGGGTCTGCGTTTTGTGTGGAGCCAGCAGGACTGTTCTGCTCTGGCTTCACCTGGGGTCCCTCCTGGGCACGGCGGTCCCTGGGGCTTTGACTGGTGCTGACCTCCTCCTGCGGTGGCCTCTGGGCCACAGGCGTTTCTGGCCTCTGCTTTCCTTATTAACATCCCCCGTTCAAAGCAAGCCTGAGGGGCCCCAGGGGTTGGGCCGTGATGTGTCCGTGGGCAGTAGCACCAGCCCGAGACCTCAGGGCCTTGGTGGCCATGTATCCCGCCCCTTGTGGGTCCTGGGCCAGCCGTGTCACCTCCCAGGGCTGCTCCACAGCTGCTGGCCCACAGGTCAGAGCTCACCCCCAGGGGGAGCCATGGGGCATGGACGCCACCCCCCAGGTGCTGGGGCCCCACCCTGGGCGCCTCCCATTAACCACAGGGCTTCTGTACGCCACCTGTGGCCGTCATCCCATCCCACCCGTCCTCACAGGAGCCCAACCACCGCATAGCTCAGCTTCCGGGCACGGTCACCCTGGGCTGAGCCGTGCTGCACGGGAGCATCATCCAGCTGGACAGGAGGCTGAGCCTGGGCGCAGCCATGGTAGTAACATGAGTGTCGTCCCGCCAGGTCGCGTGGGGCAGGCAGTGGCGCTGCGGGCCAAGGCCTTCGGCTTCAGCGTGCTGTTCTACGACCCCTACCTGTCGGACGGCACGGAGCGGGCACTGGGCCTGCAGCGGGTGAGCACCCTGCAGGACCTGCTCTTCCACAGCGACTGCGTTACGCTGCACTGCAGCCTCAACGAGCACAACCACCACCTCATCAACGACTTCACCGTCAAGCAGGTGGGCAGGGCCTCGGAGCCCGGGGGCGGCACATGGGGCCAGCAGGCAGCCGCTCACTGAGGCTGGTGGGACCGTCTGGGACAGTGGGCTCCTCCCGGTGCCCCAGCTGCCTCTGGGGTGGATGCCCTCCTCCCTGCCTGTTGTGCTTGGCCAGCCCTGTGCTGGGAGCTGTGGACCCGCCGCAGAGGCCACAGCACCAGCATTTTGACACCAGATTTTCATCGAGTCCTGCCGTCCCCACTAGTGGGATGGGCACAGAAGTCCTAGGGTCTTGGGCTGCTGTGATACTGGGTGAGGGGGATGCTGGCATTGGCATCATGCAGACAGGCTGGGCCGAGTGCGGCAGACGTGGCACACAACTCACCAGTGTTCTGGAGCTGTTGTTTCTGGGTGGGGCAGAAGCTGGGCCTGGGGCTGCCCCCCACTGGCTCTAGGCCTTTCTGGTGCCTGTGTGTGTGTGTGTGTGTGTGTGTAGATACCCACAGGCACCCAGATGTTGGTACCAGTGAGTTTGCATGGGGATGTGTGTGTGCACAGCTTCCTGTGTGTGTGTTGGCATGACTACAGCTGCACGTGTACACTTACATGTGGGCATGTGCCTACTTACCTGGCATGTGCATGTATGTTTACATGGTGTGCATGCCTCTACATACACATACACATGTTGGCGTGCACTTGTGTGTATGCAGGTATGCATGTGCGCACATTCACATTTGTGCAGGGAGCCCCCACTCTGCCCCCACAGCCCCTCTGTCCACTCAGGACACTGTGTTGTCCCTGAGAACTGACCACGGGACAGTGCCTGAGCACCACGGCAGGGGGAGCCCTTCACCACAAAGCAGGGCGGTGTCTGCAGGCTGAGTCTGAGGGCTTTCAGGGAGAACAAACACGGCAGTGCTGGAGCAGAGCGGCTCAGCTGCAGCCCAGCAGCAGGAAGGGGCTCTCTGGCCAGGCCACACTGAACCACACTGCACGGGAGAGTCCCTGGGGTCCCCTCTGTCTCCCCAGGGTGTTTGGGACACATCTCGAGGCCCACCATCCCGGTGTGCGTGGGGTCCAGGGCTAGGTGGTGCAAGCCCAACAACAGATGCTGTGTCCCCAAGACCCCAGGTCCTTGCCAGGCGCTATGTACAAAGTGGGGCCAGACTAGAAGCCTCCTGGCCCGGCCCATGCCTCACTCCCATAAAGGGAGGGACCGAGCGTTGGCATGTCTGCTCTGGCCGGTGGGCCTGTAGGTGGGGTGGCAGCCGTGTGCCCTGAGTCTGCTGCCAGCCTGCGAGAGCCAGGGCCACTGCCGTGCAGAGCCTGGGGGTCTGGGTCCCGGAGTAGAGGTCCTGCCACGGCCCCTTTCTCTGTGTCCCTGCACAGCGGGGTGGGGGGCCAGTGAGGAGGCTCCTGTTCCTCATGTGTTTCTGTCTCACAGATGAGACAAGGGGCTTTCCTGGTGAACACAGCCCGGGGCGGCCTGGTGGATGAGAAAGCGCTGGCCCAGGCCCTGAAGGAGGGGCGGATACGCGGTGCAGCCCTGGACGTGCACGAGTCGGAGCCCTTCAGGTGCCTTCCAGCGGCACCCTGAGCAGTCCTCAAGACAGTGCCTTACTGGCCGGGTCAGGAGCCTGGTTGGTGCCCACGCATGGCCTTAGGCCCTGCCCAGGGCATGGCGGGAGTGCACATGCCTGGCCTGTGAACCCCCGCTGGGCAGAGCATCCCAGGGCCAGCCAGGTCTCAGTGGGCGGCAGCCAGCACCACAGCCAGGACAGCTCCCAGCACCCTGCCCCTGAGGGGAGGGTGAGGCTCTTGACCCTGCCACACACTGCATCTATGGGCCGCTGCGTGTGTAAGGCCCCAAGCAGGAAGCCCGTCCAGAGCAGTAGGCCAGCCATGGGTGGTGGTGGGAGGGTCTCCAGTCTGAGAGCCTATGGGGAGGGGCTGTGCAGCGTGTGTCCCCCCCACCCCTCCACAGGGCCACCCCACTGCTGTCAGGAGTCCATGGGCAGGTCTGACGTCATGGGGCCGTTGGCCTGAGGCAGGTGGCTGACCTGTGTGCTGTCCGCAGTTTTAGCCAGGGACCCCTGAAGGATGCACCGAACCTGCTCTGCACCCCCCATGCAGCCTGGTACAGTGAGCAGGCGTCCATCGAGATGCGCGAGGAGGCAGCCCGGGAGATCCGGAGAGCCATCACAGGTGGGCCGACAGGAGTCCCCCTGAGATGCTCAGGGGCCCAGCGGCTGGAGGTGGCACCTGTCTCCTGCTCATTCGGCCAAGTGTGTGTCAGACCAGCATGTTGCTGGGGGTTGGGGGCAGCAGCAGCTGGGGCACCTGCCTTGGGCAGAACCCCAAACACGGAGGTCAGCCCCTGGTCCCCTCCCCCTATGGGGGCTTCAGCACAAGTTTTGTCTCCTACCACTCCTTTGGGAGGTCAGGGTGCCCTGCAGGCTCAGGCTGGGCCCTGTCAGCTGCTCTGAGATCCCCAGGCCTAGCAGACGTGGTGCACCTGCTCGGGGTTGGGGGTCTCCGAGCCGTGAGGGTGACTGTGCCCAGACAGGTGGGGTTCAGTGTGCGTAGAGGATGGGCCTGCCGGGTGGCGCGCTCCTGGGGTCCTCGGTGGCAACTGTTTAATGGGCACTTCCCTTGCTCTGCTCACATCTTCCAGGCCGGATCCCCGACAGCCTGAAAAACTGTGTCAACAAGGACCACCTGACAGCCGCCACCCACTGGGCCAGCATGGACCCAGCCGTTGTGCACCCCGAACTCAATGGGGCCTCCTACAGGTGAGTGGGTGTGCCAGGGCTGTGAGTTGGGGCGCCTCCCTTAGGGCTGGGCAGGCTCTGGGCCTGGACACACCCACTCATGTGGGCTCCTGTGGACACCCCTCTGGGTGGAGGCCACTCTGGGGCCCAGGGATGGGGTGTGGGTGGGGCAGCGGGGCCCTGTGGGGTCCCCCGAAGCAGGCAGCCTGCAGGAGCAGGGCTCCCTCCCAGCAGCCTCATGTGCCTCCTTCCTCTCCCAGCAGGTACCCTCCAGGCGTGGTGGGCGTGGCCCCCAGCGGCATCCCGGCTGCAGTGGAAGGCATTGTCCCCAGCGCCATGTCCCTGTCCCATGGCCTGCCCCCCGTGTCCCACCCACCCCATGCCCCTTCTCCTGGCCAAACCGTCAAGCCCGAGGCAGATAGAGACCATGCAAGCGACCAGTTGTAGCTGGGGCAGAGCTCTGCGGCCGCGGCGCAGGCGGGCAGCGCCCTCGGGCAGGCGTGTGCAGAGCTGGTGGCCACGGGCTGCAGACTGTCCAGGCGCGAGGCGGGCAAGAGGCGACCGAGCCTCCCCCGCGTCCACTAGTTGTCCCGTCCTGAGGGCTGGCTGCCGCCGGGTCCTTTGCGTCCTCGTTAAGCAAAAGAATTAGTAGTTAATCCGTCATGAACATTCTTGTCTGTGTACCGTCTTTAGAACATCACAGAGGATTTGTTTGCTTATCTGTCAACAAAGAGAGAACCCGAGGGAGCGTTCAGCCAGTCGTCTGTGTTGGAACGCGCCCCAGAACGAGGCAGTTGGCAAACTTCTCAGGACAACGACCCCTCCCCGTTTTTCTTTGTACGCCACACAGTGCATTGTTTTTTCTACCTGCTTATTTTTAGAATAATTTAGAAAAACAAAACAACGGCTGTTTTTCCTAAGTTTGGCATGATCCCCTTGTTCCAGTGAAGACGGCACCGCAAAGCGGCTGGAAGAGGGGAGCGCAAACAGCCCGTGGTGTACCTTGGCCGTCGGCGTCTGTCCTGGGGCGCGGGGCACGGCGACCTGGCCCGCGGGTGCCGTCCTGCTGATGTGGTAGCTAGCAGCATTTTGGTTAAAATCATGTTTGTGACTGTAACCATTTGTATGAATTATTTTAAAGAAATAAAATTCCCAGAAAGAGCCTGCATGCCCAGCGTCTAATTTGGTTTCCTCTCACGGGGAAACTGGCGGATCTCAGTCCTGGCTCGGTGGCCTGGGGGGCTGGAGCGAGCCCTGCGGAGAGCCGGGGGGCAGTAGTCCCTGGGACCCTACGTCTAAGTGGGGCCGAGGGTCCTGGCTCAGGCTGCTGAAGGAGGGACGCGTGAGCACCGGCACGGGTCGGAGCACTGGCCCCCCTTCCTGGTGCTGCTCCCTCAGGCAGCCTGTGACCCAGGGCGGAGCCGGCACCAAAGCTTCTGCGCACAGGAACTGGAAGCAGGTGCGAGATGGGTCCTTGACTTACATATGCAACCCAGCACACATCCCTTGCCACCTGTCACAGCTTGGGGCCAAACTGACTTGTCCTAGTCAGACCACAGCTGCTGGCTTCCGTGGGAGCCCTGCCAGCAGCCCCAACCACATAGGATCACCTTGCTCCCCTATTTAGAGCCCCTACCCCCGGCCCTTGTGGCCCCCAGGATGCTGCCAAGATTCCACACGGAGCCCTCAGCCCTGCACCCCTGCCCTGCACAGGGCCGCCAGGCCAGACGTAGTGAGCTGCTCCTGGCCTCTGCCCTCCGGTGTGTGTTCCTGACTCATGGCCGTGCTTGCTCACCCACCTGTCCTGCTGGACAGGGGCCTGAATGAGGGCAGAGCCAGGGCTTCTGCCCTGAAGGCTCACACTGTCCCCAGCCCGGGTCTCCCAGTCCACGACTGGGTGCCTGGGGGCATGTCCCAGGTTCCCTGGCTCTGCTCCCCTATCTGCACCTCCTGAAGCCCACCCTTCACGGGCTCCAACACAGTTCCGCTAGGAGCAAGCAGTCTGCTAACACCGGCTCATGGGGAACTTCTGGGGAAAGTGCCTGGGTTTGCCCACACACCTGAGCTGCATTTTGCAGGGCACGCAACTCCAGGTGAGTGGTTACCTCTCCAAGTAGCTCTCCAAGTACCTCTCCATTCTATCATCTTCCTGGCCCTGTCCCGGGGGCTCTCTGCCCTGTGGCTGCTTCCAGATCCTCAGTCACTGGCATGTGTCCACGTCGTGTCTGTATCTGTCATTTCCAGAACTCTATGCTTCATAGTTGGTGAATTCACATTTTTCCTCAATCCTGGAAAGTTCTCAGCTGTTCTGTCTTCAACTGTTTCCCCCTATATCCTGAATGACAGTGAAAATACAACATGTAAAAACCGGGAAATAGCTAAAGTAATTAACTTAGAAGAAAACTGGGACACTGAAGTATGAATAGCAGAAAAGATAGGACTAAAGTGAGATAAATTGATGTGTATCTTAAGCAAGTGGAAAAAGAATGACAAAGTCATAGGTGGACGGAAGTAATAACATGACTGGCATTAAACAGAAGACAGAGCAGACAGAATCGGCAAATTCACAGTTGTTTCTTTGCAAAAATAAGTAAATCAGACAAAACTGTTGGGATAAATCAAAGAAATGCCAGGAGTGAGGGAGGGAGGCTGCCAGTCCAGCCCCTGAGGGCATTAAGATGGCAGGCTATAGTGACCACCTTTATGCTGGACGTCCAGAGTGACTGAAGAAGCCATGTGCCCAAAGTGACAGGTGTGAAAGGTCTGAAGAGCTCCGTGACCTTGAAGAATTGACCCTGGTCTGCCCTTGAAGAATTTACCAATCTCAGCGGCTTCAATGGTTAGTCAACAGATATTCAAGAAATAAATACTCTAGGTTCACACAAACTTCCATTTTCTAAGATTGCGGTAATTCTGATTACAAACCCTTAAAAGGAAAAGTGGCCAGAATTGTCCATTTTTGGTGCATTTCCACCCCACAGTGGATCTCCGCACGCAGGGGCAGGCTGCTGCAGGGCGGACACGTGAGGGGGATGCTCGCGGTCCTGCTCAGGATGGGGTCAGCCACTGGCGGCAGGCGGCGGCGTGTGCTTCCCTGCAGCGCCGGTCCCTTGGGCGCCTGCTGTCTGCACGTCCGGCCTTGCTCCAGTGGCTTCTGTTCCAGGGGGCTGCCCAGCCAGGCTGAGTGGTCAGTGTGGTGGTTCACCCTGAGACCTGGTTCTGTGAGGATCCAAGGAAAGTTGATTTTTCAGTGTTTTGGCTGTTTTCTTGGTGTAAGGATAGGAATGACTTCTAAGCTCTTTGCACGTCAGAGCTGAGACCACACTTTACATTTTGACTCGGAGACCTCCTGTGGTCTAAGCCCCTTTTCAGAATGTGAGTTTCAGGAAGGCGGCACCCCCCACCACCCCTGCTGAATGCTCTCTGCTGGCGTTTGCTGACCGAGTGAGCCAGTGCGTGCTCAGGCCAGAGGTACAGCTCCTTGCAGGGACCGACCTGAGCTGGCTGCCCTATCTCCTGGCCCCAGGTCTCCCTCTTTTTAGATTTACACCTTCATTTTGCTGAGGCACCTCCTGCGTAGCTTCCTGGGAATGGGCTCTGAAATGTCCTCTCATGCACACTGGTGGTGAGCCTGGGGGTCAAGGCCCAGCATCCGCTGCACTTCCACCCCGAAGCACAAACAGAGGCCTGGGTGCCCCAGGGCTCCCCCCCGCGGGCTCCCTCCCCACCTACTGGCAGGCTTCTCCTGAGACTCTCCTGTCTCCATAGAGGGCCTGAGGGCAGCCGCCTGGGGCAATGGACTGGCTACTCTGTGGGCACATGGACAGACTCCTGGGCCCCAGCCAACCCATGGGCAGGACGCCAAGCCAGCAGTGCCCCGGGCCATCTCATGAGGGGGATGGTGGGATGGCTACCTGCCCGACTGCACCTGCTGTCCAGTGAGGGTTCTGGGCCTGGAGACCCCTCCCTAGGGTTCACCCTGGAGCCTCCCATCACCCTCACGTCTTTAGAGCGGAACCTCCCCCATCCCCTTGCCTCCAGTCCTGCCTCCCCTGACCTGATGCTGGCTGGGAGGCCGACTCCATAAGGGCCCCTGCCTCAATGTGCCCAAGACCTAGCCCCACCCAGCAGGTGGAGCCTGCTTCCCTACCAAATGCCACGCAGCCCATCTGTCTGGAGGGCAGGTCCTTGGGAGCCAGCAAACCCCAGTGCCCCCCTGGAAGACTCCAGCCCCTGAGACACACCACTGCCTTCTGGAGCAGCCCCCATGGGCTCAGAGCCCAAGTCAGACCCCATGCCCCCTGTGCCCCCCTCCAAGTCCTGTGGACCCCCTCCACAGGCCTGCCCAGTGCCTATTCAGCCCCTGGGGGCAGGAGCCCCTTGTCTCCACAGCCAGAGCAGCTGCCTGCCTGCACCCTTGGCCACTGAGGGGCCCCGTGAGAGCTAAGGTGGCTGGACTTACGGGAAGGGGTGGATTGTGGGTGCATCTGAAGAAGAGAGCCACCCTTTTGCAGACAATGGGGTGTGGGTGTGCGGGGAGGGGCGGTCAGTGTGGCTCCTCGGGTCTCGGGCACAGCCAGAAGTAGACGGGGGCTGCAGAGAAGGCGGCGGGGAGGCAGCTCTGCCCTGACCTGGTCTGGCGTGCGCAGAGCAGCCCCTTGGCAGGGCCCAGAATCAGGGCATGAGGCAGAGGGCGTGTCTTCACCCTCCACTGCAGTCTGAGAGGGCAATTCCCTCCCCTCCCCACCATGTTTCAGCAACTGTAAAATAAGGCTACAGCCACAGTTGAGAGCACAGGGTGAGAGGTGACTGCTGAGGCTGTGGGCACAGGGGCCTTGACCCACAGCCTCCAGGTCAGAGCTGGTTCCCACCGAGGGCTTTGCCCACAGCTCCCAAACATCTGTGACCCACTGGCTGGAAGAGACACAGCCAATGGTCACCAGACAACAGTCTGACGGGTGTTGTGCGGGGCTGGTGGCCCCATTCGGTGCTCTCCGCCCTCTCCCCCCCCCCCCCCCCCCGTTTTCTGAGCTCGGGTGCACCCGCTCCCCTGCTTCCTGTTGAACAGACCGCGCACCCACCGCGCATGCTCCGTGAGCGGCCCCGCACAGCCCCCGTGGCAGGCCCAGGCAGCGAGCAGCGCGGGTCTGTGTTCGTGGGGTCCGTCATACAGGAAATTATACAGGTCTGATGCGTAAAACGCACCCTCCAGGTCAACACGGAAGCTCGTGGCCATCCCCGTCCAGGTCCCAGCCCTTCATGTTAGCAAAGTCAACAATCTTATCCACAAACTTATGTGGAATAAACCAGTCTGCGGACGCAGAATAACCCTTCAGGAAGCAGGTGGGGCCCAAAGGGAGCACGCGCGCCTGTGTGTGCTTGTGCACACGTGTGTAAGCCCGAGGCGTGAGCCAGAGACGCTGATCGGTGGAGGACGGACCCTTTAGAGCGTGATCACGGCCGTGAAGCAGTAAACGGATCGATTCCTGTGCCAGCCCCACGGGCAGGGCTGAGGCGCGCACGTGGGTGCGCCCCACTTGTGGTCCTTGCTCTGGGAGAAAAAAATGAACCCTTGGCTCAGGCGCCAAGAGGCTGCTCCCTGGGCCCAGGAACAGAGCTGAGCCGGGTGGGAGAAGGTCAGACTGCAGGCCCGGCCCCAGGCCCCCACCCCAGGCCGGTGCCCAGCTACCTCACCGCCATCAAGGCTGCCCCGACTCTGGTCCTCTGATGAGCCCGTCAGGAACTGCCCTGGCCCTCTGCCCGTGATCTGGGGGATGGACGGGCATGCCTGGGTGCTGTTCTGGGGCTTCAGGGCCGTGGTAGGGACAGTGAGTGGGTGCCCAGAGCTGGGGCACGGATGTCGTTGGACCCTGGGCAAGGAGCTGGAGACGGTTATCCTCCAGGCAGGGGTCGGGTGGGGGGCTGAGCAGGGGACAGAGCAGGGAGGTGGGCTCTCTCCCTGCAGCACAAGCCCCAGCCAGGCTGACCGCTCCAGTCCTGCCTCCCCCCCTTCAGGCCCAAGAGGAGCAGAAGAGGCAGGAAGGGGGCATCAGATCTGCGTCAACCAGGGCCCAGCTGGATCTGCAGAATGGATTTTCCAACAAAACACGACATAAGGGAGAGCTGAGACGAGGGCCAGCTGCAGGCTCTTCCGGGCTTTCTGACCCCAGCATCCAGCACTCCCCAAGTAAAGAAAACCATCTGGCCTGCTGAGCTGGTGCCTGGCACCTGGAGGAGGCCCTGGGGCCCCCACGGCCAGCACCACAACCCAGGATACCCCACAGGCCTCCCCCTGGACACATGGCTATCAGGCCAGCCTGGGTCACGGGCACCAAGCCCCAGCCACCCTGCCCAGCAGCCCCAGTGACCAGCCAGTGGCTGCCACTCTGGCCGGGCTCCTGAACCCTCGCCTGGATGGCTGTGGCCACTTGCTGCCCCTAGAGTCCACCCTCCAGCAGCAGCCAGAGGGGCATGTCCCTGACAGGCATCACACCACTCCTGGAACAATATTCAGAAGGCACAAAGAAAACAGCTATGTGGGCTGGCCACCACATCCAGCCAGGGGTTTCCTGCACCCTCTCCATGTGTTTATAAACAGCCCTCCAGGGCCTGGACTCTGGTATCTTTTCCAACTAAGCAGAGATCTTGGTGATAATTGGCACGGTGGTGAGTGGCTCCCCTGCAGAGCTGAACCTCTACATTTCCTGGGCCCTCCTCAGGCCCTCCCAGCCTTTGCTGTCACCTGGGGATTGTCCTTGGGTCCTCTTCCCAGGGGACCAGACCCATCCTAGGGTGGATCCCGGGAGTGGAATGGCCAACCCCAGATATGCACATGTGCAGTTTGGGTAGCTGGTCCTGAGTCCACAACCCCCAACCACACAGGCAGCTGATTGGAGCCCACAGAGCAGGCAAGGAACAGCACCCCTCCCACCCCCCATGCTGTTCGCCCCTCTCCCCATGTGAGTGAGACATGCACTGCCCATGTCTCCATGTCCAAGGGGTCATCTGCTCAAACTCTTTATTTTCTATTTGGGAAATTATGGCTGGTCTTTTTCTTATTGATTTGTAAGAGCTCTTTATGTATTAAGGAAATTAGACATTTATGTATGAGTTGTGACCAGTTTCCTTGATTGCTTATTTGTTTATAGACACATTGTCTTTCTCTGTCACCTGATGCCCAGTCCTGGGAACACAGGAATCTGATTACCCAAGCACAACATCCCCTTCATGCAGGACCCTTCCCCTGCTTCAGCCCCCTCATCCCCAAGCATACTGCCTCCTGGAGCCTGTCGCACACAGATCCAGGGCCCAGGAGTGCCCTGGAGTCTGCCAGATGTGGAGGCAAGGGCAGGGCCCAGATGGAGGGGCCACAAGGCCCACGGGAACAGGAGGGGAGAGCACCCCCAAGAGTCCCTGAGGTGGGAGGGTACACTCCCTCCTTGCTCTGTAAGGGACCCCGGGACTTCAGTCCAAGGCAGCTAATGACCGATACTCCTAAATTGGCCCAGAAGCCATAGAGGAAAACAATCCCAAATCCACAACAGGGTCTGAGACTGGTCCAGCCTAGTGTGTGATGCTCCTGCATTCTACCCTGGAGGTGGGGATGGGTCAGGCCAGGTGTACAGCAAAGCTGGGTGGAGCAGGCCCTGCTCCTTTCCGTCCTTGAGGGTCAAATGTGCTGCTTGCTCCTGGCTAAGTTCTCATCTCCAAGGCACAACAGCCCAGCCAACTCTGGGCTCCAGCCAGGCCCCTCTACCTGCTTTGTGCCTCCTGGTGTCCCAGGGTGCCCCACAGCAGCCCCAGCCGCTCCTGGAAGCCCTGTGTGGCAGGGGCTGGCCTCTCCCTGGCTGTGTGTCCCCTGCTGCCCTGCTCCAGGACGTGGCTGCTCCTCTCTGTGCTGCCTCTGGACCAGGGATGGCCTCCCGGCATCCTGTGTGAGCTGCTCTGTCCCCTGGGTGCCACAGGCTGGTGGGAGCCAGACCTGGAGCTTCCAGGCACAGGGAGGAGGCCCAGGCTGGGTGGGCAAGGGGCAGGCAAGGGTGCTGGGTGGGGGACAGGCTGAGCCCCTGGACAGAGGCTTGGGGGGCTGAAGCAAGGCTGTGGAGGGAGAAACCACCTCCCCCTGCTGGTGTGCTGCAGGTCCCTGCATCCTGGCTGGGCCCACCACCCTCCATGGGGTGGGAGGGGGCATAGAGCCTGGGTGGGCAGGGCCCCTGCAGCCCCCACCCCACGTGGTTGGTTCCCGCCAGGATGTGGGCCCCATGGTCGGGGCACAGGGCACAGTGTCTGTGGTCGCCACTGGTCACTGCTGATGGCAAATGGAAGCGGGCGGTGTCCCCAGTTGGTGGTGGGTTGGCCTCCCTGCCCTGGTGGGGCTGTGGCAGCTCGTAGGGCCTGGCTGTCAGCCCAGGAGCCAGGCCGCCCGGAGCCCCCAGGATGAGCAGGCGGCAGTGCTGGCCCCCATGTGCGACCCTTTCCAGCTCCAGAGACTGCCTGGACCAGCCCCCGGCCCCCACACCACGACACTTGCCAGAGCGGGGCCGCTGCCACTGGCTCTTGTGGTGAGACAAGGGCATGTGGGGGCATCCAGGCAGGGCAGTTTCGCCCTGGTGGCCCCCCGGGGATGGGGGAGGAGGAATCCAGCAGGAGGAGCCACCACGCCAGAATGAGAGCCACACGCTGGGCCTGGCCCTTCCCCAGGCCCGGCTGCTCAGCTCCGGCCCTGCTCCCAACTCCTTCTCCCAGCACCTCCCTGGCTGGCAGTGGGGGGTTTGGAGGGAGACACCAGCCACTGCCGGCCTCCACATCCACTGGGTGTCCACAGGAGAGCTCAAGGTTGGGGGTAAGAGAACAGGTCGCTTCCCACTGCCCACCCTCAGGGACTGTGGCCTTGGGGACCCCAATCCCTGCTGGCCCACTGAGCCCTGAGCCTCTACACCCCATCAGAGCCTACCCAGCTCAGAGGCAGGAGCTGTCCCAGCAGATGGGTGGGGATACAGGGGCCTGGGCAGTAGGCAGCCCTGGGTGGGTGGGGCAGCCAGGCAGCGGAGGACAGGCCAGAATCCTGATCAACACCACATGACTCTGGTGTCCTGTGGGCACCCCACCCTCTGAGGCTACCTCCCCACAGGAGTTGCTGGTAAACACATTGGGACAGGCTGGCGGGGAGAAGCTAGCCAGGCACCCAGGGGTCCTTGGGGCTGGGGGAGTGGTACTCTGGCCTGGCCGGCCCAAGGGAGACTTGGCCTCCCACTTGTGACCCTAAATCCTAATGCCCACTGAGTGCCCCCACCCCATGCCAGCTGTAGTGCCTGGAGCTCCACGAGCACAAACTGCAGTTCTCACAGAGAGGTGAGAGAAGCAGGACCAGGCAGACGTGGACTGGGGTCCAGCTGCCAAGGGGGGCCTCGCTTGGAGGTGCCCTGGGGTGGTGTCTGTACAGGCACCTGATGGGGAACAGCTGTCTGCTGGGAGCAGCCGGCAGAAGCCGCATTCCATGGGCAGTTGGCTCATGGGCACACAAACTGGTCTGATGGCTGCCGCAAGCAGGTGGGGTCTGCCTGCTCAGCCAGCCCACCACCCAGACCTGCTCCTCACCGGCCGGCGCGGTGGCCTGGGCTGCTTGCTCCGAGGCCCATCTGCTCCTCTGGGGACTGCGGCCGTTCACCTGCTCAGGGTCCCCCAGCTGGGCTGGCCCTGCCTCTGCCCCTTCCTGCTCCTCACTGCAGGGCGCACTGGGCCCCCATTTCCCCACTGACTTTGATCCCCCGCTGTGTTCTCCGGAGCTTCTCACATGGTCCAGGATCCCGACTGGCCTCCTTCCCGGGTGCTGGAGGGGGGGGCTCTCTTGTCGGGGCACGGCGGGGCTCCAGGCCCCAGGCATGTGCCAATGCCGGCAAACCACGCACCACTCACCTGGCCCCGAGCCAGAGGGGGCAGCCAGCGGCCCCGCAGCGGGCACATGGAGGGCTCAGCTCAGGGCCCACGCTCAAGCCTTCCCTGCACTGCAGGCGGCGAGGCTGCCTGTGTCACCCGGTCCCTGCCATGCACGCCCTCTGCTCTGGGACCCCATGTCTGGGGCCTGCAGCTGGGCCACAGGCCTCCGCTTGCCAGAGGCGGCCGCCTGGAGCTGGAGTGCAGGGGGGCTGCGGGCCCTTTCCGGCACCCGGGCCGCGGGGCCTGTGCTGGCGCCGCTCGGCCTCTGCTTGGTGCTCCTTACAGCACGGTGGGAGCTGCCCCATCTCTGTGCACCCGCCTCCGACCACGTTTTCTTACAGGCTCGGTTTTAAGTGGGGCATCAGGTAGTCTATAGGTTTGTAGTCATGTCGTCGACCCAAATAATTGTGTCTGTTTTTCTGACGTTCATGTCACTTACTTGCTTGTCTTTTCCTACTGCGTTTGTCAGAACCTCCCCAAAAACGTTCAAAGGCGGGCGGCGGCATGTATCCTGCCACTTTCCAGTGTCTGGAGCAGTTTTGTGTGTGTGTTTTCGACGCAGAATGACTGGGGCCACTGCTGCATGCAAGGTCTTTGTTTTCTATTTTATTTAGTGTTATCAGTAGTGATTGCTCAGTTATGTCATGTTTCTTTTCAGTGTTTATTGATTTGATTCTATGCATTTCTCTAGGAATTATTTGAGTCGACTGTCAGGTCGCCCCGGAGGCCCGGCCTGGACGGAAGCTGTAACACACAACTCTGCAGACGTGCTGCGGAGTGCCGGCTGCTTCTCCTGATCCGGGGTTCTGCTCATCTTCACTCGTGAGTGATGCCTGCCCAGCTTCCTGTTTTCATCAGCATCAGGCTTTTGCATTTGCTGGTCCTGGGCTCGTGGGGTGCGTTGCCAGTTTCTGTCCTGAGAAAGTGGACCCAGCAGTGACCTTCCTTCTGGCTCAGGGATGGATCGTCCTCAGCCCCGCACATTGTTCCTGGTGCTTCCCTTTATTCTTTCTGGTTAACCACCCTGCTGGTGTCTTAGACTCGTCTCTCCGTGCTCCCCCCAGTTTTGGATTTTGGGCGGTGAGTGTCCCCGGACGACTCCCCGCCTGCCCCAGGCCCCGGGCTGGGGGCCGCTCTCTCCTCCTCCCACCTTCCTCCCGGTCTCCTTCCTCGCCCCTAACTGGGTGTGCGATTCTAGATTTCAGTGCACACAGACCCTGACAGAGCCCATCAGTCCTTAACCAGACCTCTGGGCAGGGCCAGGGTCTTCTGTTTTATCTTCTCTTAGAAAAACTTTTTAATCATTTCTCCTTTTTACTTGTTTTCTACTTAATTTCTGGTTTAGCTTTGTAATTCCCTCTTTCTACTTTTAAAAATGCATTTTATTGTAGAAGATGTGGTACATTTACACAATGGAATATTATTCAGCTGTGAAAAGAAAACAAATCCTACCATTTGCAACGACATGGATGGAGCTGGAGTGTATTATGGTCAGTGAAATAAGCCAGGCGGAGAAGGACAAAAACCAAAGGATTTTCCTCATTTGTGGAGTATAACAATGAAGCAAAACTGAAGGAACAAAACAGCAATAGACTCACAGACTCCAAGAAGGGACTAGCGATTACCAAAGGGGAGGGTGGGCGAGGGCGGGTGGGGAGGGAGGGAGAAGGGGATTGAGGGGCATTATGATTGGTGCGCACAATGTAGGGGGGCACAGGGAAGGCAGTACAGCACAGAGGAGACAAGTAGTGACTCTGTGGTATCTTACCACAGTGATGGACAGTGACTGAAATGGGGTGTGTTTGTGGGCAGTCTTGATAATATGGATGAATATAATAACCACAATGTTGCTCATGTGAAATCTTCATAAGATTGTATGTCAATGATACTTTATTTTTTTTTAATTAGATTAAATTTTTAAAAATGCATTTTATTGTTCCAGTTCTAATTTCCTGCATGGTCACAGACCCCTTGCTGCACTCTTTCCTCTGAGCATCTGAGTGCCATGCGGGTCGAGCTGCTGGGCTCTGCTGAGGCGTGGTGCACCTTCATTGCTCTCCAGAGAGCCCACACGCTCAGATCCAATTTCCCATTTCATCTAAGGGTTGGTTACCTAGGAAGGTGTTTCTTTGTCTCCAAGTGGGTAAGACTGAGGGAATGGCTGTGACATTTCTTGTTCTTCATTGAAAATTTTGTAGGAAGTTTCCTTTGCAGACAAGGATGTCTCAGCCTCGCCTATTGGAAAGTGCCACGTTTCCAGAGGAGCGTGAAGACCACCCTCTACACCACACCTCTCCATGTCTGTTGCCAAGAGACCTGGGCATGGAGCCATCTGGCAGAGCCCATGCCTGTACCAGTCAGTCCCCGTGTTGCCTTCCAGTGGCTTTATGAGTTTCGCCCCTGAGTTGTTTGGCACGTAGGGGTTGGGGGCCTACCTCCCTGTTGCTCCCACCATCTGCTCACTTACTAATGCTGCCTCGTCCTGACACCAGCCTGGACCTCCACTGACCCACGGTCGTCTGCTGGCCTTTTGAGTGGTCATACACAGTGTACAGGGGAGGCAGTCCCACTAATTCTTCTGTTCTCACAGGGATTAGTTCTGGGCTAGGCGGGTGTGAGGTGAAGTCCTTCCTCCGAGACCCATGGAGGACATCTCAGTCCCTGCTTCTGGCACTGCCGAGAGCTCCTGGATGCACGAATGTTTCCTCTCTTGAAGTAACATGATCTTTCTTCCTGCAAGCATGTAACCTTCCTAGCCCTGGCCATGCCACTTGCCCACAAGAATTTTTCAGGGTTCCGTGGGTTTGTAAGGATGAGGTGAGGGAGTGGGCAGAGGCCACAGTGCTGTCAGCACCACAGGCAGGCCCCTGCACGCTCAGGTATGTCTGCCCATGGCTGTGCTCACAGTGTAAGGCAGAGGTGAGATGTGGTGCAGGGCCCACATCGCTCTGGAGAGGCCTCCCTGGGGATGCTGCCCAAGCCTCACCCCAGGCTCAAGGACCCAGATGTGGAGCCCGTACACCACCTGCCTGCACCCTTCACACCGTGCTGGCCAGCAGGTCTAAGGAGTGGTGGTCGCCACCCAGCGAGAGCCCTGGAGGGGTCCTGCAGCGGAGGGAGACCGCTGGTGCTTGGCCAACGTCTGAGCTTGATAGCAGCACGCACCAGCGGTGAGTCCCGCTGTGATGGCTGTTTGGGGCTGAAGAGTTAATGTTAAAGGATGCTGGATGGAAGCACAGAGGAGACAAGTAGTGACTCTGTGGTATCTTACCACAGTGATGGACAGTGACTGAAATGGGGTGTGTTTGTGGGCGGTCTTGATAATATGGGTGAATATAATAACCACAATGTTGCTCATGTGAAATCTTCATAAGATTGTATGTCAATGATACTTCATTTTTTTTAAATTAGATTAAATTTTTAAAAATGCATTTTATTGTTCCAGTTCTAATTTCCAGTTCTAATGGAAGGTACAGGAGCCGTGACTATTTTGCAACTTCTCTGTAAATCTAAAGTTATCTCAGAAGCAAAGCTTTTGAGTGTCTTGGTCACAGAGTTAGTGTGGTGTGAGGCACTGTGGCCTGTCTGTAGAAGCCCTGTGCCCTCGCCTGCCCCAGGCCAGCCCCCGGTTCTGCCTAAAGGACCTCCCCAGCCCTGGTTCACCAGAGGGCGGCCTGTCCCCCTCTGCCAGGCCCCATGTGGGTGGCTCAACCCATGGTTTTGCTGGTCTGGGAGGTGGTGCTGCGGCTCCCTGCTCATCCCCCACCCCTGCGGTGTGTGGGGAAGGGGCCTGGCCCTTCCTTTGAATTGTCAACAACAAGGCTCACTCCCAGTGCTGTTAAGATGTCCCTGGGGATTCGCAGAAGGGAACTGGACAGGCACAAAGCAGCTGTGGGGTCTGGGCCTCTGTGTCCATGCACTGCCCCGTGCTACAGCCACGCTCCCCAGGCCACCTCCAGGAAGGAGCCACAGAAGTGGGCCCTCCTGAACTCGGCACTGGCCCCTTAAAAGCAGAACCCCTGGAGCCAGCAGAGGGTTGGGGCACCCTCAGGCAGCCTCCAGGAGACAGTGCTGACCCCCTGGAGCAGGGAGGGGCCAGCCTGCTGTGTGCAGTCAGTAGGGGCGCCCGCTGGGGCAGCAGGAGTGGTCCAACTGCCTCTAGGAGAGAAGGGGGCCAGGAGGGCGCAGTGGTCTCCTCAGTGCCAGGCCAGGCCAACTGAGTGCCTGCCGGCCTGGAGGAAGGGGTGAGTGAGGGTGAACTGGGCAACAGGCTGCTGAGTGCCAGGGCCCCTCCTTGCCTGCTGACCGGCTGGCAGTGGGTGAGGGGACGTGGGGTGGGCCGGGGCCTTCCAGGCAGCCTCAGGCTTGGTGTTTTTCCTTCCACTGGCCCTGGCCCCTGGCCAGGTGAGCAAGCGCTGACCCACATTCCCACTGTGCCCAGACAGAAAGTAGGCCAGGCTCGATCTGGGGCCTCCTGCGGCAAGGCTGTGGGGCCGCCAGCGCCTGCTCAGAACTTCCAACCTGGGAACTAGGTCCTGAAGGGGGAGGAAGAACTTCCCCGGTTCTAGGTGGTGTTGGCTCAGGAGACTGGGGATGGGCAGAGCCCTGCCAGGAGGGCTGGGAGGCAAGGTGTGTGCTGCCCAGGGTGTCCAGGAGCCTGACCCGCAACTCGGGCCTCCAGGCTTGGGGGTCAGTGTGGGCCAAGGCTGAGCCCCAAGCAGCTGCTGCCCCCTGCTCCCCCTGCTCCCCCTGCTGGGTGGACGGCCCCTCCCCACAGGCTGGCTCCTCGATGAACCCCACCCCTCTGAAGGTGGCCTGCCCACGGGGACCCCTTTGGAGGCAAGGTCGGGCCTCCTTGCTGAGTGGGCAGGGCAGGCCTGTGCACAACCCCAAGGCCCCAGAGGGAGCTGCTCCGTGTGTCCTGGGAGGGGTGGGGGTGCTGAAGTGGGGCAGGACTTGGGGGGGGCAGGAGTGTGTGTCCTCCCACAGACCTCCCCAAGGGCTCAAAGCCCAGGCAGTGTGGTGTGTCCCCCATCTTGGCGGAGCCCAGCTGTCCCCTGCCCCCACGCCCCCTGGCAGGGTCGTGGCACACCTGCCCTGCAGAATCAGGGCCTCAGCCATGAGGGCCTGTGGGGGAAGCAATGGCAGCTGGGAGCTGGGGAATGCTTACCCCTGACCCTGGGACCAAAGGGTCAGGGAACAGGGCCAGCCCGATCGTCCTCTGCTGTGGGACATGGGCCATCATGGAGCCTGCTGCTGTGCTGAGACCCCCTTTGATGAGACCCCCTTTTCCAAGCACCCCCTTTCTGAGCCTCTTTGCTGGCTCTTTCAAAGCTTCTCCTTCTAACTACCCTGGTGTCCTCAGAGAGACACTTCCCAAGGAAGCAGCCCTTCACCCCGGGCCCCCCAACATCCAGGGGCAGCTGCCACAAAGACTTCACCAGCATGGGGGGAACAAGGAACACCACTGGAAAGAAGGAAGCATGCAATTAAAGCCTAAATCACCAAATTCCAAACCCCTTCCTGGGATCCACAGCCTGCCTGGCTGGCGAGCAGGGCCGGCCAAGGCAGGGCCGGCTGACTCAGAGCTTGGACGCAGTTCTCGCAGCACAGCCGCTTGGCTGCCGGTGAGGTCACGAGGAGAAGGATGATCTCGGTGCTAAAGCACGTGGGGAGCAGAGGATCATCTGCCCAGCCCAGTGCCCCCCCACACACTCCGCAGAGGGAGCTGCTGAGGACTTGACAGGTCGCGGCCCACGCAGGTCAGATGCAGGGAGCCGCGGGAGGGCCTGGCCCAGCTGCTCATCTAGACTCTGGCCGACTGCAGCCCCACACCCTCCGTCAGCCCTTCTCCAAGCCCGGAATGGGTGCGGGGAGGCTGCTCGGTCTCTGCATCCTCTCCACACACAGCACACACTGGATCTCAGAGCCGTTCCCCGGAGAGGGTCCCAGTGGGCGCCGGAGGTGGCAGTGCTCCTGGGGAGAGGCCTTGCCTTGCGCTGGGAGAGCAAGGACCCTCCACACTGGACCCTTCCCAGCTGCTACAAAGACCCACAGGTAGCCTGTATGTTCCCCAAATGTCCGTAAGTCCCCCAGCCCACACCTCCCAGAACCGTGTCCCCACCATGGACCAGGGCTGGCCCTTGCAACTCACGAGGGTGGGTTAGGAACCGCCACTCAGCCCCCTCCTGGCTCGTGTTCCCCAGACACTGGGTGGAAGCCGGGGCCATACAGAGGCCACAGCAGGGCTCCCGGCCCAGCTAGCTGAACCCCTGATGGTGAGCGAAGGGCCCTCCACATGATGCGGGCCTCAGCTGGCCTCCCGACCACCCAGGGGCACCAGGAGTGGCCAGGACCAGCTACCCACCAGCTTTGCGGGCAACACAGATGTCATGGTTTTAAGGCACTGGGCTCAGGGCGGTTGGTCTTGTGCCCGCAGATAACCGGAGCAGACCCCAGAAGGTCCTGGTGCTGTGTGTGGGCCCCCTGGTGTGGAGCGGGCTCTGCAGCCCCGGGGTCTGAGGCGCTCGCGGGGGCCCAGGAAGGTGTCCTACCCCAAAACCAGCTCACAGGGCCGCGTGTCTGTTGGAACACCTGGGGGAGGTGCCAGAGCAGCGCAGCCTTTCCCTGGATTCCTGCCCCCCGGTGCGCTGAGTTCTCTGTAGCTGCAAACTTCGTGTTTCCCCCAGACAGTCTGGCTTTGCCACCATTTATGCCATTCCTGGACTCAGTGTGCCCTTTTGACCTGCAGATTCAAAACTTCCTTCATTCAAGGAACATTTTCCTTCTCTGTGTCCATGAGGACTCGGGCGCTTTGCCCTCCTCTGGCCTCTGCTCTGCCGCCAGCTGCCTCCCACCCTCAGAGACCCGGGGGCTCCCGCCAGGCCGGCATCTCTGCTCTTTCTCTGGTGTGCCTGGACACCGAGAACAGTGCTTGGCACATGGTAGGTGCTGAGCCCCTTTGCAGGACGAATGAGTTCTCTGCCTACCATCTGCGCCCAGGCCTGCCAGTGGGGAGCGTCCGCCATGGGCTGCCGCTGAGCACCGCCCCGAGGGGAGGCCAGCCCGTGGGCCCACCAGCGCCCTGAGTGTCGTCTCCACCTCGGCCTCCTCACCACAAAATGGAGCAAAACCTGTTTACAGGGCAGTTGTGGTAAGTAAAAGCCAATGATCTGAGACTCTCTTAGATTAGCACCAGACAAATGGAAGCTCTGACACAACACCCATCAGGACAGGCTGGGTGGTGAGGGGGTGAAGAGCAGGTGCCGACGACCTGCAGAGGGTTCCTTCTGCCCACACCCCACAGCTGCTGCACGGCCAGGGGCTCCGCTGCCCCCTTCCTTCCTCACCTGGGACCCTGGCATGGGAGCCTTCCCCCTCCTTGCCACTGCCAGCTGCTGAGGCATGGCAGAGGCAGCCAGACGCTCCTGTGGAGGTGGCACGGAGAAGGGACCTGCTCATGTCATGGCCTCTGGGTCCCATGGTGTCACAGATGGTAGGGCCAGCACTGCACACCAGAATCCTGCCGGCCAGGAGAGGTGGGGCTGGTATCTTCGCAAGGCCCCCTAGAGGACGGGAGCGCGGCCCTGTGTCTGTCTGCTGAACTCTTCCTCAAGCAGACTGCATTCTCTGTGTTCCTCAGAGCTGACGAGAAGCATCCTTGCATCTCCTAATCCCATGGCGACAGGCTTCTTTACTGCGTGTAGCCTGCTGGCCCTTCAGCCCCTGGTGCTCCCGGTGAAGAGGCAGGCCTTGCCGTCCGGTCACTGTGGAGGCAGGGCCTGCAGTGTGGGCAGCGTCCACCAGGCCCTGACACTTTGCTGCCTTCTGCACATCACCGCACCTCCTGTGCCCCCTGCCCAAGGCCGCACATCCGTGGGACCCCTGCTGGGCCCTCACCCAACCTTTCGGCTTTATCGCTTCCAGCTCGTGCCAGAGAAGCAGCCCCTCACCCCATTTTTAGCAGGTCTCGGGCAGGTTTCCTAGTGATGGATCATGGTTTTGTTTACCTGGGAATGTCTTGATTTCTTTCACTTTGGAAGGATAGGCTTTCCAGATACAAATTCTTGGTTGATTGTTTTCTTTCAGCACTTGGAGTATGTCATCCACTGCTTCTGATCCCCATGGCGTCTGGTAGGAAGTCAGCTGTCAACCCAACCGAGGATCACGTGTAGGCGACGATGGCTTCTCTCTGCTGCTTCCAAGACTCTCTCTGTCTTGTCTTTCGAGGATTGATTAGGATATGTCTTGGTGTGGGTCTCTGCATTTTCCCTACTTGGAATTAGCTGAGCTTCTTGTATATGTTTTTCATCAGTTTGGGGAAGTTTCAGCCATTATTTCTTCAAAAAATTTTTCTGCCCTTTATCCCCCTCTTCTCCTGTGATTTCAGTTATGCACATGTTGGTATGTTTGATGGTCCCACCAGTTTCATTCTTTTCATTCTTTTTTCTGTTTCTCAGACTGAGTAATCTCAACCGACCTTTTCCCCTTTTTGCTACGTCCTTTAATTCTACTTCCTCGAGTCTGCTGCTGAGCGCCTCTGGCAAATCTTTCAATTCAGTGATTGTACTTTTCAACACCAAAATTTATATTTGGTTCTCTTCTATAATTTCTATTCTTTACTGATATTCTCTATTTGGTGAAACGTCATCCTCATACCTTGATTCTTGAAACATGGCATCCTTTAGTCCTTTGAACATATTTAAGACAGTTAATTTAAAGTTTTTGTTTTCTGGTAAATCCAACATCTAAGTTTCCTCAATTACAGTTTCTATTGATTGCTTTTTCTCCCCGTGAATGGGCCATACTTTGTGTGTCTTTGCATATTTCATAATTTTTGTTGAAAACTGAACATTTTAAATAATACAATAGGTGACCACTATGCAAAACACAAGAAACAACAAATGCTGGTGAGGATGCAGAGAAATAGGAATGCTTCTACACTGTTGGTGGGACTGCAAATTGGTGCCACCACTATGGAATGCAGTAAGGAGGCTCCTCAAAAAACAAAAAATAGAAATACCATTTGACCCAGTGATTCCACTTCTAAGAATTTACCTGAAGAAAAAAAGATTCCTGATTCAAAAAGACACATGCACCCCTATGTTTATTGCAGCACTATTTACAATAGCCAAGATATGAAAGCAACCTAAGTGTCCATCAGTAGATGAATGGATAAAGGAGATGTGGTACATATATACAATGGAATATTATTCAGCCATGAGAAGAAAACAAATCCTACCATTTGCAACAACATAGATGGAGCTGGAGGGTATTATGCTCAGTGAAATAAGCCAGGTGGAGAAAGACAAGTACCAAATTATTTCACTCATTTTTGGAGTATAAGAACAAAGCACAACTGAAGGGCCCAAATAGCATTAGACTCATAGACATGGAGCAGGGACTAGTGGTTACCAAGGGAGAAGGGAGGTGGTAGGGGGCGAAGGAGAGGGACTGTTGAACCACTGTGATGTACATTTGATAATAAGAAATAGTAATAATAATAATGTAATATGGCAAATCTGGAAATCAAATTCTAGCCCCTGAGAATTTGCTGCTGTGGCTGGCTGTTACAGTTTGTTTAGTGACTTTCCTGAAGTAATTCTGTAAAATCTACATCCTTTGCATGTGTGGCAACTTAGTCTCCAGTTCGTTAGCTTAGTGGCTGATGACTGGACAGAGATTTCCCTAAATGCCTGGGCCAGTCCATCTCCCAGGCTTTGCTGTGGGACTCTCTGTGGGTTTTGGGGCACGTTTTCAATACCCAGCCAGGCAGTTGACCGTGCTGCCTTACCCCACACTTCCTGCTCGTACAGAGCCTCTGTGCTAGTCAAAGGTACAAGTGTAGGGCCTTTTCAGGTCTTTCCTAAACATGTGCCTAGCCCTAGGAATTTGGGTGGCCTTCTAGATTCCCAAGAGTATTAGAGTTTTTCAGAGCTCCCTGCAGACATCTCATCTCAGATTTTCCTAAGTTTTTTGGTTAGTCTCTTGTTTGCCTATTATCCAGCACCTCAGGCAACTGCAAAATTCACTAATTGCCTATAATTGTTTTCAACAATCACCCCTGGGGATAAAACTTTCATACTGGATAAGCTCTGAATCAATTCAAATACAGACAACCTTGAAAATGGGGTCCTCCAGGAAACCACTAAGTCAGCCAAATAATGACAATTTTCTGGAAATGCTGCTTTGAAAGAGGACCAACCCTGTTTTGTTCTATCCAGCAACTGACAGGCTATTGGATTTCACTATGAATGTGGGCTGTTAATTTTCAAGGCTACTACAAAGCTAGAGAGTGAGGATGGGTCTCTGGCAAGTCAAACACCTCATAGCTTGGTGAGGATGTGGAGAAACTGGAACCCTTGTGCACTGTTGGTGGGAGTGTAAAATGCTGCAGCCACTGTGGAAAGCAGTGTTCCTCAACAAGTTAAAAGAATCACCCCATGATCCAACTATTCCGCTGCGGGGTGCACACCCAGAAGAATTGGAACCAGGGTCTGAAAGAGACATCTGTACACTTATGTTCACAGCAGCATTATTCACAAGAGCTAAAATGTGGAAGTGACCCAAGTGTCCACTGATGGATAAATTGATAAGCAACATGTGATATAGATATAGATACATACATAATGCAATATTATTCAGCCTTAAAAAGGACATAAATTCTTCAATATGCTACCATATGGATGAACCTTGAGAACATTATGCTCAGTGAAGTAAGCCAGTCACAAAAAGATAAACACTGTGTGACTCCACTTATATGAGGTCCCTAGGTGAGTCGAATTCATAGACAAAAAGTAGGTGGTGTTTGCCGGGAGCTGGGGGTGGAGGTGGGAGTGAGTGTTTAACAGGTGCAGATTCACAAGATGAAACAAATTATTTGCATGTATGGTGGTGACGGTTGCATGGTGTGAGTGTATTTACCACCACTCAACTGTGCACCTAGAGTGGATAAGATGGTAAAAATCAACAAAGAAAACACTTCATATCTTGCTGTACTTAACCAAGATTCAGCCCATTTTCTTAACTACAACAGAAAAAAAAATACTCTCCAAAGACTGCTGTAAGCCTTTGGCTCATTCCCAGAGGACTTAAAAAGTTAGTTCTGACCATTTATGCCTGTTCTCTCAGTATTTTATGAAGGAAAGCATTTTCAGAGGTCCATCCTTTGCCATTTTGCTGCCTGGCATCTTAATCCGGATGAAGACAACATGGCAAGTCCTACCGGACAGTCAGCCCTCTGTTCACGAGCAGAGGCGGCGAAGCCTGTGCTCACAGCCAGAGGGTACATCTCCTCCCAGATCTGCGGCTCAGCAGCCGGCTGGCCTCCTAGGCACAGTGGGGTCACACAGACAGAGGGCGAGGCTGCCGACAAGACCCCCCCCAGGGCATTAGCTCCAGGCGCAGAGAGGAGAGGGGGTGGTGCTGGGGGTGTGGGGCGGGGCCAAACCCAGGACGCAGGATTCCCTGCCTGAACCAGTCTCCACCAAGCAGTACTCAGAGAAACCTGGATCCAGAAGGAAGTTAAGTGGGGGAAGGAGCGGCAGGCACGGGGCAGCTACAGGGTTCTGAGCTCGTGGGGCCAGCGGCTCCTCAGCCCAGCCCTGTGTGCAGCTTTGGAAATCATTTCTGGGAATAGCCCAGAGACTTTCTCTAGCCTCCTGACAACTCTGAGCTGCTTTACACTCTGTGGTAGACCCTGTCTGCAAACACTGGTCAGACTCTCCCTGCAGGAGCCCCATCTGAAAATAAAGCCATGGCGTGACAGGGCACGGCTAAGTGTGACCAGGGCTCCCCTGGCCCGTGGTTAGGAGGCGTTTTTACCTGTAGGGCAGGGAGAAGTGTGTGGGAAGGGTTCATTAGGTGGTGTAGCTGCCAATGCAAAGGCCCTGGGGCGGAACAAGCTGGCCGTGTCCTGGGACAGTGGGCAGGAGAGCAGGCAAGGGGCATGCCCGTGGACTGTTTGCCCATTGCTAGCAAGATTCAGCCCTCAGGGACAGAGGCTGCCGTTGGAAAATGTGTGTGTGCAGTCTGTGGTGTCTGGCGGGAACGAGGCCCTGGGTCAACGTCTGGTGAGAGGACCAGCGAGCAGACAGATGTGCCTGTGTGGTGGGCAGGCCCCCCTAGGGAACCACACAATGGCGCCTGGGTCTGGGTGCTCTGGAGGAGACAGCATGCCCCCCTGGGGCTCCCAGCCTGGGCCAGTGTGGGCCTGTGCCACGCCCGGGAGGGGCCTGAAAGAGCCCTTGTTGTGCCAGCCTCAGGCCCCTCCCCCAGACTCTAAGTGGAATGCTGTGAAGCCTTCCCTGTCCAGCTGGAAGCCCAGCACCCCTCAGGGGGCATCCTGGGCTCTGCCCCGGAGGCAGGGCCACAGTGTGGGGAACAGGTAAGGCGACACAGAGCACCCAGCTGGAAAGAGATTTCACTACTGCCCAGGGTCCACCGTTAGCGACACATCTGGAATGAAGACCCCTGTGAATCTGCAAACAGCCTGGAAAGTTGTGCCCATCGATTGTCCATTGTGCACTTTGCTCATCCGAGCTGCAGCAGTCCATGAGGTTGGGGGTCAGGGCACAAGGGGTGCCCCTGTAGCCTTTGAGAGTTGGGGGAGGGGGCAGACAGACCTGGTGAACTGCATTCAGACAGGACTTCTCTGCAACTGGGGCAAGTAGGGGTGGGCTGCAGACAGGGAGCATGGGGGTGCAGATGCAGAGTGGGGGGGCAGACAGGAGTGTAGTGGGTGCAGAGGCCTGGCCTGCAGCCACAGCCTGAGCCTTGTTCCCCTGAAAGCCCCTCAAGGGTGACGGACCAGAAGTGACTCCCCAGGAAGGGGCCTTGTTACTGGCTCAGCCGACTAACCGAGCACCCACTCATCAGCTGAAGCTGCCTACAGATGTCCCTGCCCTTGCCACTCCACCCAGCCTTAGGGAGCAGGGCTTTTGTCTGTTGGGGTCACTTCTGTGATCCCAACCCTGAGCCCCAGGAAGCATCTGACATGTGCTAATGAGTGGATGAACTTAGAGTTGAGGGTGGAGACATACAGAGGAACCCCTCTGTTTGTGGGGTCACCTTACAAAGTGTTTCTCAAGTGCTACCCCACTTGGTCCTCTGTGGGAGGCAAGATACAGTGTCCTGGTTTGCAGAAGAGGAGTTTGAGGGACAGAGTGGTTTACTCAGAGGTCAGCTGACTCCCTGCTGGCCAGGCTCGAGCTGAGGCCCCGCCCACACCCATCCCAGGCCTCCCTCCCTCCCTCCCGTCCCCGTGCCACTGTGTCCCAGGAACAGTGCTGAGAGAGGAACTCTCAGGTGCTGTTGTGGGGCACTGTGCCTTCAGAGGAAGCTCCTCCCCAGGGAGCCCCAGGCAGGTAGCGAGGGAGGGCTCCAGGCCTCCATCCCTCTGGCCTCTCGGCCCCCAGGCACCCCCTCATCGCAAGGCCTTTCCACGTGGGTGCAGGATCCTGGGAGAGGGGCCTCCTGCAAGTTAGGGTGAGCCCTGAGGACACCTCTGGCCACTGGGGAGCAGGCGAGACCTGGACTGGTCCTGAGTCCAGGGATCCCAGGCCTGGTTCCTGCTTTCTCTCCTCAGACCCCATCAGCCACTTCAGGAACAAAACTGAGACGCCCGTCGGCCCCTCTCGGGAGCGCGTGTGCCCCTGCAGAGGCTGCCTGCCGCCCACCCTAGCTGCAAGCCAAAGGCAGTGCTTCCTTCCCTGACAGCAGCCCGCCCGGCCAGGGACGCCCCGTGGGGCCCTGAGGGCCAGAGAAAGTTCTGCACAAACGTGAACCAGGCCACTTTTCTCATGAAAGTTTTCTTTTTGTAAAATCTAATTGTTTTTCATAAAACATTATGCTATTTTTGTTAACATGTAATAGGTTTATTTTTGTTACTTTTAAGGGAACGTTGTTATGATTTCCAATGTGGCAAATATCCCTTGGGGTTCCCAGTGACCGTCAGGAGTGCAGGGGGCCTGAGACCAAGTGCTTGAGGACCACAGTCAGAACGTCTTTACGCTGAGGACCTGTGCCCAAATGGGTGCTCACCACTAACCAAGCAACATCATTTGTTTTTGTTTGCATTCTATTCTTGATTCTATTTATTTTCTCTTCTTTTTTGAATATGTGAAACATTCACATGGTTCCAAAATCCAGGCTGAGTTGCCCCCTGGGCCGTGCAGCGGTGACCTTCAGGATCTGCTAGCCTTGCCCTTCGGGCTGGCCAGGGGTCCTCGGAGGTCCCTCCACAATGTAAAGTGGGCCGGGGCCCCAGGGAAGCCTTTGGCCTCGGGGAGGGCATGGCCTGGGGCAGGGCGGCGACCCTGAGCGTTCCACCTGCGGGGCTCTGACTCCCCCGGGGGCCAGCATCAGACGGCGGCCAGCAGGGCGGGCCGCTCGGCTGCCCTGTTGCCGGGAAGGAGGTGGCTGTGTTTGCCGACACCCAGAGCCCCAGGGTCAGGGCGCCCGTTTCCCCAGCCATCTCCCGCACTTGGGCCTGTGTCCGACCCAAGGTGCCCTCAGGCCCCACCTGCCCAGAGGGTGCCCCTGCCCAGTTCTGCTGGCAGCCTCGCGGCAGCACCACCTCCGGGGAGACTAGGAGGAGCCTGACGGGAGAGGGGAGAAGGGAAAGGGGGAGGGGAGGCGGGCGAGAGAGACAGAGAAGGGTGCGGCCGGAGCGGAGCGTGACCTCAGTGCCGGGGAGCTTCTGCTCGGCGCCAGAGGGCGGGCCGCTCGGGCGCTCGGTCCCTTCCCTCCCTGCCGCGCCCGTCCACCGCTCTCCGGCGGCCGCGGTGGGAGAGCCGGGGCCTCATTGGCCCGCCGGCCCGACCTTGGCCTAAATCAGAGCGCTGGGCTTTTGCTCGGGCCATCTGCCCGCAGCCCGGCCGCACGCCCTGCGGCCGCTCCCGCCGGGTGAGTACCGCGTGCGCCTCTCCCCCAGACCGGCCCGGGCCCCCTGGCGAAGAGCCGCAGCGCCGCGAGAGGGAGGCCCGTCCGGC
Source organism: Manis javanica (assembly GCF_040802235.1). Lineage (NCBI taxonomy): Eukaryota > Metazoa > Chordata > Mammalia > Pholidota > Manidae > Manis > Manis javanica. Next base: position 170,042,190 of record NC_133160.1, on the reverse strand, counting down.
GTCCAGCCCCGGGCCAGCGCCCACCAGGTTCGGAGCTCCCGCGCACAGTCCCGGGGACGCCGCACGGCGTCGCTGCCCCGGGCGGAGCCGCCGTGTCGGTGGCCGAAGGTGCTGGGCGCCCGGCGTTCCCGCAGCTGCGACCCGACAGCCCCGAGGGCCAGCGCCCGGGGCCGCCCTCGGGGTCCCCGCCGGGCGTCGGCCACAGCGGTGCCAGCCCGGGGCCCTCTCCGTCCCCTCGCAGGTGATGGGAGCCGCGGGCCTGGCCGCTGCTCGGGGCGGCGCCCCCTGGGCTCTCCTCCTGGCCGCACTGGGCGCCGCGGCGGCTCAGCCGGGAGGCGAGGAGTCCATCTGCACCGCCGGGCCGCTGGCTCGGTACCGCGTCACCTTCACGGGCAAGTGGAGCCAGCCGGCCTTCCCGAAGCAGTACCCCCTGTTCCGGCCGCCCGCGCAGTGGTCCTCCCTGCTGGGTAAGCGCGGCCCGCACCCCCGCGCGCACCGGCCTCTCGCTGGGGGACGCTCCCCACTCAGGCCTGGGCTGGGGGCGCGGCGCGTGCAGGGCTCTTGCCCGGCGCGCGGCGGCTCACGCGGCGGCCGCGCCCACAGGGGCCGCGCACAGCCCCGACTACAGCCTGTGGAGGAAGAACCGGCGCGCCAGCAACGGGCTGCGGGACTTCGCGGAGCGCGGCGAGGCCTGGGCCCTGATGAGGGAGATGGAGCTGGCGGGGGAGCGGCTGCAGAGCGTGCACGCCGTGTTCTCCGCGCCCGCCGTGCCCAGCGGCACGGGGCAGACGGCCGCGGAGCTCGAGGCGCACGCCCGGCACTCGCTGGTGAGCGGCCGGGCGGCCCGGGAGGGGGCGGGCGGGCGGGCGCCGCGCTGACGCGCCGCGCCCCAGGTGTCCTTCGTGGTCCGCATCGTTCCCAGCCCCGACTGGTTCGTGGGCGTCGACAGCCTGGACCTGTGTGACGGCGACCGCTGGCGGGAGCAGGTGGCCCTGGATCTTCACCCCCACGACGCCGGCACAGACAGCGGCTTCACCTTCTCCTCCCCCAACTTCGCGACCATCCCGCAGGGCACGGTGACCGAGGTGAGGGCCCCGCGGACGCGCGGGCTCCCGGGGGCCTGGGGCCACACCTTCCAGTCGGAGCGCCCGTGCCGGTTCTGCCGGACGGGAGAGACCCTCCGGAGGGAGAGGGCAGTGGGTGCGCCTGGCTGAGGCGGGCCCTTTGCGGCTGCTTCCCAGGCCTGAGCCCCGGGCGCGCAGCTGGGGTCAGCGATCCACGCCGACTGGGCCCGGGAGCGGCCTTCCGGTTCTGCCCTGTGCCGACCCCTCTGTGCCCCGCAGATAACGTCCTCCTCTCCCAGCCACCCGGCCAACTCCTTCTACTACCCACGGTTGAAGTCCCTGCCTCCTATCGCCAGAGTGACCCTGGTGCGGCTCCCGCACAGCCCCAGGGGCTTTGTCCCGCCTGCCCCGGGCCTGGCAGGCTGGGACAACGAGGCCACGGACAGCCTCTCAGGTGAGCCCGGCTCCCACATCACCGAGGGCCTCCCGTTCCCTGCCCTTGACACACAGCCTGGGTGCCTGGGGCCCTGCTCCTGGGAGCCCCCATACCCACCACCACCACACAGGCAGAGGTACCGCTCAGCATGTGTCGCAGGAGGACCCATTCAGACCTCTGCCATGGCAGGCAGTCGCCCACACAGAGTGCCTGTGCCCAACCTTATCCCTCGGCCTTAGAATGATGCTCAAAAGTGGGCACCCACCTGCAGATGCAGAAAATGACAGAGGCCAGAAAATGCCCAAAAGGCAATGCCTGTGACGGGGCAGTCACAGCACTGGGCATCTGCCACTTTCCCAGAGGCCACGCCCATTGCCCACTCGCAAACCCATGAAGGGCGATGGGCTGCGCCATCCTGCCAGGCCTGTCTGCCCCACGTGGCACCTCCAGAGCATCCCAGAGCAAGCTGGGGTCGCAGAGCTGGGGGGTGGGGCCCACCTCCAAACCACCATGGGTGTGGTGCCCACAGCAAGCTGGGCCAGGCCACCAGGGCTGCCAGGGACCACGGGGTGTGAAGGACCTGAACCAGGGAGACCCCTGCTGGTGACGCTCAGGACACCATGCTTCCTGGGTGGAGAGACCCTGATGTGTGACCTCAAAAGGGCCCAACACGCTGGGTGTGGCGCCGGCGAGTTCTGAGATCTGGAACTTGGTTGATTCAAACTCCAAACTAAAGACTTAGTTCTTGCACAACATTTGCAACTAAAAGCCTTTTATGCCTGTACCTAAGGGGGCCTCATCCCTCGTCTGGCCCATGTCCCAGCTGGCAGGGAAGAACACATCATTAAGTGCGTCCTGGCAGGGTTGGTGAGGAGGTAGCAAAGGTGGCCCCACCTGCGGGAGAGGGTCTCTGCACATGGGTGCTGGGCAGCGTGTGGCCTGCTGTCAGTAATGAACAGGGAGCAGGCAGTGGCAACCCTGTCAGCCTGGGCCCCATCTCAGAGCATGTTCACTGCGGGCCTTCACTGCCCCTTGGGCACCAACCCCAAGCCCAGGGCCTCAGGCTGGTGGGAGGGTCTTGTGTGGGGAGCCACATGCTCCCAGCCACGTGTTAACTCTGCTCTGCATGGTGGTCGGGGAGACTGTGTCACCTCGCTGCTATAAACAGGACCCATAACCCAGGGCTCCTTCTCCACTCCCGACGAGACATGGTCCCGCTGGTGGGGGACCTCCCGCCAGCAGCACCTCCCCACACGAGTGCTTACATCTCTCCTGTGCCTGGTCCAGTTCCAGAAACGCCTCTGGACTGCGAGGTGTCCCTGTGGTCATCCTGGGGGCTGTGTGGGGGTCCCTGCGGCAAGCTGGGAGCCAAGAACAGGACTCGCTACATCCGCGTGCAGCCGGCCAACCACGGGGTGCCCTGCCCTGAGCTCCAGGAGGAGGCGGAGTGTGTCCCTGACAGCTGTGTCTGAGCCCTCGCCGCCAGGCCTTTCCGGTTGCTGGGGTCAGGGCCACAGCCAAGCGGGGATCGCCTCACCTGCCTGTGCTCGGCCGCGGACAGGCCCCGGCAGACGCGCTGGCGGTCAGGACACATGGGAGGCGCCTCCTGTGCGGACTTTCCTCCCAGACACCTGTCTGGAGTGTGCACCCCTGACTCAGCTCAGGGGCCTCTGCTGCCATGCCCTGGCTGGTCACTGCCACGCGGGAGGCTGTCTTCCCTGCAGGGGGCCTGTACCCAGTGCCCCTCGGACGCTGCAGAACCACACACCCAGGCACAGGATCCCACACCCCACGTGGCTGTGAAGCGCCTTGGACCTGGTCGTCCACACAGCTGCTGGCGCACAGCCCACCGCCAGCCCTGCTCCTCAGAGAGGCTGCCACCGGGCAGGAGACCTGTGGGAGCTAAGCGGGGCAGGCGCCAATGCCTCACTGTGGCCTTGCCCTTTTACTGGTGTCTCTGCACTTGAATAAAGACTAGTTGTTCCTGACACCATGGCACCGTCTCATTTCCTGGAGGGGCGGCGGTATGGGCCAAGCCCCAGCCTTCAGGGAGTGGCACACTGCGGGCATTAGGGCTGAAGGCGGCCAGATGCAGCGTGAAGGCCCAGAGCACCACAGCCCAGAGGAGCAGCCCCCATAGGGTGCCCTGGGCGGTGGCCACCCCTGGTGCCAGTCCACCCAGGCTCCGCCTCGCTGATGAGCCTGGGAGCCCACTGCTCATCTGCTCTGGCCCCATCCCTCCCGCCAGCACCAGTCCTTCCGCTGGTTCTCAGGTGGCAGGGGGCGGGAGGGCCTGCTTCCTGCTCCTGGGACACTTCCAGACCAACCTTCCCCCTGCTTGGACCTGTAAGTCAGACCCCAAGCCATGGGCCTGCCCCCTGGCTCGGCCCCTGGCCCCCAGTACCCGTCCCCAGGATCTGCTCCCATCCTCTGCCCCACAGCACCCCACCCCTCTCCCGGTGCCCCACCTACCTTGCCTCCCTCCCTCCCACCTGCTGCACTGCTCGGATCCTCACCCTGAGCCCAGCCTTGCTGACTGGGCCTCCGCTGCGCACCACAGATGACCCAGCCGGCTCGGTCAGGACGCCCAGTGCCCTCTGCATCCGCGTGCACCCACTGGGTCATTCCATGGCTTGGAACCCCCATTCAACACACTGAGTTCCTTTGGCCCCTGGGAACCCCCTGGTCCCCCCCTGGCTGGGTGATGCCCCTCCATCCGCTTTGATGGTAACCCTCTCCTCCCTGACAGCCCTCCCTGCAGGCTTAGTGTCAGGCCCTTCTATCCTCTACTGAGGCTCACTTCCTGGGGTCATTCCTCCCAGGGGTCACCATGAACCCTTACCTTGGGGAGAAAGGAGTGAAAGTAGCTGCCTGTGACCCATTTCTCCCGCAGTGGGGTACTGGGGTTGAAGGCCTAGCTAAGGCATTGGACACATGCGATTCCTGCATGTCCTGTTGAACAGAGGGCACTGTTTGCTAAGAGGAGGGACTTGTCTGGAGAGAGTTCCAGCACACGCTGTCTGGATTTATGAGCATTTAACCTTGGGCACTGCTTGGATATACTTCTTGACCCAGCATTCCCCACGAGGCACCAGCCTGCACACCCCCCTGAAGCTAAAAAGGGGCCTGGCCTCCAGGCGGCTGCACCTGAGCCCTGTGCTCAGCTCCCTGTGTTTTCCTGAATCGCCACACTAGGTGACATTTCTTGCCAGCAGAGATCTGCCTGCTCACAGCCCCCACCCAGCCCTGTAAGGCCCAGTGAGCGGCTTTGGGATGAAGGACATGTACCTGGCGCAGTCAGCACAACACAGCCAGGGTGCACAGCAGAGATGGCGACGCTTGCTGAATGAATAAGGGACTTAATTCACTTCATAATTTTTCCAGAAGTCCCAAATAGCAGACAAATGAGATGCCTTTTTTTTCTTTTGGTATCATTAATGTACAATCACATGAGCAACATTGTGGTTACTACATTTCCCCTTATCAAGTCACTCCCACATGCCCCATTACAGTCACTGTCCATCAGCGTAGTAACATGCTATAGAGTCACTACTTGTCTTCTCTGTGTTGCGCAGCCCTCCCCATGCCCCCCCCCGCACTATACATGCTAATCGTACGGCCCCCTTTCTTTTTCCCCGCCCTTATCCCTCCCTTCCCACCCATCGTCCCCAGTCCCTTTCCCTTTGGTAACTGTTAGTCCATTCTTGGGTTCTGTGCTTCTGCTGCTGTTTTGTTCCTTCATTTTTCTTTTGTTCTTATACTCCGCATAAGAGTGAAATCATTTGGTACTTGTCTTCCTCCGCCTGGCTTATTTCACTGAGCGTAATACCCTCTAGCTCCATCCATGTTGCAAATGGTAGGATCTGTTTTTTTCTTATGGCTGAGTAATATTCCATTTTGTATATGTACCACCTCTTCTTTATCCATTCATCTACTGATGGACACTAAGGTTGCTTCCATATCTTGCTACTGTAAATAGTGCAGCGATGAACATAGGGGTGCATCTATCTTTTTCAAACTGGAGTGCTGCATTCTTAGGGTAAATTCCTAGGAGTGGAATTCCTGGGTCAAATGGTATTTCTATTTTTAGATTTTGAGGAACCTCCATACTGCTTTCCACAATTGTTGAACTAATTTACATTCCCACCAGCAGTGTAGGAGGGTTCCCCTTTCTCCACAACCTCGCCAACATTTGTTGTCTGTCTTTTGGATGTTGGCCATCCTAACTGGTGTGAGGTGATATCTCATTGTGGTTTTAATTTGCATTTCTCTGATTAACTAGCGATGTGGAGCATCTTTTCATATGCCTGTTGGCCATCTGAATTTCTTCTTTGGAGAACTGTCTGTTCAGCTACTCTGCCCATTTTTTAATTGGTTTATTTGCTTTTTGTTTGTTGAGGTGCATGAGCTCTTTATATATTTTGGATGTCAACCCCTTATCAGATATGTCATTTATGAATATATTCTCCCATACTGTAGGATACCTTTTTGTTCTATTGATGGTGTCCTTTGCTGTACAGAAGCTTTTTAGTTTGATGTAGTCCCACTTGTTCATTCTTGCTTTTGTTTTCCCTGCCTGGGGAGATATGTTCATGAAGAAGTTGCTCATGTTTATGTCCAAGAGATTTTTGCCTATGTTTTTTTCTAAGAGTTTTATGGTTTCATGACTAACATTCAGGTCTTTGATCCATTTTGAATTTACTATTGTGTATGCAGTTAGACAATAATCCAGTTTCATTCTCTTACATGTAGCTGTCCAGTTTTGCCAACACCAGCTATTGAAGAGGCTGTCATATCCCCATTGTACATCCATGGCTCCTTTATTGTATATTAATTGACCATATATGCTTGGGTTAATATCTGGACTCTCTATTCTGTTCCACTGGTCTATGGGTCTGTTCTTGTGCCAGTACCAAATTGTATCAATTACTGTGGCTTTGTAGTGGAGCTTGATGTTGGGAAGTGAGATCCCCCCAGCTTTATTCTTCCTTCTCAGGATTGCTTTGGCCATTCAGGGTCTTTCGTGGTTCCATGTGAATTTTAGAACTATTTGTTCCAGTTTGTTGAAGAATGCTGTTGGTATTTTGATAGAGATTGCATTGAATCTATAGATTGCTTTAAGCAGGATGGCCATTTTGACAAAATTAATACTTCCTACCCAAGAGCATGGGATGAATTTCCAATTATTAGTGTCCTCTTTAATTTCTCTTTAGAGTGTCTAGTAGTTTTCAGGGCATAGGTCTTTCACTTCCGTGGTTAGGTTTATTCCTAGGTATTTTATTCTTTTTTATGCAGTTGTGAATGGGATTGTTTTCCTGATTTCTCTTTCTGCTAGTTCATCATTAGTGTATAGGAATGTGAAAGATTTCTGTGTCTTAATTTTGTATGTTGCAACTTTGCTGAATTCAGATATTAGTTCTAGTAGCTTTGGAGTGAATTCTTTACAGTTTAAATGTACAACATCATGTCATCTGCAAACAGTGACAGTTTGGCTTCTTCATTACCAGTCTGGATGCCTTTGATTTCTTTGTGTTATCTGATTGCCATGGCTAGGACCTCCAGTTTTCTTTTTTTGTGGTGTCTTTGCCTGGGTTTGGTATTAGAGTGATGCTGGCTTCATGAGTATTCCCTCCTCTTCTATTTTTTGGAAAACTTTAAGGAGAATGGGTATTAATTATGTTTTCTCTAAATGTCTGATAAAATTCAGTGGTGAATCCATCTGGTCTGGGAGTCTTGTTCTTGTGTAGTTTTTTGATTACTGATTCAATTTCATTGCTAATAATTGATCTGTTTAGATTTTCTGTTTCTTCCTAGGTCAGCCTTGGAAGGTTGTATTTTTCTAGAAAGTTGTCCATTTCTTCTACATTATCCAGTTTGTTAGCATGTAGATTTTCATAGTATTCTCTAATAATTCTTTGTATTTCTGTGGTGTCTGTTGTAATTTTTCCTTTCTCATTTCTGATTCTGTTTATGTGTGTAGACTCTCTTTTTCTTATAATAAGTCTGGCTAGGGGGTTATCTATTTTGTTTATTTTCTCAAAGAACCAGCTCTTGGTTTCATTAATTTTTTCTATTGTTTTATTCTTCTCAATTTTATTTATTAAATAAATAGCTGATTTTATTTTGCATTTAGTTAGTATTAGGTTGGTCTATTTTCTTTGCTGTGGTTTTATTTTCTCTGGTGACATCTATGTAGCCTTAGGAGCACTTCCATCTAGAGCAGTCCCTTTGAAATACACTGTAGAGATGGTTTGTGGGTGATAAATCCCCTCAACTTTTGGCTTATCTTGGAATTGTTTAAATGCTTATCTTGCTGGATACAGTATTCTTGATTCAAGGCCCTTCTGTTTCATTGCATTCAATATATCATGCCACTCTCTTCTGGCCTGTACGCTTTCTGCTGAGAAATCTGATGATAGCCTGATGGGTTTTCCTTTATAGGTAATCTTTTTTCTCTCTCTGGCTGCTTTTAATACTCTGTCCCTGTCTTTGATCTTTGCCATCTGAACTATTATATGTCTTGGTTGTCTTCCTTGGGTCCCTTGTGTTGGGAGATCTGTGGACTTCATGGTCTGAGAGATTTATTCCCTTCCCCAGATTGGGGAAATTTTCAGCAATTTTTATTTCCCTTGACTTTTAGTCTGTGTATGTCTTTGGGTTTGAGGTGAGTCTCTTGTAAGCAGCATATAGATGGGTCTTTATTTTTTTATCCATTCTGTTACTCTGTGTCTTTTGATTAGTGCATTCAGTCCATTTACATGTAGGGTGATTATTGAAAGATATGTACTTATTGCCATTGCAGGCTTTAGATTCATGGCTACCAAAGGTTCGAGGGTAGCTTCTTTACTATCTAACCATCTAACTTAGCTCTCTTATTAAGCTATTATAAATACAGTCTGATGATTCTTTATTTCTCTCCCTTCTTATTCCTCCTCCTCCATTCTTCATATGTTAGGTGTTTTATTCTGTACTCTTTTGTGTTTCCTTTGACTGTTTTTGTGAGTAGTTGATTTTATTTTTTGCCTTTAGTTAGTATTTGGTTGGTCTGCTTTCTTTGGTGTGATTTTATTTTCTCTGTTGGCATCTATTTAGCCTTAGGAGTGCTTCCATCTAGTGCAGTCCCTTTAAAATATCCTGTAGAGGTGGTTTGTGGGAGGCAAATTCACTCAACTTTTGTTTGTCTGGGAATTGTTTAATCCCTCCTTCATATTTAAATGATAATTGTGCTGCATACAGTATTCTTGATTCAAGGCCCTTCTGTTTCATTGCATTCAATATATCATGCCACTCCCTTCTGGCCTGTAAGCTTTCTGCTGAGAAGTCTGATGATAGCCTGATGGTTTTCCTTTGTAGGTGCCCTTTTTTCTCTCTCTGGCTGCTTTTAATACTCTGTCCCTGTCTTTGATCTTTGCCATCTGAATTATTATATGTCTTGGTTGTCCTCCTTGGGTTCCTTGTGTTGGGAGATCTGTGGACTTCATGGTCTGAGAGACTTATTCCCTTCCCCAGATTGGGGAAATTTTCAGCAATTTTTATTTCTTCAAAGACACTTTCTATTCCTTTTTCTTTTCTTCTTCTGGTACCCCTATAATGTAACTATTGTTCCGTTTGGACTGGTCACACAGTTCTCTTAATATCCTTTCATTCCTGGAGATCCTTTTCTCTCTCTGGCTCAGCTTCTCTGCGTTCCTGTTCTCTGATTTCTATTCCATTAACAGTCTCTTGCACCTCATCCAGTCTGACCTTAAATCTTTCCATTGTTTGTTTCATTTCTGGTATCTCACTCCTGAATTCATCCCTTAGTTCTTGCATATTTCTCTGTAGCTCCATCAGCATGGTTATGACTTTTATTTTGAATTTTTTTTTTCAGGAAGATGGGCGATTTCAGTCTCACCAGGCCCACTCCCTGGTGTTTGAGGGATTTTGGACTGAACAAGGTTCTTCTGCCTTTTCATGGTGATGGGAGTGGTCGCCGGCGAGTAGCATGTGTGTCAGCTGGGAGAACAAAGCCCCTTCCTGCTTGCTGGTCGCCTTACCTGTCTCCGCTGTCTGTGCTGGTCAACTGTACATAGGGAGCAGCCTCTTGGTTGATTCCTTGGGCTGTGTGGGTGGGGCAGCCCTCGGGATTGCCTAGGGCATTGGTGGGGTTGCAGGCAAGCAGCACATGTTTGCTATGAGAATAAAGCCCCTCTGTGCCTTCCAGATTGTGCTGGTTTCCACTGTCTGTGTCAGTCAACTGCGGGCAGGGGGAAGCCTCTGGGTCTGACCCGGTTAGCCATGTGCAGGGAGAAGCCTCTGTGTGGTTGCTGTGGGCATGGCTGCTCCCCGACTGCTCTGCAGCTATAGCAGGTCAGCTGGTTTGCTTGCAGTGCCAGCTGGGGGTAATGAACAGCAGGCTGCTTATCACCATGAGGGGCTTTGGAGATGCGTTGCCACCCAGGGTTAAGGTGCCTAAAGTTCCTTAAAGTTCCCAGCATGCTGGGCTGAGTGTGCCATGATGATTTTGCCTACCTGTTAATCCCTTGTCCCTTTAAGGCTTTTAAAGTGCCCACTTTTCTTTTGTCCCAGGGCAGCCGGCTGTGGGAACCTGTTCACAGTCTTAGTCTCAGATTTTTCTTTTCAATTCCTCTAATATCCAGTACACCATGCACTGTGTGTCTGTGCTCCCGGTGCAGATTACTAGGGCTGGTTATTAGCAGTCCTGTGCTTCCACTCCCTCCCCACTCTGATTCTTTTCCTCCAGCTGGTGAGCTGGGGTGGGGGGAGTGCTCGGGTCCTGCCGGGCCACGGCTTTGTATCTTACCCTTTTCTGTGACATGTTGACTTCTCACGATGTAGATGTAGCCTGGCTGGTGTACTGTATCTTCTGGTCACTCTTTTACAAATAGTTGTATTTTCTGTATTTTCAAAATATATACGGTTTTGGGAGGAGTTTTCTGCCATCCTACTCATGCTGCCATCTTGAGAGTCTCGCCTTTATTTTTCAGTAATATGTTGATGAAGTGGTAGAATGTGGGATTCCTCTGGGGAAAACAACAAGCAGCTGCAGCATCAGTGGTGTGTGCAGGAGCCACCCAGTCCCCAGCACAGCCCTGCCTGCCTTCAGCACAACCTCTTGCCTGGGGCATCTGAAGCTTTCATGGGCACCACTCCTAGTGCAGGGGCAAGCCAACAGCTGGCCATACAAGGGCACAGTCTCTCTTGCACTTGGCTGGGCAAAGAGGAAAAACATTATGCCTGAAAATTCCTGAATATAAACTCATGCACACAGATGTGACGTCTGAGATTGCAGTGGAGATCTGAACAACCCCTAATTAAACAGTTTGCTAACAACTGGGCTGGTAATGCCCTGTGGAGCCTGGAAGAAATGAGCACAAATCTCTGGAGACCCCACTGCAGACACAGGACTCAAAGAACCCTACAGTAACTGAGCTCAAATCCACCAAACCCTTGAGGAAAAACCTGCACAATACCCGTAAATCAGAGGAAATGGCAAGCCACAAAATCAGACCCACAAAGCCATTGATGTTGGGATTGTCATATGTAAGATATGATTAAGCACATTGATTCAGTTAGCAAATCTGAGCTCGAAACTCAAAAGTACACCATGGAACCAAGCACATAACAAGATCATAGATCCAAGCCCACGCAGATGGGCCGAACAGTCCAGTCAAATGACAGATTGTACAGAAGGTTCACAAAACCACGTACTATGTACAGGACATGTAAAACCCCACAAGAACATTAAAGGCTGGGGAAAGACACTGTGGTACATACCCATGTCCACATCCCCCTTCCTGGAGTGAGGGTTGGGTGGGGCCCAGGGGATGATGCACGTTATTCTTTGGGGTCAGAACATTCACTGCCCTGTGCACATCCATGTGAAGGGACCCTCACAGAAGCACCCAGGGCCACACTGAGGGCAGCCACACTGCAGAGCGCCCAGACCTGCAGCTGACTTGGAAACATCCTTTATGTTAAGGCACTCGATGTGCAGGAGGCAGATGATGAAAATAAACCAGTAAGAAAACTTTGCATGAGACAGCGCTAAGGCTCTGTAGGAGGGGATGAGATGCTGTGCTGGTGGTGGTGGTGACAGTGGTGGTGACGGTGACAGTGGTGTTGATGGTGATTGTGCTGGGTGAGATTGTTTCAGAAAGATGGTGAGGACACTCTCACCAACAAACTCCCTCTGAGAGGGGCTCTGAAGGATGAGGGAAACCTTTTGGGAGATGTGGTGATGAATGTGCCAGGCAGGGGAAGAGCAAGAGATGAAGGGCCCACCATGTTGGGGAGCAGCCAGGTGACCCATGTGGCCAGCAGACAGTGGGGGAAACTTGGCAGGAGTCTTGGTCAGATGAGCCATGAGCTCCTGCTCCTAGTGAGATGATGCCTGGTGGAGCATCACAAGAGGGACTGAGTAGAGAATTACCCCCATCAGTGTACACTGTGAAGGGCCACCTGGCCACTTGGCCAGCACAGGCAGGAGCCAGGTGAAGAGGCTGCAGCACTAATCCAGGTATGGAGGTTTGGGCCACACAGACGCAGCTGAAGTGATGAGAACTGCATGCAATCCAAGCTTATTCTGATGTAAAGGCAACAGAAACACTGACAGACCATGCCTGGCAGTGCTCCCAGAGATGTCCTGGGGCACAGAGTTAATTTCAGGAAAGTGTGAGCCCAGCCAGGCCAGCCCAGTGAGGTCAGGTGCCCTCCTGGGCTCTGCAGCACTGTTGCACACTGAGTAGATGAGGGGCTTTGGCTGGTGGTTCTTGGCACCTATGCTTATCCCTGCAGGCCTCTCACATAAGCTGGAAACGCATACTGTGCGTCTCAGGGGGCTGCAGGCGGAGCTTGGTGGTGTCAGGATCCAGAGCCAGCACACCAAGGAGGTGGCAAAAGTGGTCAGTAGTGCCGACCACGGGAGGAGGAGGGGGAGGAGCATGAGAGTGGTCCACTGTGATCCGCAGCCGCAGGCAGTGGGGTGGGGACGGAGTGGTCAGCAGCAGCTGCGGGAAAGGCAGAGGCAGCACTTTGGGAAGTGGCAGGAGAGGTCTTCCTGGTGGACATGGTGACTGAAAGCTCACATCCGACTCCACCCATGCCCAATCCCAACCAAAACTACGGAAAGGATGCTGGATGGCATGACCCAGGTGCCCGCACTGGGCGTGGGTCTGCCCAGGCACTCTGAGGGACATCGTCCACCACCGCACAACGAGACCCTAAACTCTAGGGCACACCATCTGGACACTGCCCTCTTCCTGAGAGGTAGGGGAGAACTCCCACGTCCTCTTCCTGCATCTAGAAATAAGCGAACAAAAAAGTTGAACTGGACCTGCAGCGAAGGGAAGCTGGGGTTACTAAGTGAGCTCGTGAGCAGCTGGGAGAGGCAGGGCACCCTGGGCCAGCAGCCGGGCCAAGACGGTGAGCCTGGTGTCCCTCACTGAGTGGGGCCTCAAGGTCAGCGGCACCCCTTGATGTAAGGGACAAGCAGAAGTACATATATCTGTGGGAGGCTTTCCCGACTCCCAGGACGGTCTCAGGCCTCCTACTAAAGTCAAGCAATGAGTGAAACACAAAAATCACCAATTAAACAAGCAAACAAGTCATTAGATTACAACCCAACGGATTTAGACACCCATGATCGCAGAAAACAAAACTGTCAGAACCAGAATATAGAATAGGCACAACAAAAAATGACTGTCAACAGGGAAGATTGGAAGTAAACAGCTAAATTTGGGAAGGAAAAGCTGTGTGCAGCAACAAAGCCTCCACTGGTGGGTTAAAGAGCTGATCTGCGCACAGCTGGAGAAAGAATTCGTGAACTAGAAGGTAGAGCTGAAGATGCCATAGAAAGACAAAGAGATGGAGAATTTTTAAAAGACACAAGTTAAAATAAGTTCTAAATGTTTCAAGTTCTTTTCTGAAGAATATAATGGGGATAATGGAGAAGAGATGATATTTAAAGAGAAAATAGTGCAAATGTTACAGAACTGGATAAAAAAGAAGGTAAAGAGCCAGCGAGCACACTCGGTCCCAAACAGGAGGAATGGAAGCGATCTGCGTCCACATCATCACATGAAACTGCTGAGCACTGAACACGAGCGGAGACTGTCACGGCCCCTCAACGGGCCCCGAGGATGAGGATGGCCCGCCCACAGAGGAGCACCCACTGGAATGACGGCGATTGCTCAGCGGCGGCAAAGGGGCCAGAAGGTATCGGACAGGTCTTTTAACATGAACACAGAAACTGCCAACCCAGAGTTATGAACTTGACACCATCTTTCAGGAATGGGGGCTTTTATACACTTTCAGATTAACAAAAACAGAGTTAAATACCAGGAAAATGGCACTGGAGGAGCTTCTAAAGGTAGCTCTGCCCTCTAAAAGGCAGTGACAGCCCAGTACACCATGTCTTTATATTAAAAAACTGACATTGTTCTGTCTAAAGGACACAGGAGTCAAGAGAAAAGGGGAAGATGGCAGAGTAGGAAGCATCTGTGAGATGAAAACCTGGACAACAGGTGTGTGGCAGAGTGTGTCTGATGTGACCATGTTGGATTTTGGGATCTCTTGAAAGCTTGCAATATCCACGGGTGAGCACTGGACTGAAAATTGTGGGGCATTTCAGTCAACTTCAGCTCCTAGCACAGTAGCATTCGCTCAGCCCCAGCCATGAGGCAGACGCAAGTTCCTGAGAGGCTTGAACACAGCTTGCAGGAGCTACTGTGGACATAAAAGATGTCACTAGCCAAACATTGGGGATCTGTGCTCTGACAGCAGATCGCTGCTCTCTGTCACAGAGACACGGACAGAGAGGTGGGAGCCTTTGTTGCCCCTCCCCTGCAGTGACTTCCAAGGGATTAGAAGGGCTGGTGCCCTTTTCTTCCCACGCCCCTTCATTTTTCACTTTTCTCTCTCTTTGGGAGCCACATATTAAAAACTAGGACATTCAAAAACAACTGAATATGTGGAACCCAGGGAACGTCTCAGAAGAGGCCTGAGAAGACCTTAAGTTACACTTCAAGCTGATACTTGGTCCAGAGACAACCTCCATGGGCAGTAAAAACAAGAACAACGAACAAAACAGTGACACACAAAACAGCAAACCCCGGGGAGGGGGAGAATCAGATTTTCAGAGCTAACACGTCATCGGATTCAGATACCCAGTGTTCAAAAAAATCACAAGGCAAACAAAGACATAGGAAAGTATTCACCATTCACAGGAAAAAAATAAACAGAAGCTGTACCTGAAAAAAAAAAAGAGCTAATGGCAGATCTTCTAGAAAAAGACATCAAGACAGCTGCCTTAAGGATGCTGGAAGAGCAAAAGTAAGATATAGAGAAAGTCACAAAAATGATGTACAAACAAGATGTAACTATTGATAAGGAAACAGAAGACATAAAAGAAACAAAAGAAATTCTAGAGCGGAAAAGCACAGCGACTGAAGTAAAAAATTCCTTAGGGGGAAAGATCTACACTTTGAAAACTACAAGACACTCGTGAGAGAAATTTAAAAAGATACCAATAAATAGAAACACATCCTGTGCTCTTGGATAGGAAGAATTAATATCATCAAAATGGCCATCCTGCCTAAAGCAATCTATAGATTCAATGCAATCCCTATCAAATACCAACAGCATTCCTCAATGAACTAGAGCAAATAGTTCTAAAATTCATATGGAACCACAAAAGACCCTGAATAGCCAAAGCAATCCTGAGAAGGAAGAATAAAGCAGAGGGAATTACGCTCCCCGCCTTCAAGCTCTACTACAAAGCCACAGTAATCAAGACAATTTGGTACTGGCACAAGAACAGACCCACAGACCAATGGAACAGACTAGAGAGCCCTGATATAAACCCAACCATATATGGTCAATTAATATATGACAAAGGAGTCATGGATATGCAATGGGGAAATGACAGCCTCTTCAACAACTGTTTTTGGCAAAACTGGACAGCTACATGTAAGAGAATGAAACTGGATTACTGCATAACTCCACAAAAGTAAACTCAAAAAATCAAAGACCTGAATGTAAGTCATGAAGCCATAAAACTCTTAGAAGAAAACATAGGCAAAAATCTCTTGAATATAAACGTGAGCAACTTTTTCCTGAACGCATCTCCTTGGGCAAGGGAAACAAAACAAAAAATGAACACATGGGACTACATCATGCTAAAAAGCTTCTGTACAGCAAAGGACACCATCAGTAGAACAAAAAGGCATCCTACAGTATGGGAGAATATCTTTGTAAATGACATATCTGACAAGGGGTTAACACTCAAAATGTATAAAGAACTCATATGCCTCAATATCCAAAAAGCAAATAACCCAATTAAAAAATGGAGGATCTGAACAGACACTTCTCCAAAGAAGAAATTCAGATGGCCAACAGGCACATGAAAAGATGCTCCACATCACTAATCATCAGGGAAATGCAAATTAAAACCAAAATGAGTTATCACCTCACACCAGTTAGGATGGCCAACATAGAAAAGACTAGGAACAACAAATGCTGATGAGGATGTGGAGGAAGGGGAACCCTCCCACGCTGCTGGTGGGAATGTAAATTAGTTCAACCATTGTGGAAAGCAGTATGGAGGTTCCTCAAAAAACTAAAAATAGGAATACCATTTTATCTGGGAATTTCACTCCTAAGAATTTATCCAAAGAAAAAACTTCTCAGATTCAAAAAGACATATGCACCCTTGTTTGTCAAAGTACTATTTACAATAGCCAAGATATGGAGGCAACCTAAGTGTCCATCAGTAGACAAATGGATAAAGAAGATGTGGTACATATACATAATGAAATTCTATTCAGCCATAAGAAAAAGCAAATCCTACCATTTGCAACAACATGGATGGAGCTAGAGGGTATTGTGCTCAATGAAATAAGTCAGGCAGAGAAAGACAAATACCAAATGATTTCCCTCATTTGTGGAGTATAAGAACAAAGAGAAAACTGAAGGAACAGAACAGCATCAGACTCACAGACTCAAAGAAGGGACTAGTGGTTATCAAAGGGGAGGGGTGGGGGAGGGAGGGACAAGGGGATTCTGGGGTATTATGATTGGCACACATGGTGTGGGGGGGATCATGGGGAAGACAGTGTAGCACAGAGAAGACAAACAGTGACTCTGTGGCATCCTACTACACTGATGGACAGTGACTGCAGTGAGGTACGGGGGGACTTGATAATAAGGGTGAATGTAATAAGAAAATTCTTTAGAGGGATTTTAAGGCAGATTTTAACAGGTAGAAGAATCAGTGGGCTCGAAGATTCAACAATGGAAATTATTGAGTTTGAGGAACAGAAAGAAAAAAGACTAAAGAAAAGCGAGGAGAGCCCAAGGGGCCTGTGGGATGCCATCCAGTGGGGGTCCCAGGAGGAGGAGAGAGGGAGGGCCAGAGAACTTGCCGAAATGATGGCTGACAACTTCTGGGATCTGATGAAAAACATTAATATAAACATCCAAGAAGCTCAATCATTCCAGGTATGATGAACTCAAAGAGACCCACACCAAGACACAATATAATCAGACTTTTCAAAAGACAAAGAGAGAATCTCGAAAGCAGAAAGAGAAGCAAATTGTCACATACGAAGGATCTTCAATAAGATTATTAGCAGATTTTTTCATCAGAAATTTTGGAGACCAGAAATAAATATTAAGAGTGCCAAAAGAAAAAAAACTGTCAACCAAGAATCCTTTATCTGGAAAAACTGTCCTTCAAAACTGAGGAAGAAATTAAGACATTCCCAGACAACCAAAGCTGAGGGAGTCTGTGAATGCCAGACGTGTCCTGGAGGAAACGCTCTGGGAGCCCTGCTGGGGCGATGAGAGGACACCAGACAGGGACTGGAAGTGACTGGAGAAATAAAGACCTCAGCCAAGGCAGATACATGGGTAATTACAAAAACTAGTATTATTGTAACAACAGTTTGTAAATCCACATTTTCTTTTCTACATAATTTAGAGATTAATGCATTTACAGAAAAAATAACAATTATTAGTTTTAAAATTAGTACTATTGTAACGGATCTGTAAACAAGTCTCATTTCCTACATAAGAGAAGGAAGACACTAATGCATTAAAAATAATTATTAGTTTATATTTTGAGGTACACAATGTATAAATATGTAATTTTGTGACATCAACAACTGAAAGAGAGCTGTAAGGAGCAGAGGTTTATATGTTATTGAAGTTAAGATAGCATTAAGTCAAATTAAACTGTTAAAACTTTAGGATGCTAAATGTAATCCCCTTAGTAACCACAAAGAAAATAGCTATAGAATATACACAAAAGGTAATGAGAAAGGAATTTAAACATTTCACTGTGGGAAAAAAAATCAACTAAACACAAAAGAAGATAGAAATGCAGGAAATGAAGAATAAAATGGCTTTAAGGCATATAGAAAACAGATAGCACAATGACAGAATATAAGTCCATTCTTACCAATAATTACTTTAAATATGAATGGACTAAACTCTCCAATCAAAAGACAGAGATTGGCAGAATGGATAAAAACACATGATCCAACTATATGACCCTGTTGAGACGCAAAGACACAAACATGCTGCAAGTAAAAGGATAGGAAAATGTATTCCATGCAAACAGTAACCAAACAGAGCAGGGGTGGCTATACTAATATCAGACAAAACAGACTTTAAGTCTAAAATGATTACAAGAGACAAAGGAGGACATTATATATTAATAAAAGATCGGTACAAGGAAATATAACAATTATAAACATTTACACACCTCATGACAGAATATCAAACTATATAAAGCAAAAATTGACAA
Organism: Manis javanica; assembly: GCF_040802235.1. NCBI lineage: Eukaryota > Metazoa > Chordata > Mammalia > Pholidota > Manidae > Manis > Manis javanica. The sequence goes on along the minus strand of NC_133160.1, from coordinate 170,023,883 downwards.
AATTGAAGGGAGGAATAGCAAATTTTACTCTAGCAGCTGGAGACTTCAATATGTCACTCACAATAATGGACAGAACAACCAGGCAGAAGATGAGTAAACACCACAATAAACCAGCCAGATGCGGCAGACACTTGCAGGACACCACCTGACAGCAGCATGCGGATTCTTCTCGAGGGCACATGGAATGTTTTCCAGAATAGACCACATGTTAGGCCACAAATTAAGTCTCAGTAGATTTTTGAAAATAGGCATCACATGAAGCATCTTCTCTGGCCACAACAGGATGGAGTCAAAAACCAACAACAACAGTAAAATTGAAACATTCACAAATTTGTGGAAATTAAACAACACACTCTCAAACTAACAGATCAATGAAGAAATCACGAGGAAATGAGAAAATACTTACAAACCAATGAAAACACACACATACCATATCAAAACTTACGGGATGCAGCTAAGAGGGAACATTTATAGCTATAAATATTTTAAGAAAACAGGAAAGATCTCAAATCAGCACTATAACTTTATAAATTAAGGAACTAGAAAAAGAACAAACTATACCCAAAGCTAGCAGAAGGAAATTAAAAAAAAAAAACCAAAGCACAGATAAACAAAATAGAGAATAGAAACACAATAGAGAAAATCAATGAAGCCAAAAGTGAGCTCTTTGAAAGCATCAAAATTGACAAACCTTTAAGTAGATGGACCAAGAAAAAAAGAGGGAAGCCTCAAATCACATCAGAAATGGAAGCAGGGACATTAAAACCGACAGTACAGAAATAAAAAGGATTATAAGAAGTCATGAAAAATTGTACACCAACAAATTGGATAACCTACACGAAATGGACAAATTGCTTGGAACACAAAACCTACTAGCACTAACTCATGAAGAAATAGAAAATGTGAATAGGACTATAACTAGTGAGGAGACTGAATCAGTAGAAAATCGTTCAACAAAAAATTGGATAGGATGGCTTCAGTGGTGTGTTCCAGAGAACATTTAAAAAGGAACTAATAACACTCCTTCTCAAACTTCTCAAAAAAAAAAATTAAGAGAAGGGAACACATCCCAACTCATTCTTTGAGGCCAGCATTGCCCTGAGCCAAGGCATCAAAGATACTGTGGGAAGAGGTAACTAAGTACCAACATCCCTTATAAGCACTGATGCAGAAGTGCTCAACAAAATACTAGTGAACAAAACTCAGCAGTGTATTAAAAGCATATATCATGCACCACGACCAGGTGGTATTTATTCCCGGAATGCAAGCATGGCTCAATATATGAAAGTTGACAAATGTAACAAGACACATCAATAGAATGAAGGTTAAAGAAAAAAACCCATGATCACCTCAGCCGGTGAAGAAAAAGCATTTGACAAAATTCAAATTGATGCAAAAAATATTTGACAAAATTTCATGACAAAAATACTCAAAAAACTAGGAATAGAAGGAAACTACCTCAACATAATAAAAGCCATAAATAAAAAACCCACTGTGAACATCACACTTAGTAGCAAAAGACCAAAAGCCTCTCCTGTAGGATCAGGAACAAGGCCAGGGTGCCCACCCTCACCACTTCCGGCCGGTACGGAACTGGCATTTCAAGCCAGAGCCATCAGACGGGGGAAAAAGAGAAAGAAAAGGCATCTAAACTGGGAATGAAGAGGTAAGCCCTAAAGGTTCCATAAAAAACTTATTAGAGCTAATAAATGAATTCAAGACACAAAAATCAGTTGCATTTCTATACATGAACAACGAACAATCTAAAACAATAATCTGAAATTTGAAAAAATGATTACAAAATAATTTCATTTACAGTAGCATTAAAAAGAAGAAAATACTTAAGAATTAACATAACCAAGGAGGTGGGAGACTTGTACAAGGAAAGCTACATTGCTGAAAGAAATTAAAGACGTAAATGGAAACACCCTATGTTCATGTATTGAAAGACTTAATATTGTAAAAATGTCAATAGTACCCAAAGCCATCTGCAGATTCACTGCAATCCTTATGAAAATCCCAATGCTGCTTTATCAGATTAGAAAAATCTATCCTAAAATTCATATGGAATCTCAAGGGACTTGTAGTGGTCAAAACAATCTTGATGAAGAGTACACTTGTCACTGTTGCTTAGAAGTCTGACCCAGAGTCTAATGGCGCCTGTAGCCCCACACACCAGTCTGCGGGCAACAGGAGTGAGAGCAAGCTCACCTTGCCACCCAGAGCTGGTCCACGTGCCAGCAGCATCGGCTCTGGCCCGACTCCAGAATCCGAATGTGCATGTCACCAGGGACCCAGGAGCTTCATGAACACATGACATGTGCGCAGTGCCGAGGACACTCTGAACACTTCCACGTACGTCTGGGGTGTAGATAACTCTGAGATGATTAACCTTGTCTCTAACAATCTTTAACCAGGAAAAATGCTGGTTGAGGGGAAGGGGGACCCTACAGAATAAAAATTTAAGACACGTAACAGCCAAATGCAATGTGTGGATTCTGTTTAGACACCGATTCAGATAAATCAACTGTAAAAAGGCCTTTCAAGATAATCAGGGAAATTTGACCGTGAACTGGCTATTAGATGATAGTAAGAACTCGACATTGTTAGGTGTCATAACAGCATGGTGATTTTAAAGTTTGTTTTTTAAGTCCTTACTAGTTAGAGATGCATATTGCAGTGCTGATAAGTGAAAATGTCCTCTGATCTGGAATTTGCTTTAAAATACTCCAGAGGAAAAAAATTCGTTAGTGTTAACAATCTTTTTAAAAGAAAAAAGACTGGAGTTCATCACACAATTCTCCAGTTTTGTGTGCTTAACATTTTCCATAATAAAGAGTTCCTGGAAGTGAGCGGAGGGGGAGAAGCGGAGACAGCGCATCTGGACAACTCCTCCAAGGTGCTGGGTGCAGGGTGATAATGATGGCCCACTTTATGGGGTGTCTGTACGTACCCGGGGGCTGTTCTCAGCACTCTAGATACAGCATTTCATCTCTGCAACTACTCCATAAAGTGGGTGCTATCATCCCAATCTTGTGGCTGAGGAAGTTGAGGCAGAGAACAATTAAGAAGTTTGTCCAAGGTCACAAAGCAAGCGAGTGGCAGAAAAGATGAGCCCAGACAGTGGCTCCAGAGTGGAGGCCTGTAAACACCACACTGTAGGGCTCCTCAATGGGAAAGCATTGGCAGTTGCTATGATCTAAGTGTGAACCCTCAAAATTCACATGCTAGAACCCCTACAGCCAATGTGATAGTATGAGGAGGTGGGCCTTTAAGAGGTGATTAGCCATGAGGGTGAATCTCACAAATGGGAGCAGTGTCCTCACAAAGAGGCCCCACGGAGCTGTATTGCCCCGTGTGCTATGTGAGGATGCCGTGAGCAATCTACAACCCAGAAGAGGGTCCTCACCGGAAACCCACCGTGCTGACGTCCAGATCTCAGACTTCCAGCCTGCAGAGCTGGGAGGAGTAAATGTCAGTGGTTTATGAGCTACGCAGTCTGCCGTATTTTGTTTTAGGAGCTCAAACAGACTAATAGAGTGGTCAGCGAGGGGCTAGGGCAGAGGGGCTGGGCTCCAGTAGGAAGGCAAAGGCTGGAGCCCCAAGAACCAAGCTTCCCGGGGACAAGAAGATGGGCTCCAGTGCCAGGAGGGGCTGAGGGCAGATGGGGACAGCTACGGGCCTTGTGCCTGGCAGCCCACTGCCTGCAGTAGGGAAGCACCCAACAGGAGCGCCACCTGGTGCCAGAAACACCAACAGCCACACCCTTTCCCGGAGTGCCTGAGGGGTGCTGGTACAGGTAAGGCCTCATCTACGCCCTGCCATCCTGCCGTGAGGCAGATGCCACCACCACATCCCTGCTTCACAGACGCCGGCCCTGGGGCCTGCTGACCTGCCAAGGCTCACCCAGCTGAAGAGCAGTCCACCGAGGTGACCCAGGCCCCGGGAGCTCCAGACCGGGCTGCTGCATTTTCCCCATTGTCCCACTTGTCTCAAGAGTATTCCTAATTAGTTGCTGGGAAGCATTCTTTTGCTAGGTCCTCACATTTTAAAAACGAGTGTATGCAAAAACAGATGAAACCCACATTAGGTCTACAGTCTCTTAACTGCACTCTCAGGCATCGAGTCCCCAGTTTCCGTGATGCAGCGATGTGGCTGTCTTCCCATGTGAGATGTTACCCGGGGGTGGAGCTGGCTGATGGTGCAGGGGACCTCTCTGTGTGAACTTTGTATGAGTAAATAAGTATTTTGAAATAAAAGGCTTAAAAAGAAAACATCGCATGCCAGAGATGAAAGGACCGAATGCATCATACTGGGTGAGTTTAACTACTTTTTCACGACAAAACAGACTCTCCTTCAGGGTGCGGCCTCAGTTAAATCCAGGCTTCCCTGGCAGCCCACTTCCTCCTGCCCACACGCCCACACCCGCCTCCTCACCCCGCACCCACGTGCCTCTCCTGTGCTCCCCTCCTCTCATTTTCATCATCTTCACTTCCTTCTCCCTCACCTGCTGAGCAGTGGAAACAACCAGAAAATGGCCGTGCCAGCCGGTCCCCAGGGCCAGCGTGGCCGTCACGGGGCACCTGCCGGCCTTGGCCCTCTGGGCTCCTCTGGGCTCGTGCCCCGCCCCTCCTTGTCGTCTGTTCCATTTGAACACATCAAGATTCTTACAAAGGAACAGATCAGGAGGAATTCTGACGTTATCGTGTTTGGAAAGGCCCCAAGGTTCAGGCGTCTTTTTATCTTGTTTCCTGGGATTTGCTGCAATCACTCGCCAAGTATAACCACATGTTACTTCTCACAGAAATCGATTTGCAAAGTCACGCAGGGAAACACACAGCAAACCCCGCCACTCTCAGCCCTCTGACTTCAAGGAGAGATCTGCCGGGAGCAGCTGCGGCAGCGACAGAAATGCGGGTGCTGACACTTCTTTTAAGTCTTTGTTTTTCGCCTTTAGCGGCTTTTTACTTCCACGCAGGGGAACGAGAGGAGAGATGCATACTGAAAGACATCCCCAGCGACACCTTGGTAACAGGTAGGTGGGTGGGTGTCTGCTGAACGGTGGACACAAGATGCCATTCCTGTCCTTAGGCCGATGTGACGCATATGTTATCCAGCAGTGAGAACCACGTGAGACGGTCTTCCCCTGAGATAGTGTGACACCGTACAGTCCAAGCTTGATTTGGTTTCCTAAGGTCAGGTTTCCTTAGGTAAAAGAATCTCTGATGTTGTTAATCATGCTAATTGTGGTGAATTCTCCAAAGATCTGTGCGGTCTCGAGACCAGCCTAGTGAAACAGGACAGAACAGCAGAAGTTGATGTCTCTGAACTTCAGCCCCCTGGAGCTCCACAAGGCCCTGTGGGGAGGAACACCGTGCGGGGGGAAAGCCTGCATGCGCAGAGGTGAGACCGCCCCCAAGCCCAGTGCCCGTGGGGCCTGCATCACCAGTGAGTCCTGTGCATTTCCCACTGCCACCAAGGACACACCCGCGCAGCTGAGCTTGACTGGCCGTCTGGGAAGGAAACTGGTGCCCACCGTCTCAGAATTGTACAGAGAATCCAGTATGATATTTAACACTCAAGTCGGGCTGACACCAAATTCTGTGACTTTAATGAAAAAAAAAAAAAAGCAGCAGGGCCTAGCCCCGGCAGTACTCCCCGAACGTGCTCGTCATGAGCTTGTTTGTCCCGTCTGATCCTGCGCTGGGAAGTCAGATTCTCCCTCAGTTTCTCCCGGCCATCACACTCGGGTGTTCTGCGGCCAGGAGTGATGGCCCAGCCTGCGAACACTCTAATACACGCCCAAGGGTGGAGGCAGAGAGGGGCTCCGTGTGAGGCAGAGCTTTGGAGTGAGCAGAATGGGGAGGCAGATGGGGGGCCGCTGGGCGGCTCCGGGCCCCATTGCTGCTGAAGTTACCCTGCTGGGGGCTGTGGCGAGCGACTGGTACCGCCCAGATCCAAACCCCAGCTCTGCCTCGTGGTGGCTGTGTGCCCTTGAGCCAGCTGCTTAATCTCTCTGCCTCATTTCTCAGGTGGGACAAAATGAGACCTATTCCTTCTGTTTGTGATGAAGACTGAATTAATGTCTGCAAAGCTTAGAAGCCAGCCACACACCCAAAGGTGCTGTGTGTGCTCAGAGTCCTGCCCCTCTCACGCACTCCAGATCCAGGGTGAGGAGCTCTGTGGCAGCAGGTCATTTTCCTAGTAACTTGGAAATGTTTCAGCTCACATTTGAGGAGGGAAAGCAGGAGTGTGAGGGCCAGGAGCAGCCTGCCCACCCTGCCTGCTGCCTCGTGCCCACCAGCTGGAGGGCCCTGACCCAAGACACACCCATGGCAGTGAGACCGGGGAATCCCTGACCCACTGGACGGCCCGAGGCAGGAAGGCAAACGCAGCAAGATGGCGCTCCGCACGGCAGGCTCGGTCCGGCCGGCTACTCCTCCCGAGTCCAGAGCTGCTCTGTCCCGCCCTCTCCCCGTGCACGTGCAGGGTGGCCCTTCTCTGACTCCAGGCACCCGCCCCCACCTTCCCAAGCCTCTGTCTCTGTCCTTCCCACTCTGCAGTCTCTTTAGCCATTACTCCCACATAACCTAAAGCCACTGAAATTACAGGCAAATTTGGAAACATGTTAGGCCATTTAAAATAAGAGATGGTCCTGAAGTCCCAGAATGTATAATATGCTAATAGAGAAGAAATAGGAAAAAATGCTTGATTAATCAAAAAAGGCAAGAAAAAAGGGATAAAGGAACAGGAACAAAGAGGTAGGTGACAAACAAGCTTCAGTATATCAGGCTTAGACCCAACTACATTTCACGCCACATCACGTGTAAATGCACAAACTCTCCAAGGAAAAGACAAGAACTGTCAGACTGGATCTGAAAACAAAGCAACTGTATGCGGTTTCCAAATGAGACACTTTAAATATAAGGAAAGGTTCAATGGAAAAGAATTGGAAGAGACACACCATGTAAATATGAACCAAAAGAAAGCGGAGGTATTCAAAGCAGACTTTAAAAAGATAAATTCCTAGAGTTAAAGAGATGCACAAATTACTGACACTGGGTTTAGTACTAGAGGCATGGTTTGGAGGAGTTTTGTGCTTGACTGTGGTGAACTTCTACAAGAATTTTGAGCACAATAGACCATCAGTTAAGCCTCTATTCTTGTCATTATTTTTCCTTTAACTATGGTTGTATCTTTAATCATAAGCCCATTTGCTGTGCCAAATAATACCATAGCACACACCAAAATACATGTCTTCAGCATTTCTTTTAAGAGCCCCTTTTATGAAAACATTTCATTGCATATTTATTCTCGGCTTCTTTTGTTCATTAAGTGCTGCGAGCCCATTCCTACAGCCAGGAGCTCGGCTCGGCTCTTCTGCTTGCCACATTCACACAGACCTGGCTTGGGGCCTCTGCGTGTCCAGGCTGCCTGTGCTGCGAGGTGGCAGCTCCTGCCCCCTGTCCCTGAGCCACTGCAAAACAGTCGTTGCCCAGGAAATCTCTTTTGCTTAGTGCACACTCGGTGGTAAACGCACATGCCAAACGCTACTTGGTTAAGAAGTGTGATCCAGAATAAGCTTGTATTTAATTTTTAGATGGCCATTAAAATTAAAAAACAAATTTCAAAATTTCCTGGACCATCCAGGCAGGTCATACACCAGCTACGTGTCATTTCTCTCTTCACAGCTCTGAGGTCCAGTGGGGTCTAATGAAATACACCCACCTAGAAAGTCCAAGTCCAGAGAGCAGCCTCAGAGCCAGTCATCAGAATCTACCAAAAAGTATGTTTTTGCTCACTGGACTAAAGACATACTTACTGCAAGGCATTTGAGGAATTAGCCTTCTGCCTTCCCAAGGCGGAGGCAGCTCAGCACCAGAGGAGGACAGAGTCGAAGACCGCTTGGCCTTCCCAGCCGAAGGACCTGGAGACCTGCACCCCGCTGCTGTGTCTGGAGAGTGGAGCTCATACTGGCTGGAGAGCAGCGATGCACCTGCCATGACCGTGGCTGGCCTCGGGTGCCCTCCGATACCAGTTCCCACCTGCCTGGACTCTGTCTCCAGCTCTGCCAGCTCGGCCTAGCAGTGTCTGCCCGAAGCCACCCAAGAAGCAGGTGTGGCTCTAATGCCGGCTCAAACGCCTCTCTGAAAGGGAGGAACTTGCCCGGGAAGCAGAGGAGGCCCACGTTCCCCTACTGGAGGCCGAGAGGGGGACGGAACAGAACCATGCCTGTCAGGCCCCTGAGCCGAACGCAGGATAAGAGGTCGTTGCTTTGTGAACTTGCTTAGAGATGTCAGAGTCAGATATAGTCTGTATTTTGACATTGTTTCAAATTCCAGAAAGTCTTTAATAAAAGAGGGAGCAAGGTCTTTCTTTCCAGGACAGACGAGGATTGGGGAGAGAGCCCTGGGGGGGCAGCTGTGTACGTGCTGGCCTCATGAGTTTAAAACCATTTATTCGCTGGTCCTTGGAGACACTTTTTAAAATAAGGCTGTTAGTCCTCATAAAAGGCAGGTACCAAGAGAAAGGGAGAGGCACTGTGGACACAGTGATCATGATGTGGGGCACGGTCATAACCAGAAAAAAATTAGAATTTGGAACTATAGAAATTTTGCCTCTGGTGGCATCCTTTCAAAGAGTCCCCAGATATGACTCTCACACTCTGCCAAACTACCTGGGTTTTTTGTTCTTTAATTCAGAGTGCAAACCTCACAGAGACAGGGAGATGGGCAAGGTGTGGGCGCCCAGCAAGGGTGGCTATGGGTCTCTGCTGCACTGTGGCAGCCCCCGCTCACATCCTCATGGGAGACCGCATCCCGCTCAGGGGCACCTTCTGGGCTGCTCTCTGCAGCCAACCCCAAGCTGAAGATTCAAGCACAAGTACCCCATTAAGGAGATGCTTCCAGGGGAGAGAGGGACAAATGCTGGGCCAGGTGAGGCTGCAGGTGAAGCCCAGGGGGGCCTGAGCCCGGGGGGCTCAGGGGCAGGAGAAGAAGCCACTGCAAACACACAACCCCACACTCCACATCCGGGCAGATGCCCGAGGGGACAAAGGCCGGGACCCATGCACACCGCATGTTGTTCAAACAACAGCCAAAGGTGGGAGCGACTCAAGTGTCACCCAGGAGCAGATGGACAGATGCATGGGAGGTGGTCTGTCCACACAATGAAACATTCCATCACAAAAAAGAATGAAATGAATAAAAATGAAATTATGACACGTGCTGCAACATGGATGAACCTTAGGGGCATGATGCTAAATGGAATAACCCATCACAAAAGGGCAAATGCCGCATGATCCCACTTATATGGGGTCCCTAGAGTGGTAACATTTCGAAGGCAAAAAGTGGAACAGAGGTGCTGGAGCTGGGGGGAGGGGAAGGGGCGTCACCGCCTGAGTGCGGGCAGGGCTGGGAATGACGAAGCAGTTCCGGGAATGCAGTGGCGACAGGTGCACAGTAGGGCAAACATACTTAATGCCACTGAATTGTACATTTAAAAAATGGTTAAAATGTTACATTTTGTTATGTATATTTTGCCACGATTTTAAAGAACCTAAAAAAATAGTTGGGTAAGATATCCCAGAGTTTGTCTCAGCCCCAGGCAGAGGAGCTGGGCATTTGCCGCATGTGCCATTGGCTGGCTTTAGGGCACAGGCTTCTAAAGCCCCCGGGGCCCTTCCTGTTCTCTGTGAGTGCCCCCTCAGGTCACAGGCCACAGAAAGCACGCCAAAGCCAGGGGCGGGCAAACAGAGCTGGAAAAGGACCTGGAGGGGCCGGTGGGGCAGTGTCCACCCTGGCGGTGCTGGCTTGAATCATGGCCCCTTTGCTCCCTGGCCAAGGGAGAGTGCCTTGGCCTCCGGGGCGACTGATTTCTCCTGACAGACCCTTTGCAAACACCATGGTTTCCAATGATGCCAGTTTGAGAGAAGTGTCTGCACACCCAACCTCTTCTCCTCAGTGAAGTGAAGAAATGGCAGATGTCTGAGGTTAAACATAAAGGGACAGGTGTGCTCAGCCTCTACAGCGCAGCGACAGCCAGCATGGAGGACTGCCCAGCACCCATGAGACAGAGAGATGGGCTTCCCAGGAGCAGGGACACAAATAGACAGACCAGTGGAAAGGCACTCGATCTGTATTACCAGGAAAACCCGAGCCAAGCCCAGTGAGATGCAACCACAAGCCCACCAAACCCCGAAATGGAAAAGAAGGTACCGGGTGTGCAGGCACATTGGGCCTCACACACACCAGGCATGGGCATCAACCACGGCTCTGGCATCCACTGAACCTGGACGGCAGGTACACCCTGAGACCCAGGTAAGTGCAGGAGATTCCCGACAGAAACTCATATGTGTGTTCACACGCACATAAATCTTCATGGCCAAAAACGATGCTGTCCTGATGCCCCCACTGGGCAAGTGCAGGTGACACGGTCACGCCCCTCCCCCCCCCGCCGTAAGATGCTGCTATGCAGCAAGGACAACGGGAAGCCCACCCCTCCAGGAGGCGACACGAAGACACGCGGACTAGGACTGCCACAAGAGGTCACACGCTCACACAGACAAAGGCAGCCTTCTTCAGCGGCGGCCCGTTCGGCGGGTTGCACAGTGAGGGGCGTCTGGGATGTGCACATATTGCCAGGGGTTCGGTTTCCACACTTGCTGAGCTGAGCTCTGAGGCGGTGGGTGCCGTACGTGGTGCGTGTGGCCGCCTTCTGTCGGCAGCACTCCCTCCGCACGAAGTCCCAGCTGGGCTAGGGTTCCTGGAAACTGGGCTGCCCCAAAGCTTAGCAAGGACTACGTTTTGGTTTTAAACACACAAACACACGGCGCCCAAGGCTGTGGCGGGAGTGGTGTGGCTTGTGGTGAGGGCCAGGGCCCTCGAGGCAGAATCAGGCTGAGTCTAATCCTGGCTCCGCCTTCACCAGCCGGGTGGTCTTAGGGAAATCGCCTGGCCCCTCTGCCTTGGCCTCATCTGTAAAGGTCGGTATTATCACAGGACTTCACTGGGCTGTAGGACTCACTGGGAGTGGAGGGAAAACTGCACATCTAAAGCCCAATACTAACGTAAGAATAGTTACCAGGCGCTGACATAATGCACGAAGCAGTTTACAATATTAACTCGCTGACTCTTCATACCTGAGACATCCCGTGGGGACAACGAGGCACAGACCGGCTCAGTGCGCTGCCTAAGTGTCCCTGTTCCTGGCCAGAAAGCCCTGCGGCTGTCGTGGCTGGAGGTGAGAAGCACGGACAGGCAGCCCGCTCCTGTCCTGCCGGCCCCACGGACCACCCCGAGCAGGCTGACTCTGCCGCCATCTGGTGGCAGCGAGGGGCATGACCCCTCGCCTTCGCGGCCCTGCCAGCAGACCCTGTTGGAAACCACTTAAACCCAGCCTCACTCATTCCAGGAACTCAAGGCGATATGCCAGGAACAGTGGCGTCTTAAAAACGGGCCCAACTGGCCCTCATCAGCTCAAAATCCCTTCCTGAACTCCTGTGGCACACCCTCTCGCCCCACAAGTCCTCAGTGAGCTCGGCCACAGGGCAAGCCCCGCCCCCAGCCGAGGGCCAGGCCCCAGGCCCCACCCAGAGGCAGGTGGGAAGGGTGAGTGGGCTGCAGGCCATGTGACTCTTGGCGGTGGAAGGACAGGGAAGCCGGTTGGTCCCATATGGGGCAGGGCAGCCAGCAGAGGGGCAGGGCGGGGCGCTGGGAGAGGCTCAGGAGCAAACTCACAGAGGAACCATCCTTTTGGAGAAAGGGAGACGCACGCACAGGCTGCCACGTGGCCAGCCGCACACGTGGAAAACGCCGTGTGCCCGTCGGCCGCTCCAGCAGGGGTGTACGGCCAGGCTGCGGGCTTTTGGGTGAAGGTGGGGATACCTACACGCACCTGGCGTTTCTGTTGCTGCTGGACAGAAAGTTCTAGAAATGGCAAGTGGGTCCTTTTGGCTCAAGAAGCTGTCATACTGCCTCTCTGCTGCTTTTTTGTGCAGTTCTGCCGATTGCTATGGACTCAAGTCCCAGCAGCGTTTCACTGCGCGTATTCTGGACACTGTCTGGGGCATTTAGGACAGCTATGTTCACCTCGGGAATGGACCTTTCATCATTATGTAAGGTTCCTGTCTGTCGGTAATTTTCATTGCTCTGAAGTCTACTTTATAGAGCCACTCAAGCATTCTTCTGATTGTCCGAGTGGTATGTCTTTCCTATCCTGTTAGTTTTTTGTGTTTTTTTTTGGTATCAGTATACAATCACATGACCAACATTGTGGTTACGATTCCCCGCATTATCAAGTTGCCACCACATACCCCATTACAGTCACTATCCATCAGCATACTAAGATGCTTGTCTTCTCTGTGCTACACTGCCTTCCCCATGCCCTCCCCCTGTTACGTGTGCTAATCATAATGCCCCTTAATATTCCATTGTGTATATGTACCACATCTTCCTTATCCATTCATCTACTGAAGGACACTTAGGTTGCTTCCATTTCCTGACTATTGTAAATAGTGCTGCGAGAAACATAGGTGTGCATATGTCTTTTTCAAACTGGGCTGCTGCATTCTTAGGGTAAATTCCTAGGAGTGGAATTCCTGGGTCAAATAGTATTTGTATTTTTAGTTTTTTGAGGAACCTCCATACTGCTTTTCACAATGGTCTAATTCCACCCATTTTTTAATTGGGTTATTTGCTTTTTGGGTATTGAGGCATGTGAGTTGTTTATATATTTTGGGTGTTAACCCCTTGTCAGATATGTCATTTACAAATATATTCTCCCATACTGTAGGATGCCTTTTTGTTCTACTGATGGTATCCTTTGTTGTACAGAAGCTTTTTAGCATGATGTAGTCCCATTTGTTCATTTTTTATTTTGTTTCCCTTGTCCAAGGAGATGCATTCAGGAAAAAGTTGCTCATGATTATATTTAAGAGATGTGTGCCTATGTTTTCTTCTAAGGGTTTTATAGTTTCATGACTTACACTCAGGTCTTTGATCCATTTTGAGTTTGTTTTGTGTATGGGGTTAGGCAGTGATCCAGTTTCATTCTCTTGCATGTAGCTGTCCAGTTTTGTCAACACCAGTTGCTGAAGAGGCTGTCATTTCCCCATTTATGTCCATGGCTCCTTTATCATATATTAACAGACCACATATGCTTGGGTTTATATCTGGGCTCTCTAGTCTGTTCCACTGGTCTGTGGCTCTGTTCTTGTGCCAGTACCAAATTGTATCGATTACTGTGGCTTTGTAGTAGAGCTTGAAGTTGGAAACCAAGATCCTCCCTGCCACTTTATTCTTCCTTCTCAGGACTGCTTTGGCTATTTGGAGTCTTCTGTGGTTCCATATGAATTTTAGAACTATTTGTCCCAGTTTGTTGAAGAATGCTGTTGGTATTTTGATAGGGATTGCATTGAATCTGTAGATTGCTTTAAGCAGGATGGCCATTTTGACAAAATTAATTCTTCCTACCCAAGCGCATGGGATGAATTTCCAATTATTTGTGTCCTCTTTAATTTCTCTTAAGAGTATCTAGTAGTTTTCAGGGTATAGGTCTTTCACTTCTGTGGTTAGGTTTATTCCTAGGTATTTTATTCTTTTTGATGCAATTGTGAATGGGATTGTTTCCCTGATTTCTCTTTCTGCCAGTTCATCGTTAGCGTATAGGAAAGCCACAGATTTCTGTGTATTAATTTTGTATCCTGCAACTTTGCTGAATTCAGATATTAGTTCTAATAGTTTTGGAGTGGATTCTTAAGGGTCTTTTATGTACAATATCATGTCATCTGCAAATAGTGACAGTTTGGATTTCCCTTACCAATCTGGATGCCTTGTATTTCTTTGTGTTGTCTGGTTGCCGTGGCTGGGACCTCCAGTACTATGTTGAATAACAGTGGGGAGAGTGGGCATCCCTGTCTTGTTCCCAATCTTAGGGGAAAAGCTTTCAGCCTTGAGCTGTTCAGTATAATGCTGGCTGTGGTTTATCATATATGGCCTTCATTATGTTGAGGTACTTGCCCTCTATACCCATTTTGTTGAGAGTTTTTATCATGAATGGATGTTGAATTTTGTTGAATGCTTTTTCAGCATCTATAGAGATGATCGTGTGGGTTTTGTCCTTTTTGTTGATGTGGTGAATGATGTTGATGGATTTTTGAATATTGTACCATCCTTGCATCCCTGGAATAAGTCCCACTTGATCATGATGAATGATCTTTTTGATGTTATTTTTGAATTCGGTTTGCTAATATTTTGCTGAGCATTTTTGCATCTATGTTCATCAGGGATATTGGTCTGTAATTTTCTTTTTTTGTGGTGCCTTTGCCTAGTTATGGTATTAGAGTGATGTTGGCCTCATAGAATGAGTTTGGAAATATTCCCTTCTCTTCTACTATTTGGAAAACTTTAAGGAGGATGGGTATTAGGTCTTCACTAAATGTTTGGTAAAATTCAGCGGGGAAGCCATCTGGTACAGGAGTTTTTTTCTTAGGTAGTTTTTTGATTACCAATTCAATTTTGTTGCTGGTAATTGGTCTGTTCAGGTTTTCTGTTTCTTCCTGAGTCAGTCTTGGAAGGTTGAATTTTTCTAGAAAATTGTCCATTTCTTCTAGGTTATCCAATTTCTTAGAATATATTTCTTCATAGCATTCTCGAATAATTCTTTGTATTTCTGTGGTATCCATAGTGATTTATACTTTCTCATTTCTGATTCTGTTTATGCATGTAGATTCTCTTTTTTTCTTGATAAGTCTGGCTATGTGGTGTGTGTTTATCTATTTTTTAAATTTTCTTGAAGGGGTTTATCTATTTTGTTAATTTTCTCAAAGAACCAGCTCCTGATTTCATTGATTCTCTCTACTGTTTAATTCTCCTCAATTTTATTTATTTATGCTCTGATCTTTATTATGTCCCTCCTTCTACTGACTTTGGGCCTCATTTTTTCTTCTTTTTCTAGTTTCATTAATTGCAAGTTTAGACTGTTCATATGGTATTGTTCTTCTCTCCTGAGGTAGGCCTCTACTGCAAGGTATTTCCCTATTAGCACAGCCTTCACTGTGTACCACAGATTTTGCGATGTTGTTATTGTTGTCATTTGTCTCCATATATTGCTTGATCTCTGTTTCTATTTGGTCATTGATCCATTGATTATTTAAGAGCATGTTATTAAGCCTCCATGTGTTTGTGCACTTTTTCATTTTCTTTGCATAATTTATTTCTAGTTTCACACCTTTGTGGTCTGAGAAGTTAGTTGGTACAATTTCAATCCTTCTGAATTTACTGAGGCTCTTCTTTTGGCCCTGTATATGACCTATTATGGAAAATATTCCATGTGCACTTGAGAAGAATGTGTATCCTGCTGCTTTTAGGTGGAATGTTGTGTAGATGTCTGTCAGGTCCATCTGTTCTAGTATGTTTTTTAGTGCCTCTGCATCCTTATTTTCTGTCTGGTTGATATGTCCTTTGGAGTTAGTGGCATGCTGAAGTCTCCTAAAATGAATTCATTGCATTCTATTTTCCCCTTTAATTGTTAGTATTTGTTTCACATTCATAGGTGATCCTCTTGAAGTGATTCTCCTGTAGGTAGCATATAGACAGGTCTTGTTTTTTTATCCACTCAGTACTATATGTCTTTTGATTGGTGCATTCAATCCATTTACATTTAGGATGATTATTGATAGATATGTGTTTGTTGCCACTGCAGGCTTTTTGTGGTTACCAAAGGTTCAAGGGTAGCTTCTTTACTATCGAATAGTCTAACTTTACTCACTTAGTGTGCTATTACAAACACAATTTAAAAGTTCTTTTTTTACCCCTCCCTTCTTTGTCTACCTCCTCCACTCTTTATATGTTAGGTATCATATACTGAACTCTTTGTGCATCCTTTTGCTGACTTTGGGGGTAGCTGATTTAATTTTGCATTTGCTTAAGTAATCAATTGGTCTACTTCCTTTACTGTGGTTTTATTTTCTCTGGTGACAGCTATTTAGCCTTAGGAACATTTCCATCTATAGAAGTTCCTCCAAAGTACACTGTAGAAACAGTTTATGGGAGGTAAATTCTCTCAACTTTTGCTCATCTGGAAATTGTTTAACCCCTTCTTCAAATTTAAATGATAATCTTGCTGGGTAGAGTATTCTTGGTTTGAGGCTCTTCTGTATCATTGCATTAAATATATCATGCCACTCCCTTCTGGCCTGTAAGCTTTCTGCTGAGATGTCTGATGATAGCCTGATGGGTTTTCCTTTGTATATGATCTTTTTTCTCTCTCTAGCTGCTTTTAATATTCTGTCCTTGTCCTTCATCTTTGCCATTTTAATTATTGTATGTCTTGGTGTTGTCTTCCTTGGGTACCTTTTGTTGGGAGATCTGTGCACCTCCATGGCCCAAGAGACTATTTCCTTCCCCAGATTGGGGATGTTTTCATCAATTACCCCCTCAAAGAGACTTTCTATCCCCTTTTCTCTCTCTTCATCTTCTGGTACCCCTATAATGTGAATATTGGCCCATTTGGATTAGCCACACAGTTCTCTTAATATTCTTTCATTCCTAGACATACTTTCTTCTCTCTCTGCCTAAACTTCTTTATATTCCTGTTCTCTGATTTCTGTTTCATTTACTGTCTCCTTTACTTAATATAATCTGATTTTGAATCCCCCCATTGTGTTTCATTTCAGATATTGTATTTTTCAAACTTTTCTTCCTTGAATTCCTCCCTGAGGTCTTGAATATTTTTCTGTAGCTCTGTGAGCATGTTTATGATTTTTACTTTGAATTCTTTTTCAGGAAGACTGGTGAGTTCAGTTTCACTTGGCCCTCTTTCTGGTGTTTGTGGGATTTTGTTTGAACCAGGTTCCTTTGACATTTCATATTTATAGGTGGTACCCTGGGTGCCCAGACACTCTATTTCCTGGAGCTTCTCAATCTCTGGAGCAATGGTGTGGGTTGCAGGTGAGTGGCACTTTTGCCTGCCGGGAGGAAAGAGCTCTTTCCTGCTTCCTGGCTTCAGTGCCTGCCTCCACTGCCAGGGCCAGTGGGCCGAGCACACATGGAGGAGCCTCTATGCTATGCCCTTGTAGCTGCCATAGGCGGGGCCACCCTCTGGCTGGCCTGGCACAATGGGAGGGGCAGCAGTTTTGCAAGCTGGTGCTGACAGGAGGAAGGAGCAACAGGCTGCATATCATGGTGGGGTGCCTCAGAGCTGCATTGCCAGTGAGGGGGATGGAGTGCCTGAAGCTCCTAAAAGTTCCCAACCTGCTGGGCTGAGTGTGCCAGGACAATTTTGTCCACCTGCCCTTTCTCCCAAGCAGCAAACTGTGTGCAATCCTTGCCCCTTTAGCAGCCCTCTTGCTGTTAGGAAGTCTCTCAGACTGCCTGCCTTTCTTTTGTCCCAGAGCAGCCAGTTGTGGATGCCTGTTTTCCACAAGTGCCTGAAATCTCAATCTCTCTGAGTATTCTGCCTGTCTTAGCTTTCCAATCCCACTAATCTCCAGAGCACCACACAGTGTAGGTCTTTGCTCGCCAAGCAGACAGACCTCCAGGGCTGGGTGTTCAGCAGTCCCAGGCCTCCACCCCCTCCCTGCTCTGTTGCTCTTCCTCCTGTCGGTGAGCTGGGGTGGGGGAAGGGCTTGGGTCCCACCAGATCATGACTTTGGTACTTTATCCTTTTCCATGAGGTCTGCTGTTTTCCCCAGATGTAGGCAGTCTGTCGCAGTGTTTTTTCCTGTTGCTCTTTCAGGATATTTGCTATATTTTCATAATATATGTGGTTTTAGGAGGAGGTTTCTGTCTCACCTCTCATCTGCCATCTTTAAGCCCTTCACAACACATTTTTTTGTGTTCAACCATCAAAAAACTTAACAGGAGGAGGAGGATACAGAACTGCAGTTTCCCAGGTGTCCACCCTTCCATTTTTCTTTTTATTCCTGATATTTCAATTTCCCTGTCACAGTTCTTTCTGCTGGAATAACTTCCTTTGGCAATTATTTTAAAGCCTGTGTTCTGATGAAAAATTCTCTTAGCTTTCCTTGACCTAAGAATTTTGCCTTCATTCACCCTGAAGGAATATTTTTGGTAGAGAATTCTGTTTGACAACACTTTCAACACTTGAACACCGATCCACTTCCTTCTGGCCTCCATGTTTTTAATGAGAAGTCTGTCATCATTCATATAGTCCTCCCCCACCACCACCAACCCCACCCCTATCAGTAATGCATCGTTTGTATTTTCCATTGTTTTTTTCATCTCAATTTTGAGAAATCTGGTCTTTATGTATTTGGTTATGGCATTTCAGGAGATTATCTTAGTTTGGGTTCACTCAGCTTGAATCTGTAGGTTTATCTCTTTCACCAAATTTGGGGAGTTTGAAGCCATCATTTCTCCAGTTTATTCAGCCCTATCCTTTTTCTTCTCTCCTCTAGGACTTAGGTTATTGTCCCACAGATTCATGAGACTCTGTTTGAGGGTTGCTTTTTTTAAAATCTATTTGAATAAATTTATTTTTATTGATCTAGTTTCAAGTTCACTGACTCTCCTCTGTCATCTCCATTATTTTAGTGAGTCATTTAATGAGCTCTCAATTTCAAATTTCCTACCCTGATGTGTCCTCTTTTTTTTTAATCTTTTATTTATTTTTCTGAGGCTCCCTACTTTTCCATTTTAGTGGTGTTTAAACCTCTTGATACATTTTTATAATGGCTGCTTTAAAATTGTCAGATAATCCCAACATCTGTTATTTTGGCTTTGGTATCTATTAACTGTATTTTCCCATTCAAGTTTTTATTTTCCTGGATGTTGTTGAGTAATTTTGTAATGTATCCAAGGCATTATGAGTATTACATTATGACTCTGGTTCCTATTTGAATTGTCTATTTTAGCAGGTAGCAAACCCATGTAGATTCAGAATATACATTCCTGATGTCAATTTAGTGTCTGGGACTCTGGTCTCCTCTGCTTGTGTGCTCTCTAGAGTCAACACACTAGGTGTAGTATCCTGGGTAGATGGTATTTTATGATGTTTTTACATATAAAGAAACCAAAGCACAGAAATAGTTATTTTCTCAGGGCATACATCTAGCCAGCAGGATTAGGTCGGCTCTTTTATTATCTGTTTTCTTTTGGCTCTATTCTTTTATCTTGTTATTTGGTTTTGGTGTCTATTAACTGGGCAGTATTCCATACCATATATGAATTCCTAAATCCTTTGCTGCATTGATTCTGATTGGTTACATGCATAGGCTGCTTGGAGGTGTGCCCAAGATTTCCCAAGTAGATATAAGGATCACTTTCTCCAGCTCCTTACTTTCTGTAAGCTTCCCTTAACTCTAGTGTAGAGGGGTGCTGCCTCTGTATTGTCCTCCACTTAGAATTCTACCCAGCCCAGCTGAAGGACCCAGTGGGGAGAAGTACAGTTTCTTTCATGGTCTCATCTGGAGTACAGTGGGTATACTCAAAGGGGTTCCATTCTGCAGGATCACCTTATTCCAGATCCTTTGGCTCAAGAGAGTAGATTTTTCTTAAGCAGGCTATCTATCTATGTATCTATGTATCTATGTATCTGTGTATCTATGTATCTATCTATGTATCTATCTATCTATCTATCTATCTATCCATCTATCTATCATTTTTTAAGTTTGGTCTGCAGTTACAAACCACTATAGCACCAGGCTGGTGTTTACAGAGGTGGGTAAAAGAGAGAGCTCACTGCTGAGTCAAGCTGTGAGTTGTAAGGTCTTAGCCAGTCACCTTATCTCCACCATACAAGTATCTTCTGATACTTGCTGTATACATTTTGCCCAAGGTTTTTAGTTATAACTACAGGGTGCAGTGGATGAACCCCATCTTTTCCAGAACTGCCAATGATACCTCTTTAAAGACCTTCTTGAGATGGACCGTTCTGAAAAGTATAGAATATACATGATATACAGTTAAACTGCCAGAGGTTTACTGGGCTGGTCACTCCAAAGCACAGGCAGTGTTCAAGGGTTTATTGCAGACTTCCCATACAAGGCCATGTTCTCTCTAGGTGTCTGTGGGTAAAATTGTAACATTTCCAGAATATCTCACCTGGCTTTAGTGCATTTGCTTATCCTCAGGGGTGGAGAGAAGTTCATCTCCATGTCAGTGGGTAATTACCTGGGCAACCTAGGGAGTGTCTGAACCTGAGAGGTTAAGGGGAGGGAGCCGGCTGGCGTTCTTGCTTGCTCCTTCAGGAGCAGGGGAGAGAGAAGGCCCTGGACTGCAGTTTATAAGGAATAAATGGGTTTTAAAATTTATTTCTCCCTTTGACTGATTTCGGTTTTTAGAGGTATTTTGCCCCAGGATTTCCTCTCCCCAGACTTACAGTGTCCCCCAAAGAGAACCTCACTTTCCAGAAGCTGCCCTCTACAGTCAGCATCCAGGCAAATTTTCTGCCTCAGGTATCGGTCAGGGACTTGCCCCTGTTTGCCTTCCGGGAGGCAGTGTAGCTGGAGGTCTGGTTTTGGGCTTTGGAATCACTACTTCTGCCCCTACAACTTAGTAGCTTTGTGACTGGAGCTGTGACTTCATCTCTCTGGGACTCAGTTTCCAACTAGTAAAACAGAGATAATAGTGCAGAATCCAACACTTTACAACCTCCAGCACTAGCAACTGGCCTGAGGCACCTAGGTCATGACAATAGCCTCCTTGCTTCCATCCTTCATCCTTCTCCATTCTTTCCTACACACACACACACAAAAAAAACAATAATAATAATAAAATAACAACAAGAACAAAACATTCTTATGTGAAGCCACATCATCCCATTTCTGGGACCAGCTGCTCCCACGAATCCTCAGTGGGCTTGCAGACCCCCCTGACCCAGTCCTTGCTGTGCTTCAGCCTCATCTCATGTCGGTCTCTCTGATGGCCTCATGGAAGACACTGCTGTTCCTCGAACACCCCAAGCATGCGCCTGCATATACTCCTGCATAGGATCTTTCCCCAGATGGAGACACCACCATGCGGTGGCAAAGGAAAAGGTGTACACTGCCCGGGTCTCAGTCTTGGCTCTGATGCCTGCTAGGTATGTGCCCTTAAGCAAATTACTTTCTCTATGACTTGATTTCTTCATATATATTTATAAAAATTGTATCCGCCTACATGGTGTTGTCATGAAAATTCAAACTATACGTGTAAATTCCTTAGAATGGTGCTTGGCACATAATTAGCTCTGAATGTGATATAGAAGTATAAATATAATAAAATTATATATATTCTTACTCCCCTATGCCTGCAGGTCTTCACTCAATGTCAGAGAAGCCTGCCCTGCCTTCCCCACATAATAGCCAAAGCCCTGAGGACTAGCTGTCCTTGTTCCTTGGTTGTCCTCTCAGCATTCTTAACACCTTCCATTTTATATATTTATTTGTTTCTCTGTTTCTGTCCCTCTGAAAGCTCCATGGAAGCTACTATTCACTTCTGCCCTCAGCTCCTAGAGCAGTGCTATCCCCATGAAAATGTGCTCATTATATTACACATGTCAAATGACTGTGTAGATGAATAACCATACTTCCTCAAAGCACATTCTGAGAATAAATGAGATGGTCCAAACTTTAGGCAGAGCCCCTGGATACAGTGAAAGGAAGGGCTCTTCACACACACACACACACACACACACCTGTGCTTCAGGAATTGTGCAACGAGCGCACACGGTGCCACAGGAGGAATGCCCTGAAGGCAGGAGAACCCCCGGGGGTGTTGGAGAGGCTCTCTTGGTCCTGACTACACAGAGTTTATGTTCCAGGTGGAAAGCTTTCACAGCCTTACTTTTTACATTTTTTTTCAACAGTCTTCACAACTCTGAGACTTAGAAAGTATATGTATCATCCCCATTTTTCTGAGGGAGCTGAGGCTAGAGTGGTGCAGTAATGTGCAAAGAATGAGGACTGGAGCGAGAGCTCAGGTCTTCCTATGCACTCCAGTCTTCCCACTCTGCTACACACATAAACAGATACATTAGGCAGTCCAAACTAACAGTATCTTGTGATTTGGGTAAATCAAAAAATGTAAATTGGAAGAGGGAGATTCAAGATGGTGGCATGAAAGGTGAGACAGAGAATTCCTCACAAAACCACAAATACTACAAAAATATAGTTAATACAACTAACCCTAAAATAGCAACAAGAAAGAAGGCTGCACCAGACTGCATGCAGACCTCAGGAACAGGGCAGACCTCACGAAACAGGGTAATGCACCAAAGCCTTGATCAGGCGGGACCCAAGCCCTCCCCCCCGCCCCAGCTCACCAGCGGAGGAAGAGAAACAGGGCATGGAGGGGGTGGAAGCCTGGGACTGCTGAACACCCAGCCCTGGAGGCCTGTTTTGGGAACAGAAACCTACGCTGTGTGATGCTCTGGACGTTGGGGAGCTCAGACCGGTGGAGTGCTTGAGAGACAGATTGCAGCCATTTGTGGAGGAGGGGACCCACACCCGGCCGCTCTGGGACAAGGGAGAGGTAGGCAGTTAGAGAAGCTTCCTAGCAGCGAGAGGGCGGCTGAAGGAGCGGGGTTTGCAAGGAGCTTGCTGCACAGGGGAGGGGAGAGATGGACGAGGTTGTCTGGGTGCGCTCTGCCCAGCTGGTTGGGAGCCGTGAGGAGCTTCAGGCGCCGAATCCCCCTGGCTGCCTGCCCAGCTCCGAGGTCCCCCACTGTGACACGCAGCCTGCTGCGCCTCCCTCCTACCTGCCGGCACAGGCTCGCAAACCGGCAGTCACTGCGCAGGTGTCAGGCCAGGCAGAGGGAGGCCCCGCCTACAACAGCTAGAGATGCCAATCACAGAGGCTCACACCTGGGTGCTCGGCCCACTGGCTCTGACACCTGAGACAGGCACCACAGACGGGAATCAGGAATCATCTTTCCTCCCCACAGGCACCAACTCTGCTCCCATATGGCCCCCAACCTCACTCTAGGGGCTGAGCAGCTCCAGAGACTGGAGCTTCTGGGCACTAGTGGGCACCACACAGAAATATGAAATGTCAAAAGAACCTGGTTCAGACCAAAATATCATAAACCCAAGAAAAAGGGCCAAATGAAACGGAACTCACCAATTTTCCTGAAAGAGAGTTTAAAATAAAATTAATAAACATGCTCATAGAGGTACAGAAAAATATTCAAGAACTCAGGAACGAATTTAGGATGGAGATTCAATCATTAATAAATTCCATATCTGAAATGAAACATACAATGGAGGGATTTAAAAGCAGATTAGATGTAGTAGAAGAGATGGTAAATGGAATAGAAATTAGAGAAGGGGAATACAAAGAAACTGAAGCACAGAGAGAAAAAGAATCTCTAAGAATGAAAGAATATTGAGAGAACTGTGTGACCAATCCAAACAGAACAATATTCTCATTATAGGGGTACCAGAAGAGGAAGAGAGAAGAAAAGGGAAAGAAAGTGTCATTGAGGAGCTAATTGCTAAAAACTTCCCTAATCTGGGGAAGGAGATAGTCTCTCAAGCCAGGGAGGTGCACAGATCTCCCAACACAAGGGACCCAAGGAACACAACATCAAGACATATAATAATTAATACAGTAAATATCAAGGATAAAGACAAACTTTTAAAAGCAGCCAGAGAGAGAGAAAAAAGATCACATACAAAGGAAAACCCATCAGGCTATCATCAGATTTCTCAACAGAAATCTTACAGGCCAGAAGGGAGTGGCATGATATAGTTAATGCAATGAAGCATCAGGGCCTTGAACCAAGATACTATAATCAGCAAGGTTATTTAAATTTGAAGAAGGGATTAAACAATTTTCAGATAAGCAAAAGCTGAGAGAATTTACCTCCCACAAACCACCCCTACAGTGCACTTTGGAGGGACCCCTATAGAAGGAAGTATTCCTAAGGCTAAATAGATGTCACTGAAGGGATAGACAAAGAGTACAGAATATGATTCATAACATACAAATAATGGAGGAGGAAGAAAAAGGAGGGAAAAAAAAGAACCTCTAGGTTGTGTTTGTAATAGCACACAAAGTGAGTTATATTAGACTTAGATAGTAAGGGGATTATGCTTGAACCTTTGGTAACCACAGATCTAAAGCCTGCATGGAAATAAGTATATACCTATCAAAAATCCCCTAAATGTAAATGGTCTGAATGCAGCAATCAAAAGTCACTGGATGGATAAAAAAACAAGACCCATCTATATGCTGCCTACAAGAGATTCACTTCAAACCCAAGACATACACAGACTGAAAGTAAAGGGATGGAAAAAGATATTTCAAGCAACTAATAGGGAGAAAAAAACAGGAGTTGCAGTACTTGTATCAGACAAAATAGACTTCAAAACAAAGAAAGTAACATGAGACAAAGAAGGACATTACCTAATGATAAAGGGGTCAGTCCAACAAGAAGAAATAATTATTATAAATATCTATGCATGCAACACAGAATCACCTACATATGTGAAACAAATACTAACAGAATTAAAGGGGGAAATAGGATGCAATGCATTCATTTTAGGAGACTTCAACACACCACTCACTCCAAACAACAGATCAAACAGACAGAAAGTAAGTAAAAAGAGCACTGAACAACGTATTAGAACAGATGGACCAAAAGGACGTCTACAGAACACTCCATCCAAAAGCAACAGGATACACTTTCTTCTCAAGTGCACATGGAATATTTTCAAGAATAGATCATATACTAGGACACAAAAAGAACCTCAGTAAATTCAAAAAGATTGAAATTGTACCAACCAGCTTCTCAGATCACAAAGGTATGAAATTAGAAATAAATTATACAAAGAAAATGAAAAAGCCCACAACACATGGAGGCTTAATAACATGCTCCTAAATAATCAATGGATCAATGACCAAATAAGAACAGAGATCTAGCAATATATGGAGACATACGAAAACAATATCTCAACACCACAAAATCTGTGGGATATAGTGAAGACAGTTCTAAGAGGAAAGTATATTGCAATACAGGCTTGCCTCAGGAAAGAAGAACAATCCTAAATGAAGAGTCTAAACTCAAAATTAATGAAACTAGAAAAAGAACAAATGAGGCCCAATGTGAGTAGAAGTAGGAACATTATAAAGATCAGAGCAGAAATAAATAAAATGGAGAAGATTAAAACAATAGAAAGAATCAATGAAAACAGGAGCTGGTTCTTTGAGAAAATAAACAAAATAGATAAACCCCTAGCCAGACTTAATCAAGAAAAAAAGAGAGTCTACACACATAAACAGAATCAGAAATGAGAAAGGAAAAATCACTATGGATACCACAGAAATACAAAGAATTATTAGAGAATACTATGAAAAATTATATGCTAACAAACTGGATAACCCAGAAGAAATGGACAACTTTCTAGAGAAATACAACCTTCCAAGGCTGACCCAGAATGAAACAGAAAATCTGAACAGACCAATTACCAGCAACAAAATTGAATTGGTAATCAAAAAACTACCTAAGAACAAAATCCCTGGACAAGATGGTTTCACTGCTGAATTGCATCGAACATTTAGTGAAGACCTAATACCCAACCTCCTTAAAGTTTTCCAAAAAGTAGAAGAGGAGGGAATACTCCCAATAATTCTACAAGGCCAATATCACTCTAATACCAAAACAAGGCAAAGACACCACAAAAAAAAAGAAAATTACAGACCAATATACCTGATAAAATAGATGCAAAAATACTCAGCAAAATATTAGCAAACCAAATTCAAAAATACATAAAAAAGATTATCCATCATGATCAAGTAGGATTCATCCCAGGGATGCAAGGATGGTACAACGTTTGAAAATCCATCAACATCATCCACCACATCAACAAAAAGAAAGACAAAAACCACATGATTATCGCTATAGATGCTGAAAAAGCATTCAACAAAATTCAACATCCATTCATGATAAAAACTCTCAACAAAATGGGTATAGAGGGCAAGTACCTCAACATAATAAAAGCCATATATGAAAAACCCACAGCCAACATTTTACTTAACAGTGAGAAGCTGAAAGCTTTTCCTTTAAGATCAGTAACAAGACAAGGATGCCCACTCTCCCCACTTTTATTTAAAATAGTTCTGGAGGTCCTAGCCACAGCAATCAGACAACACAAAGAAATAAAAGGCATCCAGACTGGCAAGGAAGAAGTCAAAGTATCCCTGTTTGCAGATGACATGACACTGTACATTAAAAAACCTAAAGAATCCACTCCAAAACTATTAGATCTAATATCTGAATTCAGCAAAGTTGCGGGATACAAAATTAATACACAGAAATCTGTGGCATTTCTATATACTAATGATGAACTAGCAGAAAGAGAAATCAGGAAAACAATTCCATTCACAGTTGCATCAAAAAGAATAAAATACCTAGGAATAAACCTAACCAAGGAAGTGAAAGACTTATACTCTGAAAACTACAAGACACTCATGAGAGAAATTAAAGAAGAAACCAATAAATGGAACACATCCTGTGCTCATGGATAGGAAGAATTAATATCATCAAAATGGTCATCCTGCCTAAAGCAATCTACAGATTCAATGCAATACTTATCAAAATACCAAAAGCATTCTTCAATGAACTAGAGAAAATAGTTCTGAAATTCTTATGGAACCACAAAAGACCCTGAATAGCCAAAGCAATCCTGAGAAGGAAGAATAACGTGGGGGGAATTATGCTCCCTAACTTCAAGCTCTACTACAAAGCCACAGTAATCAAGACAATTTGGCACTGGCACAAGAACAGACCCACAGACCAATGGAACAGACTAGAGAGCCCAGATATAAACTCAAGTATATATGGTCAATTAATATATGATAAAGGAGCCATGGATATACAATGGGGAAATGACAGCCTCTTTGACAACTGGCGTTGGCAAAACTGGACAGCTACATACAAGGGAATGAAACTGGATTCTTGTCTAACCCCATACACAAAAGTAAACTCAAAATGGATCAAAGACCTGAATGTTAGTCATGAAACCATAAAACTCTTAGGAAAAAACATAGGCAAAAATCTCTTGGACAAAAACATGAGCAACTTCTTCATGAACATATCTCCCCAGGCAAGGGAAACAAAAGCAAAAATGAACAAGTGGGACTGTATCACACTAAAAAGCTTCTGTACAGGACAGGACACCATCAGTAGAACAAAAAGACATACTGCGGTTTGGGAGAATATATTCATTAATGACATATCCGATAAGGGGTTGACATCCAAATTATATAAAGAGCTCATGCAACTCAACAAACAAAAAGCAAATAAGCCAATTAAAAAATGGACCAAGGAGCTGAACAGACACTTCTAAAGAGAAATTCAGATGGCCAACAGGCACACGAAAAGATGCTCCACATCACTAACCATCAGAGAAATGCAAATTAAAACCACAATGAGAAATTACCTCACACCAGTTAGGATGACCACCATCCAAAAGACAAACAACAACAAATGCTGGTGAGGATGTGGAGAAAGGGGATCCCTCTTACACTGCTAGGGGGAATGTAAATTAGTTTGACCATTGTGGAAAGCAGTATAGAGGTTCCTCAAAAACTCAAAATAGAAATACCATTTGACCCCAGGAATTCCACTCCTAGGAATTTACCCTAAGAATGCAGGAGCCCAGTTTTAAAAAGACATATGCAACCATATGTTTATCACAGCACTATTTACAATAGCCAAGTAATGGAAGCAACCTAAGTGTCCATCAGTACATGAATGGATAAAGAAGAGGTGGTTCATATACACAATGGAGTATTATTCAGCCATAAGAAGAAAACAGATCCTACCATTTGCAACAACATGGATGGAGCTAGAGGGTATTATGCTCAGTGAAATAAGCCAGACAGAGAAAGACAAGTATCAAAATGATTTCACTCATCTGCGGAGTATAACAACAAAGAAAAAACTGAAGGAACAAAACAGCATCAGACTCACAGAACCCAAGAATGGACTAACAGTTACCAAAGGGAAAGGGACTGGGGAGGACAGGTGGGAAGGGAGGGATAAGGGGGAAAAAGGGGCTTTACTATTAGCACACATAATGTAGTGGGTGCAGGGGACACGGGAAAGGTAGTAAAGAAAAAAATGTAAATTGATTTATCAGTAACTATATGTCTTACAGTTTTTGTAGTTAATATATTATCTTGTATTTTTGAAACAGGGACTTTCAAGATACAGCAATGGAACATAGGCAGACAAGATTTCCTTGAATCTGCTCCTGGTTTGGGAATGTTTGTGACTGTTACAACTTACAATGATGAGGTAAAACATTCTTTTATGTTTTGTTACTAAAATTTTTCATTTGCCATAAATTCATGTCATATATCCCACAAACTAAAAATCTCTGCATAAGTATCCATTAACCAACATTTACAACTTTTACCGTGTAGGACCCTGAACAGAGGCCCTGCACCAAGATGAACAGTGCCTGCCTCCTCTGGGCCTATGGTACAGCTGAGGAGCAGTGACTCCTTAACCTAAAAGCTTAAATAAAATACAAATGGCAGGCCTCATACTCACCCTGAGGCCTGCCAGGCTCAGTGCGTGGAGAGATCCATGTGGTCCACCCGCCCTTGTAGCTCTGCAAGGCCAGGCTTCCTCCGCTTTGCAGGTACTGCAGCTTTAGCAGAGCACGAAGGCCAGACAGGCCACCTCCACCTTGTCCCGTCCCAGAAGGGGCTCTCTTTAGTACCGTGATAAACTCTGGATCTTGCCCCAAGGCCTCTTCCTCACAGGGTAAATGGGGGAGTAGAAAAGCACCACTGTCGGGTGGAAAGAATGTGGATTTTGGAGTCAGATCCAAGTTAAAGTGTAGAATGTCATCTATAAGACGAATTTTCAGCAAGTTACTTAACTGCTTTACTCCTCAGTTTCCTCATCTGCACAATGGATATAACAGAGATGTCCATTCCCCACCATGTCAGCCCAAGGCACCCTGACTTGCTCAGTCCAACAATTCAAACATAGATTGCAGGAGCTACTTCCCTTTGAACTTAGAGATGTTCTGGGGATGTGCTCATGGAGTAGCAGGATGGTGGTGGATCAAAGCCATGTAGAATAAAACAGGCATCTTCTCTGTTAAGGAGAGGGTACCTGATGGAAAGAGTTCAAAATCCCTATTCTCATGAAAAGTCATGACTGGTCGGCTCAAGCTGAGGGCAGGTGTCCTGTCACCCCCACCCATATGGAGGGTGGGAGCTGGAACACTAGGGCTCCACTATAACTGGACTGTTGGACACTTCTCGCTTCAGGCTGACCCAGGCCTACTGCAGCAATCTCATCTTGGAGCACTTGGCACTTCCCTGACAATAGCTCCATGAGGGGTATTTTCCTAACTCCAGTCACCTGTCAGTATAGCCACCTTCTCCTCCCTACACCCTGCCTCCAAATGCTGGCCAGTCATACCTAAACCAAAGAAGACAGCTGGCATATGAAAAGATACTGGCATCACTAATCATCAGGGAAATGCAAATCAAAAGCACATTGAGACATCACCTCACACCAGTCAGAATGGCCGCTATCTAAAAAACAAGAAATAGCAAGTGTTGGTGAGGACGTGGAGAAAATGGAACCTTTGTGCACTGCTTAGAATGTAACCTGGTGGAGCCACTGTGGAAGACAGTATGGCAGTCCTCAGAAAATTAAAATAGAAATACCATATGAGCCAGTAATTCCACTTCTGGGTATTTACCCAAAGATTATGAATATACTAATTTGAAAAGATATATGCACCCCTATGATCACTGTAGCACTCTTTACAATAGCCAAGATATGGAAGCAACCTAAGTGCCCAACCATAGAATGAATGGATAGAGATGTAGTACATATATAAGATGGAATATTACTCAGCCATAAAAAAGAATGAAATCTTGCCATTTGTGACAATATGGATGGACTTAGAGGGTATTATGCTAAGTGAAATAATTCAGAGAAAGACAAATACTTCATGATCTCACTTATATGTGGAACATAAAAAGCAAAACAAATGAACAAATGAAACAGAAACAGACTCATAAATATACGGAACTGGTGGATGCCAGAGGAGAGGGGTGGAGGGACGGGTGAAATACGTGTAGGGGATTAAAAGGTACAAACTTCTAGTTATAAAATAAGTGAGTCACATGGATGAAAAGTACAGTATAGGGAACACAGTCCATAATACTGTAGTAACTTTGTTTGGTGGCAGATGTAACTACACTTATCACAGTGAGCATTGTGTAATGTATATAAATGTTCAACCACTATGTTGTACATCTGAATTAAAACTAATGGAATATTGTATGTCAATTACACTTCAGTCTAAAAATAATAATAAACACAATTGCCTGAAACAGTGTCCTCTCCTAGTAAGGAAGAGAAATATTTTCATTCTGCAAACATTCAACAAATATTTATCAGGTGCCTAATATATGCCCAGCCTCTTCTTGGCCATGGAGACAGAAAATTCTCACCCCATAGGCCTTAGTTTCAGGAAATCTCTCAGCATCTGGAAGGAAGATGACAAGAAAAAGCTCTAGTTTCAGCATTTCTTACAAGCTAAGGTCCCCTTTAAGGTCCTATCAGCACTCCCACAAGGCCTGTGTATACTGGATCTCTGGGGTGATGTGAATTGTTAACCTGGGTCATGTGCACATTCCTATGGCATGTGAGCGACAGCCCAAGGGAATAGCATAGCTGGTAGGGTAGGCAGGGCCTACAACAATAACATATATGCACCATTCAAACATAGGCATTTTGTATCCCATGTTCCATTATCCCACCTCCAATATTCCTATTCTATTTTGTAGAGGAGAAAACTGTGGTTCTGAGAGGTTAAATGATGTATACAGACCATATCTCTGGCAAGCGGCAACACATTTTATCAAGTATGTTTTTTTCCATTACACCACACTGATAGGCATTTAAAACATGTTTACTGACTCGAATATTCACTGGAAATAGACCATGTAGAACCTTAAACTAAAACTCAGAAATTAAGTTTTAAAGGTATGAGTAGTCACTGAATATTTTTCAAGGGAGAGTTCTTTGTTATTCATGCAAAATCAGAAATCAATTGACCCTTGTATGTGCTTTTATTAACAAAAGTTCCCTATCAACAGTCTGTTACATGAAATTAAGTACATGGCA
This sequence comes from Manis javanica, assembly GCF_040802235.1. Lineage (NCBI taxonomy): Eukaryota > Metazoa > Chordata > Mammalia > Pholidota > Manidae > Manis > Manis javanica. Next base: position 169,992,776 of record NC_133160.1, on the reverse strand, counting down.
AGATCTTTAATTTTCTCCAAATCAAAACTGAAAGACCTTGAAAAAGGAGAAATTTCATTGCATTTTTCTGTATGTAATATATAACTGTTTTTTAAATGATTCAAGCTATTTTTAGAGCAATTTTAGAGTCACAGAAAACTCTAGCAGAAAGAACAGAGTTCCCATATGCCCTCTTCCCCAACACAAAGAGTTCTCCCACTATCAGTACCAGAATGGAACATTTGTTACAACCAGTGAACCTACATACATCATAATCACCCAAAGTTCACAGTTTGAGGCTCTCTCATGGTGGTGTACATTCTATGGGTTTTACGAATGTATGGCGTGTATCCACCGTTTTAGTAACATGGAGAGTAGTCTGACTTCCCTAAAAGTCCACAGAGCTTCACCTACTCACTCTTTGCTCCCTCCTCCCAACTCCTGGCAACCACTGATCATTTTTAACTGTCTCCATAGTTCAGCCTCATTTCAGAAAGTCATATACTTGGAATTCACAGTAGGCCTCTTTATGTTAGCATCTTTCACTTGGTAATATGCATGTAAGTTTCTTCCATATCTTTTTATGGCCTAATAACTCATTTCTTTTTAGCACTGAATAATATGCTACTGTTAGGATGTATACCATGACTTATTTATCCATCACCTACAGAAGGAAATCTTGGTTGCTTCCAAATTTTGGCAATTACAAATAAGGCTACTATAAACATTCACATGAAGGTTTTCATGTGACCTAAGTTCTCATGTTATTTGGGTAAATAAATAGCACAATTGCTGGATTGCATGTTAAGAGCCTGTTTAGTTTTATAGGAAACTGCCAACCTGTCTTCCAAGGTCACTGTCATTCCACACCAGCAACGAAAGAGCACTCCCGTTGTCCATGTCCTTGTCAGCATTTGGTGTTGCCAGTGTTCCCTATTTTTGTCATTCTCATAGGTGTGAAATGGTATCTCATTGTTGCTTTTAATTTGCAATTCCCTAATGACATATAAGGAGAAGCACCTTTTCATATGCTTATTTGCCACCTTATGTCTTCTTTCATAAAGTGTCTATTCAGATCTTTTCCCTATATTTAAACTGATTTGTCCATTTTCTTGTTGCTTTTAGAGTTCTTTGGATATTCTGGGCAACAGTCACTTCTCCTATCTTTTACAAATATTTTCTCCCTGTCTGTGGCTTGTCTTTTCATTATCTTGACCATGTCCTTTGCAGAGCAGTTTTTAACTTTAATGAAGTTCCCCTTCTCAATTATTTATTTTATAGATAATGGCTTTGATGTTGTATCTAAAAAGTTATAACCAAACCCAAGGCACCTCCTACATTTTGTTGTCTTCTAGAAGTTTTATAGCTTTGTGTTACATTTAACTATCCATTTTAAGATAACTTTTGTAAAACGTGTAAGAGCTGTATCTACACTCATGTCTTTGCCCGTGGGTCCAGTTGTTCCAGCACCATTTGTTGAAGAGATTGTCTTTTCTCCATTGAACTGCCTCTGCTCCTTTGCCAAAGATCAGTTGATTATATTTGTGTATCATCTCTGGGCTCTCTATATTCTGATTCATTAATCCAATGGTCTATTCTTTCACCAATTCTACACTATCTTCATTACTGTATCTTTATAGCCAAGTCTTGAAGCTGGGTAGTGTCGGGCCTCTATTCTTACCCTTCAATATTGTCTTAGCTATTCTATATCTTTTGCCTCTCATATATACTTTAGGTTTGTCAATATTTCCAAAATAACTTGCTGAGATTCTGATTGGGATTGTGTTGAGTCTACAGGTCAAATTGGGGAGAAATGACATTTTGGCAACATTGAGTCTTCCTATCCATGAATATGGAATATCTCCATTTATTTCATTATTGATTACTTTCCTCACAGTTCTGTAGCTTTCTGCATATATATCTTGTATGATTTATACCTAAGTGCTTCATTTGGGGGAATGCTAATGTAAATGGCATTGGTTTTTTAATTTCCATGTATTTTTTCTTATTCCACAGGTAATTAACATTTGCTTACTAACCTTGTATCCTGCAACCTTACTATAATTGCATATTAGTTCCAGAACAATTTTGTTATTTTGAATTTTCTACACAATCATGTCATGTGAACAAAACAGCTTTATTTCTACCTTTCTCATCTGTGTATCTTTTATTTCCTTTTCTTATTGCATTAGCTATGACTTCCTGTATAATGTTGAAAAAAGAATAGTGAGAGGGTACATTATTGCCTTTTTCTGATCTTAGTGGGGGTTTCAGTTTCTCACCATTAAATATATAGGCCTTTTGTTGCTATTATTGTTTGATATTTTTTAACTGGGGTAAAGCACAAAGTTCTCTATTTTTATTTTGCTGAGAGTTTTTATCATAAATGGATGTTGGATTTTGTCAAAGGTTTGTCCTGCATCTACTGAGATAAAGATTTTTTTTCTTCTTTAAACTTTTGATGTGGATTACAGTAACCAATTTTAAAATGTTGAACCAGCCATGTATATCTGGAATAGATTATACTTGGTTCTGGTATATAATTCTTTGTATGAGTTGTTGGGATTCAATATGCTAACATTTATTGGGGATTTTTGCATCTATGTCCATGAGAGAGCATGGCTCATAGCTTTCTTTTCTGGTGTCTTTCTCTGGTTTTGGTATTAGTGTAATGCTGGCCTCACAGAATAAACTAGAAAGTATTCTCTCTGCTTCTATCTTCTGGAAGAGATTATAGATAATTTGCATAATTTCTTACTTAAATGTTTTATAGAGCTCACCAGTTTACTTGGCACCTTCTGTTTTGGATGGGTATTATTGATTCAATTTCTTAAGTAGATAAAGGCCTACACAGATTGTCTATTTCTTTTTCTTGTGTGAGTTTTGACAGGTTGTCTTTCAAGGAATTAGTCCATTGGTCTAGATTACCACATTTGTGGGCAGAGTTGGTCGTAGTATTCCTTATTATCCCTATTGATGTCAATGGGATCTGTAGTGATTGCCCCTCTTTCATTTCTGATATTAATTTGGGTCTCCTTTATTTCTTAAGTAGCCTAGCTAAAGGCTTATTAGTTTTTATTGATCTTTTTGAAGAACCAGCTTTTGGTTTCATTGGTTTACCCTATCTCCTGTTTTCAATTTCATTGATTTCTGTACTAATTTTTATTAGAGCAGAACTTTTTTCTCCTCTTCTGCTTACTTTGGGTTTAATTTGCTTTTCATTTTCTAGTTTCCTAAGGTGAAAGCTTAGGTTGATTTAAAATATATCTTTCATTCTAATATATGCATTCAATGCTATAAATTTCTAAGTACTGCTTTCACTTATCCCCCAGTTTTGCTGCTGTATTTTCATTTCAGTTTAGCTCAAAATATTGTTTGGTATTTTTTAACTGGGGTAAAATACATATATATTTGTAATGTTGTGCAACCATCACCTCTATCCATCCCAACTCTTTCCATCTTGTAAAATTGAAACTCTATCCATTAAACAGTAACTCCCCTATGAGTCTAACTACTCTAAGTACCTCTTATAAGTTGAATCTTACAGTGTTTGGTATTTTGTGACTGGCTTATTTCACTTAGCATAATGTCCTCAAGGTTCATCCATGTTGTAGCATATTTCAAAATATTTCCTTCCTTTTTAAGGCTGAATAATATTGCATTACACATGTGTACCACGTTTTGTTTATCCATTTATCCATCAGCAGAAACTGGGGTTGCCTCCACATATTAGCTATTGTGAATAATGCTGCTATGAGCATGGGTGTATAAATGTTTGAAACCCTGTTTTCAATTCTTTTGGATATATACCCAGAAGTGGATCACATAGTAATTCTATTTCCATATTTTTGAGGAACCACATACTATTTTCCATAGTGGCTGTACCATTTTACATTCCAAATAAGAGTGCACAGGGTTATAATTTCTACACATCCTTGCCAACTTGTTTTTTTTATAATTGCCATCCTAATGGTGTGAGGTAGCACTTCATGGTAGTTTTGATTTGCATTTCCCTAGTATTAATTAATGTTTAGCATATTTCATTGTTCCTATTGGCCTTTTCTTTTAGTACTTTGAATATACTGACCCATTGCCTTCTGGTCTCCAAAGTTTCTGATGATAAATCTGTCAATAATCTTACCAAGAATTCCCTCAAATGTGGTATCGCAGATCCCTGATATTTGGAGGACAGTCATTTTTGCCCACCCTGGCTTCCATAAGTTGTATGCAAGTTACTCCAGGAACATGGGTACACTGCCTGCCATGTGGCTGGGGTTTGGGGGTGGGTAGCTGCCCAACTGTGAGGAGAGGTAAAATTGAAACAAAATAAACCATGATGTACTCTGGAAGTTGCAAATCTTCAATGGTCTCTAGAATTCCAAAACAGTTACATTCGATAGATTCTAACAGTGTAATTGTTGTCTAGATGGGGAGCCAGATTCCTGATGCTTTCTACTCCACCTTCCCGGAATTCTCTCCTAGCTGAAAATATTTTAAAGTTTGTCTTACAATTTCTTCCTTGACCCATGTTATTTAGAAATGTGCTATTTAATCTCTAAATATTTTGAGATTTCCCAGCCATCTTTATGTTACTAATTTCTACATTGTATAGTTTCTATTACTTTAAATGTGTTAAGGTGTGTTTTACAGCCCAGGATGTGGTCCATCCTGGTGAATGTTCTGTGCAAGCTTGAGAAGAATACGTAGCCATCTATCGATGTCAATTATCAGTTGATTGATGGTGCTGCTCAGTTCAACTGTGTCCGTACTGATCTGTCCACTTCTGACAGAGGGGTAGCAAAGTCTCCAACCATAATAGTGAATTATGTTCTACAAATTCTTCTTTCATGTATTTTGACACTCCATTGTTAGATGCACACACATACACATTACTTTTTCTTGGAGAATTGACCTCTTTATCATTATGGAATGCTCTATTATATAATTATCCCTGATAACTTTCCTTGCTCTGAGGTTCTACCTGTCTGAAGTTAATATATGTGCTCAAGCTTCCTTCTGGTTAAGGTTAGCTTAAAGTTTGTATATACACCTTTATCCATCCTTTTAACAGTAAATTAGAACACCTTTTTTTCTATTGAGGCACACACGACAAACCACACAAACAATGTAAGGCTTGATGAATTTTGACGTGTATACACTCATGGAACCATCACTCCATCCGTTAACTTTTAATTTATATGTATCTTTATATTTAAAGTGGCTTTCTTATAGACATATACAGTTGGGTCTGATCTTTTGATCTACTCTGGCAATCTCCATGTTTGAATCGGTGCACTTAGACCAATGACATTCAAAGTGATTATTAATATAGGTGGTTTAGTACCAACCATATTTGTTACTGTGTCCTTATTCGTTGCCCTTGTTCTCCATTCCTATTTGTCTTCTACTCTTTTTCTAACTTTTGTAGTTTTCAGTATTTTATATAGTTCCATTTTTCTCCCCTTAGCATATCAATTATCCTTTTAAAAACCTTTTTTTAGTGATTATCTTAGGGTTTGCAATACTCATTAGCAACTAAACCAAGTCCACTTTCAAATATCAATACACTTTCAAGGTAGTGGGAGTTCCATATAATAACAGTTCCATATAATTCCATGCTCTGCATCACTGCTATCATTCATTTCATTTATCCATGAATTATAATCATCAAACACATCATTGCTATTATTTTAAACAGACTGTTATCAAGTCAGTTAAGAAAAATAAGTTTTAATCTTACCTTTACTTGCACCTTCTCTTTTACTTTGTTTTATTTTTTTTTTTTTTTATTTATTTATTTATTTATTTATTTATTTATTTATTTATTTATTTATTTATTTTGAGAGGGCATCTCTCATATTTATGAATCAAATGGTTGTTAACGACAATAAAATTCCTTATAGGGGACTCAATGCACAATCATTAATCAACCCCAAGCCTAATTCTCAACAGTCTCCAATCTTCTGAAGCATAACAAACAAGTTCTTACATGGTGAACAGTGCAAGGGCAGTCATATCACAGAAACTTTCGGTTTTGATCACACATCATGAACTATAAACAATCAAGTCAGATATGATTATTCATTGATTTTTATACTTGATTTATATGTGAATCCCACATTTCTCCCTTATTTTTTTTAAATAAAATGCTGAAGTGGTAGGTAGATGCAAGATAAAGGTAGAAGACATAATTCAGTGCTGTAAGAGGGCAAATGTAGATGATCAGATGATCGGGTCTGTGCCTATAGACTAAGTATTAACCCAAGCTAGACAAGGGCAACAAAACATCCACGGATGCAGAAGATTTCTCTCAAAACAGGAGGGGTGAGGTTCTGAGCCTCACCTCTGTTGATCCCCAGTTTCTCACCTGATGGACCCCCTGCAACTACACCTGTCTTAGGTTGTTCCTCCCTTGAGGAATCTTACCTGTCTCTGGCTAACCAGCCATTTTCCGGGGCCATACAGGGAAATGTAAAGTTGGTAAGTGAGAGAGAAGCAATATTCTTTGAAAAGGTTAGCTTTTTACTTTGCATATTTATGCCCTGTGGCTTCTATGCCCAGCATTTGTCTTGAGGTATCTTTACCACTTGGAAGAATTATGATACACGGTAATTTTTTATATGAGGCACGAATTCTACTAAAGGGCTGTAATTAGGAAGGAAGAAGAAAAGCTATAGAAGTAGCAGATGGAAGAAAACATGGGAAGATTATTTCTTTGACATAACTTCTTGTAGAGTAACATAAGCATGTATAGGTTTTAACAAACTACTAATTGAATTGTGTACACACATTAACAGAATAGGAATACAGATACATAACAAAAGCAGATCTACAATTACCAGCCATATCCAGTGAAACCAAGAAATACTTTGTTTTATTTTTTAACTGACTTCTTTTAAGATACAATGTTCTAGAAGGTTAATGAAGAATTATTTTTGGTAACCAGCAAAACCTACTTATCCTATCCTCCTTCCATCCTTTTTCCTCCCTCTCTTCCCCCCTCCCTCCTTCCTTCTGCTTTCCTACCTTCCTTTTCATTTTGTCTATCTACCATCTAACTACCAATAATTATTTTTTTTATTAAGGTACCATTGATATACAATCTTATGAAGGTTTCACATGAGCAACATTGTGGTTACTAAATTTCCCCCTATTATCAAATCCCCACAACATGCCCCATAGCATTCACTGTATAGTAAGTGAGTCCATCAGCATAGTAAGATGCTATAGTCACTACTGCCTTCCCTGTGCCCCCCTATATCATGTGCGCTAATCATAATACCCCTTAATCCCCTTATCCCTCCCTTCACACACACCCTCCCCAACCCCTTTCCCTTTGGTAACCGCTAGTCTATTCATGGGTTCTGTGAGTCTGCTGTTGTTTTGTTCCTTCAGTTTTTGTTTTGATATACTCCACAAATGAGTGAAATCATTTGATACTTGTCTTTTCCACCTAGCTTAGAGAACCCTCTAGATCCATCCATGTTGTTGCAAATGGTAGGATTTGTTTCCTTCTTATGGCTAATAATATTCCATTGTGTATACGTACCATCTCTTCTTTATCCATTCATCTACTGATGGACACTTAGATTGCTTCCGTATCTTGGCTACTGTAAATAGTGTTGCAATAAACAAGGAGGCATGTCTTTGAATCTGTGATTTTGTTTTCTTCAGGTAAATTCCTACGAGTGGAATTCCTGGGTCAAATGGTATTCCTATTTTTAGTTTTTTGAGGAACTTCCATATTGCTTTCCACAATGCTTGAATTTACATTCCCACCGACAGTGTAGGAGGGTTCTCCTTTCTCCACATCCTCGCCAGCATTTGTGGTTGTTTGTCTTTTGGATGGTGGCCATCCTAACTAGTGTGAGGTGATATCTCATTGTAGTTTTAATTTGCATTTCCCTGATGATTAGTGATATGGAGCATCTTTTCATGTGCCTGTTGGCCATCTGAATTTCTTTTTTGGAGAAGTGTCTGTTCAGCTCCTCTGCCCATTTCTTAATTGGGTTATTTGCTTTTTGGACGTTGCGGCATGGGAGTTCTTTATATATTTTGGATGTTAACCCCTTGTCAGATATGTCATTTACCAATATATTCTCCCATACTGTAGGATGCCTTTTTGTTCTACTGATGGTGTCCTTTGCTCTACAAAAGCTCTTTAGCTTAATGTAGTCCCATTTGTTCATTTTTGCTTTTGTTTCCCTTGTCTGAGGAGATATGTTCATGAAAACGTTGCTCATGTTTATGTTTAAGAGATTTTTGCCGGTGTTTTCCTCTAAGAGTTTTATGGTTTCATGGTCTTTGATCCATTTCATTTACTTTTGTGTATGGAGTTGGACAGTAATCCAGTTTCATTCGCTTACATATAGCTGTCCAGTTTTCCCAACACCAGTTGTTGAAGAGGCTGCCATTTCTCCATTGTATATCCATGGCTCCTTTATCATATATTAATTGGCCAAATATTTGTGGGTTTATATATGGACTCTGTATTCTAGTCTATTGATCTATGGGTCTGTTCTTGTGCCAATACCAAATTGTCTTGATTACTGTGGCTTTGTAGTACAGCTTGAAGTTGGGAAGTGAGATCCCCCCCTGCTTTATTCTTCCTTCTCAGGATTGCTTTGGCTATTCAGGGTCTTTTTTGGTTCCATATCAATTTGAGAACTACTTGTTCCAGTTTGTTGAAGAATGCTGTCAGTATTTTGATAGGGATTGCATTGAATCTGTAGGTTGCTTTAGGCATGATGGCCATTTTGGCAATATTAATTCTTCCTATCCATGAGCATGGGATGTATTTCCATTTATTGGTGTCTTTAATTTCTCTCATGAGTGTCTTGTAGTTTTCAGGGTATAGATCTTTCACTTCCTTGGTTAGGTTTATTATGAGGTATTTTATTCTTTTTGATGCAATTGTGAATGGAATTGTTTTCCTGATTTCTCTTTCTGCTAGTTCATCGTTAGGGGTATAGGAATGAACAGATTTCTGTGCCTTAATTTTGTATCCCACAACTTTGCTGAATTCAGATATTAGTTCTAGTCGTTTTGGAGTGGATTCTTTAGGTTTTTTTATGTGCAATATCATGTCATTTGCCAACAGGGACAGTTTGACTTCTTCCTTGCCAATCTGGATGCCTTGTATTTCTTTGTGTTGTCTGATTGTCATGGCTAGGACCTCCAGTACTATGTTGAATAAAAATGGGGAAAGTGGGCATCCTTGTCTTGTTTCCAATCTTAGAAGAGAAGCTTTCAGCTTTTCACTGCTAAGCATGATGTTAGCAGTGGGTTTGTCATATATGGCCTTTATTATGTTGAGGTGCTTGACCTTTCTACACATTTTGTTGACAGTTTTTATCATGAATGGATGTTGAATTTTGTCAAATGCATTTTCAGCATTTATGGAGATGATCGTGTGATTTTTGTCCTTCTTTTTGTTGATGTGGTGGATGATGTTGATGGATTTTTGAATATTGTACCATCCTTGCATCCCTGGAATAAATCCCACTGGATCATGATGGATAATCTTTCTTATTTATTTTTGAATTCGGTTTGCTAATATTTTGTTAAGTATTTTTGCATCTATGTTCATCAGGGATATTTGTCTGTAGTTTTCTTTTTCTGTGGTGTCTTTGCCTGATTTTGGTATTAGAGTGATGTTGGCCTTGTAGAATGAGTTTGGGAGTATTCCCTCCTCTTCTACTGTTTGGAAAACTTTGAGGACAGGTATTAGGTCTTCTCTAAATGTCAAAGAAATTCAGCAGTGAAGCCATCTGGTCCAGGAATTTTGTTCTTGGGTAGTTTTTGATTTCTAATTCAATTTTGTTGTTGGTAATTGGTCTGTTCAGATTTTCTGTTTCTACCTGGGTCAGTCTTGGAAGGTTGTATTTTTCTAGAAAGTTGTCCATTTCTTCTAGATTATCCAATTTGTTAGTGTATAGTTTTTCATAGTATTCTCTAATAACTTTGTATTTCTGTGGTGTCCACACTGTTTTCCATTCTCATTTCTCATTCTGTCTGTGTGTGTAGGCTTTTTTTCTTGATAAGTCTGGCTAGGGATTTATCTCTTTTTATTTTCTCAAAGAACCAAATCTTGGTGTCATTAATTCTTCTCAATTTTATTTATTTATTTGCTGATATTTTTTATGTCCCCCCTTCTCTTGACTTTGGCCTCATTTGTTCTTTTCCAGTTTCATTGATTGTGTATTTACTGTTCATTTAGGATTGTTCTTGTTTCTTGAGATAGGCCTGAACTGCTATATACTTTCCTCTTAGAACTGTCTTCACTATGACTCACAGAAGTTGGGGCATTGAGCTGCTGTTTTCATTTGTCTCCATATATTGCTTGATCTCCATTTTTATTTGGTCATTGGTCCATTGATTCTTTAGGAGCATGTTATTAAGCCTCCATGCGTTTGTGGGCTTTTTCATTTTCTTTGTGTAATATATTTCTAGTTTCATACCTTTGTGAACTGAGAATTTGGCTGGTACAATTTCAACCTTTGGAGTGAGCAGTGTGTTGAAGTCTCCTAAAATGAATGCATTGCATTCTATTTCCCCCTTTAGTTGTTAGTATTGTTGTACATATTTGGATACTCCTATGTTAGATGCATAGATATTTATAATGGTTATATCTTCTTGTTGAACTGACCCCTTTATCATTATGTAATGTCCTCTTTGTCTCAGTAATTTCTTTGTTTTGAAGTCTATTTTGTCTGATACAAGTACTGCAACTCCTGCTTTTTTCTATTAGTTTCATGAAATATCTTATTCCATTCCTTCACTTGTAGTCTGTGTATATCCTTGGGTTTGAAGTGAGTCTCTTGTAGGCAGCATATAGATTTGTGTTGTTTTTTTATCCATTCTGTAACTCTATTATCTCCTGATTGGTGCATTCAGTCAAATTACATTTAGGGTGATTATCAATAAATATGTACTTATTGCCATTGCAGGCCTTAGGTTCATGGTTACCAAAGGTTCAAGGGCAGCTTCCTTACTATCTAACAGTCTAACTTAACTCGCTTATTACACTATTATAAACACAATCTAAAGATTCTTTTTTTTTGTTTGTTTTCTCCTCCTCTACTCTTTATATGTTAGGTGTCATATTCTGTACTCTGTGGATCCCTTGACTGACTTTCTGGGTAGCTGATTTTATTTTGCATTTGGTTAGTAATTAATTGGTCTGCTTCCTTTACTGTCATTTTATTTTCTCTGGTGACAGTTATATAGCCTTAGGAACATTTCCATCTAGAGCAGTCCCTTTAAAATACGCTGTAGAGATGGTTTGTGGGAGGTAAATTCCCTCAACTTTTGGCTTATCTGGAAATTGTTTAATCCCTCCTTCAAATTTAAATGATAATCTTGCCAGGTAGAGTGTTTTTGGTTTGAGGCCCTTCTGTTTAATTGCATTGAATATATCATGCCACTACCTTCTGGCCTGTAAGGTTTCTGCTGAGAAGTCTGATGATAGCCTTTTGGGTTTTCCTTTGTAGGTGATTTTTTCTCTCTCTCTGGCCGCTTTTAATACTCTGTCCTTGATCTTTGCCATTTTAATTATTATATGTCTTGCTGTTGCCTTCCTTGGGTCCTTTGTGTTGGGAAATCTGTGCACTTCCATGGCCTGAAAGACTATTGCCTTCCCCAGATTGGGGAAGTTTTCAGCAATTACTTCTTCAAAAAGACTTTCTATCACTTTTTCTTTCTTCTGGTACCCTTATAATGTGAATATTGTTCTGTTTGGATTGGTCACACAGTTCTCTTAATATTCTCTCATTCCTAGAGATCCTTTTTTCTCTCTCTGCCTCAGCTTCTCTGTATTCCTGTTCTCTAATTTCTATTTCATTTTCTGTCTCCTCTACCTCATCTAATCTGCTTTTAAATACCTCCATTGTATGTTTCATTTCAGCTTTATTTTTTTCAAAGTGTCTGTCTCTTGAATTCATCCCTTACATCTTGAATATTTTTCTGTAGTTCCATTAGCATGCTTATGACTTTATTTTGAGTTCTTTTCCAGGAAGATTGGTGATTTGTTTCACTGAGCCCTCTTTCTGGTGTTTGAGGTTTGAGGGATTTTGGATTGAACAAGGTTCTTCTGCCTTTTCATAATCCCTTTTCCATGAAATGTTCTCTTTTCCCAGATTTAGATTGTCTGGTGCAATCTTATTTCTGGTCACTCTTTTAGGATTAGTTGTATTTGCTGTATTTTCATATTATATGTGGTTTTGGGAGATTTCTGCCTTACTTCTCACACCGCCATATTTTTTCTGCCCACTTGTACCTTCTCTTATGCTCTTCCATTCTTTATGTAGATCTGAATTTCTGACCTATATCAGTTTCCTTCTCTCTGAAGAATTTTTTTAAACATATCTTGCAAGGCAGATCTATCAGTGATAAAAATTCCCTCAACTTTCAAGTGGAAAAAACTGTCCTTCATTTTTGAAGGAGAATTTTGCGGGATACAGAATTCTACTCTGGTAGGGTCTTTTTCCTCTCAACACTTTAAATATTTCACTCCACTCTTCTTGCTTACATGGTTTCTGAAATCAGATGTAATTCTTATCTTTGCTCCTCTAGAGCTATTTCCTTCCTCTGGCTTCTTTCAAGATTTTCTCTTTGATACATGCAGTTTTAATATGATATGTTGAGATATATATATTTTTTGGTATTTGCTTGATGTCCTCTGAGCTTCCTAGCTCTGTGGCTTGGTGTCCAATACTACTTTGGAGGCAATTCTTGGTCATCATTGCTTTAAATATTTTATGTTACTCCCTCTGCTATTGCCTGTATGTGTATATCACATATTTAGTAGCCCCTCAATTCTTGGATATCCTATTCCATTTTTTTCCTTTCAGTTTTGGGAGTTTCTGTTGACATAGCCTCTAGCTCAGAGATGCTTACCTCAGCCGTGCCCAGTCTACTACTGAACCCATCAAAGGCATTCTTCCTCTGTTAGTGTTTCTGATCTCAAGCAGTTCCTTGTGATTCTTAGAATTTCCATCCCTCTATTAATAAACAGAGCATTATTGGTTGTCCTTGCATGTTGTCTTTTTCCATTAGAGCCTTCACATAAAGTCAGTTTTTGTGAACTCTTAATCTGATTAGTTCCAATATCCCTGCCATATCGGAATCTGGTTCTGATGCTCTGTCTCTTCAAACTGTGGTTTTGCCTTTTAGTATGCCTTATGATTTTTGTGTTGTGGAAAGCTGGACATGATGTCCTGGATAAGGGTACTTGGTTCCCACAGAGGTTTCCACTTTGGTAAGTTGGGGTTCTTCGTATTTGCTTGTCTGTCCAATATAGGGGCAGTGTTTTGACCTGTGACCTCAATTCTCTAACAGATCTAAGAGTTCATTTTCTTTTTATCCAGGCTTTTACTTGTTAGGACAGAGCAGCAACTTCCAGGCTCCTTACATGCCAGACTGGAAGTCCTATACCTGTTTTCAAATGTCAACAATACATAAATTAAACAGAAAACCAAAGCTCTCCAATAAATATAACCACCTAATAGCTTGGTGTGTATGCTTCAGAATCTTCTTCTAGGCATGTAGGAACATGTATGTGCATGTGTACTTGTACAAAGACAGGACCTTACACAGCCTGCTCTACCCAGCGTCTCTTTGGTTTACTATGGATACAGATATAATTTATCTTGTTGCTACATAATGTTCCTTTATGTGGCATTATGTAAATTTAATCAATCCCTTCCCAAAAAGTATTAGTTATTTCAAAAATGAAATTTTGCTTTTATAAATAATATCACACTGAATATCCTTTTACATATAACTTTGCCTACTTGTGCACTTCCATGGGATAAATTTTTATAGGTAGAATGCTCAGTCAATGGTATATACATTATAATTTTTAAAACATATTGCTAAACTGCTCTCCAAAATTCAACTAAATTTCCCAAAACAGTGTTTGGAGATGGTATCCTGGGGTACTTCTAAATCTTTGTCAATCTGATCATGAACAAAGAATATCTAACCCGTGTTTGGTCTTATTATTATTACTAGCAAAGCTAAAAATTTCTCATGCTTATTGGCCATTTGATTTCTTCTTTAAGAATTGTACTATTTTTACTAGATTGTATAGGAGAGACTTATCTTTAAGAATGGAATGTAGAGAATAGTAAACTTAAACTATGGAAATCCTCAATCTTAGGTATTATTGTCAAAGTTATATGGCTCACGCGGGACATTCTATTTTACTTCACATTCGCCTGGTGAACACGTCATTTGCTTAGAATCTAATTCTACGAGGCTTGTGTCATTCGGAGGGAGTGAGCTGGTGAGTATCCGCCTCCATGTCCTTGATGAGATGAACACGCATCAGCACTATTCAGGCATGACATTGGTATGCAGAGCCATTACTCCCAGACCAGCTAGAAACCTATTAAAGCCCTGAGCCCAGATCTCAGCACAGTAACCAAGGAGGGAGCTGGAGAGCTTGGAAGGGGTTCAAAGGAGAGCCGTGAAGTTGATTAAGGGGCTTGAAAAATAAGAACTGTGAGGGAAGGTTAAAAGAACTGTGATTATTCAGGCCTGAAAATGAGTGAAGGCTGAACGGTGAATTAACAAGGGAATTCCAGTAAATAAAACTCGTACACAGTAGATGGTGGCTGGCTATTTTCTAAATGTGCTGAGAACTCTTGAAGAGAATTTGTACTTCAGAATCAGAAACTTAGTTATATGTTAAAAAAATTTTCCTGAGAGTAATTAAATTTTCTCAACACCAAAGGCATTTGTCCAATAGTTTAATGTTCGGGAAGGTATCAAGATGCTTTCAGATCAGTATGTTACCATCTAATGTACTATCATTATAAAGGAAGACTCTTGGATATAAAAGGGAAGGGGTGTGGGGGTGGGCAATGAGGAGAGAAGAGATGGAGAAACAGCACCTGCCACTGAAAAGGGGAAAGGAAAAAAGGAAGGACAGAGGAATGGGAGGACACAGGAGGGACAAAGTAAAGAAAAAGAGTGGAGCTGTTTTAAAAACATGTTTCTTCCTTTTTTATTGTTTGTACAGCGGATCCACTTAGAGATTCGTGTTGGAGAACATGACCTTGATGCAGCCATTGCTCAAGCAAAGGACAAAGTTAATGAAGTTAGTTTTAAGCTTGAACATCTAATTGAGCAAATTGAACAAATAGTCAAAGAACAAAACTATCAAAGGGTCAGTTTGCTTATTCAGCTTATTTTATCTCTTCCTGCCAGGAACATAATTTTTGAGACAAAGCCCTGAACCAAAGAAAGAATAAGCTGCCTGCTCTTTGGTCTTTCTCGCCGAGCTAGAACTGTGTGGACACACAGGGTGTAGGGAAGAGCAATCTCTCACTGTCTGCTGGACTGTGAGCTCCCTCTACGAAGGCTCATTCACCTTCGGGGTGTGAGCTTACAAAATGAGCAAGTGCTTCCAAACACACCACGCATTTTGAAGGGGCTCAGCATGCCCACTTCCTAATACTAATCTTGTTCTTGTGACATTTGTTTTCTGGGTCACTGCACTCTGTAGTCTCTGGCCAGATGTGGGCTCAAATCTGCCTCACTGCTGACTATGTCATTGCCAAGCTTCAGTGTCCTTACCTGGAAAATAAGATGAGTACAGGTGTGCTTGGCACAGTGCCCAGATTAAAGACTCAAATGATGGAAATCATCACTATTGGGTTATGATCATTCTGCTTGTTGGTGACAACATGTACATAGTAACAGATCAAATGTATCTTACATTTTGCACCAAAATACAGAAGTGTGCTTTGTAAGGTTGATTCTTACTTGTCTTTGGGTTAACAAACTCTGGCTTCACAAATCAGATACTGTACTTTGGTAAAAGACATTGATTGGGAAATATTAAATACCTTGAGTGCATATAGCACCTTCCCCTCAAATTCATACATTAAGTACTACACAAAACTAAACTTGCTTATTTCTCTTCTGCATAGGACCGTGAAGAAAATTTTCGAATGACCAGTGAAGATACAAATAGCAATGTTTTATGGTGGGCTTTTGCACAAACATTAATCTTCATCTCAATTGGAATTTTCCAAATGAAGTACCTTAAAGACTTCTTTATAGCTAAGAAGCTTGTTTAAAATGTTGATAAAGATAAATAACTGCTAATTTGCATAATGTTTGAGTTAATAAATCAAATACACTCATAAATGTGGATTACTTTTGAGACTTGGAGACTTCAGAGGTTGAAATTAATGTTACAGCATTGCAACACTGATAAAATGTCACTTTAACAATGTGGTTCCTGAGTTTGATAGATTAAGCACATCGTCCTTTCCTATTCTACACTTGGTAAAGACCAGCACTGTCCAAAAAAGTTGAATGTGGGTTACACATGTACACTTTACCTTTTCTGGTTGCCATAATCCTAGTGACCTATACTTAACCCAATGCATCAAAAATATTGCCTCTTTAACATATAATCAGCATAAAATTATTAATGAGATAGCATACATTCCTCCTTTGATAGAATGCTTTGGAAACCCAAGTGTGTTTTACACTCAGAGCACACCTCTACTTGGACCAGCCACATTTCAAGGGCTCACTGGCCACATGAAGTTCAAGCACACAGTACTGCACAAAGGGAGCATGTCCTTTCCCAGCTGCATTCCATTCAGAAAGAGCCATCCCGAATCTCTGCTTTTTCCTGTTTCACTGAAAGGCAGCAACTTTTCTCCACACAATTGCCCAGAAGCTTTCTCTAAACCGGGTTTCCCTACTTGGTCACCAATAGGCCTTGGAGACCTTCTGAGCACGTCCACAAGTGGAGGGAACCTCTGCAGGGAGGGGAGGGGCACAAGAGCATAACTATGAAAAGTAACTTCCATCTGTTTTCTTTAACTTTTAAAGGAGATAAGCTCATTGGAAGTTGCAAAAACAGTACAAAGAGTCCCTTCCCCGAGCTCCCCCCACCTACTATTTTTAAAAGCGAAACAACCTCCCCTAGTCAGGCCCTTTCGCATGCACATGTGAAAAGCAAGCAGAAGCCTCCCAGACCACCTCTCACGCGGTCCCCCAAGCCCCAGTCATACACCAACCTGGTTCCCCTGATCCACCTGGTACCCCTGTCCTGGTCTACCCAGTCCTTTTGGTTTCCACCACCCCTACGTCTGTCCGCCCGGGCCCCTGGTTCCTCCCTCCTGCTCTTCTGGGCTCCCTGCCCTGGCTCCCCTGTGCCCCTATTCCCTCCCCCCACCCTCCACCATGGTGGCCATTGAAGGTCCCTCGCCCTAAGCTCCCGGCTCCACCTGCCTCGTCCGTGTGGACCCTCCACCACCCCCACCCCGTTACTGTGGGCATGGGAAGCCACCTTGTCCACTCCTCCTTGGTGCGCTCAACCAAACCGGGGCACGCCCAGGATCCCTGCGGCGGTGACCCCCACCACTACCACCACCGGCAGCCCCCGACCCCTGCGCCCCGCTGAGAGTCTGGAGACTCTGCCTCCTCGCTCAGTTCTGCGCCTGCGTCCGCCCTCCAGGGGTACCTGTGCAGCTCTGACAGGGGCACCGTCCCCAGGACTGGGCTCCGAGGGCATGCTGCCGCCCAGGGCAATCACCGGGACGGCCTGGTGGAAAGAGGGGGCCAGGTCCTCGGTGCCTGTTCCTCTTCTCCATGTCCAGGGACAACCCGCAAGAAGAGCCCTTCTCACGCCTACCTCCCCTCTCGGCGGGTACCCTCCCGCGGCGGTTTCGGCGGGAGCGGCGCTCGGCGCGGGTGCGCAGGCGCGGATTGCGCGCGACCGTCTGCGCAGACGCAGCGCCCCCTGCCCACGCGCGCAGGCGCCCCACCCCCACCCCGCGCGGAGGCCTGGTTCTCCTCGCGTCGGGCCCTCGGGCGGCTCGCGGCGGCGCGGCACGCACCCCGGCCCGGCATGGCCTGCTGGGTGTTCTGTAACCGCTGCTTCCAGCCGCCCCGCCGGACCTCGAGCTTCAGCCTGACCAGCTGCGGCCACGTGTACTGCGACGTCTGCCTGGGCAAAGGTCAGGCAAGGTCAGGGCTGGCTGGCGGGGGGCGCGGCCTCGCGGTCCTCGAGTGGCCGCCGCAGCCGGGCGCTCCGGGCGCGAGCGCGGGGCGGGAAGGCGCCTCCCACCGGGCCCGAGGGGCTGAGCGTCCCGGCGCCCAGGCCGGCCGCGGCGGGAGGCGGCGACGGCCCCGCCGAGGTTCAGGGGTCCTGCAGCCGGCGGAGACAGGCCTCCAGGGGGCCCGGCCCTGTACCTCTGGGCAGGGGAGACCATTGGGTTTAAGCAGTGACCTGGTAGGGGTATTTTTCTTTCTATTAAGCTTCTTATTGAAGTACAGTTAATTTTTGGACAACATGGGCGTAGCTGCACTGGTCCACTTACAGGATTTTTTTCAATAAGCGTATTGGAAAGTTTATTGGGAACGTGTGACAATTTGAAAAATTGTTTTCTCCAACTTATTTTAATAATGTGGTATGTAACCCCTACAACAAAATATGTTAATTGACTGTTGTGCCGAAGGCTTCGTAGGCTGTTAGAAAATAAGTTTTTGGGGAATCAAAAGCTACGCACAGATTTTTGTGAGGGGCTTTGGCACCCCACTGCATGCCATTCGACAGTCAGCTGCATAAAGTTTATGCAGGAAAAAGGAATAAGTACGAAAACAGTGAATTTCAGAGTGAACTTACCTGTGAGACCAGCGCACACGTGGGGAGGCTGACCAGCACCACCCCTCCGCAGCCCACCAGGGCGTTGGCAGGGGCGCACTCCCTCTGTGTCTGGCTGCGCGTCTGCATCAAGTGGTGAGCCGCATCCGTGCGTCTGTGTGTGACTGCAGCCGCCCACCTCGTGCAGCACAGCGTACACTGCATCCGGCACCGGTTCTGCCTCTGATGGGCGTGCGCATTGTTTCTAGTTTCTGTCGCAGAGTGCTCTGGGGACCGCTCTGTTCATGTCCTTGGGTGAATGTAGACGTTTCGGCTGCCTGTGCACCAGGGAGCAGAGTTGCTGAGTCTCAGATGTGTATTGAAAAAGGCGAATGTCTGGTGTCCAGATGACGCGATCGCTTGAGAGGGTTGCTGTGGGCGAGGTTGGGCAGGTGAGCAGTGGGGGGCTAGGGGCAGCCCCTTGGGGAAGGTTGGCAGAGTCAGCAGAGGTGTGTCCGAGAAGGCAGCAGGGCAATCGCTGGGGCCACACAGAGCACTGGCGAGCAGCTGGTGCGTGCACACGCAGCTCATGTTTGGACATTGAGGCACAGGAGAGTCGTCCGCGCCATCCAGAGAGGGTGAGGGGCTGGGGGTCAAGCTGGCCAGAAATGCATGTGGGGAGCCACTAGCATGGAGATGAGAGGGAAGGTAAGAGTGAGGGGAGGCAGAGGGTGGAGGGAGCTGGAGCAGGTCACCGCCTGGAGAGGAGCCTTTCTGAAGAAAGTGGGTGAAGGCAGCAGAAAGCTCTTGTGGACAGAAAGTAGCCGTGTCTAGCCAGCGTGGCAGAGAATCGTGGTTTGGAGGTGCCGTGGTCTTGGTGGCATGTGTGAGCCCACGTGTTTCCATGGGGATGCTGGGCAAGGGTGTGGGGGAAGGGCAGAGCGTCCAGCCAGGAGGCGGCAGTCCCCCGTGTGGCCTGGGCAGGGCCAGGGACCTGCTCTAGTGGCTGAAGCAGGTTCCAGTATTACAGGTCACTCCTCTAAAAGCTGCAGATGCCACAGACAGGAGGTGACAGGGCCTGGAGGCTCTGGCAGAGCACCGAGGTAGCTCCCTGGCTATCCAGTGACCCACTGCTCAGAGATGAGCTCTCCTTAAGCTCTGGAGTATCCTTCCAGGCTTTCCCTATAGATGGAGACTTTTAAGACAAAAATGATGGTGCATGTATACAGTTCAGTAACCTTCTATTCATGGGACGTGGACCTCTTTCCACATTAAAGTAAGTCTATCGTTTTTAAAGCTGCACGATATATCTTAGTTGCTGTACCATGGTTTATTTAACTAATTTCCTAGTAAAAGTCATTCACATTTCCTAATACTTGGCTGTTTAACCTCACCTGTCCACTGCTTGGATTTTCCTTTGGGGGCATCCCAGGGGTACAGTGCTAGCCTGGGGTGGACATGGTACTCCCAGATGCCCTTGAGGGGCAGCTGTGCGGCGTCCCAGCCCTGGAGGGAGGTGGGCGGTCTCCCTGTGTCTGCAGCCCTTGTCCACAGCCTGGGCTTCCTTCTCATGCATTCCTGGTGGCTGGCACTTCCGAGGACTGCTGGTTTGGGCCCCACCTCCATTGCTGGAGTGACTGTTTCCATGGGTTTGTGAGCGCCCTCCCTACGTTAAGTATCGGCTTGCCTCTCAGGGCAGTGGCTCCCTCTCTGCATGTCCATACCTCCCCCACCCCCAACAGAGCTCTTAGGTTTTTAGGGGTCAATGCTGCTGGTCTTGGGCTCCACAGCACCTGGCTGTGATGGTCACAAGGGGAATTTTCTTGCTCTGGAATCTGCAGTAGAGACGTGGAGGGTGGGTAGTTTCCAGGAGGGCGACCTGAGCACATCTCAGGAAGAGGGCAGAGGAGGCAGCTGCGCAGGCTGGGGGACGGGGACCCACTCGTTCCACACAAGGACCCCTCCTGTGCTGTGGGTGAGAGGCAAGGGGACACAGCTGGAGGGTAGACTTGGCCTGGTGGGGCATCTCCCCCAAGAGGGAGAGGCGGGAGATGCAGGCAGGCCCCAGCTCAAGAAGTGATGTGAGGGGTGCATTCAAGCACTCGCATGGGGAAGTGGGACGCCCGGGGAGAGCAGAGGGCTGCCCAGCAGTGTTGCAGGGCCAGCAGAGTCGGAATCCACATGTGCACTGTGACTCCGCTGCCCAGCTCCCTGGCATTCCCCCTGGTTTTTAGCATCCCTGGGCCAGACCAGCAGGAGAGACAGCCCAGGTCTGGGACCTCAGCATGGACGGGTCGGCCCCAGCCCCAAGCTGCTCAGTGAAAAGGAGAGTGTGAGGGCCCCGCAGAGCCCAGAGAGAGAGGCTCCACTCCCACAGGAGGGGCTGGGAGCAAGGGAAGCGCTGTGGGCTTCCTGGGGACTCGGGTGCACCAGCGTGCAGGGCCTGGGTGTCCGAGAAGGGTCCAGTGTGAGGCAGGCAGGGTATGTGAGGCTGGAACTGGTGTCCAACCCCGTGGACAGCAGGTGATGTGGTGCCAGCGTTCCTGCAGACCTGGGCAGAGGCCCTGCAGAAGGGCAGGTGTGTGAGCAGGGTCAACGGGCACGTGGGGAGCCTCTAGTGCTATGGTCCTAGCGCTGTCCTGCCGGAGCCAGAGCATGTCGACTCTCCCAAGTGCTTACCCGGGGCTGCTGCGTGAGCCGGTCAGTGCTGCCCGGTAGGGGGGGGTGCGCTGGACAGAGCCACCTGTTGTGGGGTGAAGGAGCTGCTTTCTTTTAGAATAGTTAAGACTTTAAGACTCCACTGTTAAATCTAATTTTAAGAAATACCTGGGGTATTTAAGTATTGTTGATCTTAGTCACTATTTAGGGGTGTATTTGCAAAGCAGGGAGAAAAGGATTGTTAGCTGTATGAATCTTTTCAACCATATACATACCCATATCTCATCCACTCTCTGTATGTGGAAAAACTTAGATGCTCAAATTCTGGGTGTTTCTTGGAAAAGTAAGTCTGTGCATGTGTATTAAAGGGGAGATGCACTGTAACCTGATCACACTTACTTTGCTTTCACAGGTAGAAAGGGTGAATGTCTGATCTGTAAAGTCCCTTGTCATACGGTCTTACTTTCAAAACATGTAAGTGGAAATGTGTAGTACCTGAATATTAATCACACAGTTTCCTTCTAAACTTGAGATTCAGTGTTGAGTCATTTGTGATGTCTACAGAGTCATTCACTCTGATGTCATAGATCTCAAGGTTCCTGAGTAAAGGACGCTGAGGGCGCATTGGGCACCCCAGACCACTGTCCTCTCCCGCACATGCCCTGTTGCTGCTGTGCCGTGCCTGGGGTGCAGGCTGCAGTGGGCTCTGGTTCCTTGCCTGAACTGTGAGCTGTCGGCTGTCCTACGGTTTCTCTTTCACTACTCAGTTACTCCTCTGACCCATGTGTCTTCTAAAAGCACATTAGTTAACTGAGCAGTGGGTGGGAACTTTAGTTAACTGCTTGTACTTTTGTTGAAGTGTATAAAGAAAAGTGTGCATATTGTAAGTGGGCAGCCCAGTGAATCCTTCATGGTCTGAACACAGCCGACACTCAGCGCTGGAGAACAGCTTTACGTGGCCCGGAGGTGATGGCATATCCCTGCCTGGCCTCTCCCACAGCCCTCCCTTGCCCCAGCCCCTCGGCCGCTCCTCCAGAGATCCCCCCCAATCCAGGTTTCCCCCCACATTTAGTGCTGTCATTTCAGTGGAATTTGGGGAGCACAAGGAGGAGGTAAATGGTGGGCCCACAGGGCAATCTTGACACCTGTTTAAAGCTTATGGTGCAAACAGAGCAGCCTGGGAGGCACGGCGCCCCCCCAGCCCCTCGCGCACCCTGGTCTGTCTGGAGCTCCCCCAGTCACACCGTGGGGCCATGGGCACCTGGCCTTTGTGCTGGCGGTGGAGCTGCAGGGTGGGCATCCCTGCACCAGCGACTGGGAATAGGCAGATGCTATTTCTTAGGCCCTTATTTTCTTCTTAAGTGCCATACGTTTGCCTTGTATGTGACTCAGCATGTACTTGGGATGGCACAGGCTGCCTTGTCCTCCCCGCTGAGTCCAACCTTTCCTCGTGCTGGCCCCCTTAGCCTTGGTGCTGCCTTCTGGTGGCACCCAGAGCCCTTAGCCCTGTCCTTCCTTTCCTGGAGGAAGCAGGGCTGCCCCTCACCTGCCTCCACTGCTAGGTGGCCACGCTGGAGTCGGGTGCACAAGGTGCTTGTCGCTTGTGTCATCCATGGTCGATTGTAGATCTCGAGCCATTGCTCACTGAGCACGTGTTGAGGCAGTGCCTGGACAGCCACTCTTCTTTCAGACTGACTGGCACATCCAAGCATTCTTCATGGGCATCGACAGGCTGTGTAAGAAGTACTCAAAGGAGACCTCGCAGGTGCGTGGGCCACCTCTTGCTCAGGTAACTCCCATTCTGGCGGTTGCTGGAGACGGGGTGTTGGGACAGCCCAGGTGAGTCACCGCAGAAGAGCTGGGATGCTTTGCTCACTCTGGAAACAGTCCCTCCCTGGGGTTGGCAGGTGGCTCTGCCTGGGTCCACACTGCCTTCACCATGACTGTCTGCAGCCTGCCCCACTCTGTTGGCTGGGTCTGCCTATGCTGTGCTCAGGACACGCTTGTTGGACCAGGACGCCCCACTGATCCTCATTTGAGGGACGGGCCTTAGAATTTTGGGTTTGGGAGTCCAGATCAGGGCTTTCTAGATTTAGGGAGCAGGCTGCTTGGGTAAGCTGTTCTTTTCCTGGGGCCTCTACTCCAACACACCCCCGGCCCCCAGCGCTGTGGAACTGTCCCTCCCAACCTGTCCCCCTGTAGCTTGCCCCTCCGTTTCCCCTCTGCTCTATGCTTTTTGCATGCCCTGCACCCCAGCCTCTACTGTCATGAATGGTTCCCACCCAGCTGCAGCCCATGGTGAACTCTATGGATGTCACTAGATGTCCAGTCCAGTGAGCTGTCTGGGAGACTGCCCCTCAGAGAAGGGTGCTTGTCCCTCTTCTGTTAACCATGTGGCCCCCATGTCCGTGTCGCCGCCTCCCACCTGCTCTCCACGGAAGAGGCGGAATGAGGGAGCATCCAGGAGCCGCCTCCAGCTGAGGTCCTGCTCTTAGGGCAGCAGGCAGGGGAGACCACTGCTTGCCTCAGCCACTCCCAGCACTTGGTTGTCTGCCTGCTGGCTGTGGTCAGCCAGCCTGCCAAGACCATCCCCCCGACAACCTGGGTGCCTATGAGGTCACAGCTGTCCCCATCTACAGTTAGCCTCATAGTCCTGGGGAGCACAGTGTGGGCACAAGGCGAGCTCCGGGGGGACCCATCACCCTCACCGCGGTCACAGTGGCCCTGAAGCTGCCCGTGATCGTGAACGGTGGGAGGTCTTTACACCCACAATGTTCAGAACCCCGGCAGCTGGGCTCCAGGGAGTACTTTTGGGGATACAGGGTTTCCAGCAGTCCTGCAGGGCCTTGTGCCATCTCCAGGGAGGCAGGGCATGGGGCGGGCACCATGGAGGCAGCTGACGACAGTGGCCTCCCTCCCCAGCTCTGGGCCACGACCCATCTCCCAGGTGCAGAGGCCATGGCATGGGCGTCATCACAGCTCACCAGCCTGTTGGGCTTATTTTTATTTTTAAATGAATTAGTAGTTTGATTTCTGTCAGCATTACCTTCCTATTGGGCAAACATTGACAGATAGAACCTACAGGACAGAGCCTATGTGGGCCCTCAGTTACTTCATGAGCATAAAACCAGCCTGAGCCCAAAGCTGGGGCTCCCCTGGTACCTGACCAAGGCTAGGTCACATCCATGGCAGGTTCTTCCCTGGAAACTGCCTGCCAGGGTCTTTGGGCCCCAGTGACCCTTCCCCATCTGGTTCGGAAAAGCGAACACCATCCTTTCCAAGATGACCTGAGGCGGGCTGTGAGCCCGGGATCCGTGGCGGGGGCTGCGCAGGTGCCCCCCCGTGGAGGGCAGCAGGCGCCGCGGACCCCTCGGGCTTCCCCAGGCCAGCTCTGCCCACCAGCCGCCCTTGCATGGGCCTTACCTGCATCATCACATCTCTGCTCTGGCTCCTGGATGCCCCCTCATTCCTTGACCACCAGGGCTGGAAGCAGATCCACTGGCAGAGGCCAGCACACTGGCTCTCGCCACAGTCCTCATTCACAGGCAGCCCCAGGTGATAGCCCCAGGCCCGCCCACCTGTCCAGGGGCCTTGCAGAGGCCCGGTTTCCTGAAGGGCCATCCTGAGATCCTGCCCAGATGCTGGTGCTGGGAATTTGGACCCTGCACGAAGACAGAGGTTTAGGGGTCATTGTGTGGTGGTCCTCTTCCTGCCGAGGGAGTAGAGCACAGAGGGATACCATCGAGGAGACAGGGTGTCAGCCTCTGAGACTGTGGCATGAGGTCGGCCCAAACCCCTCCCAGCTGCTCATGGCCCCACCTCACTGCCCTACACAGTGTGGCAGGGAGCAGGAAGGAGGAGCAGGTCACAGGTTGATGTAGGTGGGCTTCGTCTCGCCCAGAAGCAGACCCAAGGAGCTGCAGGGCTTGAGAACCATCCTCATGTCAGGAGGGCTTGGGGAATGTAGCTGTGTGACAAGGATTCCTGGGGGCGGGGAGGGGGGCGCATGGAGGCAGGGGACAGAACCTGTGTCCACCAGCCCTCCCCACCGTGGACGTAAGTGTCCCTTGTCTCATGGAGAGGAAGCCCATGTGATTTGTGTTCCACACCCTGAGGGCACGGAGCCCCTCAGCAGACACAGGAGCCAGGCTGGTAGGACGTGAACTCCTGACTGCAGCCTGTCTTCTGGAGGTGGCCGTGACTGGGGGTGGGGTGCTGAAGGATGCCTGGGCTGGCCCATGTGCTTTGCTTAGGGTCCCACGTGCCTCGGGGAGTGCCTGCCACCCCTTCTTGTTGTGGGCACTAGCAGGGTCTGGGAGGGAGTGCGAGTGGTAGATGCTGCCATCAGCCATATGCAGGGCACAGGTTCAGGGGCCTTCAGCAACTGCAGGCCCCTGTTGTAGGAGGATGGCTGGGGGGTCATCACCCCTGTGAGGTAGCCCTTCCCTCCCTCGTGTGAGTCACGGGGTGCTCTCCCTGCTCAGGCTTGCACTCTAGGAGCCCAGCCCAGACCCCGTGCACCACAGGCATGGGCTCCCGGGGAGGGAAGATGGCTGTGGTGCTGGGCTCTCGGGACATCTCAGCTCTGCCTGCCCCTGCTTGGCTTTGTGCCCCTCATGCCTCCCTCCCTCCTGGCCGCTGCCCAGGGTGCAGTTTTAAGGCATTCCCGTTAGGTCAGAGGCCATTTGTGACCCAGTTGCTGCTGCCAAAGGGACGTGCACACTTGATTGACCTGCGTGGGCGTGTCCTGGCCGATGGCCAGACCCGGAGTGCCCCTGAGGCCGCACAGTGAGGCAGCAGCCTCAGTGCCCACGCTGCCGCAGGACTCGCTGCCCAGCTTGCAGGCACTGGAGTACGCTCTGCCGCACACAGCCATCTGTGGTTGGCTGTACCGAGCATCTACTCCGGGCACAGAGAGGTGGCCAGCAGCCCTGGCCCAGCGGGGCCCACATCCGGGCAGGTGGGCCAAGTGCAGTGCGCTTCGGTGCTCTGCTCAGAAAGCGCCTCCCAGCCTCGGTGCTCAGGACGAAACGCAGGTTGTTGTGGCCACGTGCCCTCGTCAGCAGCTGACATGTGTGTCTTCTCAGATTTCAGAGTTTCAAGACAAACACAGGAAAAGACTGTTGGCCTTCTATAGAGAAAAGGTAAGTCCAGCCGACTGGCCGCTTCAGGAAGGGCTGACCTTGGGTTCTCGCCAGACACATCACCCGCTGGTGGGTCTTACAGGCAGTGACTACTGAGCTGACGCGTGCCCTGCTTCCCACACGGCTGCCGATCAGTCATGCAGCCTCTTGGAACCCAGCTGTGGTCCCTGGGGTATCTGCACTGATGCCCCGTGACCCCAAGTGCCCTAGGCTCCTTTTGTAAGCAGCTGGTTGCTCTGAAAGGAAGTTTGAGGTGCTGGTTTGTTTCCTCTTTAAATATCCTCCCCGCTTGCTCTAAGCTAAGTGGAAGGAAAACAGCATCATCATTCTGGAGCCCCAGTCTGACTTGGATTGAAGACTCCTGGTGGGGGGCGGCCGAGGGCTGGTGGGCTCAAGCAGGGGGCACACGGGAGTAGCCAGCTGGGTATGGCGGGGTGCACGCCATGGGACCCGCCTGCAGGAATAAGCCCCTCGGAGTGTGGCATGCAGCCTCCACTTAGCACGGGTCCAAGCCTTGACCACCAGGGCTGGGAGCGGATGCACTGGCAGAGAGTGTGGGACAGCACCCCTGACTCCCACTGTGGCTCGCGGTTTGAGATGTTCAATGGGTCGTGTGTCCAGTGAACTGCCCCTTGGCACAGCGGCCCACTGACTGGACACCTGTCGTGTTTAGATTTCTAAGCTGGAAGAGTCCCTCCAGAAGTCAGCGCTGCAAATAGAGCAGCTGCAAAGGTAAGCTCTCCTCGTGGGTGCACGAGGCTGCTGGCATCTGGTCCTGGGCTCTGAGGTCTTACCCCAGACCGAAGAGCGCCAGGAGGGGCACTTTGATTCTCTAGAACCGTCTGTCCGGGCAGAGCTACGGCAAGGAAAAGGGAGAGGAAATAGGAAAAGGCACAAACGGGTCCCCTGGTGGGGGCCCTCCTGTGAGGGCTCCCTGCTGACTCCGGGACCCACACTGGGGACTCTGCCCCCAGGCCCAGGCCCAGCAAGATCTGCCTGCGTCTGGTGGTCCGTGAGCACAGGCAGGGCCGCCAGTCCTGGCTGGCAGTGCTTCCCGACTGGTTAGCACCTGGCACACCTCCAGGGTCCTGATGCGCTCAGTGGGGTCCTGTTTTATGAGATATGATAGTTTTCTATTAAACTCTTTAATGTGATCAATGTTAACAAGTCCCAATTTGGTGGATTGCGCATTAACTCAAAGTGGATGGCCCTGCAAAGCTGTTGTCTGCCCAGCTGGTCAAGCGTGCAGCCCATGTGAACACTTGCTTCCTGGCCATCTGGGGGCCGCAGGCTGGAGAAGGAACTGGCGGCCTGTCACACTGTTTCTGCACAGGCCCTGCCAGCGGTGAAAGGGGTGCCCATGTGCTTTCCTGTGAAGGTGACTCCAGGGTCAGCAGGCTACCTGAGGGCTGCTCGGGGCGGCAGTGATGGCCCGGGCTGAGGACTCTCACAGCCTCAGAGGACTGAAAACGCACTGCAGCAGGAAGCCTCTAGGAGACTTGACCTTTGTGTATAATTTGCTCTTTCTGTGGAATCATATTTTCCATCGGTTCTGGGAAATTCCCAGTCATTATCCTTCCAAATGATGCCCTTGCACCTGCTTCTGCAGCTCTGGTGGGTCTGCCCACTCTGTGCTCCCAGCCTCCTGCCCCAGCGCCAGCCTGATTCCCTGCTCAGCCCCCACCGCACACCTTCCCCCGTAGGTGTTTTTCAGCTGCTCTGCTGCATGGTGCTGGAGTATTCCTGGCCATTTTTGCCATCGTATGCTTGCTTATTTTTGTGTCCCAGGCACCAGGTTCCCATACCTGGTGTCCTCGGACTCTCTAGTGGGGCACTTCGCCATGGTGGTGATGGCTGCGGGGTTCTGCTGACCCCCGTGCACTCTGCCAGTGGCCTCGCTCGCCCCAGACCACCCAGACACCCTCCCCTGTGCCCAGCAGGCAGCAAAGCTCGCTTTCCAGAGGCTTTTGGAAGCAGGAACATGAGCCCTTCAGAGGAGCTGGGCCAGCACCTGGGAAGCTGTGGTTCCCTCCCGCCTTGGCCAGCCGGTCTGCACGGCTCTGGGCCCTGGCACGTCAGTGAGCCACAGGCCCAGAGCGTGTCCTCAGGCAGCCTCCTGGGGCAGAGAGGAAACACGAGGGGAAGATGAGATGAAGGAGGGGAAGGGCGGGGGACCCGGAGAGCCCATGGCCGTTTAGCCTCTCATACTGGAATCACTTGAAATTAAGAGTTTCCAGTTTAGTCAATACATTTTCTCCATCGTGTAGCACGAGATCAGCACAGCAGACAATTTTCAGCACCGGGAAAATCCCAGCTTCAAGTGAGTGAAGTGAGGCCTGGGGGACAGAAGGGGGTGGCCGCAGTACCCCAGGGCGCTGACACCAGATTTTTCCTCGCAGCTCCTCCCGCTGAGCTAAGAGGACATCTGCTCCTGGCCCCTGACGCATTGGCCTCTGGAAGGTGCGTGTGCCCAGTAGGAGCGGCCTGACCAGCAGTCTGGCCCTGCGAGGGCTGGGGTGCACAAGCCCTCCTCCCTGCACCCCACAAGCCGGTTACGGGTGGGGAGAACACCCCTGTTTCTCGCCTTCTCTGCAGCTACCCTCCCCTCACTCGGCTCCACCAGCAGGTAGGCTGACCCAGTGCGGCCCATCCTGGCGGCCCACGGGTTGGCTTGGGAAGGTCCCATGGGCATGGCTTTGGGACCCTCTGTGCACTTGACAGGGCAGCCAGGGAGGAGGTGCAGGGACAGACAGGAGGCCCACAGTGCAGCCGGGCTGGTGGCCCCTGACCCACCTGAGCCCCTGCCATGGACGGTCATGCCCGTGTTCCTCCCCCACTTTGGTTTCTTCTTGAAGTGGTTGGAGTTGAGTCCGAGTGCAGACAAGGGCAGCGGGAGGTCCGCGCCCCCTCCCTTGCTCCCTCAGCTCCCGTCTGGCAGCTTGGCCTTGCATTTGGTGCCCTGCTGCCTCCTTTGTCCTCTTCCTCCTGCTGCCCCCTGTTGGCATGGGGCTGATCCATCAAGGAGCTAACGTTTACTGAGCCCGGGTCACGCAGCGGAGCGCCACCCAGCCGTCCCTCCTCCAGCGGCCCTCAAGGCAGTGCGCCGAAGGCCCTGCTGCAGGAGGAGGCTGGACTGGGCCTGGAGCCGGTTCCGCAGCTTGCCAGGGCCGACGAAGGGGCTTCCGTGTTTGCAGAGAGCTACGTAGGTGGTGTTGGACACACTGTGCATCCAGTGAGCGTTTAAGGAGGGAGACGAGTCACCAGATCCTCAGGGAGGCTCTGACGGCATCAGGAAGCCAGAGGGAGGCTGGGCATCTGCTCGGGGTCTTGTTTCTGTTTGTGCCGCTCCGGCTTAGCTGATCCCAGGCCAGTAAACATATCCCACTGTTTCCTTAACAGAGTGGAGTCCATGGAAGTTGACCTCACTCCTTCCCCGATGAGAAAGGTGAGTGCGTCGTGCCTTGTGCCACTGTCCCCACATAGTTAGAGCTTAACAGTTTTTCTCAGCACTAATAAGCAGAACTGTTCAGGTAATTGCAGACCAGTCATACACTGTGTCTGAGTGTGGCTAGGCCATGCCTGAGTGAGTCGGGGCCATTTCAGCAGCCTGCTCCCATTCCACGAGGGGCCATGGCTACCACAGGAGGGAGACAGGACAGTGGGCCTGCTGGCGTGGGAGATCGGCAGCCTCCACCTGGGTCAAACCAGGGTCAATCCCATCAGCTCCAGTGGAGGGGGTACAGAGAAGGTATGGGCCCTGGGGGTGGGGCAGCAGCCTGCAGGAAGCAGAACCAGGGGAAGTGGGAAGTGTGGCCCTGCACTGCCCAACCAGCAGGGCACCAGCTCTCACTCCCTGGGCAGTTCAGAAGAGGGGGGGGAGCAGTGTGTGCCTCCTGGGAGGGGCGGGGACGGCTCCGGCCTGGAGCACAGGGCAGGGTCGCTGGTCCACAAGTGCTCCTTGGTGCCTGCGATGCGCGTGTCTTGCACGTTGCCTTGAGAGGCGACGCACGGAGTTGCCCTCTTGCTCCTGTGCGTGTAGGCTGTCTTCCTGGTGGCCACTGTGTGCAGGCTGGTCTCTGAGAATGACGCTTGGTGGGGGGAGCGGGGGCTGGACTCCAGGGGAAGGAGGGCATGCAGAGCCACAGAGAGTAGGATGAGATCGCCCCTGGGCTGTGGCGTGAGGCTGCGCCTCCCTTCGTGTCCAGCTCACCGCCCCAGGCTGCCCATCCCTCCAAGCAGCGGGCCATGGACACACCTCCTCCCTGCACTGGGCACCCTTGGGCCCAGCCTCCAACCCCTATCTGCTGGCCTTTGCTTCCCAGAGGCTGGACCCCAGCCTCAGCCCTGCACAGCCTGGTCCGTGACTGAAGGCTGGCACATAGTTGACTCGCACGTCATCCGGTACCACCAGGAGACTCTGTGGACAAGGGGCCAGAATCCTGTGAGCTGTTCGGAAGCCCCGATGTGAGGCTCTAGGGCAGATGTCAGCAAACGTCTGCTGGGGGCTGGGTGGGCTGTGGACCAACCTCTGTGTCAGCTCCCCACTTCTGGCAGGAAGGAAGCAAGTGTACGGCTGTGTCCCAGCAGAGCTTCATTAATAAAAACTCTTTCAACAGAAGCTGGCTGTGGGCCGTGGTTGGCCGGCCTGTTCCAGAGCAGGATGCAAGTCTTCAAGGGAAATTTGTCCGCTGTTTGCCTCCCAAATGTCCCGTCCGCGTGGAGTGGGCGCCTGTGGGGGCAACCTAGGCTAGAGCTTCCTCAGGCTCCTAAACGGGGCTGACTGAGAGCTGCCTCCTGGGACCCCGTGCTGAGGTTCCAGGGGGCCACCCCAACGGCACGAGTCTGCAGCAGGTGGTGGGGTGGAGGGCGTCACTGCCTGCTCTTGAGAGGAACGAGAAGGGAGCTCCAGCTCCTGCCGTGGGGCTGCCCAGAGCAGGTGTTGTCTGGGTGGTCTGGGTGGGGAACCTACCCCAGGGGATTTCTCAGAGGTGGGTGGCACCACAGGGGCATCATTGGTGTGGGTGGGCTGCTGGGCAGCAGGGCAGAGCACCGCAGCACCTGCCTCGTGAGCCCTTGTGAGAGCAGCCTAGGGCCTGAGCCTCCTGGCCGCCCCGGAGTGCAACCTGGCTGGTTTTCCAGGACCCCTCCCCCCCACTGCCCTGTGCTGACCCCCAAAGAGGGACCCCCTCTGGGACCCCCAGAGAGGAGGCAGAGATGCAGAGCCTGCTGCCTACCCCCAGGCCTGCCACCCGCAAACAAAGACGGAAACACTGGTGTGTGGGGGCAAGGATGCAGGCCTCCAGGTCAATGAGCACAGGGCTCCGTGGTGCCCGAGGGGCGGCATTGACGAAGCCCACTGTTCTCACAGTAAAATAGGGACCTTCGTATATGAAGGGAGTACATACTTTGTTCAGCTCACTAATTTACAAGGGAAGCCATTAAATGTGTGTGCTGGTCTAATGAGGATCCACAGAGCAAGCGGCAGAAACAAACGTGAGTGCCTCAGAGCCCGGGGCGGCAGACTCTCCGGGACAAGGAGACCAGCCCGTGGCCCAGGCAACCTAGAAGGGAGTTCCACACACCCACTCTTTCTGCCTGTCCCAGAATCGCCCATGCTTTCCTGACATCGGGGATTCGGATCTTTGCAGCACCTTCATTCTGTGGCCGGAAAAGCTCTCCACGGAGAGCACGTGACTGGGAGGCGCAGTGCTGCTGCGTTTGGTTGCATCCCCAGAGCCGGGCCCGGCCTATGTTCTAGGTACATGGGGCCTGGGGGCCTGGCAGGGGACAAAGGCAGCTGTGCCGTCTGGGAACATCTAGGAGGCCGTGGGAAGAGGGTGTGAGTGCCGGCTGCACGTCAGACGTGCTGCTCCGAGTGGCCGTCTGCCATGTGGGCCATTGCCTCTTGCTCCCCCGTGACCTCCTACCACCATGTAGAGGCCTCCACCCTTGAAGCCATGCTCCCCAGAACGCTGCCAAACCTGGGCCTTCCCCGAGGTGCCTTGGCCTCCCCGTGCTGCCACAGTGGCCCAGCTGCCTGGCAGAGCCTCACTCTGTGGGGTCAGAGTGGCCACTGAAGTCCTCAGTAAGCTGAGCGGAGCAGGCAGTGCCCCCAAGTCCTAGACAGTAGCTCTCAAACGCGCTCCAGAAAGCAGGTCCTGGCCGGGCCCGGCAAGGTGTTCACAGAGCTGTCACCCCATTCCCACAGGGCGCCTGTGCCTTTCCCCAGGCCTGGCCTCTGTGTGGCCACCACGCTGGCACTCTGGGTCTGTAAATTCTTTTTGCTTCACCTGCTGAATTTTCCCTGAATGGAGGACCCAGGAGGTGGCTCAACTGAAACAAATCCTTTCCTGCTGGAAGCCAGCGTGAGAAGAGCTGTGATTCTAAGCTGGCGAGCAGCTTCGCCCTCAGTGATGCAAGTGTTTCTGTTGAAGTTTCAAATACTGTGTCACTTGGTCAGAGTTGGCGTGAAGTGGACACACGTGGCAGTGATGGATAGAATGAGGCAGAGGCCAGGAAGGGACAACCCCTGTGGAAGGCCATGAGGAGGCGTGCCCGCTGTGGCTGTGGGCTTGCACGTGGCCTGGGCCCCCTGAGTGAGCGCCATCCAGTCACCTGAAGCCGAGGGCCGCCGGGAGGACCAGAGAGAGGAGCGGGCACCCTGAGCGGGTGGAGGCTGTGCTGAGAGACACTGGATTTCAGAAGTTTTTCTGGGACAAGAGCGAAGCATCAGTGGGGCCCGAGCTGTCTGTAGAAGGTGCCCTGTACAGACCCACCACTGGGCTGGTGGGGTGGCTTCTCCATGGTGGATGGAGCAAAGGCCCGTCAGAGTGGAGGGCACGGGAGCTGGAACACGGGTCACCACGATCCCAGCAGGCAGGGATGGTGGCCAAGTCCAGAGACAGACCAGAGGGGCTCCGGTATGAGGGGCCCCTGCAGCAAGGCCAGGAGGGCCGAGGAAATGAGCTAGGCAGCCTGAAGCAGCGCTGGGCCCGGCTCCTGCAAGTTTTGTGTCCACCCCGCCCGCCAGGCTCCACCCACAGTGCCAGGCGGGTTCTGGCGCAGGGCCTCTAACACACAGGCTGCTCCCTCTGACTCAGTGGGGGCACGACGGGATACGGCTCTGGGCAGGGCTGGTCACACCTGCTCCCTGCCAGCAGTGCACCGTGCCCCACTGTCTGTGTCTGCATCTCAGGGTGACAATTATTCACCCAAAATGGAGATTTACTCAGGGTTTTAGAGTTTCTAAGGTCAGCCAAGAACTTCGTTTACTCTGTCTTTCTTTGAGATTCTTAAAAGCACTTAGTGCTGCCCTTCATGCCCACGCTGCTGTGGCCCTGGTGGGACAGTGGGTGCCCTGTGCTCGCAGGGGGCAGACGGAAGCTGGCAGGTGGACAGAGACTGAGGAGCCGTGTTCTCAGCGGGAGGTGTTGCTCTCCTAATGGCAGCTTTGATCACTGTTTTCTTTTTATGTGCTTAGCCTGAGATCGCAGCTGGCCCGACGAGAATCTCCCTCATTAGTCCTCCTCAAGATGGGCGCATGGGTGAGTGAAGGCCCCTTGTTGAATACGTTCCCCTAGGGGGAAGTTTCATCGCCTCCATCGGAGCCCATCCAGGTGAGCAGTCCTTCCCAGCGCCCATCTGGGTGGCCTCACACCCCCAGGGCACAGCTCCTGGGCTCGTTCTGGGAGGCCTTTGTGAGCATCATGGACCAGTCAGGAGAAAAACACTCTCATAACTCCTTTTGGTTTGCTTCCTGGCAGTTGGAGTCACTGGCCGGTTTCTGGAGCCCGTGCCCCTCCACTGACACCCCACTGCCCCAGAGCACAAGGCCCCTGGCCCCCTCTGCCTGCATGTCCTGGTCGCCAGCCCCAGCCAGCCCTGGGGCCTGAGTCTGGGCCGCCTGGAAGGGCTCACACTGCAGTGCTTGCTCGCCCTTCGCCACTTACCTTCCTCCTCCGTCCTGCCTCATTGTTCTTACTGAAGCTGACATTCTAAGAATTGCCTCAGAGAAGGCCAGGGATGCCCGTTTTCTGAGTGGCGCTTGTCTAGAGCCTGCTGGCGCCTCTGTGCATCTGAGCAAGGGAGGTGCCCCCGCAGCCTTAGGAGATGTCGCTTCACCCACTTTGGGCTGTCTGCCCACTGGGAGATGCCTCAGTATGGGGTCTGCGTGCATCCTGCCCCCTCCTTGCCCTTTCCTCTGGGGACCCCTTCTCTCACACCATGGGCCTGCCTTCTTCACACTGGCAGTGTCCCTCACCGTCCTGTCTGAGCACACCTCCGGCCCAGGAGGCCCTTCCCACCTACTCTTGCCCAGCCTTACCAACCAGGGAACGTGGGTTTCGCTCCACGCCTTGTGCTCCTGCGCACGTCTCTGGAAGGTCCAGGGGCCTCCTGATGGTCTCCAAGTGTGTCGTGAGGCATGGGCACGTACAGAAGGGCTGCGGGGGTGTCCCGTACCTGCACGTCTGTCTGAGGCCCCCCCACCGACCCTCTGTGATGCTAGGCATGCTGACTGTCTTCATGGGGGTCGTCTCTTGGGTTTTCTGGTGAATTGTCTGTTTTTCCCTTTGTCCTGTGTATGTATGAAATCCTCAGTATGAAGGACGTTGACTTTACCCAATTGCTTTTTAATTTTGTATTTGAGTTTTTAAATTTTAGACGATTAACATTTTTATGTTCTCAAAGCTGTTGCTATGATCTTTTTTATATAGGTTTTTATACTTAGATGGATTTTTCTATACCCAGATCATTTTCTTCTAGATCTTAATGTTTACCTTTTTCTAAATTCTTCAGAGTACTTTGAGGTACACTGTAAGATGGCTGTACTGCTTGGTATCCTCATCATTTACTCTGAGACTATTTCAAACACAGAGAAATGGTAAGAACAGTGTAAAACTGCCATGCCCCCTCTCACGAGGCTCCTCAACAGCTGGCTTTTTTGTCAGGTTTGCACCCTCTCTGTATCATTGTCTTATCTCTGAGCTACTGAGAGCATGTTACACGGCACCCCACTCGCTGCAGGGTGCAAGGGTCCTCCTGTAGAAGCACCCACCGCCTGCAGCAGGTCAGCATCAGCAGCACCGGCATGCCGGCGGTCACAGCAGGGCCTCCGTCCCTCTCTGACCCACAGCCCCCTACATCTAGTTGTGCGCCCCTTCAGTCTCCTCCAGGCAGGAACTGCCCCTCATACTTGCCCTGCCTTTCCTGTCCTCAACAGTTCTAAGAAACACAGACCTTGAATTCTAAAATATAACCCACAACCTGGGTCATTTGGTGTCTCCTCATGAGGCCAGATCACTCTCCCCTGGCAGGAATGCCCCAGAAATGCTGCCACTCCTCTCAGCATGTCACGTCAGGGCACCCGGGGTCGGCCTGTATCACCCCAGCTGGGTCACCCGGTGTCTGTCCATCCCTCAGGCTCACACCATGACCCTGTTCCCCACCGGCCCCACCCAATGCACACAGCCCTGCTCTGGCGGCCACCACACGGCAACCTCACGTTCACACGCCCTTCTGCACAGAGCAGTTAGCATCCTGCTGTGAGAGAGAGCCCCTTTAACCCAGCTTATATCTTCATTTATAGCAGAATAGATCCATGGATTCCTGTTTCATTCAATGCTTTGTATTCTCTGCTCAGATCCTCCCAGTTACCATCATATGCAATGTCATAAAATGTCAACCAAGACTCAGTGAAATAAGCCAGGCAGAGAAAGACAAGTGCCAAATGATTTCCCTCATTTGTGGAGTATAACCATGAAACAAAACTGAAGGAACAAAACGGCAGCAGCCTCAGAGACTCCGAGAGTAAACTGCGGTTACCAAAGGGGAGGGGAGGGCGGGTGGGGAGGGAGGGAGAAGGGGACTGAGGGGTACTATGCTTAGTACACATGGTGTGGGGGACCACAGGGAGAACAGTGTAGCACAGAGAAGGCACATAGTGGGTCTCTTGCATCTTACCACACTGATGGACAGTGACTGCATTGGGGTGTGGGGGGGACTTGATAATATGGGTAAATGGAGTAACCACCTTGTTTTTTCATGTGAAACCTTCATAAGAGTGTATATCAATCATACCTGAATAAAAAATTAAAAATAAATAAGTAAATAAAATGTCAACCAAGAAATCCATATACAGTAGAATTCTCCTTTTAAAATGATGACAAAATAAACATACGTAGTAACACAACAATCGCTAATAGGCCAGCCCCCCAAGAAGTGCTGATGGAGGCATTCAGGCTGAGCGACACTGAAGTGTATACCTGCCACACCGAGGGGCAGGAAGAGCCTCAGAGGTGGTGAGCTTGCAGGAGAGTATAAACCACTGTATTCTTGTTTTCCATCCCTCTTACTTAAAGGAACATAAGACTGTTGAAGCAACTGTAACACTATTGTTGGGGATACAATATCAGTGGATGTAATGTGTATGACAATAGTCTCAGAGGAGGGGAGAAAGGAACTAGGTTGGGGCAGAGGTGCTACATTTCCCAAGTAATTAGACTTGTTCAGTTTAAAGTGACCACAACAGACATAGCTCCAAGAATAGTTTAAAAATGAATATTACATTACAAAACATTTGTTTAACACAAAAGGTAACAAAGGGAGAAAAAGAAAAAGACGAAATGTAGACAGAAAAATTACAAAATGGCAGGTGTAAATCGCATCATACCTGCATTAAACATGAGTGGACTAAACATGCCAGTCATAAGGCAGAGACTAGGTAGAGCAAAATACAACCACATACTGCCTACATGACACATGCTTTAAGTCCAACGTCACAAGTAAGTTCAGAGCAGCAGGCTGGAATGGTACCATGCAGACAGTGATAGACGAGAGCTAGAGTCATGATGTGAGCATCAGAGCAGACTTCAGGACAAGGGGTGTTTCTAGAGACGCGGAGGAGGAACATCTCACCATGATAAAGAGTCGCTACATCAGAAAGACAGTGTTTTACAATATACATACATGTAACATCAGCAGGTGCACAAAGGGAAAGCTGACTAAATGGGAAGAAGAAACAGACTTTATTTTTAGAGGTCTCAGTAGTCCTCTCTCAGAGCTTGACAGAACGAGACAAGGAGCGTGATTTGACGCTGCCTACAAGAGATGTGCTTCAGATTCAAAGATACAAAGAGGCTGAAAGAAAAACTATAAAAGGATAAACAGCCAGCATATAGCTGGAGTGGCTATTTTCTGATCAGACAAAATAGGCTTTAAGATAAATATTACTAGAGACAAAGATGGGCATTTCCTGATGATAAAAGTGTCAAATACTCCACTCTCAATAACTGATAGTAAAAGACAGGAGTCTTGAACACTATTAACCCGAATGACTCGCGACTATAAACCCACCCAACAACAGCAGAGAACACACGCTCTTCGAGCGCAAATGGAGCATTCACCAGAATAGACCATATGCCAGGATGTAAAGCAAGTCTCAGTACATTTCTAAAGGATTGTAATCATATATTATTATTTCTGTACCACAATGAAAATAAACTGGACATCTACAGAAGAAAAATCTGAGAATAAAACAAGTATTTGGAAATGAACACAATTGTAAGTAACGAATCAAAGAAAAAATCAACATCAGGAGATATTGTGAGCTGCATGAAAGAAAATACAACATCAAAATTTATAGGATATAGACAATGCAATGTTTAAAGGGAAATGTGTAGGTTTATTTTCCTTTTTTCTCTTTTTTTAAATTTTTGTATCATTAATATACAATTACATGAGCAACACTGTGGTTACTCGATTCCCCCGATTATCAAGTCCCCCCCACATACCCCATTACAGTCACTGTCCATCAGTGTAGTGAGATGCTATAGAATCACTACCTGTCTTCTCTGTGTGGTACAGCCCTCCCCGTGCCCCCCGCCCCACTACATTATGCCTGCTAATCATAATGCCCTTTTTCCCCTTATCCCTCCCTTCCCACCCCTCCTCCCCAGTCCCTTTCCCTTTGGTAACTGTTAGTCCATTCTTGGGTTCTGTGCTTCTGCTGCTATTTTGTTTCTTCAGTTTTTGCTTTGTTCTTATACTCCACCGATGAGTGAAATCATTTGATACTTGTCTTTCTCCACCTGGCTTATTTCACTGAGCATAATACCCTCTAGCTCCATCCATGTTGTTGCAAATGGTAGGATTTATTTTCTTATAGGTGAATAATATTCCATTGTGTATATGTACCATCTCTTCTTTATCCATTCATCTACTGATGGACACTTAGGTTGCTTCCATTTCTTGGCTATTGTAAATAGTGCTGCGATAAACATAGGGGTGCATGTCTTTTTCAATCTGAGAAGTTGTTTTCTTTGGGTAAATTCCTAGGAGTGGAATTCCTGGGTCAAATAGTATTTCTATTTTTAGTTATTTGAGGAACCTCCATATTGCTTTCCACAATGGTTGAACTAATTTACATTCCTACCAGCAGTGTGGTTGAACTACTTTACATTCCCACCAGCAGTGCAGGAGGGTTCCCCTTTCTCCACATCCTGGCCAACATTTGTTGTTGTTTGTCTTTTGGATGGTGGCCATTCTAACTGGTGTAAGGTGATATCTCATTGTGGTTTTAACTTGCATTTCTCTGATGATTAGCGATGTGGAGCATCTTTTCATGTGCATGTTGGCCATCTGAATTTCTTCTTTGGAGAAGTGTCTTTTCAGCTCCTCTGCTCACTTTGTAATTGGATAATTATTTGCTTTTTGTTTGTTGAGCTGTGTGAGTTCTTTATATATTTTGGTTGTTAACCCCTTGTCAGATATGCCATTTACAAATATATTCTCCCATACTGTAGGATGCCTTTTAGTTCTATTGATGGTGTCCTTTGCTGTACAGAAGCTTTTTTAGTTTGATATACTCCCACTTGTTCATTTTTGCTTTTGTTTCCCTTGCCTGGGGAGATATGTTCATGAAGAAGTTGTTCATATTTATACTCAAGAGAGTTTTGCCTATGTTTTCTTCTAAGAGTTTTATGGTTTCATGGCTTACATTCAGGACTTTGATCCATTTTGAGTTTACTATTGTGTATGGAGTTAGACAGTGATCCAGTTTCATTCTCTTACATGTAGCTGTCCAGTTTTGCCAACACCAGCTGTTGAAGAGGCTGTCATTTCCCCCAATGTATATCCACAGCTCCTTTATCATATATTAATTGACCATATATGCTTGGGCTAATATCTGGACTGTCTAGTCTGTTACATTGGTCTGTGAGTCTGTTCTTGTGCCAGTACCAAATTGTTTTGATTACCATGGCTTTGTAGTAGAGCTTGAAGTCAGAGAGCATAATCCCCCCAGCTTTATTCTTCCTTCTCAGGATTGATTTGGCTATTCGGGGTCTTTTGTCATTCCAAATGAATTTTAGAACTATTTGCTCTAGTTCATTGAACAATGCTGTAGGTATTTTGATAGGGATTGCAGTGAATCTGTAGATTGCTTTAGGCAGGATGGCCATTTTGACAATATTAATTCTTCCTACCCAAGAGCATGGGATGAATTTCCATTTGTTAGTGTCCTCTTTAATTTCTCTTAAGATTGTCTTGTAGTTTCCAGGGTATAGGTCTTTCACTTCCTTGGTTAGGTTTATTCCTAGGTATTTTATTTATTTTGATGCAATTGTGAATAGAATTGTCTTCCTAATTTCTCTTTCTGCTGGTTTATCATTAGTGTATAGGAATGCCACAGATTTCTGTGTATTAATTTTCTATCCTGCAACTTTGCTGAATCAAGTTATTTGTTCTAGTAGCTTTGGAGTGGAGTCTTTAGGGTTTTTTATGTACAATATCATGTCACCTGCGAATAGTGACAGTTTGACTTCTTCTTTACCAATCTGGATGCCTTTTATTTCTTTGTGTTGTCTGATTGCCATGGCTAGGACCTCCAGAACTATGTTGAATAAAAGCAGGGAGAGTGGGCATCCTTGTCTTCTTCTCCATCTTAGAGGAAAAGCTTTCAGCTTCTCACTGTTAAGTATAATGTTGGCTGTGGGTTTATCATATATGGCCTTTATTATGTTGAGGTACTTGTCCTCTATACCCATTTTGTTGAAAGTTGTTATCATGAATGGATGTTGAATTTTGTCAAATGCTTTTTCTGCATCTATGGAGATGATCATGTGGTTTTTGTCCTCTTTGTTGATGTGGTGGATGATGTTTATGGATTTTTTAATGTTGTACCATCCTTGCATCCCTGGGATGAATCCCACTTGGTCATGGTGTATGATCCTCTTGATGTATTTTTTAATTTAGTTCGCTTATATTTTGTTGAGTATTTTTACATCTATGTTCATCACGGATATTGGTCTATCATTTTCTTTTTTTGTGTTATCTTTTCCTGGTTTTGGTATTAGGGTTATGCTGGCTTCATAGAATGAGTTTGGAAGTATTCCCTCCTATTTTTTGGAAAACTTTAAGGAGAATGGATATTATGACTTCTCTAAATGTCTGATAAAATTCAGCAGTGAATCCGTCTGGCCCAGGAGTTTTATTCCTGGGTAGTGTTTTGATTTCCAGTTCAATTTCATTGCTGGTAATTGGTCTGTTTAAATTTTCTGTTCTTCCTTGGTCAGTCTTGGAAGGTTGTATTTTTCTGGGAAGTTGTCCATTTCTTCTAGGTTTTCCAGCTTGTTAGCATATGGATTCTCATAGTATTCTCTAGTAATTCTTTGTATTTCAGTGGGGTCCATTGTAATTTTTCCTTTCTCGTTTCTGATTCTGTTTATGTGTGTAGATTCTCTTTTCCTCTAATAAGTCTGGCTAGGCATTTATCTGTTTCATTTATTTTCTCAAAGAACCAGCTCTTGGTTTCATTAATTTTTTCTATTGTTTTATTCTTCTCAATTTTATTTATTTATTCTCTGATCTTTATTACGTCCCTCCTTCTGCTGACTTTGGGCCTCATGTCTTCTTTTCCCAGTTTCAATAATTGAGAATTCAGAGTGTTCATTTGGGATTGTTCATCCTTCTTTAAATATGCCTGGATTCTGTATACTTTTCTCTTAGAACTGCCTTCGCTGGGTCCCACAGAAGTTGGGGCTTTGTGCTGTTGTATTCATTTGTCTCCATATACTGCTCAATCTCTGTTTTAATTTGGTCATTGATCCATTGATTATTTAGGAGCATCTTGTTAAGCCTCCATGTGTTTGTGAGCCTTTTTGTTTTCTCTGTAAAATTTATTTCTAGTTTTCTACCTTTGTGTTTCTGAGAAGTTGGTTGGTAGAATTTCAGTCTTTTTTAATTTACTGAGGCTCTTTTTGTGGCCTCGTATGTGTTCTATTCTGGAAAATGTTTCATGTGCACTTGAGAAGAATGTGTATATCCTGCTGCTTTTGGGTGTAGAGTTCTGTAGATGTCTGTTAGGCCCATCTGTTCTAGTGTGTTGTTCAGTGCCTCTGTGTCCTTACTTATTTTCTGTATGGTTGATCTGTCCTTTCAAGTGAGTGGTGCGCTGAAGTTTCCTAAAATGAATGCATTGCATTATATTTCCCCCTTTAATTCTGTTAGTATTTGTTTCACATATGTAGGTGCTCCTGTGTTGGGTGCATAGATATTTATAATGGTTATATCCTCTTGTTGGACTGACCCCTTTATCATTATGTAATGTCCTTCTTTGTTTCTTGTTACTTTCTTTGTTTTGAAGTCTATTTTGTCTGATACAAGTACTGCAACACCTGCTTTTTTCTCCCTATTGTTTGCATGAAATATCTTTTTCCATCCCTTCATTTTTAGTCTGTGTATGTCTTCAGGTTTGAGGTGAGTCTCTTGTAAGCAGCATATAGATGGGTCTTGCTTTTTTATCCATTCTACTACTATCTGTCTTTTGATTTATGTATTCAGTCCATTTACATTTAGGATGATTATTAATAGATATGTACTTATTGCC
This sequence comes from Manis javanica, assembly GCF_040802235.1. Taxonomy (NCBI): domain Eukaryota; kingdom Metazoa; phylum Chordata; class Mammalia; order Pholidota; family Manidae; genus Manis; species Manis javanica. Next base: position 169,950,499 of record NC_133160.1, on the reverse strand, counting down.
ATTGCAGGTTTGGATTCGTGGTGACCAAAGGTTCAAGGGTAGCTTCTTTACTATCTAACCATCTAACTTTAACTCACTTACTATGCTATTATAAACTCAGTCTGATGACTCTTTATTTCTCTGCCTTCTTTTTCTTCCTCCTCCACTCTTTATATGTTAGGCATTTTATTCTGTACTCTTTTGTGTTTTCCTTGACTGATTTTGTGGATAGCTGATTTTATTTATATTTAGTTAGTAGTAGGTTGGTCTACTTTCTTTGCTGTGGTTTTATTTTCTCTGGTGACATCTATGTAGCCTTAGGAGCACTTCCATCTAGAGCAGTCCCTTTGAAATACACTGTAGAGATGGTTTATGGGCAATAAATTCCCTCAACTTTTGGCTTAACTGGGAATTGTTTAATCCCTCCTTCAAATTTAAATGATAATCCTGCTGGATACAGTATTCTTGGTTCAAGGCCCTTCTGTTTCATTGCATTGAATATATCATGCCACTCCGTTATGGCCTGTAAGCTTTCTGCTGAGAAATCTGATGATAGCCTGATGGTTTTCCTTTGTAGGTGATCTTTTTTCTCTCTCTGGCTGCTTTTAATACTCTGTCTCTGTCTTTGATCTTTGCCATCTGAATTATTATATGTCTTGGTTGTCCTCCTTGGGTCCCTTGTGTTGGGAGATCTGTAGACTTCATGGTCTGAGAGACTTATTCCCTTCCCCAGATTGGGGAAATTTTCAGCAATTTTTATTTCTTCAAAGACACTTTCTATCCCTTTTTCTTTCTCTTCTTCTTCTGGTACCCCTATAATGCGAATATTGTTCCATTTGGATTGGTCACAGTTCTCTTAATATCCTTTCATTCCTAGAGATCCTTTTATCTCTCTCTGCCTCAGCTTCTCTGCATTCCTGTTCTCTGATTTCTATTCCATTAACTCTCTCTTCCACCTCATCCAGTCTGCTCTTAAATCCTTCCATTGTTTCATTTGTGTTATCTTCCTTCTGAATTCATCCCTTAGCTCTTGCTTATTTCCCTGTAGCTCCATCAGCATGCTTATTACTTTTATTTTGAGTTCTTTTTCAGGAAGATGGGTGATTTCAGTCTCACCAGGCCCTCTCTCTGGTGTTTGAGAGATTTCAGACTGAACAAGGTTCTGCCTTTTCATGGCGATGGGAGTGGTCGCCGGCAAGTGGTGCTTATGTCAGCGGGGAGAGAAAAGTCCTTTGCTGCTTCCTGGTTGCCTTGCCCGTCTCTGCTGCCTGTGCAGGTCAGCCGCACACAGAGAGCAGCCTCTGGGTTAATGCCCTGAGTTGCCGTGGGTAGGGCGACCTAGGGCACTGGCTGGGGTCGCAGGCCAGTGGCGCGTGTCCCACTATGAGAACAGAGCCCCTTCATGCTTCCCATATCCACTGTCTACACCAGTCCACTCCACGCAGGGAGCAGCCACTGGGTTAATCCCCTGGTCTGCCATTGGCGGGGCGGCCCTCGGGATGGCCTAAGGCACACTGGCGGAGGTCGCAGGTGAGCGGCCCATGGTCTGCCTTGAGAACAAAGCCCCTTTGTGCCTCCCGGACTATGCGCCGGTCTCCACTGTCTGTGCTGGTCAACCACGCACAGTCAAGCAGCCTCTGGGTCTGGGCCGGTTAGCCATGTGCAGGGAGAAGCCTCTGTGCTATGCTGTGTGATTGCTGTAGTCAGGGCTGTTCCCCAGCTGGTCCACAGCAATGGTGGGTCAGCCAGTTTGCTTGCAGTGCTGGTGGCGGGGAAGGAACGACAGGCTGCTTATCACCGTGAGGGGCTTCAGAGCTGCTTTTAAAGCACCTGCTTTTCTTTTGTCCCAGGGCAGCAGGCTGTGGGAACCTGTTTGCAGTCTCAATCTTGGGCCTTGCTTTTTCCACTCCTCCAATACCCAGTGCACCAGACAATGTGTGTCTGTGATTCCAGGGAAGACCACCAGGGCTGGTTATTTAGCAGTCCTGTGCTTCCACTCCCTCCCCACTCTGATTTCCTTGCTCCCGCTGGTGAGCTGGGGTGGGGGTGTGCTCAGGTCCTGCCTGGGTACTTCTTTGTATCCTACCCTTTTCCATGAGATGTTGAGCTCTCACAGATGTAGCCTGGCTCATGTACTGTATCTTCCAGTCACTCTTTTAGGAATAGTTGTTCACTATATTTTCAAAATACATGTTTTTGGGAGGAGATTTCCATCACCCTACTCACTCTGCCATTTTGAGAATCCTCAACAGGGTGGTTTGGAAATCTTTAGCTTTAGATGCTTATGTTAGGAAAGACTAAAATCTGTTAAGTTTCCATCTTAAGTGACAAAATAATAGAAATCTGTGAAATAGAGAAAGTCAATGGAATCTGAAGTTTGCCCTTCGAAAAGATTACCAAGATTAATAAACTTTTACCTAGACAGACCAACAAAGAGAACATAAATTACCAATATCACCAGGAAAAAGACTAGGATGCCCACTATCACCATTATTATTTAACATAGTACAGGAAGTCCTAGCCACAGTAATACGACAAGAAAAAGAAAAGGCACCCATATTGGTAAGGAAGAAGTAAAATTGTCACTAGTTGCAGATGGCATGACACTATATATAGAAAATTCTAAAGATGCCACCAAAAAACTATCAGAACCAATAAATTAATTCAGTAAAGTTGCAGGATACAAAATTAATACACAGAAATCTATTGTACTTCTGTACATTAATAATGAGATAGCAAAGAGAAATTAGGAAAATCCCATTTACAATTGCTTCCAAAAAGTAAAGTTCCTAAGACTAGGTTTGAACACAGAGATGTGAAAGACCTGTACTCTGAATATAAAACACCGATGAAAGAAATTAAAGATGATACAAAAAAAACGGGAAGATATACTCCGCTCATGAATTGGAAGGATTAATACTGTTTAAAATGTCCATACTGCCCAAAGTAATCTACAGATTCAGTGCAATCCCAATCAAAATACCAATGGCATTTTTCACAGAACTCAAATGAATAATCCTAAAATTTATATGGAGCCACAAAAGACCCCGAATGGCCAAAGCAATCCTGATAAGGAAGAATAAAGCTGGGGGGATTATGCTCCCTTGACTTGAAGCTCTACCACAAAGCCACAACAATCAAAACAGGATGGTACTGGCACAATAACAGGCCCATAGACCAGTGGAACAGAATAAAGGGTCAGGTAGAAACCTTTGGTCAATTAACATATGACAAGGCAAGAATATACGATGGAGAAAAGACAGTCTCTTCAAAAATGGTGTCAGGAAAACTGAGCAGGAACATGCGAAAAATGAAACTGGCCCAGTCTCACCCCACATGCAAGAACAGACTCGGGGTGGATTAAAGTCCCAAATACGAAATAGGAAACCATAGAACTCCTAGAAGAGAATATAGGCAGTAAAGTTGGACATCAGCATTACCAATATTTTTCTGGTTACATCTGCCCGGGCAAGGGAAACAAAAATAAAAACAAGTGGGACTACATCAAACTAAAAAGCTTTTGTACAGCAAAAGGCACCATCAAGAAAAAAAAAAAGCAGCCTACTGGATGGGAGATGTTTGCAAGTAATGCATCTGATAAGGGGTTAATATTCAAAATACATAAAGAATTCACAAAACTTAACACCAAAATAAAAATCCTATAAAGAAATAGGCAAACCATTGTAGAAAGCAATATGGAGTTTCCTCAAAAAACTAAAAATAGAAATACCGTTTGCCCCAGGAATTCCACTCCTATGAATTTACCCTAAGAAAACAACTTCTCAGATTCAAAAAGACATGCACACCTATGTTTATCACAGCATTATCTATAATAGCCAAGATATGGAGGCAACCTAAGTGTCCGTCTGTAGATGAATGGATAAAGAAGATGTACATATACACAATGGAATACTATTCAGCCATAAGAAAGAAACAAATCCTACCATTTGCAACAACATGGATGGAGCTGGAGGGTATTATGCTCAGTGAAATAAGCCAGGCAGAGAAAGACAAGCACCAAATGATTTCACTCATCTGTGGAGCATAAGAACAAAGGAAAACTGAAGGAACAAAACAGCAGCGGAATCACAGAACCCAAGAATGGACTGACAGTTACCAAAGGGAAAGGGACTGGGGAGGACGGGTGGGAAGGGAGGGAGAAGGTGAAAAAGGGGCATTAGGATTAGCACACATAATGTAGCGGGGGGGGGACATGGGGAAGGTAGTATAACAGAGAAGACAAGTAATGACTCTAGCATCTTACTACGCTGATGGACAGTGACTATAATGGGGTATGGGGGGGGACTTGATAATATGGGGAGTCTAGTAACCATAATGTTCAAGTAATTGTACATTAACGATACCAAAATTAAAAATTAAAAAAAGCACAAAGAAAGGGAGAACCCTACTGCTCTACTGGTGGGATGTAAATTGGTGCAGCCACTATGGAAAACAGTCTGGGGTTTCCTCAAAACAGTAAAAGTAAAAATACCATGTAATCCAGTAATTCCACTTATGGAATTCTGAAGAAAATGAAAATAAATGCAAAAACAGATGTGCACCACTGTGATTACTGCCTTATTATTTACAATAGCCAAGATAGGAAAGTAACTTAAGTGTCTATCAACAGATGAAGAGGTAATGCATACACACAACAAATTACTACTTATCCATAAAAAAGAATGGAATTTTGCCATTTGTGACAATGTGGATCAACCTAGAGGGTATCACTTTAACATAAATAAGACAGAAAAAGACAAATATATCATTTTACTTAAATGTAGAATCTAAAAGAAAAAGAAACAGACTCATAAACCAGGTAACAGACTGCTCGTTGCCAGAGGAGCGAGACGGGTGCGTGGGAGAAGCCGGCAAGGGGGTCGAAGGTGCGCAGACTTCTGATCATGAAGTAAGTCATAGGATGAGAAGTGCAGCCTGGGAATCTGATCAGTATCCTAACAACTTTGTATGGTAACAGATGCTAACTAGACCTACCATGGTGAGCATTTTATATCATAAAAATATCAAATCACTGTCTTATACACCTGAAGCTAATGAAATATTGTATGTGAACTATACTTGTTAAAAAATTTTTAAAGCAAATCACCTGTTTCAGGAATGAAAGAGGCGACATCACTACACACCCCACAGATGTTAAAGGGACTAAAAGTGAATATTATACACAATTCTATGCCAACAAAATAGATGACTTAATGTGAAATGGTCAAATTCCTAGAAAGACAGAAATTATCAAAAAGAAATGGCAGATATGGAGAGACTGCTATCAAGATGTTGAATTGGTAGTTTTTAAATCTTTCACACACACACACACACACAGCCTCATGGGTGAATGTATGGGACGTTTAAGGAAGCACTAATGCCAGTTGTACGTGGGCTCTTTCAGAAAACAGGAGAGGGTCAGGCACTTGGCAGTTCATTGATGATAAAGCCAAAGACAGGGCAGAAAACAGCAAGATTCTTCGTGAATATGAGTGCAGAATTCTTCTAGAATATGTGAGTCTATAACATCTAGCAACACAAAAAGGATTATATGCCATCACCAAACGGGGTTTATCCCAGGAATTCAAAATTATTTTGACATCTGAAGATCCATAAACTATTGGCAGAATTAAGGATGTAAAAAGTTCTACAATCACTCCTGATAAAAAAAATTCTCAGGAAATGTGTCATAGAAGGGAACTCAACCAGAAAGAGGGCATCTACAGAAAACCCCCGCCAACATCGCAGTGCTGAAAGACTGTTTCCCTTGTGGGGAGGGAGATGAGGTGCCCACAAGCACCACCGCCATCTGATGCTGTCAGGTCAGTGAGAACAAGGAGCCGGAGGCACGTACATGGAAGGAAGACGTGTAACTGTCTGTCTTTGTAGACAGCGTGCTCTTGTATGTAGAAACTTTAAGAATCACACTAGAACTGTAAACAAGCTTGGTAAGGTTACAGGTTGCCAGACCCATGTGCACACAGCAGTTGTCATTCTGCAGACAGCAGACAGCCCAGAATCAAAGTTGCCCGTCAGCTGTATAGTCAGGCTTTCCTCTGGCCTGTCCATCATGCCCACTGGTGAGCATGCTGTCCTTCCACAGACACCACACTGGCTTGACTACTGTCACTTTGCAGTTAGACTTTGAAAGCAGTGTAAGCCCTGTAACTTTGTTCTTAATTTACCAAAATAATTTTGGATATTCCAGGTCCTTTGGACTGTAAGATCTGTTTGTCAGGTTCTATCAGAAAAGGCTGCTAGAATTTTGGTAGGTGTTTTATTGACTCTCTGAGTGAGTTTGGGGTAGACTGCTATGTGAGTGTTAAGTCTTCCAACCCATGGACCTTCCCCTCTCTCCATCTGTCGGGTCTTTAATTTGTCTAAGGAAGCTTTTGTAGTTCTTAGGGTGCAGGTCTTATTCATTATTGATAAACTTATACCCAAATATTTAATTATTTTTTATACAGAATTTCCTTCATTTAATTTTCAGGCTGATTATAATTTACTTGATGTATCTTTTCCCAGCTTCTATGTTCAACCTCTTTGTGTCCTTAAGTCTAAAGCGTGCCCTCTGTGCACAGTGTAAGGTGATCATGTCTTTCTTCTTGCTTGGCCCACTCTTACACTCTCTGCCAGTTGATTGGAGTGTTCATCTGTTGATAGTTAATATAGTTCTTAACACGTCTGGGTTCATGTCTGCCATGTTACTATTTGTTTTATATGTGACTTGGGGTCTTTTGTTTATCTGTATCTCCTTAAATGCCTTCTTTTGTATTAAAATTTTTAGTGTGTCAGTTTGCTATGGACTGAATTGTGTCCCCTCAGAATTTCTATATTGAAGTCCTGACCCCCAGTGTGACTGTATTTGGAGACAGGACCTCTGGTGGGTCACAGAGGTGGGGCCCTAACCTGATAGGATCAGTGCCCTTGTAGGAAGAGACGCACCACATCGCCTGCTCAGAGGCTGTTGGAGGACACGGCTGGAAGACAGCCTTCTGCAACCCAGAAAGGGGGAAGTCAGCCTGACCTCGGACCCCCAGCCTCTGGCCTGTAAGAAATAAACTGCTGCTGCTGAAGCCACCCTGTCTGTGGTACTTTGCTGTGGCCACCAAGCCGATGAGGACACATTCGATCCCTCTGTTGGTGTTTCAGCAGCGAGCTTTCTCTTTCCTTAGTGTCTGCCCTGGGGCCTCCAGCATGCATCTTGAGGTGAATATTGGCTTATTCTGATGAAACAGCAGCACCACATCCCTGCACATGGTATGCGCCGTTTATATATAACTGTACGTGTCACGTGTGGTGTGTATGACATCCATAGGTGCTAAAAACCCAGGATTACATACTGTTATTTCTGTCAAGCAAACTCTTATTTCTTGAAGATCATATGAGGAACCAGTCCCTGCACACGTGCGCACACACACACACACACACACACACACACGGCACGCTTGTCCTTCCATTCACGTTGGCACCATCCCTGAACTGCTTGTCCCTTCCCAGGGCCTGGCCACCGTCAGCTGCTGCTTCCTTTCAGCCCCAAGTACCTTTCGTTGTAGGGAGGTCAGTGGTCAGTGAATTCTCTGGGCCGTGACGCCTTTGTCTTCCTGTTGGAGGAGGAGCTCTTGCTGACCGTGGCCCCACACGGCCCCCTCCCCTGCCCTCCGGCTCCCTGTGTTCTGGCAAGTCGGCCTGAGTCCCACTGCGTCTCTGTGTGGTGAGCTGCTTTTCCCTCATTGCCCCGAAGGCTCTGTGGCGTGTGCTCAGGGGCTTTGGAGTGACTTGGAGTGGCAACGTGCGGGTCCTCTGTCCTCCTTGAAGGGCCCAGACTCCACCTCTGATAACCTGGGCTGGCACCACCCAGCCTCCAGCCAGCTCCCAAGCTGCTGCCCTCTCCCCCCAGGCTCTCGGGGTCCCCCTGCATACGCACGCATGCTTTCTGCAGCCTGGCTGGCGCTGCACAGCCTCTCAGGCACTCTGGCCCCGAGTCTCCCAGCCTCTCCTGGCTTCTGCTCGGTGCAGCTGGGCTGCGGGTGATATGGGCACCTGTCCCTCCCACAGAATCCGTCCCCTGCAAGCATGGCCACCCCACCTGGCACAGCACCTGCCCAGCCCCACACAGGCCATGCGGTGGCCGGGTGACATGCGCCGTCTGCCCTGCTGACTCCCCAGCATCATCGTCTGCACAGTCCGTCCAGCCTCACACAGGGTCCTGGGTCTCGATGCCGTGGTAGCCAGAAGCCCCTGCTCTGCAAACGCTCACCAGATGCGTCAGTCCACCGGAGCAGCAGCCTGGGACGCGGGCCTCGCGCCTGGCCGCTCAGCATTTCTGGCCTCTTTCCCCTCAGAGGCCACACAGAGCACATTGCCCCACCCAGAAAACATCCTTGTTTACCTGGCACCACAGAAGATTCGTTTTTTCATGTTTACCAAGAGGGTAAAGAAACTTATCACCTTTAAATGTCAAAGTGTTTTAAATTTGAATTTTTCTAATGGAAACCTTTCTGAAGTGCCCTGGATAACATGGTTCTCCTGGACAGAAGTCACTGCCTTGACTTGCAGGGGCCCTGTTGGCAGCACAGCACCCTCCTGGCACCTGTGGGGCCTCCCTCCGGCAGCACTGTGCACCTCTTTCATGAGAGCAGACCCGCAGTGCCATGCGGTCCTTAGGAATGGACATCTGCGGGTACGCAGGCCACCCGTGTTCTCAGGGTCAGAGGGCCACAGCGCCCCCCGGGCCCCAGCGCTGCCCACATGACCCCCTGAGGCGTTGGCCTCCTGGGGCCTCACTCTCCTAATCTCTGTTGGTTACAGCTGTCTCCACAAATTGAGGAGCAAATAAGCAAGTATTTCAGGGGACTGCTGTGGTGCCAAGCACATAACTGCTGAGCAGAAGGTCTCTGCCATTACAGTTGTGTTTGAAACATACCCGGGATTTGGTTAATCAGAACAGGGAGGCCACAAAGGAGACTGGCTCAGTCCGGAGACAGAGGGAGCAGGGGTTGGGGGACCCTCACAGAGAGGAGTGAGGAGGCAGTGGGAAGAGCCCACCCACTGGTTCTGGGGTTGGCCGCTCTGAGTCAGCCCAGTCCCTGGTGCCTGGTCTCAGGTAGGCAGGGCGATGTAAGGCCGGGGGGTGTCCAGAGCGTAGGCCCTGGGTGCGTTGGTTTTTATACCCAACCCGCTCACCCGCAAACCACGTACTGGCTCCGGGAGCTGGCCAGCCCCAGGGAGAGCTCTGCCTCCCGGGTCAGCAAGACCCCAGATGTCCAAACATTGAAGGCACAATAACCAGCCTGCTGGCACCATTTGCCTCCCTGTTCTTAGCTGCTGCACAGGGCCTCCTGGTGCTGCTGTAGACTCAGGAGTGCTCTGGTGCCCACGCAGCCCAGGGTAGAGAGATGAGACCCCCTCGGCCACCTGGCGCTGTGCTGCCTTGGGAAAGGCCCCTATCCTCTCTGATCCAGGTTCTTAGCAGTGAAAGGAACACAGGGAGCCTAACCTGAAGTCTGTCTCCCTTCTTTCCCTGCCTTTCTTCTGTTAAAATTCTCCAAAACTCAGATGCAAAGGAATTCAGGCATCAACCATAGCAGTCTTGCCACATCTGCCCTCGGGTGACTAGAACATACCGGGGCCCATTTACATCTTCACGAGAAGTCTCTCACCAACCCGGAAGATCTCAACAGACAAACCAGGCAGTGGCGGGCACTGATGCCCCTGTGTCACCCACCGCTCCTGCCCCTGGCCCCAGCAGAGAGCCTCTTGGGGTCCTCTTCTCTTCCAGGCGCCCCGATGGGCGAGAGCCAAGGCTGGGGGGCAGGGAGTGCCTTGCGCACACAGGGCCAGTTGGGATGCTCTGCGTGTCGTCCCAGCTGCAAGGTGCTTGCGGCTGAGAAGATCGAGTGGATGGCCCCCTGCCTGCCAGGAGAGCAGGGGGTGCGGGCGCCCCCCACAGGTGGGGTGCGGAGCCCGGGTTGGCCCCCCTCCCTGGCTCATGCTCACCTGTCCCCTGCAGGCGGCATCTCCCACCATGGCCCTCAGCGCCCCAGTCTGACGCCTCGTCTCGCCAGCGTGCCGCCAGCACCCAGGTAGTGCCCCACGCAGCCGCCTAACCACTGGGAGGCGGGGGAGGCGGGTTCCCGTGACCTGACTCACTAGTAGCAATGCTCTTCACATTCTGCTGTCTTGCTGTTTAAACCCATTTTTATGTGTTGAGTGAGATTATACAGTAGATGCTCTGCATTTTGCTTTTTGAAGCTAAAACATAATTACACAGTTGTCCTATTACAAAAAATGCACAAGAGCCCCTAAGCATTCGCATGGTATATAGTCACAGACACAGCCCAGGAGAGCTGGTGCTTCTGTGAAGGGCAGGCACCAAATGTCCTCAGATCTGCACCCATCACGCAGAGAAGTCCTAGAGTGCGTGAGTGGGCATGCTGCATCCCACCAAAATTCATCCCAGAAGCAGGCAGGGCTGGGTCAGCTCTGGGCTGCTGCTTGCCAGGCCCCCTCCCTGCCTCCTCCACAGGGCCCTGTCTGCAGCTCTAAGTCAGCTGGGCTCCCTGAAAAGGGACCCTCCCCACCACCCAGTGAAAGCTCCTTCCTGGCTTCCCGCACCAATGCCTTCCCCACTGACCCAGGGCCTCCTCTGTGTGCCACCATGTGCCCCTCCGTTCACTCCATCCTCGTGCCTCTGAGGGTAACCCCTGACTTTGTTTGGCATCAGTGCAGAGGAGAGCCTGGTGGGAGGGGCTCACCCATGTCAACATAGCCCAGAGAAGCCTCCCGAGGGGGCGCTGAGTGGGCGACTTTGCTCCTCCTGAGCACTTGAATGTGGTTTTTTTGTCCACACATGGCCTTTAAAACTAAAAAACAGCTGAAGTTTGAGTGTTTACGTTGCGAAGACATTGACAGTGTGTCTGTTGATTCAACAGAGTCCCACCGCTGCAGATCCCGGGCAAGGGGCTGTCCCCAGCGCCAGCCCCCCTGGTCCCCGGCGGCGGGGGGAGAGGGGGCACGCCCAGCCTCGGAGGCGCCCAGGCCGCTGGCCAGCATCTTCCGGCTGCTGCAGAAGCAGCACTTAGGCAAGTACAGGCGGTGCAGAGCAGAGCTGGTCGAGGAGGAGCCATCGGAGGTTCCAAACCCATGACACCAAGCCTCGCTCTTGCCGTTGTGGCCCTGAGCCTTCGGCCAGTGGTTCAGCACAGGGGCGGGAAGCTGAGCTGCGTCCTCAGCCTGGCTCTCCTGGCTTCCCGCAGGGTCCGCCGGCCTTGGGAGTCACACACGCCAGGCGAACGTGGTCCTGCCCCTCGACTCTGTTGACACCTGGGTCCAAGGCCAGCCCGTGAGCAGACATTAGCAGGCAGTGTGTCCTCTTCTTTCTTGATGGAATAATTAAGTAATGCAATTGAATAAAGCTTTCTGCCTGGGGAACATATGTGTGCAGTTGAAATCTCTGCCCCTAATACCTTAGACTGCCCTTAAAATGCTGCTGCGAGCAACAGGACACCCTCCTGCTGGCTCTGGCGAGATGAGTAGGTGGCAGATTGGGGCCCACACGGCTGCCCAGCCCAGCCCTGCTGCCTCCACCGCAGCCGTCCTGCCGCGGGACGCACACTCACACACATGCTGCGTGCTCAGGGATGCTCTGTGCCCAGACACGAACACTGTGCCGGCTGCTCCTGGCCGGCAGGGCTGAGGCTGGGGCTCCCTCCGGACCCCAGCAGTGGGGACCACCAGGGCTTGAAAGGAGGCCTACGGGGTCCACCGTGATCCTCGCGTTGTTGTCGCCTGACACTCAGAGAGCCCTGGGTCTGGCCACCTTACGGGTCGGGCTCCCCCAAGGGTGGGTGCCAGCAGGGGAGACCCACCCTCCTCCTGGAAAGCCTGCGGCTGCGGGTTGCACTTTACTCAAGGTGACATGGCCAGGAGCCATCGTGCACAGCACCAGGGGCTGCACAGGGGGAGACACAGAGTCCTGAGGGAAGGACGCACAGCCACCCAACAGCCAGGTGCAGCCCAGAGGCTGACGGTCCAGACCTCGCAGCACGTGTGTCTGCTCCAGGCTGGCTCACTCCTGAAAATCTCAGGCGTCATAGAGTCCCTGACGGTGGCCTGTGCCCCATGCGCAGTGTCTCACGCACCTTGTCGCCTCCCTTCAAGGGAGGGCTACTGGTGGGACACAGGATGAGCGTCCCCATGGCCCTCCCCCAGTGCCCACTCCGGCCTGGGCTGTGCACCTCACTGATGTATTTAGATACACTCTGGCAAGTATGTGGACAGGTGTGTGAGGAAACCACATGTGTTACCACGTGTCTCCAGGTATAGGAGGGCATGCTGCGCAGGTGAACACTCGTGTCTCATTTTCCTGGGATGTAACTGAGATCTGGTAACTCTCTGTGTGTCCTGATGCTGCCAGTGTGGACGCCCACTTGCTTTAGGAAAGGGAGTCAGCACCTTGTGGCCCTGCTGAAGTCCTGGCCGGGAGGGCAGGCGGCCACCCAGCTGAGGCACCTATCCTGTTGGCTGGCTGGCTCCGAAGGTGCTGGGCCTCCCTGAGCCTGGCCGGGGCACCCCAGCTCCCCGGGGAAAGGGCTGTTGCTGGAACCCCAGCCTGCCACAGAGCCAGACTTTGTAAACAGCACAAAAAGGCATTCCTTGAAAATTAGGTTTTAGGTAAGCACAGCACACAGCCCATGTCTTTCTTACCAGGTCCGCAGGGGTGCAGTTACCCGCTGGATGGTCAGAGAGTTCCTTCCGACCTCGGGCTGCAGCTTGTGGAAGCCAGAGGGCGGCGAGGAGGCTCCGTCCCCCAGCTGATGGTAGGAAGTGGGACGTCTGAGCGCTCCAGGACTGGGTGCGCTGGCAGCCCGTGGTGCTGGTGGTGGAGTCCGGGAACTCAGGCAGTTCTGGGGCTTCAGGAAGGCAGCCCAGCAGGGCCTGTAGCCAGCAGCTGGGACGTTGCTGCAGGAAACACCTACAGGAACCGTGAAGCTGGCAAAACCCTTGAATTAGGTCCAAATGTATGCACAGGACCAAATTCTGAAGCAAGGCTGATAGCAGGTGAATCTCCGTGCGTGAGCGGGTGGGTTGGGGCGGGTTACGTCTCCAGGAGCAAAACACAAGCCCAGACTGTCGGCCGGCTGATCCCACACAGGAGACACAGGAGGCGCAGGCACTGGTGTTTCACAGTAAAATCAAAGGACGCTAAGTGAAGTGTTTAGCACCCGTTTGCATCTGTGGAGACCTTGGCATCGTGCCCAGCTCTGTCCACTGTGCTGTGAGGACGCTCCAAGAAAGAGTTCAGGCAGCTAAGCCAGGGGACCCTGCTGACTGGGTGGTGTGTCTGGGGGCGTCCCAGAACTAGCAGGTGGCTGTGCCGCTCAACAGTGAACGGACCTCATGCCACAGACCTTACGCTCAAAAAGGGTTTAAATGGCCCATGTGGCAATATGTATGTTTTACCACAATAAAAAACTTGCGAGGCACTCTGGAATCCAGCCTGAGGAAGCACGCCTGCAGAAATGCCGCTCTCTCCTTTTAAAACGCTCCAGTCACCCTACAGTGGACGCTGGCTCCGGGCGGCGTGCGAGCATCACCTGGGGAGAGGCTGTATGGGAGCAAGCGAGGTGTGGCCCCAATCCCCAGAGCAGCCTCACTCGCTGGCTGCCCACCGCCGGCTTCATCCAGGAGGCAGGCCCATGTTGGGGTCAAGGGCCAGCTGCTGTGGGTTGGGGCCACGCACACCCACCCTCGGGCTTCCACAGGCAGACGACCACGCTGGTGGCCTCACTGAGAAACAAAGGTGGTGGCTGGATGTGTGCGCACAGCACACTTGCCCTTGAACCTTCTTTACTTGTCAGAAGTTTCTTTAAAAAACCCAGGGTTTCTGTCGTCTGTCTCTCTTGTAGCAGCGATGAGCAGCTGAGCACAGCGCCCACAGGACTGTTGTCACGTCTAACACCCTCTCTGCTCCTGCCCTACTGTGTGGGGCTGTGAATATGACAAGAATTAAGTTTCACAGGCGGGATGCCCTGCCTCAGTGAGACATGTTCCCGATCCCAGCAGCTTCGTCCCGTCCCTGCCTAGGTCACTGGGCCCCGCTCTGTGGCGTCCCCCTGCACACCAGCCTTCTGCCCCAGTTAGCCCACATGTGGCTGGGGGATGTTTTCCCACAGCACCAGGGACCCCCAGGAGCTGCCCAGTGAGTGTGAGCAATCAGAAATTGGGGGGACACTAACTGCCCCCTGCAGAAATACCAAGGGTGGGGCCTTGTGGTTGGTGGGCCTCAGGTCCCATGAGTCCCGATGGCATAGGCCAGGAGACAGGCACTGGGAAGCTCAGGACGGCCGAACAGCCAGCCCGTGGCCGGCGGGTTTACCTGCCCTTGTGCTCTCAGTGGGCTCCGGGCAGGTGGAAGCTGTTGGACGGGCCGGCAGGTCCCAGAGACAGAGGCAGTGCCCTGGAGCTGCAGTGGAGGGCACAGGCTCACCCAGAACGGTGTGTTTCAACCACTGCTACTTGGAAAGTTGCCTCCAGAAAGTGTATCTCACCTTAGGAACACAGAACACGCCTGGTGCCGTGCATTTGCTTAGCGGGGCCCGTGGCGCAGGTCCGGAGCTGTTAGAAGGCATGGGGCCGGTGGCTGACCTCAGCTCTGTGGAGGGCCAGCAGGCTGCTGACAGAGCCCATTCAGCCAGGCACAGAACGGGACCCCGTTACCTGTGCCACCTGCCCTGGTGGGGTAAAAGCCAAAGAGAATGACCCCATGGTGCCAGGAGAGGCCCAAGCTCCCCAGCCAGAGTCTCTCCCTAAAGATCTGCAGACGGCACCATGCCCCCAGGAGCTCCAGGCACAGGCCTGTGGGAATGGGCACCACTGGCCCCAGCCCCACCTCCAGGGCCGTCTGGGCTGCACCCACTGCTCACACACCGAGGTGGGGAGGCCTCTGCACCCAGCCTCAGGTCCCATCCCTGTCACCCCAGCTGCAGGGCCCGGCTGTGTCCTCAAAGGACAGCCAGGAAGGTGGGAGTGGGCACGCAGATCCCTGGGGCCTTTGGAGGAGGGCTTCCCTGAGGACAGGACGCAGTGCTGCAGATGCCGTCGGAAGGTGCTCTGTCCCATGGTCAGAGACCCTCAGCACCCCAACAAATCCATTTTAGGAAACGTTTCTCTCCCATCAGAGAAACACCGCAACACGGCCCTTGCTCCACAGAGCCCAGGGCCGCCTGTGGTTCAGCCTGGGCACGCTGGGGCCACATGATGGGGCACAGAGCACAGGGTAGGGGGGCCAGGCTTGGTCCAACATGGCCTCAAACCAGGCAGAGGACAAGGAGATGCCACGGAGCCGACCAGGTCCAGGCAGAAGCTGACCCCAGCCTCCACCCCACCTCCCACCCCTGCTGTGCCCCCCTGCCTGGGCGGACAGCCGGGTTGGGACGGGGTGCACGTGACTCAGCGTGTTGCCCAACCCGGGGTTACCTCACTGGGTGACTCGAGCCCCACAGAGAGCTGGGGCTGACTCAGTCGGGTGAGGGCGACCTGAGTCATCAGTAGCGCCAGCGCCCTTGAAGGGGCCCCTCCACGGGCCGGGGGTGCTGGAGAGGCCGGGAACAGGATGCCCAGGGAGTTGTGTGGCTGCAGACCCGGGAAACTGCGGCTCCAAGCCGTGCAAGCCCCGCCCAGCCCTGCTGAGCAAGTGAGGGCAGAGCCCCTCCCAGAAGCTCCCGCTGCCCTCTGTCCAGGCCCTTGCTGTGGGACAGGACCCCCTTCTAGCCCCTCAGGACCCTTTCAGGCCAACCGTCCCTGACTCCACAAGGCGGCGTGAACCCCGAGAGTGGGGCAGCGCCAGGCCTGCATGGACGGAGGGGCGGATGCACCGAGGCATGCACATGTGTGAGCACATGTCTCTACATGTGAGTGTGTGGGGAGGGAGGGACGGAGAGAAACCTCTGCGGGGCCCTCGGGGGCTGTGTGCACTCGGCACTAGCCAGGACCTGGAGCTGTGGTGTTCCTTGGCATCTGCCTATTTCGGGCCCTGGCAAGTGGGTCTGACCCAGGGTCTCAGGCCTGGTGGGCGCAGACCCTCCCACATCCAGAAACCTGCCGGGGACGCTGGCCTTGCTTGTCTCCTGGGCAGGTGGCCGGCTGCCCAGCCAGTAAGGAGCTGTCGTGCCTTCTGCCCACTGCCTCCTCACCTCATTCCAGCGTCCCCACTCCTGGCTTCTGCGTTTTTACATCTTTGGCAGAAAAACAATTTGCCTCGTACTTTTCTGCGCCGAGACCTTGGGCAGATCATTCAGGAGTGTGGCTGGCACATCAGCCCCTGTGCTGAGGTTTGTTTTCTTTGCAATGGAGCCTGAACTGGTGTCAGGGAGAGGCGTCGCCATGCGTGTGTGGGTGCTCGCTGGGTGTAAACCGAGTGCAGGCCATTCTCCCCCTTGTGAGGAAGCACAGAAATGGTTTCCTGGCGCTCAACATCCTGGGCTGGGGTCACCGTGAGGTCCCACGGTGGTCCCCCACCCTCTGGGCAGAGCTGGGGTTACTGAGACTTCCAGAACCCTCTGCAGGATTACCCCCAGGCTGGGCCCACCTCAGCGGGGACGCTCTACAGAACAAGGTCATAAGGAACTTCAGCTCCCGAACTGGCTGCAGGCAGGCTGGACGGCATTGCAAAGCCCCAGGGTCTGGGCCTCTGGGACCACCCGAGCTCCTGCCTGGGGGGACTGAGGTCTTCTGCCCAAGCCTCTGGCTCCCTGTCTGCCCGCAGCCAAGCTGAGGGGCACTGTCTTGATGCCGTTCAGCCCCCATCCTATGTGGGGCGGGCCGACTTCCAAGTGCAGCTCCAATCCTTGGAAGCATTTCCAGACATCTTGACACCAGAGCCTTCAGTGAAGCTGGGAATGTGGCGGGCAGGGGTCCTGGCTTACCCAGAGGGTGCTTGTCATCCGGTGTGTCAGTCACACCATACAAGTAGCATTTGCTGCCTTCCAAAGAAAACAGGCCAGCTCAGGGAAGACCCTGCACCCACGGGTGGTGGGCTTCTGCCCCTGCCCCTCCCACCGCAGAGCCACCAGGCCCCCGCAAGGCCCACCTGCTGTTGGCAGCAGGCAGAGGGAGACCTGGTCCTCCTGCTGTGGGAGGGGTGCTGGGGGCCAAGCCAGAGTGTGGAGGAGGCAGGGGACGTGCTCAGACCCACACTGTGTGTGCTCACATGTGCACATAGTCTCACGTGAGCACAGACACTCGTGTGCTTGGGTACACACGCACACTCAGTGCACACACCCTGCCCTCGCCCCACAACTGCATGTGGTGACCCCCTGGCAAAACCGCAGAGCAGCTCTGCCACCCGCTACCCTGAAGCCCAGGTCTGCACCGGGGCCCCTCCTGCTGCCGGGGCCTCATCCGAGCACGTGGGACCCGCAGCAGCGCCCAGGACAGCGTCCCCAGTGGGCCCAGCTCCCCAACCGTGGGAGGAGGCAAAGCCGCCACAGCCCTGTGGGATGCGGGGGGCTGGGAGAGCTGCCTCCACCAGATGGGGCTGACCGCTTGGGACAGAAGGGCTTTCCGCCCCAGCCCGTTTCCCCACCTTTCTGGACAAGGCCTGCACCCTGAGTACCTGCCTGGGTGCTGGAGGCCCAATGCCCTTGGCCCGACTGCAGAGGGCCCCCAGAGCTGCGGGTCAGCCCTGCCCACGGGCCCTCTGCTGCCTCCTGTGGCGCCTGCCTGTGGCTCCAGCTGGGCGGGCTCCCACCCTCAGCAGGGCCAGCAGAAACGACCAATTTCACTCAGCACTCAGGAAACTGGATATATTTGCAATTTTTTAAAAGCTTGGAGCCAAGGTTCTAAATGGGGCTGTTTTTCCAGTGGAAACTGTAACGTGAGCCCAGACCCCTTCCTGCTTGCTCACAGCACAGACACCCCGACGCCCCCGCCACGTGTGAGCCGGTGCCCTAGGGCTCAGGGGCCGTGCTGACCTAGCTCCTGCCCCCCATCGCGGTGACTCTGCCCAGTACCTGCCCTCCCCCTGCACACACCGTGAGCCCCCCATGAGCATGCTGGGGCCCAGCCTGGGGCATGGAGGCAGGGCTGCAGACAGGTGCTAAGAAGGAAAAGACCAGGGCAGCACTGGGGCCAGAAGGAGGCTCTGAAGACCTCCCAGCAGAGCCCAGCCAAGCTGCAGCCGCAGCATGCCCACCCTGCACCCCACAGCGTCCACCCAAACCGCTCGTGGCACCTGGACCCAGCTCTTAGCCAGGCAGACCAGTCACCCGGCACCCCCAGGCAGCTGTGGGTGTGAGAGGCCTCACCAAGGCATGTGGCTTCTGCCCTCCATCCCTTTGGGGAGCTCAGCACCAGGCTGGAGACTCCTGGCATGAGGAACCCAAGGACCAGGGCAGCGGGCTTCTGCCCCTACACCTCCCGCCGCAGAGCCACCAGGGCCCCGCAAGGCCCACCTGCTGTTGGCAGCAGGCAGAGGGAGGCCTTGAGGCCGTGACCCTGGGCACTGGGTGGTATGAGGCCGAGCCGAGCACCCAGGTAAGTGCTGTTCTTGCCCACGCGCCCCTGGGGCTGAGGGCAGCTGCTGCGACTCCTGGGCTGGGCTCACCTGCAACTACTTGTCCTCCTGGAAGAACTTTTGCCCCACCCCACATGGGCTTGAGCTGCAAAGACATGGGACTGGTTCTTGGCTCTGCAGCTTCCAGAAGGCAGGGTCCCGGTGCTCGGGGAGCCAACGCAGGGTGGGCTGTGCATCTCAGCAGCCGGCACTGGGCACTGAGAGAGGCTCCCTGAGGCTGCTAGTGGGGTCCACCCCCACCAGGCCGTTCCTGAACCGAGGGGCCACCCTCACCAGCACTCACTCGAGGAACCTGGGCCCCAAGGGAAGGGGGGCCAGGCCTGCTGCCCCCAACCCCCGGCTGGGGACATGTTTGCTCATCACCCAGGGTGCTCACCACTCCAGCTGCCCTTTGCAGAGCCAGGCCTGCCTCCTGTCTGCCTCCGGAGGGCAGCCTCTTCTGGGGCCAGAGGAGGGAGGGTGGGCCAGGACCCCCAGCCCTGGAACCACACAGCTGAGACCAGGCATTTGCTGCAGCACAAGGCTGGGGCTGGCTTGGACCTCGAGGGGGTAGTGACAGCCTCTGCCCCAGCCTGGGAGAGGCCCTCCCGCACCCCCCAGGACCTTCCCACTTCTGGGTGGGCTTTGGTCCTAGGCTATCCTGGGGATCCAGTGCACGCACCTGAGGTCTACAGGTGGGGACCACAGCCCCCTCCTGGTGGTGACCTGGGACTGATGTGCTCCCAAGCTGGCACGCTGTTGAGGCAAGGGGGGCACCCTGCTTGCCGCAGCCTGGGTGAGATCTGCCCATGAGGGTCGGAGCTGGGCGCCTGGGCAGCCGGCCTTCCCAGCCCGGGCAGGATGGTGGTGAGACCGAGGGCCTTCTTACAGGTGAGGCCCAGGCGGCCCATTAGCCCTGCTGCGGTGGGCCCCAAAGGGCAGCCCAGTGAACGGGCTCCTGGGATCCTGCAACCCCGTGCCTCATGCCCCGGGCCCCATGGGGGTGTGCGGAGTAAAGGTGTGAGGGAGGAGCATAGGGGGGCCTGAGCCCCACCTGTGTGTGTGTGTGTGTGTGTGCTCATGGGCACATACTCCCATTGGGGCCTCAGGATGGCCCTGGGGACGGCCCTCGTGTGGGGTCCACTGGGCAATCTGCCCTTCAGATCCCCATAGGCCAAGCTTAGCTGCCACAAGGATGGATGCAGACCCTTTGGCCATGTCTGGAGGTCTCTGGTGAGTGGCAAGGAGCACCAGCCCCCAATCCAGCAAGACCCCTGCCCTCTACCACACACCCTCAGCCAGGGAAGACAGGAGGGAAGCAGCGTGGGTGGGAGACCACCGGCGGGCCATCCCATGGGGCAGGGGCTACAAGTCTGCTGGGACCTCTGCTCAGAGCCCACTCGGCCAGGGCCCTCTGCCGCCCTCACAGCCGAGGTGCACCAGGACCTGGCACCTGCCCAGGTGGAAGCTGGGCGCAGGAGTGGCGAGCAGCTGGCTCCCGCTGTCCCTTGCAGGGGCCCCACAGCACCCCTCCCTAGAGCAGGCCCCTGAGCTCCCCTGGGGGCCAGCTTTGGCGCCTGCCGGCCCAGGCAGTGAGGCCTGTGGGGCGGGTGAGGGCTGCTGGCTGGCACTCCCCTCATTTCCTCTTGGCCCGCAGGCTCTGGGCAGCCACAGGAACAAAGAGTGGATTGTGCCTCATTCTGGGTCTGCTCTTCAGCCCGCTGCTGCCCGCCTAGGTCCATGGGTGACATGTGCGTTTGCAGCCACGCAGGGTTCACCTGCAGAGGTGCAGGGAGCAGCCCAGGGCTGGAGGCCTGTCCCAGGCCAGGCTGACCTGCCGAGCTCCGTGGTGCCTCTGAACACCCAGCAACAGCAGCCAGGCCGGCTCAGCTGCGCCAGCCCTGCGCCTTTCCTGGGCAGACACTCCCTGTGGCCAGCCCATGGCTGTCCAGGCCCCCAGCCCAGGGGCCCCATGTCTGTAACACCCACCACCACCTGTCCACCCTGTGGCTGGACCAGAGGAAAGGTCTTCCGAGTCACCAGGCATTTACGGACAACCTTATGCTCAGTGTTGGCTTTTGGGGACGCCAAAGGGGGTCAGGCCTCTAGGTTCCCAAGAGGGAAGGAAGGAGGCATAGCCCCCACTGTACCTGGTGTCGCACTCCCCGGTGCCTGGGTCTGGCAGCCCTCCCCCCACCAGGCATCAATGACTGCAGCTGTGTGCAGTGTGGGTGCCAGACCCCAGCCCTGTGGAGCCAAAGGATGGGGGGCATAGGGCAGGGGACAGACACCCCGAGACAAACACCACCCATTTCCCAGGAAGGCCCAGAGCCCTGGAGCTGCACTCGGCCCACAGGCAGCCTGGTCCCTGGCCGACTAGACGCCCTCACTTGGGGTACATGCTAACAGGCCGGGACGTGCCCCTCAGAGGAGATCTGCAAGGCCGTGCTTCAGCCAGAGGGGCCTCACGGCAACGGCCTCGTCTTCACAGCCAGCAACAGAGTGGGCTCCGCTGGGCAGCGCCCAGCCGGGGTCCCAGCACGGCCCCTCCCAGGGCTGCACCGCAGGCCTGCCCCCCCCCTGTGGCCGCACCCCAGCCCGTCTGTTGGTTTAGCCGCACCACCACCGTCAAAGGAGCTTTGTGGCCGGCAGCAGAGCTGCCCGATTGTCTTGGAGGGGGTCCAGGAACGAACAGCAGCGGACGGCTTTTGGAAGAAAGTAGAAAAAATCAGAGGAAAACGCTCTGAAGGAAGAAGGAATTTGCCTCCGCAGAGCCGGCGCTGCCCCACCCACCCCACCCTCCGGCTCCGGGCCAGGCCGAGGTCCTGGGGGCCCCCTGCGCCGCTCCATGTAAGCAGAGCAAGTCTTGGGCTTACCCTGTCCATGGGCCACTGGGGACTCCCGCAGTCCCGGAGCTGGGCGCCTCTCCTCAGTGCCGCAGATGAGGATATGGACAGTCAGAGCGGGTGGGTCCTGGCCTGGGACCTCACAGCACAGAGGGGCTGCCGGACCCCGGAGATCCCGGCTTGTGCACACTGGGCTGTGCGGAGCACATGAGGGCTGTGGCTACAGTCCTGCTCCCTGCCTTTCAGGGCCAAGAGTGGTGGGGTGGTGACCCCCAGACTCCCACCTTCCTGCCCACACATCAAAGGCCTGGCTGACTGCCACGCTCTGCCAGATGGCTGTCCTGGGAGAGGCTGCCAGTGACGTCCACCTCAGAGGAGGCTCAGAGACAGCAGTGCGGCAGCCGGGTCGCGTTCTGCCGCCCACCTGAGCTTGTTGCCCTATCCCTGGATTCTGCCTAAGTCTATGAGGCCCCCGTGTTCTTGGGCCACAAGCCCACCCCAAACCAAGTCTCCCAGGGGAGCCCGAGGGAGGGGGTCCCACCCAGGTCCCTTCCTGGCTGCTGAGAGAACAGCAGTTACGGAGGGGCTGTGGGGGGGGACTTGGGAGGGGCTGGAGGCTCAGGAGAAGCAGCCCCAGGGGGGAGAGTCACTCGCATCTTCGGGGTCTGGGTGGGCCAGCTGCCCCCACCCCTCGCCATCAGTCTGGGGGAACCGGTGTCAGCTGTGGGGGGGAGGGCGCTTCTCTCCAGGACCTCCCCTCCCAGGCCCCTCGGTACTGCTGCCCCTCAGGGTGGACACTGCTTTGCAGCAAAGACCCAACCCCAGCCAGCCTTGCCCCCCCGGGGGTGCCCCCTAGGGGCCATGGAGCCTCTGGGAGTCCTCGCCCCAGCCTCAGGCTGAGAGCCCCCACCTATTCCTTACAGCACCCTGGGCAGGGCATTTTGGGAACACCAGGCAGGAGGGCTCGGCTGTCCCTGGGCTTCACCGTGCACCCCACTTCAGCTGCCACCCAACCCCAGTCCTCAAGGGCCGGCCAGACTCCCCACTCCTCCTCACGACTGGGGATGGGCACCGGCCCCTCCGGCCAGCTGTTGGCAGCTGTCACCACCTGCCGGCCCAGGGCCAGATGCCTGGCGGCTGTCGCAGGGAGTGGGGGGATGTGCAGCTGCTGGGTAGAGGGGAGCCTCGGAGCCCCCCTTACCTGGGGCTGTGGCAGACCCTTCAGTGGAGGCCCACCCTGGCCAGCCCCAGGTGTGTGTCTCAGCCCTGCCACAGGGCACCGTGGGTCTCCACCCCACCCTCTCAGGCATGGCCCTGGTGGGGTGCCTGCCCCCAGGCCAGTGTGGGCCCTCCCCCAGGCTCGGCAGCAGGTGGCTGGCGGGCTCCCGGAGAGCCACGCACAGTTCCGTGGGCCCCTCTACAGCCCCGAGGGGCAGTGAGGTGGGACCCTGAGTCAGCCTCCGGGGTGGCCCAAAGCCTTCCTGCCCAGCAGAAAGGCCCCACTAGGCCTGACCGACGTCAGGAGTGGGGGACGCTGCATGTGCTCAGCCCATGACCCCAGGAAGCTGCCGGCTCCTGGGCCTGATCCAAACATGCTGTCTTGTCAGCCCCAAACAAATGCCAGAGTCAAGGCCCCACCAGAGGGCCCAGAGAGCACCCTGAGCACACGGGTGCCGAGGGTCCCTGACCCAGGGCTCGCCCTACCCTGAGCGTGTGGGATGTGTGCTGGCAGGGCCCCGCCACCCACCCACCCCCAGGCTGCCTGGCCCTGCTGGCAGCCGCCACGTGGTGACGGGCACCTAAGCTGGGCTAGGGCAAGTTCTGCCTGGAATTGGCATTGTCAGGGGGCATGAGCAGCTGACCAGGGTGCAGGAGGCCACAGGGTCTGGTCAGCCTGCTGCCCCGCAGAGACACATTGTGGGGTGGGGGCCCTGGACCCCCCAGGGAGGACCCCAGGCTGTCCAGGCAGCAGGGAAGATTGAGTCGGTGAGGCCAGAACAAGCCATCAGGAGGCGGCTGACCCGGGGCTCCCCTGTGGTGACCCCTGGGTGGTCTCCAAGACAGCCCAGCAGAGGCAGAGCCCGCCTCCAGAGTTCCGGCCCGAGATCTGGGCTAGGGCCACTGAAGTATGTGGGTCTGTGTGGGCCAACCCACCCTGCACAGACAGGAGCAGCCCAGAGGTCAGGGCGGGCATGGGGTGTGGACACCCCAGATGGGACTGAGGGTTGGATTAGGCTGGAGGGAACAGCGGGACCTCCACAGGGCTGGCAGGCGAGGGACTCGGTGCTAGAGAACAGCAATGCTCGAAGTGCGGTCCCAGCACGGACCTAGGGACAGTACGCCCAGGGACTGTACATGACCAGTCAGCCTGGGGGCCCGACCTACAGCCCAGGTCCTGCTGGGCCAGTGCACATGACAGTGACCCCAGCTGTCCGAGGGGCCTGGATGGGTGTCCCCTGGGGACAGTCTCACCAGGTGGGGGATATCCTCTGTGCCCAGAGTCCAAGCCCACTCGGAGCCCCATGCAGGCATGGAGGTACCGCAGCAGGAGGGCTCCCAGCAAAACCCACCTCACAGGTCCTGCCTGCCCTCCTGCCTGGCCACTCCAAGCCAGGTCCACTTCTGGGTCACAAGGGCTCAGCCAGCATGGCGTGCCCAGCTAGGGCTTTCTCTCAGCACCCAGACAGCCTAGGGTGGAACACCCCTCAGAGACAGTGGTGTGAACCCTAAAAATAAACACTGGACCCTGGGATGCCAGATCCCCACGAGCACCCCTGATCTCGGGCTTCCCCCATCCCGTCCCAGGTTCCCCCGGCCTGTCCTGAGAGGGCTCAGCCCAGCCAGGGCCCATGGCTGTGTGGGCCAGGCACATGTGGAGGTCAGCGCAGGGCTGGGGGGAGCCCCCAGCGCCAGCTTCACCCCTGCACTGCCCAGGCCCAGCCCCTCTGCTTGACAAGCAGGCCCAGGCACCACCCACCGGGCACCGCAGGGCTCTGGTCGGCCCTGGCCCCTGGGAACCCACAAGCTTCTCAGACCAGATGTCGGTGCCAAGTGAGGGACTTCTGCACATTGCAGCCCACCCAGGAGTCCAGCTCCCAGGCTCAGCCCTGTGGGAGTCCTGCTCCGTGACCCACCTCCCAGCTCCCCGCCCACAGGCCACATGTCCCTGTGCGGCCCAGCCCGGTTGCCTGAGCCTGGCAAGGTCATCCCAGAGTGCTCAGCACTCGCCCCTCCCGAGCCTGGTCCCTGCAGCACCGCCTGGAGGGTGGGCAGCCCTTGGCCTCACTCGAGAGTCCAAGCCGAGGCTGCGCCCCGCAAAGTGCCCGTCCTGTGTCCTGGTCACACGTCCCAAGTTCCTGCCATCTTTCCGGTGTCCCACACTCCGCATTACTGTCCCAGGCCCCCTTGTCTGGCCCTGGGACAAGGCTCTGATCTCCTGCCAGTCCCTCCCAGCCCAAGGCCTGTTGGGGTGGGGGGGAGTGCCCCACGTCCCTGCATCCTCAGACTCTTGTCACGCGGCCCCTTTTCCCCAGGCATCAGCCTCAGGCCCCCCCTCAGGGACAGCTGTGACACCCCACAGATACCTCTTTGAAGCCAGAAGGGCTGGGCAGCAGGCGGGCGGGCGGGGTGTCACACTCGAGGGTGTCAGAGCCTGGGCTGCCTTTCAAGTTCGCTGGGCTTCAAGGGAACCAGCTCAGACGGTCCAGGAGAGGATCAAGGAGGGATCACTGGCCTGGCGGCACCTGCGACAATCCCTGGCACTCCCTCCAAGGACACTGGAGGCTCCTTCCCCGTCCCCACCCATGTGGCCCTGGGATAACTGGGGACACCGCTGGGCACTGCCTCCAGACTGGGACCCCCGGCCGCACCCAGGCCCAGCCTCCACACAGGGAGCCCCACAGAGCTGGCGTTTCTGCTGCCAGTGGTCCCTGCAGCATTGGCAGCCGCCAGCTAGCCTGTCTGCCTGGGGCTGAGGGCACTTCAGCGGCTGCTCTTGGTGCACGTGGAGGGGCAGGGAAGCCCCGGGCATGGCCCCACCACCGCACCCCTCGCTGTGTGCCTCTGGACGCCTCCTCCTCCTCCCCAACCCCATCCTCCCAGCCCATCAGTGGGGTGCTGCCCGCAGGCCCACACCCTCATCCCCAGGGCTGCCACCCCCAGCACCCTCTGCACCCAGCCTGGGAGCCCAAAGCAGGGCAGGAAGCCCTCGGAGACAGAGCAGGGGCAGGTGGCAGGTGGGGATGGGCAGAGAAGCCAAGCTTCACAAGAGGCCTGGCCTGCCCGCTGCCCGCCAGTCAGCGAGGCCATCCGGAGGGCTGGCTACACACACCTCCATCCTGGGACTCAAAACGGGGCCTCACAGTGGGGCCCGCTGCTGAGGTGGCGGGGTGGCATGTGGGCACTGGAACTGCCAGGGGTCATGGTAGGGTCAAGCAGAAAACAGCCCGGGGACAGCAGAGGTGGGGACTCCCAGCTGCAGACCAGGGGGCTGCAGGGGGCACGGGGCGCTGACCCCGCCAGGCTGTCCCTGGAGGGGCCCATGGAGACCGAGGGCAGGAGGCAGAAGCTGCAGCAGCAGGAGCGGGGCTCCGGGGCGGCCGGCAGCTCCTCAAGGTGGGGCGTCGGTCTGTCTTCCGGAGGGCCCCCTGCCCAGCCAGCACCCCAATATGCTCACAGACTGACCAGCCCAACAATGACCCTCCAGACACCTGAAAGGGCCCTCAGCGGGGAGCCCAGAGCCGCTGGGCCCAGAGGACCAGGACCCCGCCCCCGTGGCCAGGTGGTTAGCCTCCCAGGCCTCCTGGGGCGGATGGGGGGCAGGCCCCATGAAAGCCACGGGGGAACAGCTCTGACCCCAGGCTCAGGACAGGGCGGTTCCAGAGGCTTTGGGAGGTTCCAGGCACTGCCCCTTGGCCCTTTTCTGGTGGAGAGGGCAGCTGTCCCCTGGGGCCTGGCAACAGTCACCCCCACCAGAGCCCACCTCACTCCCCACGGCCCCCACGCCAAGATTGAAGCCCAGTCAGCTGTACCTGTGCAGCCTGGCCCATCTGGGGAACACATCCGGCCACTTGCTGAGGGCTGCCTCGGTCCCCACTTTCCCGTGGCCCCTGAGCAGGGCTTCCCACAGCAGGGCCAGGCACCCCATTGCATCTGTGTGGGTGGCATCCGTCACTGGCCAAAGGCTTCTGCCCCTGGAGTCTGGGCCACCCAGGGGCCTTCCCTCAGAGGCTGGCCCCTGCCTTCCTGGGGACAGCAGTGGGGGGACACTGAGGACGGAGGACCCAGCCTGCACTGTAGAGGGGCCCAGTGGGGAGGGGTAGAGGGCCTACCCCTGCCGCAGCCCCTGGACCCCAGCAGGGCTCGCCCCTCCCACCTGGCCTTCTGCGGCCCCTGGGCTTCTGTGCGGCACGCCAGACAGCTAGACTCACACCTGTTGGCTTGTTGCCCTTTCCCGAGAGAGTCCAGAGCCCCCTAGCCAGAGGCAGCCTGGCCATTCCGTGCTGGCCGAGCAGTCAGGGCCTCCATTTGCCTATCTGGAGATGGGGACCACTTCTCACAACCCAGGAGTGGCTGGAAGCCCTCCAGGGGTGCCTTGCACACAGCAGGCCCCCAGATGGAGGTGACAAGGGGGCTTCAGCTCTCCAAGGCCAGCCCACCTGGATCCCCAGAACGGGGACGGGGGAAGCGCAGCCCTGCACTGAGAACTGCAGGGGCCACATGGCACGGGAGGGGCCCGGGGACGACCCCCGGTCTGGGTACGTGGACAGGCCATCCAGGAAGGCGTCCACAGGGGGCGGGGGCAGGGCTCCAGACATGGCTGCCGGTGATGGGCCCTGAGGGCCCAGGTGTCACTGCAGAGCCTTAGGCCCAGTGACGGGACTCCTGGGGGCCTTCTTTGCTCCTGGTTCAGGAGGCCAAAGTATGGGTACACACGTGTGCACCCATAAACCTGTATAGAACACAGGCTCACACACCTGTACAGACACAGCCCCGCACACACACCTGCACGCAAACCTAGGTCTCCCCACACATACACTGGCACACAGATGAAGGCCATGTGCATGCACACACACAAAACGCCAGCTTAGAGGAAAAGGATGCACATTTTCTTGTTTAACAAAATAAATTAAATATAGGAAGCTTCAGCTCAAACTCTGTATAAAATTAGAGGTCTGGGGCCACCATGGACAGTGGAGTGATGGGTACCTGGCCCCAAGGTGGACATCAGCATGGCCACAAGGCCAGTAGGTCCTGAGCCCGAGGAGGGGCCAGGTCTCTGTGGCCCAGCCCCCATTCCATCATTATTACCTTAATTTCTCAAATATAAATATCAAGGGCCCCTTCTCCCTGGCAGTGGGAAGCCACATGGGGCAGGGGTCACCCCCAGCCAAGTTCCAGCCCCTCAGGGAGAGGTCTGGGACTTCTACATCTGGCACCCTGGCCCAGGCTGCCAGCGGACCCCCCCAGACAGTGGGTGGCCTGAGCAGGGTCCTCGCAGGGCAGGGCAGGGTGGGAAGGTCAGGGTCCACAGCGCCAGGGTGCCTCCCAGACAACCCGCCAGGCCAGGCTGGGGTGTAACCACGGTCCCCGTGAAACCCTCTCCAGGCCAGGCAATTCCTTCATCAACCAGCCACGGCTACGTGGCCACTAACACAGGCCCTCCTAAGGCCGCTCAGTCTGAGCACGTCCGTGTGTATAACTGCACACGCACACCTGTGGCATGTCTGTGTGTCTGTGTGCATGACTGCGCACGCATGTCCGATGTGCGCCTCGTGGGCCCTACCTCCCGCCTGGGCCCAGCCCCCGCCCCACGCAGCCCACAGCGGCCTAGCACTGGCAATGGGGATGCTGGTGCTGGTGGGCCTTGCCCTCCACGTGTGAGTGTGTGTGCGTGTGTGTGTGCGTGTGTGTGTGCACATCTGTGTAGAGTCTGGGGTAAAGCTTGGGGCCAGCAGGCGAGCCTGGGCTCAGAAGGTGCTGGGGGGCTGCCGGGGGCCCAAGCTCCTCGCAAAGACCCACAGCAGGGGCGGTGCTGAGGGCAGCTGGTGCGGGCGGGTCCTTGTCCCCACCGCGGTCGCGGGCCGTGGCAGGCAGGCGGTGTGCGGGCATGGCAGGGGCAGACGCAGGCGCACATGGCTTCTTCTTCGCCTGGCAGAGCCACAGGAGCACAGTGCCCAGGATGAAGACGGCACCAGCCGGGATGCCGATGGCCACGGGCCATGGAAGGCTAGTGGTCGAGGACGAAGCAGCCACAGGTGGCCCCGGTGGCTTTGGGTCTATGGGAGAAGCCAAGAAAGGAGGTAGGCAGAATGCCCCCATAGAGCCCAGGAGCGTCTGCAGGAGGCCAGCGTGAACCTGGTCATGGCAGAGGCTGGGGGGCTGGGGTTGGGAGGTCCTAGCAGGGCAAGGGCAGGTCCTGGCCAGGTGAGGGGGACGGGGCCAGCAGGGGTGGGGGGAGGAGCAGGTCCCACCCACCCACCTGGCAGCACCGTGAGGAAGGCGCTGCGGAAGCTGTAGCCCATGGTGTTGGCGCCCAGGCAAATGTACATGCCCGCATCGTCCTGGCGGGCACGGGGGATGAGCAGCTTGTTGAGGTAGGAGCCGTCTGGCCGGGACCACACATCACCCGTGGGCAGCACCACGAACTTCTGGCCACCCACGTCGATGGTGGAGTTGTAGCGGCCCTCAGCGCCATACTCCACTCGCTTCAGCCACTGGATCACTGGCTTCACGTCACTGCGCACTTTACACTGGAAGGACGTCGTGCCCCCAAAGTCCACCGTCGTGTTCACCGGGTGCGTGCCCGTGAGGACAGGTTTGGAGCGTGTCCGCTCTGTGCAGAGACACCGCATGTAGGCGCAGCCCCTGGGTATTCCCCAGCCCTCCACCCCTTGGTCCCACACTCACGGATCACGTCCACCTTGTAGGTGGCATTGATGGCGCCCACGCGGTTAGACACACGGCACGTGTACTTGCCACTGTCCTCAGGGCGCAGATTCTTCAGGCTCAGCGTCCACTTCTTCCTGTGCTCACTGGCTTCTGGGCGCGCCAAGGCCTGGTCATCCTTCATCCACATGATGTCAGGGCGTGGGTGCCCGCTGGCCACGCATTTGAGCCGCACGGAGCTGCCCACAGGCCGGGCAATCACCCGGCGTCTCATCTTGGACGGCTGCGTGAAGCGGGGCCGTGCTGCGGGGCGGGAGTGGCACAGCGGTCAGCGGGGGCCAAGAGGGCCGGGCCCACTCAGCGGGGGCCAAGAGGGCCGGGCCCACCCACCCGAGGGGCTGATGCTCACCCCACCGCCTGCTGGCTGGGTCCTCCTGGCCCCCTGAGGACCCGTCCTGGCCTGGGCTCTCCCTTCCTGGGCTGGTATCATCTGCGGAGGGGAGGACACATGAGAGGGGCCCTCGCCCCTGGCCCGGCTGGGAAAGCCCTAAACGCAGGGGAGCCACGGGTACACGCCCCATCTCAGAAGCCCAGACAGCTGAGCAAAAGCTGCCGCCCAGCCCACTCCCGGGGTGCAGGTGACCCTGACAGGCGCGGGTGGGGCCAGAAAGCCGGCCCCCTACCCTGGCTCCGGGGGGTCTGCAGGGCCCAGAGGAGGAGGGGCTCAGGCACAGCCAGCAGCTGCAGTAACCCTAGCTCACATCAAGGGGCCGAGGGCTTGGTGAGCTGACGTGGCTCACATACCACCAGGCCGTCCTCCCCTGTGAAAGGCTGGGGGACACCCACCACGTTCCCACTCCACAGCCTCGAGAAGGCCCATGGGCCGGCCGGGGGGGAAGGGGTGCTCAGGACTGCTCCCTCCCCAGGACAGCCGTCACCTGCGCCATGAGCCAAGCCCAGGCCCCGGCCAGGCTGTCTCAGGCCCCACGAGGCCCGGGGAGGGGGTAGGCTGGGTCAGGCTGCTTTGGGGTGTGGGCCAGCATAGCTGCCAGGGAGCCTGCCCCGATGGACCCATCCCAGGAGCCGCTGAGGGAGGGCCAGGCGCCACTGCCTGGTGTCAGGAGCGGAGGGCGGTCAACAAGCCAGGCCCCAGTGCAGAACGGGGTCCTTCACTTCCTGGTGGCCTCTCTGGACTCAAAAACCGGAGGCCAAGGCCACCGGACCAAGGTCAAGGCCAACCCATCTGCCCTTGGGTGGGACCACCACCCTAAGAGCCCCCATACCTACTTTTGTTACGCCCCAGGCAGCCTGGGCCCCAGGTCAGCAGAACCTTTGGGGAGGAAGGGGCCCTGAGGTGCAGTCTGAGAAGGGGGGCCCAGGCTGGGGTCGGTAGCAGGCAGCATGCCATTCTGCTGTGGGGGTCTCACAGGGAGGTCTGCCTGGGGCTACGCTGGCCCGGCCCGGCCGCCCGCCCTGGCTCAGCCTTCACTAACCCATCACGATGAGAGTGTAGTTGACGCTGAGGCTGCCAAAGCCATTGGTGGCCTTGCACACATAGGCGCCTGCGTCCTCCCGCTCGACCTCCTTCACCTTCAGCCCCTGGGGCAGCACACGGAAGCGGCTCCAGCCGCCGTGGATTGTGCGGCCATCCTTGGTCCACATGGTCAGTGGTGGCGGGTCCCCCTCCACAGGGCACAGCAGCCGTACAGTGCGGCCCAGCCGGGCCACCTGCCGTGGGACCACCTTGTCCGCCATCCTTGGGGGGCCTGCAGTTGGTCAGAGGGCACAGTCAGGGAGAAGGCTCTGGCAGGCGTCCAGGGGCTGAGTGGGAGCCTGGGGGAGTGGCTGTTCTTGCCGGTCCCTGCCCAGGACCCCACCACATACACCTGCCCACACAGGCAGGGGGCCCCCACCCAGCACACAGCCACGGGCGCTCCCCCAGGCCTGTAGCATGCCAGCCCATGTCCACTGAGCTCCACTCCTGTCCACATCCTCAGCCATACCACGTGCCTCACAGGACCCAGAGCACAAGGGACCCGGGCAGCTCACTGGGACACAGGTCCCCAGCAGGGGAATGGCCACTCGGTCTCTGGCAGGCCACCCACATGTCTGGGCACATGTGCATGTGTGTCCGTGTGCCACACACACAGGGTACATATCTGGGGCCACGTGGTGCCTGCACGTGTGGGCTGTATCTGGGGGGCATGCCTCAAGGCCCTGGGGTCAGAGGACAGGGCTGGATGTGCAGGGCCCAGGTACAGCTCCTGGTCATTGCTCTCCACAGAAGCCCAACTTGGCTGAGGCTTGGTGCCCCTCACTGCAAGAAGAAACCCGCCCCCATCTGCTCCAGCACAGGAAGGCTTGGGGCCTCCAAGGTTGAGTGCAGAGACAGTAGGGGTTGGAGGGCGCTGAGTGGCGGGCGGGCTGGGAAGGACTAGGCCATCTGGCCAAGCCAACCCCCAGGCCTGGGCTGCTCTGCAGCTCCTACACCATGCACAGCCATGAGGGGCACTGGGCTCTTGGGGCCACCACCACTGCAGCCCCGTCACCAGCAGAGGCAGCCACAGGCACCCGCACACACTCTGCAGGGGCCGGGCTGGCCCCGCTCGGAGACCCTGCTCTCCGACCGGCAGCAGTTTCCACCACTGCAGCCACCACAGGCGGGGAGGGTAGAGACCTGCGTCCTGGCCACACGCAGGTGCCAGGGGGCAGAGATGGCTCCGAGATGGTCTTGCTACAGAGTCTGAGGGAGGCATGTGTTTTTAATAACCAGCTGGTATTTCTCTGACATGCAACCATCAGCCAGTCACGCTGCCAGCCAGCGTGGCCAAGGGCTTCTGTGGCCCCCAGATTCAAGCAGCAGCTTTGGCTTGTCATCTCCCACCTCCCAGGGGCCCTCGCAGAGCACAGAGCCCCCCACCACCTCCGCCTGGGGCCGCTGGGGAGGGGAGCAGCAGCTGGTCCGTCCTCGGATGGAGGGAGCTGAAGGCCAGGGTGCAGGCTTCTCTGGGGCCCCCAGGCCCTGCTCCCAGCCGCGCTCTCCCAGCCCTGCTGGGGGGGGGCACCTGACACAGCCAACAGGAAGGGTGGGGTCGGGGCATGTGGAGAGGGGCTTTTACCAGCTGCCCTCCCCGAGCTCTCGCCCACACCTGCTGGGTCCCCCACCACCAAGCACCCCCTGCCAAGAAGCAAGCCCGCTCTCCAGCCCTTTGGGGACCCCCACTTCTCTGCCTCTGCTCAGGTTCCCCCATCCGACTGTGTGGCTCGGAGACAGTGCGCCATAGGTTCGGGCCAGCGCTGGGGTCCCAGTCAGCCACCTCCTCAGCACCCCTGACCTCCGGAAGGGGCAAGAAGAGCAGGGGGTCCTAAGGCCCTAATTACTCTGTGGTGTACAGGCCCCCAGCTCCTACCCAGCTCACGGTCGGCGGGGCTGCAGGGCCCACAGACAAGCCCAGGATCCCCGCCTTACTTCCACACAGACCCTGTCCACCACCTGTCGCTGCTTGGAATTCCACCATTCCCAGGGGCCTCCCAGGCTGCAGGACAGAGGGCACCCACAGCCCACTCAATGCCCTGGGGCTCCCAGGCTGACACCTGGGCACACACAGACCCACGCAAGCACCCAGACTGCGCAGGCTGGCAGCAGTGCCCAGGCCAAGGGGTCGGCCCCCCACTGCTGGGGCTCTGCCTGTCCCAACCCCATCCTGGAGGGCACAACTCGGGGCTGGTTCCACACCCACACCCTGAATGAACTACCTCGGTGGCAGACAAAGGACTGGCCTCACTGCGCTGGGGGATCACCTCCATCCCTGCCCCTCCCAAAAGCCAGCAGAGAGAACCTGAGGGGCGGGGGCACCTCCCGGGTGGCGGGCACTACAGGCCCACAGTAGGAGAGGTCAGGACCCCCTCAGTCACGTGGGGAGGAGCTCCATGGGAGGCCAGATAGGCCGGAAGCATGGCCCCAGGCCGGCCTGGGGGCAGTGCAGGGGACAGGCAGGCCTGGCTGGAGCCAGCCTTATCCTAAAGCAAACAGCTCCCCCGCTCCCATGCAGCTACACACACCCTACCCCAGGCTCCGCCAGACCCTCACGCCAGGCCAGGCCTCTGCAGAGACCCCAGTAGGCCCATCGGCAGGAGGCCCATCCTCCCACCCCCGCCCCAGATTCCTGGGAATTTTGGCCACCAGCGCGGCGGCCACAGCTCTATATTTA
This sequence comes from Manis javanica, assembly GCF_040802235.1. Classification (NCBI taxonomy): domain Eukaryota; kingdom Metazoa; phylum Chordata; class Mammalia; order Pholidota; family Manidae; genus Manis; species Manis javanica. The sequence continues at coordinate 169,917,020 of NC_133160.1, read as the reverse complement.
GCCTGGGAAATACAAATCCCCATTGTTCCACCTGGACAGGGCAGCCAACCTACCCAGCCGTGGGGAAACTGAGGCAGGAGCTGAGGCCCACAGGCACCTGCAGGGAGGAGGAGGCAGCCAGTTCCGGTCCCGGCCTAGGAGGAGAGCCTGGCAGCTCCAGGTGGTCACTGTGATGGCAGCACCTGGGCCTTCTCCTGCGTTCCTCCACACAGCCTCAAGCTCCTCTCCGTGAGCACCTCCTCCAGGGAGTCCCCCACCCTGTACACACTCTAAGCGACAGCCCTGGGAATTCTGGGCACAGGTAAGAGGTGCAGACAGCCACATGGACAGGGGACTGAAATAGGAGTAAACAGAGGCTGGGGCAGGGTCTCCCCCCTCAGTGAGAGGGCTGAACATGGAGACGACCAACAGGAAGGGAGCCACCTCCCTGCTCTCCTCCCGTCCAGCTGTGAAACATGGCCAGGGAAAGGGGTTCTGCGAGGGGCCTGGGTGTCTGAAGGGCCCCACACAGCCCCCCATAGCTCAGGTGTCCCCCAGATGCTGCCCCCGACACACAGGTTGTCCTCCAATCCCCAGGTTCACACACCCCAACACAGTTGCAAAATCTGCCACTCTGGGACACAGACCATCTCTGAGCACCTGAGACCCCCAGGCCCACATCCCCTCGCTCCACTTGGCTGGGAGCACTGCACCCCCAGACTCAGCAAAGATTCAGCTGTGACCCCAGGTGGTGCCTCCCCACCCCAGTGGGCCCAGGGAGGGCTGAGGGGCAGGGGGCTGCAACAGACTCTGTGCCGGCTGCCTTCCTGAAACGCCCTCAGGAGAGCCAAGCCCCAGCTCTGTTCAGCCTGCAGGGCCTGGCTGTGGGGCATCCCAGGATGCTCGTGAGCCTGACCTGCTGACCCCTGCTCCCTTCACATGGACTTGGATGACACACGGCCCCTCCTCCAGCTGCCACGCACCAGGGGCCAGTGGGGGCTACAGAGGCACCTGGTAGTCTCAGGCCTCCTGCCACAGCAGCACCTCCACCCCAACACACCCACCCTCTGCAGCTGGGGACAGGTGTGCAGGAGCAGGTAGTCAGCTCCCTCCCCAGCAGGCCCTGCAAAGCCAGTCCTTCCCAGCCTAGATGTTCTGTGGCCAGGGACGGGGGCATCAGGCTAACTGCATTGGAACTGGCTATGGAGTGAGGGTGGCCAGCAAGGAGCCAGGGACCTGCTGGTCCCCAACCACCCCTAAGTGGCTTGGGGGAGTGGCTCAAAGGACAGTGGGGGGCCCTGGTCAGAGGGCAGATCTCAGGGCAGGGAAGTGGCAGGTCCTGGGCCAGGCAGGGTAGGTGGGTACTCCCTGGGGGAGACCCATGGTATTGGCCCAGGGTGAGGGCACTGGCACAGGGGCGGGCTAGCACCCCCCTAAAAGGCAGGGTCTGGGGGAGGGGCAGGAATCCCCTGATGGGGCTGCTGTCGGGGAGCTGCCTGGCCACCCAGCTGCACACCCACACACAGGCACACAGGCTCCTGCACCAGCCAGCCCAGGGCGGCCCCGGGGGCTGGACCACGGGATCTGAGGTGAAACTGGTAGGACCCGCAGGACAAGTGGTTGCCCCAGAAACCCATTCTCGGTGCAGCAAAGGGCAGCCTGACCCACTGATCAAGCCAACTGGCTGGAGCGTGGAGCCCGCCCACCACCCCCATGGGCACAGGCAAGCCAGTAGACTGGCAGGTGGACCCCTGGCTTCAGGACTCCTCGGCACCCCCACGGCACTCATGGGGGTATTGCCCGGAGGAACTCCACTGAAGTGGCCGGCAACCAGAGCAGCAGCCAGACCCAGCACCACGAGACCCGCTCGGGCTCAGTGGGCCAGCCAGGATGGCCACACGCCATGTCCAGATCCTGCAGGGTCCACCAGGCTCCAAGCTGACCCCTGCTGCCACCCTGCCCACGTCTGCCCCCCAACCCCCACTCATGTCACTTACCTGGAACTCAGGTCCTCCCTCCTGGCTCCCACCCCAGCTGCCAAAGAACCCAGGAGGCCCCTGCCCACTGAGGCCTCCGTGGAATGTTGGCACTGCACTCAAGAGGACAGGGTAACACCCCTTGCCCACCACCCCTGTAGGCCCTGACCCAGGCATCCATGTCACCTGGGGAGAGTGACAAGGACATTTCTTCAGCCTAGAAGTCCTGGGCTACAGGTGGGGCATTTAGACAGAACCGATGCTCTGCCCACACTGGCAGTCAGACCCACCTAGCACTCCCATGCCAGAGGGGCACCCCCGCCCACAGCAGGCCAAGCCCAGGCCTGAGGGCAGGAGCCCTGGGCAAGCCAGAGGGCTCTGTGCAGGCTGCTGTAGCTGTGGCGGAGCCGTGAGGCATCAGAGCCCAGTGCCACCCCAGCTCCCTCACCCGCCTGCCGCCCCAGGCCTCATTATTCACTCAGCCACTCCACCACACAGCATGTGTAAATTGCTCACGAAATAAACTGGCCTAGCAAGAAGAAAAGCAATTGTTTCTTGCCAGGATGGAAAGCCCTGGGTGTCAGCAGCCCTGAGGCTGGGGCACTCTCCCTGCCCCAGCAGCCCCAGACACTTCGGAGACGCTCCTGCAACCCCACTACCAGGCTGTTCCCGCACAGGAGCCAGCCTGTGTGCGTGAGGAGCATGCAACATCTCCCGCTGTCTGCCAGCCCCCAGGCCCCGCCCCAGCCCCTCAGTGGAAGAATGGGGTTCAGAGGCTCACTGGGAAAGGCTGGCTGCACTGCCCAGCTGCAAAAGCCCCCCAGGACACTGCCAGCCCCTCCTACCTAGAACCCCCAGCCGACCAGGCCCTCGGCCCAGTCCTGGCCCATCTCTGCTCATGGCCCCCAGTTTGGCTACACCAAGGAGGCAGAGGCCACTGGATGTCCGTCCTGGCCCAGGTGAGCTGCTCACCTCTGCCCACCCTTTGCCCCCACACAGAGGCCTTTCCTTCCTCACCCGACCAGCACCCACGTCTCCTGCAAAGCCCGCTCTGGCCTGGTCCATGAGGCTCCAGCCTCACTTTCTCCTGGCTTTCCTGGGCTGCGGCCCCCCAGGCCAGCACAGCAGTCCCTCCTCTCCTTGAGCAGCCTGGCTGGGATCCCCAGGCTTGGCCAGGGGCACCTGGCAACCCCCACTTGGAAGAAGGGACAGCACGCAGGGTGGAGTGGCAGCACTGGGTAAGGCATCTCTGGGTCTGGGGAAAGTGGCTTGAGCACACCTTCCCCTCCAGGTGCTGACCTTGCCCACTGAGGCTGTAACTGGGCAGAATGGGGCCACGGTCACCAGGCAAGACACAGAACAGGGTCAAAGAGGCCACCGTGGACAGTACCCCATGGGTGGGTGGCCAGCAGCAAGGGCTCCCGCTGTGGGGCCACAGACCACCTCACCCAGCACTGTCAGCAATGCCTGAGCCCAGGACCCACCAAGCCAGCGGTGGAGGCCACGTCTGGGGAAAAACCAACATTTCCCTTGCTAGGGCTGGCGCTGGGCAGGAGTCGGAGGCCCATTGATTCCCACATAATGGAGAGGGAGCCTGCGGCAGGCCCAGCCAAAGGCAGCTTTGTCCAGGGCTCGCCCCTCCCCGCGGAAAGGGACAGTGATTTACTTTCCCTTCCAGGATCAGGGCCTGAGATGTAAACGGGGCAGCTGGCCCGCATCCCCACCTCCAAGCTCCGGGACCCAGCTCCCGCACGTCTACTTCAGCCAGCCCCACGCTGGTCAGCCGCCACCCAGAGGGGCCTGCAGGAGGTGGGTGGCCCCCTGCAGCTTGGCTGGAGGCTCAGGTCAGTGAGCCCACGCGCACACCACCATGGCCATCCTGACAGCCGCGCACCTTCCCACTGAACTGCACACACAGCAGGCTCTTTCCCCACACAGCCCTGCAAGGAGGGCGGCCCCAAATGGCACCATCCCAGTGGGGCCAGCCCCCAGCCCCTGGGGCCAGCGCTCAGCTCACTCAGGGCAGGCTGGCCAGTCTAGAGAATAGGGAACTGGCCTCAAGGGCTAGGCTGATCAGAGACCCATCCATGGTGCTATCCTGGGAAAGTTCAAATGTGGCGCTGCTCAGAAAACCCCTCAAATGACTTCTGAAGTTTTTTGTGGAAGGTGTTTTTTCTGAACCTCTCAAGTTTCCACTGTGAGAGAAATAAAATGGAAATGGAGACAGCCAAATCCTATTCTTCCTCAAATTTGAGAAAACAGTTTAAGACAAACCCCAAGATTGTGAAACTTCGTGAAGGAGGCTTAAACCGTAATGAGTCGAGATAGGAGATTCCAGAAACGGTGACACCACGGAAATGGCCAGAGAACAGTCCACTCTGCCTGGCTGCTGGCCGAAGGAAGGCCCACACTCGGCCACCCAGCCGCCAAGCGGGGGCCCAGAGAGGCCTCCCCAGGTCAGGAGCCGCCCCACTGGAAGCCAGGGCTCAGCTCCCTGCGCCCACGGCCCTTGCCACACAGAGCCAGGGCTAGGGGCCAGGGCGGGACACCAGGCACAGCCCCAAGGCCACAGCCAAGGGGGACAGAAGGAGGCAGAGCTCCCCGCCCCCCCCCCGGGCTCCCAGCACCAAGGCAGGCCCTTCTGCCGGCCATCCGCACTGCCACCACCATCCGCCACATCTCGGGCTCCAGCCAGTGACCCTGCGGGGCAACGGCCTCCAGAGCCTCTTTGGCTGAGTGGCCAGAGGACAGGCAGGTGTGGGAATGGGGGAGTCCAAGCAGATAAAAGAGGAATCAGAGCCACAGCCGCTGGCTGCGGGGAGGGCCCTACTGGGCATGACCTAAGGCCTGGCCATGCCCAGGCAGCCCCCACCCTCAAGCCAGAGGGCCAGCCGGGTGGGGGTGGGGGAGTACCATGGCATGAAGCCCACCTGGGCCGCCGCCCGCCACCCAACACCCGAACATGGCCATATAAGGCCAGGTTGTACTTGGTGCGCCCGCGGGCAGTGGGGGAGGGGTGCAAGGCCTTAGAGGACTGGTGGACAGGGCAGGGACAGTCCTGAGGGTCAACACACCCAAGGGCCGGCCTGGACACAGAACACAGAGGGCAGGAGTCCACGGGCACCCATCACCCACCACCCGTCAGCTGAGGATGTCCTCCACTAGGGTTGGGTGTGGGGGCCAGGGTCCCTTGGGCACCAGCCCAGGCCTGCCTGCTTGGGTATCAGGTGTGTGACACACACCGGAGAGACATAGTGTGTGGCCCCCAGAAGGTGGTCTTTGAGGTCTACCTTGAGACAGCCGCTGTCCTGGCCCCTGTGCCGTGCGGCAATATCAAGCTCTGAGGCCTCAGCCCCCATTCCCTACCCTGGGCAGGCCCAGGGCACAGGACTGGGCCATGAATCCCAGACACCAAGGATGTCCCCATGGTCCCCACCCTCACCATTGGGAGTATCTCTGAAGGTTCCTGGGGGCCTAACTGGATTCACTGTAGCCAAACAGCCCACCCCCCAGGAATCCACAGGATGACCAGCTGCCTTCGACCGCAGGTCCATGTGTGTCCTGAGGGGAACTGGTGCCAGAGCCCACCCTGCCAGCACGCGTGGGGCCTGCAGGTGGGGGGGGGCACCCCGCGTGTGGCCTGCGGGTGGGTGGGAGGCACCCCGTGGGTGCTGGGGGCCTTGCCTATGGGGCCCTGCGGGTGAGCGGGGGGGGCACCCCGTGGGTTCTGGGGGGCCCTGTGGGTCGGTGGGGGGTACCCCGTGTGGGGCCTGCAATGAACGGGGTCACCCCGTGGGTGCTGGGAGCCCTGCGGGTGGGCCACCCCGTGGGCCTGCGGGAGAGGTCGGGCGCGCGCCGCTGAACTGGGACAGGGTTCAGGGCCGGGAGGAAAGGGGCGGCCCGGGACTCACCTCGCGCGGCGACGGCCTGCGGGAGGGCCCCCAGCAGCAGCGGCGGCAGGAAGAGCAGCAGCGCGGGGCGCGGCGCCATCTCGGCCAGCGCGGACCTGGGGATGTCGGTGCGGTCACTGGCGCGGGGGTGGGAAGGGGGGAGGGTCGCCGCCTCCGGCCTGCGCGCGCTCCGGGCGGAGGAAGCGGCGGGGAGCCCGTGGGCATCAAAGGCAGACAAAGGGTTCACACTAATTACAGGCCGCCCCCGCCGCCCCCGCCGCCCCCGGCTCGCACACCGTCTGGATTCCTGGCGCTTGTAATCGGCCCTGCCCGCGGGACACACAACAGCAGCGGCCGCGCAGATAATCGCCTGCGCCATTAGCGGACAAATTTGCGCTGGGGGCGCCCAAGTGGGGCGCAGGGCGGGGGCGGGGCGCGAGCAGGACCGGGGGCTGGGCGTGCGGCGACGGTGCGTGCGTGCGTCCCGCGACCTCGCTCCCGGGGGTCGCAGTCTGGGACCCGGACCCTCCCGGCCCGCGCCCGGGACCCGGCCCCGGTCCCCACCCGCGCCAGTCGGCCCGGGGTCGCGGGCGCGTGCGGAGGGGCTCACCTCGGCGGGACTTGAGGACGGCGGGGCTCAGGGTCGGGCCCGCGGGGCGCGCTGCGCGGTCATCGCTGCCCCGGGCACCGCACCCCGCCGCCCCGCGCCCCCGGGCCCGGCCACGGGACCGGGCGGCGCTACCTGGCGCGGGCGCTCGGGTGGGGCCGGGCCGGGCCGGGGTCCGGGGACGGCGCAGCGGCGGGGTCGGGGCCGGGGGCCGGGGTCCCGGGGCTGCAGGCCGAGGGGCCCAGGGCGCCGCGCCGCGAGGCGTCCTTCCCTGCGGGGCTTTGTCAACTCTCCCGGAGCGAGCGCCGAGCCCGCCGCGCGCCCCGCCCCGGCACAACTTCCCGCCAATCGGCAGGCCCCGTCCCGCCCCGTCCCAAACTTTGCCCCAATCAGCGCGCAACCGCCCCCCCCTCCGGGCTCCGGGCCTTAACCCTCGCGGTGCGGGCGGCCCAGGGGCGCGGCGGCTCCCTGGGGCGCCGCCCCGCCCCCAGCCGGCTCCAGACCACCGCCCCGCCCTCGTTCCACGGCGCCCCTCCCCAGCCTCGCTGATACCCCGCCGGCCCCGGCCCTGCGCACCGCTAGGTGCTGCGGTCCTCGGCCCGCACCTGATCCGCTCGCGCCCGTACCAGAGGCCCCAACCTCAGGGCACCCCCCCGCACCCTCAAGGCCGGCCGTGGACAGCCCCACGACCCCCTGAACTCTGGCTAGCCCCGGCCCAACCCAGAAGGAGCCAACTGGACGGCCGTGGGGCGCTTCCGGCTCTCGAGATGCGCGCCCCGGAGCCGTTATGAGCAGAGGGGAGATCCAAGAAGCCGCTTCGGCCTCAAGAGCCTCCGGGAGGGGGTGCAGGTCTCAGGTGACGCGAAGCACAGAGGTCCTGCCCCAGCGCCCCAGATTACCTGGCGCCCTTGACTGAGGGCAGTTATGTCCCCATGGCCCACCTAGTGATGGTGATCAAGACACTAACAATAACAGGGAACACACGCAGTGCCTCCGTTAATCCCCACAACCAGGCAGTCTTCTTACAGTCACCTGGTGCTGATGAAGAAATGCAGGTACAGAGAAGGCAGGTAATTTAGCCAAGATTTCCCAACCAGCATTTGGCATGTCCAGGAGTGAAGCCTTGCTGGGGTGTCCAGCTCTCCTGCAGTTCTTTCTCCACACTGCCCCACTGCCCTGCTCAGCGCCTGCACACAGTGGTTGCCATGCTCCCCCACTGCCACCCACCAGGTCTCCACCCCACACCCCACAATCTTCTTTGGTCCCAACAACTGGGTCAGGCTCCCACTCCACCGTCACTTCACTTGGATCAAGAATCATCATTTTAAAACACAACCTGATCCTTCTGTGGCTCCCTTGGGACCCAAACAGACCCCACAACCTTGAGGCCCTGGATTCCTGTGTCCACCCCACCCCCACCCCCCACTGACCCCAACCCCGCCACCAGCTCTGGCCAAATTCCAGCTTCCTGTGCCCCATGCAGCACCCTCTCCATCCTCTCTGGACCTTTGTGCATGTTGTTCCCTTAGGAGCCCTGCCTGGAACAGCCTGTCTCCTCTCAGGAACCCCCTCTTCCAGGAAGCCTTTCAGGGAAGACAACTGGAGAGGTCTTGCAGACCAGTGTCCCCAGAGCAGAGGAGAACTAGGGGAGAGGGGGAGAGAGTTTGGGGCCCATTACAGCCCAGGCTGGTCACCCTTCCCAAGCCTGTAAGAAAGGAGGTTCCCAATTCTGTCTCTGGGGCAGTGTGGGTACCTTGTGAGTGGGTGGAGGTGAGCCCAGCCCCCCAGCCCTGTCTTTCCTGCCCCTGGCTGAAGGCTGGAGGGTGGGCCTGAGTAGTCCTCTGGCACTTGGAGTCAAGAAGTGCAGGAAGGAAGCCAGGATGGTGGGCTTGGCGTCTGGGTCACAAATAGGTGCTGGAGACAAAATGGGCAGGTGGTGGAGAGATCCTGGGCTGCCAAGCTCCGGACTTCGAGGACAGGTATATGAGGAGGCACCACTGGAGCGTGAAGAGCGCCGACAGGTGTGCAGGCTGCCAAGGGCAGGTGTGTGAAAAGGCGGCTCTGAAGTGGGGGATGTCAGAAACAGGAAGTGGGCCCAGGGCGAGGTGTGAGGGACAAGGTGGGAGGAGGGGAGGGGTCACGAGCCGGTGAGAGGGCCCAGGTGGGGGCGGCCGTTCAGGCAGGCGGGCGAGGAGGCGTGGCCGCCAAGGTAAGTGTGTCAGCAGGAAGGGGTGCACCCACTGCGCGGGACGCGCTGCCCCCTGGCGGAGGCGCGGGGCGGGGCGGCCCCGAGGGCGTTCGGCCCCTCCCGCCCGCTGCGGAGACGGAGACCCGTTCCGCCTCTAGACCTGAGCGCCCAGCCAGCCAAGGCTGCTTCCCTGGGAAGCCGCAGCCCCTTCATGACAACTGGGCCGTAATACGGAGGCGATTCTAATCCTGCCCCTTTAAACTTGAGGTTTAGGGCAATTAGCTAACCTCTTGGTGTCAGTCCCATCTACAATCTGATCCCACAGAATTATCCCTGGGGTTGAACGACTTTCTGTCTGCCACCTGCTCCCACAGGTGAGCCCCAATAACTATTAATTTACTTTTCGTATGATCATCATTCAACCATGACAAACTGAGCCCTGGCTCTGTGCCGGGCTCTGTCCACAGCTAGAGCTTTGGGGTTCCACGAGGAGGATGTGCCCCAGCCCTCAGAGAGATGCCATCTTAATAGCAGGTGCAGGGACCACCAAGAAACGTGTCAGGTTTTGGAAAGTGCTTCGCAGGGAACTGAAGCCAGCTGATGTACAGGCCTCAGCTTCTGCTCCAGATGAAGGAACAGGAACCAGATTTACATGCTCTTGCCTGAAGCAGCTAATAAAAAGCAGAGAGAAATAGAAGTGAAAAGCAGCACCTGAGACAGCAGACATCCCACAAAGGCCAGTGATCCTTGAGAGATAGGAAACAAGTGAGGGGCACCCCACAATTGTCACTGCTTCCTATGTGGAGAGTTTCCAGGGCACAGTGCAGGGAGCGGAAACCCAGGCAATACCTGGAGAGGAAAGAGCTGCACAGAGAGGGAACCCCAGAGAAGTGCAGGGGTCATCCTTGAGGCCTCAGCTGACAGCATAAGAAGAGAAGAAGTCACTGGCCTGGGGAAGGAACCACCCACGAGGATCAGAACCCACACAGGTGGGATGGCGCTGGTGTCCAATAGCCAGAGCTGAGAACCTCATAATTCAGTGGGCATGGGTGGCAATAGGAAGAAGGGTCTTGATCAACCCAAGACTAAATGTAGTTCTGTTCTCCCCAAAAAAGCTTGAAAACAAGACCCTAAAGGGTCACAGTTTCCAAGTAACTTAACTGCATTCCAGGAACAAATGCAAGAATAGTTATAGGAATACAAAATGATCCAGTGTCCAAAAAGGTGGAATATACAGAGTGTGACATCAAACCAAAAATTATTAGACATGAGCAGAAGCAGGAAATTATAACCCATGTTAAGGGGAAAATCAATCAAAACTAACTCAGAAATAATAGAAGATAGAAGTAACGGGTGAGAACATCACACTCAACAGGGACTATCCATACACTCAAGATACAACAAGAAAGCTTGAATATGCTAAGTAGAGACATGGAATTTTTTAAAGCCTCAAATTGATTTCTAGTGATAAAAATTACAATGTCTGAGATAAAGAATACACTGAATAGGAAACTGCAAAAGAAAAAAATTAATGAACCTGAAGTCAGCAATAGAAACTATTCAAATGAAACACAGAGAAAAATGACTGGAAAAAAAATGATCCATGAGTTGTGGGGCAACTCCAAAGGGTGAAATACAAGTAAAATTGGGGTCCCCAGAGGAAAGGAGATAGAGGTGGAAAAGTAAAAATATCATAAGAAAATGGCCAGAATTTTTCCAAATGTAATGAAAAATATAAACCCACAGCTCCCCAAAGCTCAACAAAACAAGTACAAAGAACATGAAGGAAACTACACCAAAGTATGCACAACATTCATGGAGTGCTGACAAATAGTTATAAAGAGATTAGCTTAAAAGCATCCTGAGAAAAAAGACACATTTTGTACACAGGAGCAAAGGAAAGGTGGTTTTGTTTATGTCTTGTTGAATTAAAACAATGCAAACAAGAAAACAGAAAAGCAGTATCTTTAAAGTACTGAGTAAAGAAAACCTATCAACCTGTATTCTTTACCAGCAAAAATGTTGTTTGAAAACAAAGGTGAAATAAGGACTTTTTCATTCATGAGAAGCTGGAAGAATTAACTTCTAGCAGATCTATACAAGAAATGTTAAAAGACATCCTTTGAGCAGAAGGAAGATGGTAGCAGGTGGAAGCCTGAGTCACATGAAGAAATGAAGTAGAAACTGCATGACTAACTAAAAGAAATTTTTTTCTTATTACTTCAATCCTTTTAAAAGATAAATCAACTGTTTAAAGCAAAAATAACAGTACTGTGGAGCTTATGTCCTATGAAAAAATAAAACGTATGATCACAGCACAAGGGGTGGAGAAGTGGAAATATGAGATGATACAATATCACTTGACAGCACACACAGACTGAAAATGTACAGCATAAATATCAAAGCAGTCACTGACCTAGACTGACAAAGAAGAGTGAGTGAGGTAACACAGGAAACAGATGGAATACTTTAAAAAATAATAATAATAATCCAAAAGAAAGCAGAAAAAGAGGGAGAGAACAGATGAGATGAATAAAAGATAAATAGCAAGACGGTAGATTTAAAACCAACCCTATCAATAACTGCACTAAACATAAATGATCTAAACATCCCAGTTAAAAGGCAGAGGTCACCAGAGCAGGCAAAAAAAGCAAGATGCAGCCATATGCTGCCTATAGGGAACGGCTTCAAGCACAGACACAGATTGCTCAAAATGAAATGAGTGGGGAAAGATGTGCCATGCTCACACTGACCAGAAGAAACCTAGAGGGCTGTACTGACATCGAACCAAGGAGATTTCAGATCAAGAGTATTACTGGGGATAGAGAGAGTCAACTCATGACAAACTGGTCATCAGGAAGCATAAGGACATACGACCCTGAATGCACATGCACCTGACATGTAACAAAAGTCCATGAAGCAGACTGATCAGGGAAAATGGGTACATTTACAGAGATTCCAGCACTCTCCTCCCAATATACAATTCAACAAATAGACAGGAAATAATTAGGGATAGAGAAATACACTATCAACTAACTTGGCCTACTCAGTATTTATAGAACGAACCAACATTTTCTGGCCACAACTCTCAATATATTTAAAATAATCCAAGTCATTCAAAGAATGTTCTCTGACCACCTGGGAATTGTATTGGAAATCACTAACAGAATGATAATCTGGAAAATTCTCAAATAATTGCAAACCAAATAATCCACTCCTTAATTTCCCATGTATTAAAGAGGAAACCAAAAGGAAGATATAAAAATTACTTCGAACTGAATGGAAATGAAAAGACATCAAAAACTAAGTCCATGGGATGTCATATTTGAGAGGAATTTATAGTTACTGAATGCCTGCGTTAAAGAAGACAGTTCTCAAGTCAGTGACCTCAGCTTCCATCTAAAGAAACTAGAAATAAGAACAGGTGAAATGCAAAGTAAATACAGGAAAAAGTAAGAGGGGAAATAGTAAAGGTCAGATCAGAAATCAATGAGATAGAAACAGAAACAGCAGAGAAAAATCAATGAAACCAAAAGTCGGTTCTTTGGGAATATCAGTGTCTTACACTGGATCCAAAACAAGAAAGGAGGTACAGATGAAAAATGCCAGGGACAAGAGGTGACATCGCTACAGATTCTGCACGTATTAAAAGAGTAACAGGAGATATTATGATTAACTTTGTGTCAGGAAATCTGACCCCTTCTGATAAAATGGACAAATTCATTGAAAAACAGAAACCACCAAAGCTCACTCTAAAAGAAATCACCTGAATATATCTATTAAATAATTTGAATTTTTAATTAAAAACTTTCCCACAAGGAAAATACCAGACCCAGAGCATTTCACTGAGAAAGTCTACAAAATATTTGAGGGGGAAAAAACCTTTCTACACAAACGCTAGCAGAAAAAGGGATGCCTTCTATTCATTTCTTGAAGCCAGCATTACTCTGACACCAAACCCAGAATGACAGGAACAGAAACCTACCAAACAAAATCTGTTGTGAATATAGATGTGAAATATTTTTAATTTTAGTGAACCAAATCCAACAGTATAAAAATGGGACAATGCATCATGATCAAATCAGGTTTATTCCAGGAATGCAAAGTTGGTTTGACATTTGAAAATCAATCACTGTGACTCACCATATTAGCAGAAAGAAAAACCATGTAATTATCTCAATAGATGCAGAAAAAGCATTAGAGAATCCACCAAACATCCATTCCTGACTTTTAAGACAACTCTCAGTAAATACACACAGTAAAGGACTTCTCCAACTTGATAAAAGGAATCTATGAAAACAGTATGGCTAACCTCACATTTGACTGTGAAAAGACTAATGCTGTCCCCTAACCTCAGAACCAGACACCAGGATTGCCTTCTGGCCACTATTCATCACTGTACTGGTGGCTCAAGCCAGAATAGGTTGGAAAGGGGTAAGTGAAATGGTTGTGGCTCATAAATGACATCATCATCTATGGGAAACTCTATGGAATCTACAAGAAAAAAAACCACTAACACTAATAATATTAGTGTGACTAGTAATGTGGCAAGATGCAAGATCCATATACAAATGGATCATAAATGACCATTTATCACATGTAAGTGGTCCACCATCTGAGTTTGTGCAGGAATGGAACTTCCGTGCCATTTCAGAAGATAGCTGAGCACCTGTCTAACCTGGGCACGTGACCTCATGATCCCACTCTTCAGTGAGAAGGCCCAGGCCCATGTGGTCTAGCGTGCTAATGCTTTCATTGCCTTTAGTTGGAGTTGCCCCAAACTGGAGGCCCCCCCAAATGCCCACTGATGAGGGGACAGGCTAGCAACCACTCTCCAACCACACAGGGAGCCTGCCAGCAATAAGAGCAGTGAGCTACTGACACTCAGCACAGATGAACCTCAAAATAATTATGCTAAGTGAAAGAAGCCAGAAAAGGGTTCATCCTCTGTGGTGGCATTTGTCTGACATTCCAGAAAAGGCCATTTGATCCATAGTGACAGAAGCCGACCTGGGGTTGCTTGGCACAGGGTGGGATCCCGAGATGGGGGAAGAACGAGCTGACTTTTTGGGGCAATGGAAATGTTCACTATCTAGATCGTGTCCAGTTCCGTGGATGTGAACATGTCAAAACTTAATCAGATTGTATTCTTTAGATAACACGGTTTATTGGACCAGTTTTGACTCAATAAAGTGCTGTTTTTTATAAAAGACAAACCAGGGAGATGTGCTACAAAAACAGTAGAGGCCTTCACAGAGGGGCGAGCAAGGCCGCTGAAGCGGACAGGCTCCACAGCCATGGACCCTCTGTCCTGCTTGCTGAGTGGATACACAGACACCTGAACAAAGAATGCAAGTCCTTTTGGACTTCTTAATGCACAAGCAACCTTCTCCCGGTGACCTGCCATGTCAGCTCCAAGTCCTCATCACAGCACAGGGCCAGCCTCAGTCCTGCACCTGCTTTCGAACCACTGTTTGCAGGGATGAGGGCCCACTTACCCCTGCCTCTTCAAGGGCTCTCGGGGTGCTGCTGGTGATGCTCTCAGTCAGACACGGCAGGGCGGGTGGGCCTGCTGCCCTCTGCGGAGTGAGCTCAGAAGAGCAGCCCCTGGTCTGAGTCTTGACCTGGGGATCCCTTCTGAGGGTTTGCTGTCCCCACAGGGGCTCACTGGGTTTAGGTACGTGCCACTGGCCACTTCATGGTGGGCCACCGCAGGACACAGCCAGAACTCCTGGCAGGTCAACTGGGAAGGACAGCAGGCCAAGTGGACCCTGCGAGCTCTGGGGCTGACCAGCACCCCCAACCCAAGACTGGGCCCTGGTCCCCGCCAGAGCACACACCTGGACCCCTGAGCAAATCTGGCCCAAGGCCATCCTGACCAGGGCTGATGGGTGGACAACCCTCCTAGTTAGAGATGCTGGCCCACTGCTGCCATTGGCCATGGTGGCCCCCGTGGGGTTTTTCTGCCCGGCTCTTCCTGGGGGCAGTGGTCTGCCATCTGCAGCTCCCTCCTGCTCAGAGCCTGGGCATCAGCCTCTCCTGGAGGCAATACCCTTGTAGAAACTGGCATGGGGCCCCAGAAAGGGCTCTGGCCACTGCGGGCTGCTGAGCAGGGGCCTCCACAGCCTGCCTTGGCAGGGCAGGGCCACTAGCAGCCTCCTACGGGAAGCCCCTCTCCTGTGCCAACCCAGGTGGGGCCCCACTACCAGGAGGCTGCAGGGGGCGTTCTGACCTGAGGTGCTTGAGGACAGCGGGGCAGGTATTTGCTGCCGGGTAATATCCAGGCACTGGGGGTGGGGTGTGTGTGAACCCGGGCAGCTGCACACAAGGTCCCTCTCAGCCTGGGGAGGATGTGTGCTCACATGTTCCATCCATACACCCTGGTGTGCAGCTGCCCCCATGCCCACTCTGGGCTATGGGCAAGGGTACTGGGCTCAGGATGGCCTTCCCTGCTCTGCAGCCCCTGCCTCTACCCCAGGGCCCTGCTCCTCTCCTTCCCTTTCTCCCACCAACCCCTCACCCACCAGGGCGTAGTCCGTGCCCAGGTGTAGGGTGCTTCTGGCTCCCCTGCCTTTGGGTTCCACTTCAGTTAGGTCTGTGCACAGCCTGGCAGGGGGTGACGGTGGGGTCAGAGGCCTCAGGCCTGTGGGCAGCCCACTGGTCCTCCTCCACACTGGGAGGGGCACTGTCTACCCATCCTAGCCCAGCCCCTGCAGGAGGCTCCGTTGGGCTTTCTGCTCCCTGACCCACCTCTGCAGCCAAGTCCTGCACAGAAGCTCCTCACTGGCGTATGTGTCCTCCCCACCAGGGCCCCAGTTGGGGCCCTCAGCACCAGGAGCCCAGGGCACCCTCTGCACATGGGGCTCTGGCATCAGGTGACTCAGAACCAAGGAGCCCAGGGCTGACCCTGCAGTTGTGAAACAGCGTCAGCAACTCAGATTGCAATGGTGACAGCACTGGGAGATGGTCAGGTGGAAGGCAAGGGCTGGTTGCCACAGCAACAGCAGGGCTTCTAAAGACTGGGCATCCCTCCTTCTAGCTTGAAAGGGAAGAAGTGAAATGGAGCCCTGAGGGTGAAAGGGGTCGGCCTCTGTGGGCGCAGGGCATGTCCCCCTGCTGCAGCCCAACAGAAGGCAGGGCCCTGCTGAGGCCACTGCTGGGAGGAGCAGCAATCTGCAAGAAAAAGAGGGACCCCCGAGATCCAGGAGGGACGTGGGACAGACAGGCAGGAGGCCAAGACCACCAGGTCCCGACCCCCCGACCCACATAGAGCCTGATATGTCTGCACCTGGCGGTGCTCTGCCAGCATAGCCCCAAGGACGGTGCTCAGGGAGGGAGTGGCCAGGATGCTGGTAGCACATCTCAGTCACCACACAGAACAATGCAGGTGTGGTGCGCTGCCACTGGGTAGGTGTGCTGGCCCGAGCCCCTGGGAGTGGAGCTAGTGGTAGGAGGCTGGGCCCTGACCTCCCCTGGGCTGCAGCCAGGCCCCCATCACTGCAGGGCATGCTGCCCCTCACCGTGCTACCAGGACCGGCAGTACCTGGGAACACTGGAGATGCAGCCCCAGGCCCGGTCCCAGGCAGGCTAGCAAGCCAGACCAGCATCCCAGCAGGGCCCAGGCATCTCACTGCACACGTGTGCTTCTGAAGACATGGACCCTTGGGTGTCTTCCTTAAATGTGAGATGACCAGTTACATGCAGGGTCCCGAGAACTGGAACATCGGGCAGCCTCTTTAGTGCTGTCTGGAGCGCATGCCGCAGAAAGACTACAGGTCTGGACTAGAGTCAGAGAACTGCCACAATTTGTCACAGTGAGGCCTCAGGGCCTGGTGTCCAGTTCCCAGACCGAAACCAGTTCACAGACTCGAGTTCCTGGCGGGGTCAGATCCCCTGAAAACGAACTCCAGTAGTCACTGGTATATGTGCCCAAGTTTGTAAGGTGCACCCATGGCCCCTTTCACAGAGGCTCCTGAGAGCACTGGGCGGGTGATGGCTCTGAACTGGGGCTAATCCTGTTGCCTGAGACCCACCGTAGGCACATGGGGCAACATGGGCACTGGCCTGGATCTCAGCTCCGGGCCTCTGCACACATCCTGCAGGTTTCTGCAGTCCCCGGGGCATTCATGTGCCAGGGGCAGCACCCCCATGTTGGCCCCCCGACGGGTGGAGGGAGGGCTTCTCTGAGGCTCCCAAACCCAACCTCCATGCCAACCCCGAACAACTGCAGATGAGTTCCAACATCAGAAACTTAGACCATTCCAGGGCAGGGGAGGAGGTTCCTTCCGGGCTCCCCACATAACTCATCACATGGGTGTTGAATGACAGGGGACCCCGTGGCCTGTGGGGGCACCGATCCCAACTGGTATCTGGACATAGTGTTTTTACTGGAGAAAATCCTGCAGCCACACCAGCCTGACACACAGCCAGGCACCCCACTGAGGAAGATGGGGCAGCTTCGTATTTACCTGGTGGCATGAGCCTCCTGCTGACTCAGCATGCGCCAGAGATCCCGGTTTCCTTGACGACACTATGCTGACTGGATAGGGTGGGATGGGACAGGCACCCAGATGCTCAGTATTTTTGCGCTTACCGGAGGGTGGGAGACCCACGAATGTTCAGGGGCCTCCAGGAAGTCTTTGGGAACCAATGATCTGGGACATGTTAGGACATCCTATTGAAAGTGAGGTAGGTTGCCACCTGCTACACGACCCCCTTCTACGAGGCACAGTGATTGGTGGGGCCCCAGATTTGGGGAGCAACATGTACCACATCTGCGCATGCTGCTCTGACCCACTTCTTGGGCAACAGGTAAGGGTGACAGGAAAAGGCTCTCCGGCAGGTCCAGGTGTGACACGGCCTTCTCTCAGCTGGGGTGGATGGCCCATCAGACCCCATGATTCCTGAAGCACCTGTGGCAAAGACCCCTCTGGCAAGGGCCAACAAGAGGAACACCTCCAGCCAGACTTCTGGGGCCCCGAGTCACTCGCCCTCTGTCAAAACCAATTCTCCACCGGAGCAGCAGCTCCAGACCTGCTACTGAGCCTTGGCAAAGTCTGACTCAGCTTATGAGTCGCCGCGGCCCCGGTGCCCAGGGCACGTACCACTGTCCTGCACGACGGGGACACCTGAGTGCATCCAGAGGCAAGCTGGGGGGTCGAGGGCCCTGCTCCTCCTGAACCGCCCCCTCTTGCTGAGCCCACCTCCTCCCACAAGGAGCCTCCTGTCAACTGCCTGGGGAGAAAAAAAGTGCGGCGGCTTGTGGACACAAGTGCACATATGCCCGTGTCTCTGGGCACAACCAAGCATGCGACACATCTGGCTCAAGCTGGGCTCTACAGCAGCAGTGCCCGATAGGTGGCCAAGCTCAGAAAGATCAAGGGGGAAGCCTGGGGACAGAGCAGTCCTGGAGAAGCACACGAGGGGGCTGTGTCCCACAGAAACACCGACACCGACGGAGTCTGTCCGTTGGAGACTCTCACAAGCAGGCCTCTCTTGCCATTCAGTGGCCACTCCATGGCCCAGGTGGCCATGCAGCAGGGGTGGTTAGCTGTGGTGCAATCACGGTGGTGACCGATCACTCCATTGCAGCAAAGACCACAGCGAGCCAGACAGCCTGGTCAGAGGGTGGGGCTGCGCCAGCTACCTGGGAGCACGGGGAAGCCACAACAGTGGAGACAACTGGCCCCTGGGGACAGGGGAACCCAGCACAGATGTGGCTCCCCTCTCCCGGCAGAGCTGCCGGTGCACAGCCAAGTCCCACTGACGGCCCTAGAGCCACCATCACCTTCAAAGGAGGGCACGCCTTATCACCAGTTTGGGCACAGCAGGGCTGTGCCAGGAGCCGTGAACCCCAGAACTCCCATGCCGAAGTCCACAGAATGGGATCCTGTTTGGAGGCAGGGTCTTTAAAGAGGCAGTTAAATTGAGGTCATGAGAGGGGGGTCCCCAATCTCACATGACTGCGTCCTTGTAAGAGGAGATGAGGCCACAGACGAGGCCAGGGAGGGAGGCCTCTGAAGGAACGGCCCTGCCTGCCCCTGCCCCGTGGCTCCCGGCCTCCAGGACAGTGAGAAAATACATTCCTGTTGTTTGACTCTGTGGTCTGAGGTGCTTTGCAGCCCGAGAAGCCTTCCTCAGGGCTTTGCAGTGGGGCAGGAAGAAAATGCCTGGAATCCAGAAACCTCCCACTGCCCTCTTGTGCAGTAACAATGGTCAGTTACTGAGACACAAGGACTACCGGAGAGACAGTCTGGGCCCCCAGGCACCAAGCCCTAAGGCACCCACAGGGCAGAGGGGTAACAGATGCCTTTGAGGACCAAATCCACATCTCCCACCCACAATAAGGGACTTGGCGGCCCTGAGCCTCACGGGGACGGGGCAGGAAGGTTTGGGGAGCCAGAGGGGCTGACTGGGTCTTGTCTTCTGTCTGCTGTTCCAGACTATGTCCCCTCCCCAACTGGAGCCCAGGGTGGTGGATGGGGGCAGAACCAGGCCCCCCAGGCTGGCTGCAACCCTAGCCTGATGTCTCTGATGCTCACTGGGTGGCCTCTCCACACTTTCTCTATCTGGACCACCAAGTGCTCCCTCACATGGTCTACCCTGGGGTGGCGCAGGGTGGGGAGGAGCCCCTGGGGTGCACACCACCCTTTGTGGCTTCCCTGTCCCCTGCCCACACCCCAGTAAACAGTCCCCTAGTCACCCTGGATAAGCCTGCCGTCTGTTACCTCCTGGGCCCAGATATGGAGCCAGGAAGACTATGGGGTGGGCACAGCACACTGCAGATGCTGTGGGCCCTTCCTGCTGCTGGTCAGTCTGGACACAGCAACCTGGAAGTCCCCCGCCCCACCTGGTGAGGCATGGGGAGCAGCCCATTTGCATCTCAGGAAGTGGTACCCCTCAGGTGCCATCCTGACCAAGAGCCCCAGTGCACCCTCAGCCCCAGCTCTGCAGCACAGCCAGGTGGGCAGAGCCCAGGGCAGGGCGCCCATGGTCACAGCAGCTCCTCGGCCTCCTGTCTGCCCACCAGCTTCCCAGCCCGGCTCCCGAGGTGGGTGGTGGTGTTCTGATCGGGAGGGAAGCAGGAAGGCCTTCTCCGGCCAGGCCCACGTCCACCCAGCGCCTGTCCACAAAAGCCAACCCTAAGACCAATGTGCAGAAAGGTCCTTTAAGGAATGAGTTGGGGGACTTGAGAGGATGGGAGGAGATGGACAGAGCTGACAAATGATGAATGGCCGGTGGTGACCCAGCCCACCTCGGGTCCCGGCTGCCCGGGCTTGCCGGCCAGCACAGGCTCACGCTCGCTGGGAAGTAGAGGCCCTCACCGGGCAGGGGCCTCCATGTACTGCACAGGGTCTGAAAAGGGACCTGGCCGGGCCCAGTAGTCCACAGCTCGAACCCGGTAGAAGCCAGAGGTGACAGCCGTGTCTGGGGACACAAATGTACACTGGCACTCTTGAGCAATGCCCCCTCGGCCCACCCCACAGGGCACTGTGCTGTGGCCAAGGCCAGGCAGTGGGTAGAGGCACACCTGGGCTGAAGACAAAGAGGTTGAAGGTGGATGGCCTTCTGCTGACAGGGGCGAAGCTCTCACCATCCGGGGAGGACTGGACATCATATGTCCACAGGCACCTGGGGAAGGTCAGTCAAGGTAGGGATGGAATCCAGGCTGGGTGGCCTTCCAGGGCCTCAAACCCTCCCTGCCTGGGAGCTCTGCCTGCAGTGCCCGCAGGCCACACTGGGTGTCGGGACGGGGCTGGAGCCCAAAGTCAACCGGAAAACATGCCCCGGGCACCCCCACCCCGCATCAGACAGGGTGTGATGCTGTGGCCTCTGGGTGGTGACCACAGGGGCTGGGACACGGACAGGGATGGGGTGGCCACTCTGCTCACGCACTTGGAGCCCACATGCTCATCCGACCAGACCAAAAGAAGCTGCCCGCGGGTCAGGGGCAGAGCACGGAGCCGGGTCACCTGTGCGGAGGGAGGCACCCGTGACTGGGGGGGAGGGGGTGGCGGCAGCGGAGGAGGGGACACCCACTTGCCTGGCCTGGCGGCTTCTCGGGGCGCGCGCACACATGAACCAGCAGGAGCGAAGGCAGCGGGAGCTCAGGGCGGAGCGTCAGGCGGCCACCCACAGGGAAAGGGCGCGGCGCTGTGGCCACTGGGTCCTGGGGACAGAGGCGGGTTCTCGGGATCCTCAGACCTCAGGAGCTGCGCAGCCCCTCATCCCACCCTGCCTGCAGACCTCGGCCGCGCGCATGCGCCGGAACTGCTCCGCAGAGGGGAAGACTGGCCGGCCGAGGCGCTGCCATTCACCATAGGGGCTGCAGAGCCAGTTGTCCAGGTAGAGCGTGACATAGACGAGCACTGCGGGGCAAAGAAGGATGCTGGGGCCACGCTTCCAGGCCCACCCCGCCAGAAGCCCCAGGCTGCCCTCCCTGGGGCCCCTGCTTACTGGGGCCTGGTGGCACCCCATGCAGGTGCAGGGTCAAGATGACGCTGTGGTTGGCGTGTGCATGGGTGTCATCGCTGGCATAGACCAGCACTGTGGCACGCCAGGCATCAGTGGAGCCAGCCAGCCGGTGGGCACTGGCCAGGGCGCCCACCGTGTGGTTGCTGTCCAGCACCACCCCGGCCTGCGACACTTCAGCCCAGAGCTGCTCGCCATCTGCAGGGCAGGGGGCTGGGTGGTCATCAGGCGGAGGTTGCCAGCCCTGTCTCCCACCACCTGCTCCCCTTCACAGGGTTCTTGGCCAAGATGCCCTGGCCACACCACACCACAGAGGTTCTGTGTCTCAATGAACTGGGAGAAGTGGGAAGGTGAGAGGCAAGAACCCCACCCTCACAGCAGGGCACATCCATACGCCCCCGGGCCTTTGAGCAAGCTGCTGCAGGCGTGGAATGCACTCTGGCCCAATGGAGCCCTCAGTGCGGGTTCCACCTGGGGCGTGCAAGGCCAGCCATGGGTTCCCAGTCTGGCTGCGGCAGCAGCAATGCATGGACGGGGCTCAGCTCACCCAGCAGGGCCAGGAGCGCCATGGCAGTAAGCACAGGCTTGCGCACCAGCTGCACGTGTGGCGGGTGCGTGTTGTTGACCTGGAAGCGTGCGGTGAGCGTGCGCTGCGAGAAGGGGTGCGGATGGTAGCTCAGGAAGGCATTGTCGTTGCTCAGGAGTGTGTAGCGGAAGGGGCTGGTGGCCATCAGCAGGTTCTGGTGCTGTGCAATGACCTGCGGGTGTGGGGCTGCTGGGATCACAGCATTGCTGGCGGCCAGTCCCATCCCCGCTGCTGCAAACAGGCTGCTCCCGGGGGTAGGGGCGTGGGCTCTGGGAGCGGGCTCACCTTCACGACCATGGCGGCATAGGTCACATCAGCTCTCCACAGCTCAGGCAGGGACCAGCCCACGAGAGGGTCGGCCTCGTCGTTGTAAATGGGGGTGTCGGCAAATCTGGGGAAGAGCCGCTGTATCTGCTGCAGTGCCACCTTCTCCTGCTCCAGGATGTAGATGGAGCTGCCCGCGCCCTGAGCAGTGGCCGCCTCAGCAAGGGGCCAGCCCACGTGACTGCCAGGAGAGGGCTGAGGAGCAGGGGTTCCCGGACCATACCTTCTTGTGCAGGGCAATGTAGTCCAGCCTCACGCCCACCTCCCCCGTGAAGAAGTTGGTGCCATTGTAACAGTGGCTCAGGAGGCCCCAGCACAGCGGGGAGCGCGGCAGGGGATGGAAGGAGTCCCCAGGGCCGCCCAGGCACAGAGCAGGGCTGGCCTCCCGCAGGCCTTCAGAGCAGGCATCGTAGTAGTTCAGGAAGCCTGGGCAGGAGGGGTGCAGAGTCTGTATCGCACATATGAGGGCATCTCCCATCCACATGGCCAGCCGAAACACCAGAGGCACACCCACCTTGCATGGTCATGGATACGTTGTCGAAGTCACCGTGGTCCGGTTCATTCCATGTCTCGAAGTTCCACTGGGAAACGTGCTGCAGTCCATACCTACCTGCAGCACAACTGTTATAGTGTGCGCCCCTCTCCTGGGCAGGGGAGTACCAAGCCCGTCTGGGTTCCCTGGGGAGGAGTGTCCAGGGCTGGGGGTTCGGATGTGATGGGGGTATGATGCAACATGATCCTGCCTGCCCCTACTGGCCTTCCTGCTCATCAGGCCACATGAGGCCTTGTGACCGCACGGCAGGGACCTGAGTCCAGCCGATTTGTGACCGAGAAGACCAGCAAGGGGCCCTGGGGGACACAGGAGAGCCTGCTGGGAAGCTCCCACTCCCACCCTGTCCCCCCTACCCCACAACTGCACCCCACCCACCAATGTATCTCCTGGCCAGGAGGGAGACCAGATTCTTCCACTCAAACACCTGCTGCTTGTCCTCAAAGTCGGTGAAGCTTCCTGAGGGGCTGCCCATCAGCTCAAAGCCTGTGACACATGGGGTGGCTGTCCTGCACAATGGCCCTACACCACTCAGCCTGGGCTCCGCCATGCCAGCACTGAAGCTGGTCCTGGGCAGGGAACCAGGCCACGGGTGGGGAGGAACCAGTGGGCAGAGAGTGGGGCCAGCCACTTACCTGGGAGGAGCTGATTCTCCCTGAGAAGGTCCAGGTACCCATCAAGGTGAGTGAAGTTGTAGCTCAGGCCCTCTCTGGCTGACCCCCTATGGAAGGACACTCCAATGTTGGGGTGGGGGAAGGTGAGCCCCTGACTGTGACTCTGGCTAGGTTAGAGCAGATGGAGCCTGAGTCGCCCTGCAGTTGGCCCCTCTCCCAGGGAAACACCAACGGAAGCCCATCAGTCCCTCACAGCCTAGAGTGAACTAGGGGGCCTGTACTGGAATCCCATCCCCAAGCCTTAAGGAGCTCAGCACAGCTTAGGACTCAGGGGTGGGACAGGGCAGGTAGGTCTTTTGAGAAAGGTACAACAGGATGGAATAGGAGAGAATGAGGCTTCCTGAAGACAGCAGACCCTGGAGTTGGGGGCCATGGAGAGGGGCCTGGCAGCCCCTGCTTCTCTGTGGCCCGACATCCAGCTCTTCTCTCTTAGTACCCGGCTTCCCCTCCCACACTCCGGAAGGCAACATGGACTTGCAGGAAAGGAGAGAGGCAGCCTGTACTCATCCCAGTCTGCGGCCCAATTCCCTCAGGGCCTGCGTGCGAGAAGGGACAGAAGCAGTCAGGCACCCACTTGGCCCTGTAAGAGCACGTGCCACAAAGGGGACCTGACAGGCGCCAAGGGCCAGGCAGGGAGGGCCTCTCTGAGGGGGTGTCTAAGACCCACCGAGTAACGGAGCATGCCAGTGGTGAGAATGCGTGGGGGCTCACAGGACAAGAGGCACAAAGGCCAGAGGCAGGAAGGGACTTGTGGCGACTAAGCTGCAGAAAGGCAGCCGTGGACGTGATGGACCCGAGGCTGAGAACAGGCGAGCCGTGAGCAACGCAGTCACATGAGGCCTCGCTGCCGTGCGCTGGGACCTGATCCCAGGTGACGTGGGGCACCCTTTCAGGGCTCCAAGCTGAGCAGGGCCATGACTTTTCTGTTTCTTCTTAAGACTCAATATTTCTTTTAGCAGTTTTAGATTTACAGCAAAATAGGCACAGAGATTTCCCATATACCCTGTCCTCAAACGCCCACAAAGGGGTCATTTTGTTACACTTGAGAAGCCCATACTGGCTCATCATTAGCACCCCAAGTCCAGTTTCCATTCGGGCCGCTCTGTGGTGCAGTCTGCGGTTTGGACAAACGCGTAACGACACGTATCCACCATTACAGCCCTGCACAGAGTAGCTTCTCCGCCTGGAGACCCTCTGGGCTCCGCCTGCCCACCCCCCTCCCCCACCCCGGCCCCTGATCCTTCCACTGTCTCTACAGTCCTGCCGTTTGCCGTTATGTCTTGAATGGATCCCTCCAACGAGTAAATGGAGCCACAGTGGGAGCTGGAAGAGCAGTGGCTGAGGAGGTGAGGAAGCTGGAACAGGGTTTCTGAGGTAGAGAGATGACATCTGCTGATGGATTCAAAGTGAGCTCGACAGCAGGAATCCAGAAAACCCCTCAGATTCTGGTTTGAGCTGCAGGTAGGTGGGGTGCAGATGGCAGCGGGAGGGATGAGCTGGCAGTAAGATGAATCTGGGATTCGTCCATGCAGAGCTGGACATTGGCAGGTGCACCTGGCATTAGGACTGGGGGAGGAAGCTGGTGGTCTGCAGCCATGCCCAGGCAAGGTGAGGGGGCAGGTGCAGTGAGCTAAGCCCAGAGCCAGGGGTCAGCCCGGGCTGGGAGTCATTGCCCAGAGAGGAGCGCAAGCAGGTCTGAGGGTTTCCCCTGAAGACACAGGTAGCCCATCAGCGGGGCCGAGGGCGGAGGTGGGAGGCGGTTTGGGCCTGCAGTCCACCCTCTCGGGGCGCTGGGTCTGTCCGTGTGACCATGGGGGAGGGGCAGGGGGGACCACCCTGGAACCTGCCCATCCCACACCTCAGCACCCCCATCATCCCCTCCCCAGTGCCTCCCTGTACGAGGTCAAGGCTGAGCCCACCCAGGGGCCCGTGTCCAGCACATGCCCAGGTGCCTCCTGCTTCTCCTGGGCCACCTACCCCCCTCGCCCTCACTGGCCTCTCCATGCAGGGGCTGCGTCCTCCCGCCTCTGGGACCCAGCAGGGACCCACCCCCCCTCCCCCATCCCAAGGTCACAACTGATAGCATAGAAGTAGAACTAACCGGCATTGGGGAAAAATTAAAAGCACAGCAGACAGGTTCCAAAGTCCCACAGGGCGGGCGGAGGTGTGGGAAAGGTGTGGGCGATGGGCGATCGGGTGGAGAAGGCACCAGTGCCGGTCCGAGCTCTCTCCGCAGACCCTGGCCCGCAACTCCGTGCTCAGCCAGGGCCGGCAGGCCACCACGGAGGGAACCCCGGCAGCAGAGCATCCTCGGCCTGTCACCCTGTCACCCTAGCATCCACTGGGCCAACCAGCCTCAGCAGCCAGGATGCCGCTTCACCTGCCTCCCGGGGCCAGAAGACCCTACTCAAGGAACCCTGGGGCAGTCTTGGGCACCCCTGTGGGTGCCTGGGCGCCCCTTCCCTGGCGAGGGGGGAAGGGGACTTCAGAGGCCTAACCTAAGGGCGGGACTGAGCAGGGAGGCGAAGTGCACAGCCCACCCCAGCCCTCCCCGTGCGGAGAAACTGGGCTGCAGACGCCGGCCGGACACCAACAGTCAGGCGGGCCGCTCCAACCTGCTGCCCCCCAAGGGGAGGAACCTGAGCAAGGGGCACCGCCGGGATCGCCTCCCTTAATGGCCGGACACGTAAGCTGGGCTAAAAGACCTCATTCACCGCGCGCGGCCGTGGAGCTGCACAAGGCCCTGCCACCCTGGGCTTGAGCGCCTGCGCCGCGAGAACCGAGCGGCCCCGGGGCCAATGAGAGCTCGGGTGCATGTGGGTGGGGACCAGCGGCGAGTGCGCGCCCCCGCGGTAGGGACGGGAGAGCGCGGGGGCGCGCGGGCACAGCCCCGCACCAGGGGGACGCGCAGCCGAGGCCAGGGTCGGGTGGGGGGCGGTGTCGCCCGGGGCCTGGGAGCGGTAGGACCACGTCACCTCCTCTACTGGAACCCGGGAGCAGGCGCGCTACTCCTTGAGAAACTCGCGTCTCAGTGCCCTGAAAACCTGCCTCTTTCCACTTGTGGTGGGAACACATCTCCTTGTCAGATAAATGACTTGACAATTTAAATCAGTGATTTAAAGACAACGATTAGGAAGTCACGGTGCCGCACGGGGCTGCGGGGGCACTGGAGAGCCCGTGACCCTGCCCCCACCCCGGGGAGAAACTGCAGTTCACGACAAGCAGGTCCTGGGCCAGACTGCAGCTGGGAGGGAGGCGGGGAAGCTGCAGGCTCTGCCCTGGGGCGGTGGGTTGTAAGACAGGGCGAGATCTTGAGGCCCAATGCCCTCAAGAATGAGATCAAACCCAGAAAGATGGAGAAGACATCACAGGTAGGGGCCTTGGCTCTGGCCACAGCCCACCCTTCACTGCAGGTGTGGGCGCACCCCCACCTGTGGGTTCCACTCCCGTCTCTGCCCCCAAATGGGAATCCTGGTCTTCCCCAGCCACGCCCACAGGTGCAGGGAAGCTTCCTGGAGGTCCCAAAGCAGGGCAGAATGTGGAGAGGCCTGGATGGGGGCCTCCACCCCCGTCAACACCTCACCATCCCACCTCTGGGGGATGAAGCCCCAGGGCCACTGCTCTGCAGGACCACTGATCCTAGTGCCCCTCTAAGCACCTGTGGGGACAGAAGCAGGGCTGAGCCAGGCTGCTCATGGTGCAGGGCCCTGCAGGCAGAGCAGGCCCACCGCAGACTCTTGGGCCTCCCTTCCAGGATGGCAAAGCACTTGGGGCCACAGCAGCCCCACGGGATATGCACCTATTCACATACTATCCCTGAAGCACGGAGATACTCCATCTAAGGAGGAGAGTCCAGAGGCTCTGCGGAATCGTTCCAGAAAGAATAGCTCACCCCTGGTTCATCATGTGCAGAGCACGGGGCAGTCGTCAAAGGGGCCATTCACTTTCACGCAGGCCCTCCAGGTCTCCCTGCCCCGGGTGAGGAGGAGAGAGCGAGGAAGCCCGGCACCTGCCTGCAGCTGGGGTACAGGTGGCCCCGCTCCTGTGGCCAGACCCAGGACCCCCACCGCCACAGCGAGAGAGCACACCTGGCTGGTAACAGCATCTTGCTGGCAGCCCTCTGCACTCGGCAGCCTGCACGTAGGACACACACAGCACACAGGACACAGAACAGAGGCCAGGGAGATGGCTGCCCCATGCTGACCTGGCTCAAGTAACCCCCCAGCCCAGCCCCAGCAGAACAGGGAGGATGGGACTGGAGAACAGCCCTCCCCTTGACCCCCCTCCCATCCCTGCCCACCCTCCAGGGTCTTCAGTCCACAGCACTCAGCCCGGCTGAAGGGAACCAGGCTGCCTGTGCCAGCCCAGGACTGACTGGGCTCCTGAGCCCCCAAGCTTTCTGCTCCAGCTCCTCACTGCCCTGCCACCCCGGCCAGCACTGGACCCTGCTCCTGGGAGGCTGGGAGCATATCAGAAGGCTACACAGCTGTAATTATTTGTGAGACTGATTACAGTACAACTTCCCAGATTAACTGCTCAGGTAGCACTGGTCTGCAGAAACGCATGAATCAGCAATCTCCAGGGTAAATAATTTAACTGCAAGCACAGCACAGCCAAGCAGATGCTAACCACAGGGCCAGTCAGTGCCAGACCCACCTCTGTCCAACTCCTGGCACCAGCCCTGCACCAGGACCCTGCCACCTGCACCCCTACCTGCTAAACAAAAGCCAGAGGGCTCGGCGGTGGGGGGGGTGTCCAGCCAGCCAGCCAAGAGACCCCGGCTTCAGAGGACAGGACAGGGTACCTCACTACCCTCCAACTGGGTGAGCCTGCAGGAGCCCCTCAGGTGAGTCACCCCAGGGCCCTGCTGCAGGAAGGCCCACTGCAGAGGCCAGCTCCCTGGGGGGAGGGCGAGCAGCCAGGCGCTGTGAGCAGCAAGTGCAGGCTCCTAGGGTTCCTTCTGGGAACCTTTAGGCACAAAGCAGGTGGCACTTAAGTCTTCCATCCACCCTGCAGACTTAGGTGAGTTTCAAGGCATCTGGGGACCCATGTGGTGAGGTCTTCAGGGAAAAGAGGCACAGCCTTTGTAAGACCTCAGCACCCTGCACCCACCCAAGCCCACAGGGGCCATACCCCCCACCAGCACAGTGGCTCCACACAGGCACCAGAGTGACCAGAACCTATGCACTTGATGGCAGCACGAGGGGAGCCTGTGAGCTGTGAACAGGACAGGTCAAGGCCACTGACACCTGAGACGCTGAGCAAGCAGCAGCATTGGGCTGTGCAGGGATGGAGGCTGCCCTTGGCACGGCAGGGGAAGCCTGGCACCCGGGTTCCAAACCCAGAAATGTTAACACCCACCCAGGAAAGGCTGCCCTGCAGGGATCACTCCCAAAGCACTCCAGGAATTCTGCCACAAGGACTGGTGGGTGGCAAGAGCTGCTGTCCCTCAATACCAATCTAGGGTCCTGGCATCTACAAGGGCATGTGAGGGGCCCTCCTCCTCCGAGCCTCTGCAGTCCCAGGGCCCATGGTGACAGAGGGACGGCCAGGGGGACCCTGGTCATTTGGATGGGGGAGCGGAGGGGCTTCTGGCATGGACAAGGGGTGCTGGCGAGACCTCAGTCTGGCCATGTGTTGGGGTCTCTGTGATGCCCTCTTGCCCCAGCACACCCAGTGCCCTAGCAATGATGCCCAATCACTCTGCAGGTTTTCCAAAGGGGCCTGGTGCCTCAGGATGCAGGCGTCCCCCGAGCACATGCAGCAGGGCCGGGAACCAGTGCTGGTCCGCAGGCAGCCCCCAGTACCCTTGGGCGTGTGTGAGACGCTGAAGGCCAGGCTTCTCAGGAGCTGGGCATGCAGCATACAGGGTGCCTGGGGGGCAGTGCAAGACCTGCTCCCTGCCACACACTGGCTGCGCCAGTACTGCCCACAGGAGGACCTGGCAGGTGACGTCATGTCTGGGCTGGTCATCGGCATCATCCTGGTGCCACAGGCCATCGCCTACTCGCTGTTGGCTGGGCTGGAGCCCATCTACAGCCTGTATACGTCCTTCTTTGCCAACCTCATCTACTTCCTCATGGGCACCTCGCGCCACATCTCTGTGGGCATCTTCAGCCTGCTCTGCCTCATGGTGGGCCAGGTGGTGGACCGCGAGCTCCTGCTGGCAGGCTTCGACCCTGCCCAGAACAGCCCAGGGCCTGGGGGAAACAGCACTGCTCTCAACACCTCAGCCACCATGCCAGTGCCCGAGCTGCGTGCCTGCTACGCCATCCATGTTGCCACTGCCCTCACGCTGATGGCTGGGATCTACCAGGTGAGGGGCCGGCTGCACCGGGGTCCTACTGAACTGGGCCCAGATCCAAACAGCCAGCTCAGGTGCTCGCTCACCAGAAGGGCCAAGCCCAAGAGAAGAAGCACAGGGTCGAGGGCTCAGAGGACAGAGGTATGACCAGCAAAGGGAAGGCACAGGCAGAGGTGGACGCAATGGTGCCACAGCCTGGGCAGGGACAGGCAGCTGGAGTGCGGCCTCGGCTCCACACATGCCCGACAGAGGCCCACACGGCTTCCCTGGCCTTCCTCCCAGCCCCCGGGGCCCTGCCTGCTTTCCTGCGGCCTCCCACACTCAGCCCTCTCCTGTACTGTGCTTGACCATCCCTCATCACCCCGTCCCAGGGGCCACCCCCAGTCTTTCCAAGTCTCCTGGGAGTGGGGTGGTGCTGTCTGTGGGGCTGAAGTAAAAGGAGCTGCCCTCTAGCTCCCCACAACCCACACGCCTGTGCGGGCTGGAAGTGAGCACCCACGTGCATGCATGCTGCAGGGGCCGCCCTGACCGTGCTCTGTCCACAGGTCCTCATGGGTGTCTTCCGACTGGGCTTCGTGTCCACCTATCTCTCGCAGCCACTGCTCGACGGCTTTGCCATGGGGGCCTCGGTGACCATCCTGACCTCCCAGCTAAGGCACCTTCTAGGTGTGCGGGTCCCAAGACACCAGGGGCCAGGCATGGTGGTCAGCACGTGGCTCAGTCTTCTGCGCAGTGCTGGGCAGGCCAACCCGTGCGATGTGATCACCAGCGCCGTGTGCCTAGCCGTGCTGCTGGCCGCCAAAGAGCTCGCAGACCGCTGCCGGCACCGCCTGAAGGTGCCGCTGCCCACGGAGCTGCTGGTCGTTGTGGGGGCCACGCTTGTGTCTCACATCGGGCGGCTCCACGAGCGCTTCGGCTCCAGCGTGGCTGGCGATATCCCTACTGGCTTCGTGGCCCCACAGGCGCCGGACCCCAGGCTCATGTGGCGCGTGGCGCTGGATGCCATGCCCCTAGCCCTTGTGGGCTCTGCCTTCTCCATCTCACTGGCAGAGATGTTTGCCCGTAGCCATGGCTACTCTGTGCGAGCCAACCAGGAGCTGCTGGCCATGGGCTGCTGCAACGTGCTTCCCGCCTTCTTCCACTGCTTCGCCACGAGTGCTGCCCTTGCCAAGAGCCTGGTGAAGACAGCGGCCGGCTGCCGCACCCAGCTGTCCAGTGTAGTCAGTGCGGCAGTGGTGCTCCTGGTGCTCCTGGTGCTGGCGCCGCTGTTCCGAGACCTGCCACGGAGCGTGCTGGCCTGCGTCGTCGTCGTCAGCCTGCGGGGGGCCCTGCGCAAGGTGAGGGACATCCCGCAGCTGTGGCAGCTCAGCCCGGCCGAAGCACTGGTGTGGGTGGGCACTGCAGCCACCTGTGTACTGGTCAGCACTGAGGTGGGGCTGCTGGCTGGCGTGCTCCTCTCACTGCTCAGCGTGGCTGGCCGCACACAACGCCCACGTGCTGCCCTGCTGGCCCGCATCGGGGACTCGGGCATCTATGAGGATGCTGAGGAGTTTGAGGGCCTGGTCCCTGAGCCCGGGGTGCGGGTGTTCCGCTTCGGGGGGCCACTGTACTACGCCAACAAAGACTTTTTCCTGCAGTCGCTCTATAGCCTCACAGGCCTGGACGTGGGGCGTGCAGCTGCCAGGACCAGGGGCTGGGGCCCAGAGGCAAGGGCCAGCAAGAGAGACCCTGTGGAAGACAAGGCCTCAGGCCCCGGGGGTAGCACTGCTGTGCTGGTGCCCACAGTGGCCGGCTTCCACACAGTAGTCATCGACTGCGCCCCACTGCTGTTCCTGGATGTGGCCGGCCTGGCCACGCTGCAGGCTCTGCACCATGATTACAGGGCCCTGGGCATTGCCCTGTTCCTGGCTTGCTGCAGTCCCTCGGTAAGAGACACTCTGAGGAGGGGTGGCTTCCTCAGGGAGGACCAGGCAGATGTGGCCGAAGAGGCGCAGCTGTTCCACAGCGTGCATGGTGCTGTGCAGGCAGCCCGAGCCCGCCACAGGGAGCTAGTGGCCACCGACTCCACCCTCTAGCAGGCCAGCCCTGCTCCCTCCAGGAGGCCCTTGGCAGACACCCTCACACCACCCATCACCAAGACCGCACCAGCAGCAATGCCGTGCCATCTCCACCCTGGAGGAAACAGAGGCCCAGCTGGGATGGGAATGTGGCACTGTGAAGACACACGAGGACCCGGATGTGCAAGACCAGAGAACCACGTCTTTGAGACAGGCACCAGCATGGTGCTGGCCCAGGCACTGCTGCTGGATGGCCACAGCCTCACAGGGCAGGTCTGACACACGGTGTCGCCACCTTACCTGAACAAGGGCCCTGAGGTGACCGTGTGGCTCCAAGGTGCCACAAGGGCGGTGGCCCACTAGTCTGCCCAGCCCCCGCCCTGCCAGTGCAAACTGATGGCTCTGGCCAGGGCAGGAAGGGTCTCTGTCTTCGGAATCCCCCAGTACACACACCCAAGTGTTCCTTACACCTGTGGCTCGGCCAGGCCAGGCCTTGCAGGGCCAAAGGCAGATGTGACCAACAGACCTCAGACACAGCATCCCTATAGAGCTGACCCTCGAGCACACAGCCCGGGGCACACTGGCACACGCTTGGCTGCTGCTGAAGGCCAGAGCAGAACACCAGCCCAACTGAGCCTCTGGGATGACCTCTAGCAGGAAGCTAGCCGTGTCCAGTCCAGGGGCTGTCCCAGCACCCCCAGCACCCACGCAGCCAGGGGCACATTCTCCACGCTCCCCCACACACAGGGCACTTAGCTGGGACATGCAGGGACAATGGCTCCTCAGAGCAGGATTCATCCTCTCCCGTGCTCCGACTGCTACGGCTGCTCCGTCCTCCACACCCAGACACCACCTCCTTTCTCAGCCTGTCTTCATCTCCACAAAGTGGGCTGTGCCCAGCTGCTACTCCCTCCATCACCCACCTGGCCGTGATAAGGTCCAGCAGCCAGTGGGTCCGGACCTGCTCGATGCCACCATGCGGAACAGCACCCACGTAGGCCAGGTTAAGCTGCTGGTCCCAGCTGAGGTCGTACTGCTCAGCCTGGCTGTGTGGCAGAGGGGGACTGGAGACAGAACAAGGGGAGTGGGAGCTTTAGTGCTCGTGGGTGGGGCCGGCATACATCCTGCACCTACAAGCCCAGGCTGGGGCTGCCTAGGGTACCAGGCTCCCGTAAACCAGACTTGGGAGTGTCTGCCAGGGAATGTACAGTCCCGGATGTGACAAAATGACACCTAACACCAGGAATGTTGCAGCCTCTTGTTTACGGAGGTCAGGGGCTTCCAGAGGAGGGGACGCATCCCCACCCAGCCCTCTGTGCAAAGGAGGTCGGGGATGCACATGGGTAGAGGGCAGGTCCCCTAATGGACATCCAGCACCGAGGGCTGCTCCCTTGGGAGGGTCCTAGCCCGCAGCAAAGCTCAGGGACCTGGGCCACGGCCCCTCCCGCGGCCAGGGCTGCCGTGTGCAGCCAACAGGCTCTTCAGATTTCTGGGGACCACCAGGCAAACTCAGGGCCTCGCCGCAGGCCTCCGCCCCACAGGGTACCCCCTCAGCCAGAAAGCCCCCTGGAGCCCCAAAGTCCGCAGGGAGGAGCGGACAGAGAGGAAACCCCCCTCTGACGGAGGGCGACCCCAAGGGCGGGGCGGGCCGGACGGGGGAGGCTCGGGCTCGGCCCGCCTTCCTCCTCAGAGGCCTGCTGCGCGCGCGGGCGCCGGAGTCCGAGACGCGTCGGAACCAGGAAGCCAAGGGTCTCTCCGGATGCGACTAGGGGTCTCAGCGGCCTGGGGCCGCGCCGCGCGGCGGGACAGGGGCGCACGGGCCGCTCGGGCCTCAGCTTCCCCGCGCAGGGCGCTCACCAGAAGCCGGTGCTCCTCCAGAAGGGCCGCAGGGGCCGCAGCGCGCGGGCCGCGTCCACACGCACCAGGAGCGGGACTTCGGCCACGGCGGGGCGCGCGGCCAGCAGCGCTGCCAGGAGCGCCAGCAGGGCGGCGCGGGGCAGCGTGGCGGGGAGCATGGGGCCGCGGGGCACGCCGAGCCCTAGGGGACACCCGCTCCTCCTCGCCCCGGAGCCCCGGCCGCGCCCGCCGCTTCCGCCTCCGGGTCGCGCGCCACGTGAGCGCTGCCGCGGGGCGAGGCTGCAGTGGGAAGTGGACCGTGGGAGGGGCGGGCCGGGGGGCGGGGCCGGGAAGAGGGCGTGGACCCTGCGCGTAGCGGCTTAGGATCCCAGCCGTCAGCAGCCGGGCCTCTGGGGTCGCCGCTGCCCCGGGAGCAGTGGGGGGCGGTGGCAGAGGTGGACAGAGGTGAGACACGTTTGGCAGATGGCGCTAGGCCCGCTCTTGGGGGTGGTGGAAAGAAAGCGCAGGGTCAAAGGTAACTCCGGGGGTTAGCTGTAGCAGCGTGGGGAGGGGTGCCATTCCCCGAAAGGGGCAGTGAAGGAACAGGCGTGCTTGGGGACATTCCCAGCGGGCAGCGGGGCGGCCGCCCCTGTGCGGGGGAGGGGGTCGGAGGTGCCGGTGTTCACAGCCGACCTGCCCGGGCGCTCCTAGCAGGTCGTCCGGCGCCCCGCTTGCAGCTGTCATGAGTTTCACGACGCTGTGACAAGCTCGTGCATCCTGGGAGTCCGCCAACGCGACGGTCCCTTACGATGGCAACAGCAACAAGATTTGAAGAACTGGGAGCTGATAACTTTATAAAAGTGATGGCAGACACCCGATGCAGAATCAAGACGTGCTATGAGGCCTGGAGGGAAACCCAGTCCAACACATCCTACGGAAACACTGAAAACAAATCAAGGCAGACCTTCAAAGCCAGCTGGGGAGTGGCCCTGGCACCCTCCAAGTATGGATGGGGAGAACTGGCATAGACTGAAGCCAGCAAATGACAATTCCCAAGTCCTTAAAGGACTTGACTGGTAACCCAGAGCTCTAAATTCAGCAGAAAGTATACTTTAAAGGGGAAGGTCAGTAAAGATGTTCAGAGAAATAAACCCTGAGGACATCTGTCACTACCAGCCCTCCCCTAAGGAGGCGATAACAGTGTCCTTCAAGCAGAAGGAGAATGGTCCAGAGAGCCCAGGGCCGCAGGAACTGACAGAACGGGGCAGAGAGGGTGTGGTATCTGACGCATACATCTAGGGGATTGATGTGTACCAACAATGGCATAGAGTTGCGGTGGGGGGGGGGGTGTTAATGGAATGTGGACAGCTGCCCTGCCAGGCCTGGTGTCCTCAGCCCCAGCACCCGTGATGTGACCTAGCATGGTGAAGGGACTTTGCAGCTGTGATTAACTTAAGGAGCTTGAGGCCTGGAGATTATCCTGGATGATCCGCGGGGGACCTAATAGTCATCAGTGTCCTGGGGGCAGGGGATGCTTAATATGGATGAGACTGTGATGACCTCAGGAGATGACTCAGGTGTGGTGAGACACGCAGAGAAGTGACTGTCATGAAAGAGATTCACGTTTACAGAGCCTTAGAAACAAGGGGCAGGACACATCTCCTTCAAACATAGGCAAGGGCGTGTGTTCAGGTGAGCTATAGGTGAGTCGCCCAAGGGCCTTTAAATCAGGGAGTTCACGGCCTGGGGCAAGACAGAGGCTCGCTAGGGGTCCACACGCCGCCTGGAACTGAAGAGTCATTTCCCTCTCTGGCTGAGAGGAAGTGGTGGTGGGGGGTGTGCTGCAGCTGCCGTCCTGGGACAGCCCCTTCCCCCTTGGGCTTCTCTTTCCTTCCCTTAAACCAAGTCTGGCTGTATCCCTAGGCAAGTAGAAACTTTTTCCTTTTTTTTTTCCTGCCTGTCCCTGACTATATTGACAGTATTTGCTTATTTTCTTCATTCTTGATGCTTTTGCATTTGGGGTCTTGGTCCTACAGACACTGCCCTTCCCAGAGTGAGCCAGTTCCTAGAGATTCCTTGAAAGGGCCTCTGCTCACAAATGAACCCATGCAGAGCCCCCACTGACTCCTGCATCTTAGTCTCACCCAGCAAGCTGACATCCCGTCTGTCCCAAATCACCCAGGGCCAGGCACCGGACAGCTGGGGACCCCCTCATAGTGGGCA
This sequence comes from Manis javanica, assembly GCF_040802235.1. NCBI lineage: Eukaryota > Metazoa > Chordata > Mammalia > Pholidota > Manidae > Manis > Manis javanica. Next base: position 169,881,355 of record NC_133160.1, on the reverse strand, counting down.
GTCATTATATAGCTAATCCTAATCTTACTCTGTTCACTTGTGCTCCATCACCTGTCCCTTCCTGCTAAAGCCCTAGTGAAGGCTCTGGGCCCCTTCTCTTTACTCTGGCTTCAGCCCATTGACCCAGCCTGGTGCTTCCCCGTGTGACCCCGTGGGGCCCGCGAAATGTAAGTAATAAGTTCTCTCAAAGGCAGTTGTCTCTGTTCCTATCACCTTCCCCTATCTCATTAAAACAAATCCTGGGTTCAGATTTTAGAATAAAGATGCCACCCTGCTAGCTTTGATGATGGAGGGGGGCCCGAGCACAGGAACATGGGAGAGGGCCACAGGAACTGGAGTTCAGCAGTCAGTCTCTGGAGGGAGTGTGGTCCTGCCCACACCTCCAGTGCACAGGAGGGCTTCTGTTGTCCTTGATCAGGGCTGTAAGGCCAGCAGAGTGGAGACAGCATGGCCTGGGAAGACAAAGGTATCTCTGGGACACTGCAGTTCCACACGATGGCATGGACTCATGGGCACTGTGGCCATACAGTCACGTGTTTGGTTTGCTAAACCGAGACACTGTGACCACAGCAGTTCCCACACTATCTCTTCCTGCACTTCCCCTCCTGCTGGGAGGCACTTTTGGGATCTGGCCAAAGGGAAGCTGAGTTGTAGAAACATCAGTTGGGGTTCAGAGAAGTATATTTATGTCATTCCCAGTCACTTTCCTGCATAGCAAAGCTAATGTAAGATATCCTGGTGCAGAAAATAGCTTCCAGGAACAGCCATGGCAAATATCCAAGAGGAGGGAATCACACGAACTTTTGGAAAAGAATGAAACATCCTGCTGACCTAACAGGAAATGCTGATGTTGGCAAGATTAACGTAGAATCCTCACAGCCAATGTGACAAGGACATGATGTAAAAAGGCCTGGTGAATCAGTAGGAGCATTTTAGATTAGTCACTGCACAACCCACCTTGAAGATGAAAGAAACTTGGCAGGGTTCTCTCCAAATTTGACAGCAGTTTTAACAATATATATAATATTACCAGGAATAGGTTGTCAAGTAGAAACTTGTAAAGTAACAGTCACATTTTTTTCAATCAGCTATGCTAGAAAGATGAAATTATCTTTCCCTTTTCTCCCTGGAAAGTGATATTGCAAAATTATTATAAGAAGAGACAAGAAAAACCGTAGATGAAGAAAGTATCATAGTGGAGTAGCAGGTGGTTATGAATAAAAATTGTGTATTTTCTGGATTTTGTGATGTTTGTGCTTTCAACCAATTTTTTTAAAGTTTCATTTGTTGTGATTTCTTCTCTTATTCTGAATAAATATGTATCTAATTTTATCACAATAATTTTGTATTTCTTTTCTTCAAGAGAAACTTCAATTTCAGGCCACCCTAAAGCTGGGCAGACTCAGCACCACCATCACTGGGTCACCACGTGGAGGCAGGCCTAGTGACACACAGCCCAGGCACCTCCCACCATGCTGCCAGCACAGGCCTGGCTGGCCGGGTGCGAGCAGGAGAGACAAACAGCTCTCCCACCACCAGAGCGTCTTCACCGCCATGGCAGCAGGTGCTTCAGCAGCCCACAAAGGCCCTCCCCAGAGAAGAAAGGGCTGATCAGGTGGACGAGGTGAGGACTAAGCAACCTGTTCACCAGGAGCCAGCACTGGCAGGGGAAGGCCTGCCCCGGGTGGGGGCATTGCCACAGAGAGTCCTTGATATTCACGGTCCTGTATTTGCGAATTCACCTGCTGGCTAACACGTATCTGTAACCCCACCCCCTGCACTCGCGGCATCTTCGTGCTCATGGGGGCACGTGCGCTGAGCGGTGAGGAATGTGAGTGGCTGCACGCACATCCCGGGCTAAGGGGACCGAGGTGACCCTCCCTCCTCTTCCAGCTCTCATTGCAAACAAGTGACTTTTCTGCCAAGCGCTCAGGATCACGTTTTCTGCATTTTTGCTTTTCCTTGGCAATGTTGCTGCTCAAAATGGCCCGAACCTGGTGATAAGGTTCTGTCTAGTGTTACTGGCGCAACAGGCAGCAATATGTCCTGCAGAGAACGTTGTGTCCGTGAGCTTCATTCAGGCTGAGGCCCAGCTGCTGCATGAATTCCATGTTTAGTGAACCAACAACAGACTAAATACACTGTCTTTAAGCAGAACCGACATGGAATAATGTTCTGTGTCGACACCTCGATGCAAACAGGCCCAGAGGCTCGCAGCAACCTGCCCGTCTCCCAGGCGCCCTGGTGCCACGCTGCTGATTCCGTGCTTCTGCGTTGACAGCGACTTCATGGCGGGTAACAACTGCGGACCCTGATTAGACTAGAATTGACAAAAGAGTCACCTCCAGAATATATAAAGAACTCCTACAAATCAATAAGAAAAAAGTGCTCAATAGAAACTGGTCCAGACCTTCAGGGCAGGGCCCCACAAGAAGAGCGGCAGGTGGTAGAGGAGTCTGTGACCAGGTGCAGACCCCCTCCCCACTGGAGGATGAAAGTCAAAACCACATTTACTTCTGTGCCTCTACCACAAAGGCTGGAATTGTGAAACTGTTAAGTGTCCAGGGTTGGCAGAAATGTGCAGGAGAGGGAACTCTCCTGCATTGCAGATGGAAGTATGCATTTTTATTTTTCTGTGGGTTTTTGGAAAATGTTTGGGATTATCTTTTAGAGGTGAACATTGCATGTGCCATGGCCCAGTGGTGTCACACATGTCAGTGGCCATGTGTACACATGCCACTGAAACACACGGACAAGAAGATCTATGGAAGCATTTTTCGTGGCAGCCAGTCTGGCCACAGCGTCCCAGCCCTGGGGAGCAGGAGGAATTAAACGGCAGCACCCAGGGCAGAGCAGCCATTCCTGTGGGTGTGCCAGTGCATCAGAAGGCCCGTCAGTGGGACTCAGGATGAAACAGCGGGTGAGTGCAGCCAGTCTGGAGGAGGGTGCCACTGGCCTGTCTCTGCCTTCCGCACCAGCTAGCACCAGTCTGTTAGGGCTCCCTAACAAAGCGCCACCACAAATCAGGTGGCTTAAACAACAGAGATTTGTTCTCTCACTAATTCATATGTTGAAACTCTAACCCACATGTGATGGTATTTGGAGGTGGGGCTTTGGGTGGGATTAGTGCCCTCCTGAAAAAAGATACCAGCGTTTATTCTCTCTCCAGCCACATGAGAACGTAGCAAGAAGGCGGCCTGTTCCCAAACCAGGAAGAGTGCTCTCTGGACCCTGACCTCGGGCTTGCAGGACTGTGAGAAACAAGGGTGGTCAGTTCAAGCTGCCCAGTCTGTGGTCTTCGCTTACAGCGGCCACAGCTGACCCAGGCAGCCCCGTAAAACCAAGTGATCAAGGCCATGGAGGGGCCTGCTTGGAAGAAGTTACCCATGGGAGCAACAGACACAGGAGCAGACAGAACTGCCATCTGGGCACTGAGGATGGCTCCAGGCGCTGTGTTCCAGGCAGAGAATTAGTTTTAAGCTTCGACTAGAGGCCTGCTAATTTTAGAAGTTATTGTAAGAAGTTCATGGAAGGATTTGGTGGAAGTATTATTTGCATTTTAGTTAATATGCTGGATCAGAGAGCACAGTTACAGTTTTGCAGGAATGGTCAGATATGGATTTTCCTTTTTAGGACATTTTCCCTGCCCTCTACCTTCTCTTGAATGGAGAAAGGTGCATCCTTAAATTCTGTTTCTTTATTAGTCAGCAGCAGTTGGATTACGGGGAGCGGGCTTTCTTAGAAACCTGTGCCTTCTTGCAGGCACTATATAGCTGGGTCACAGCTCTCCCCTGGCCAAGATGCAGGCTGGTCCTGAGGCCTGTCCCTGACCTGTGACCTGCAACCTGCTGAGGGCAGGTTCTGTGTGGGGGTGACCCGAAGCCAGAATACTGAGATGAGGAGGGATAGACCCAGCCATCTAGCTTGCTGCCATTTGGGGAAGGGGAGGAGGCCAGCAGTGAGCTAAATGTTCCAGGACAAAGGGCCTCAGCAGCAGCATGCTGACACCTCGGGGCACCCTCTGAGGAATCCCGTGGGAAAGGGTGCCTTTTGCTTTCCTTGACTGCCCTGCCCCCGAGTCTTTGCACTTTCTGTTTCCCCTGTTCAGATGTGTCTCTAGCTGCTGCAAGCCAGCTCCTCCTGGTTGCTCAGTCCTGGCTCCCTTCATCTACAGCCAGTCACCAACACTAAGTGGCATTCCTGGCTTGTTTGTTGATGTCTGCCTTCCAGTTCGTCATCTTTCTGCCCCCAGAACTCACTCCAGGAGGGCAGAGATGCCAGCTGAGCACCCTAGGTGTGCAGAGGGTGCACAGTGAACAGTCTCTGGACAAATGAAGGGCCCTCCTGGAACTGGGGTCAGAGTCTTCCCCACCTTCTCAGGGCCTGCTCATCTCTATCTTCAGACCTCTCTCTTTCCCCAGCTGTCCACTCCTGGAAGCCCCTCTGTACAAAAGGCAGTGCTTCCTTCCTGCTTTCCCCTCTGTGGCCACACCAGGAGGTCTATCTCCCATCTAGGCATTGCTGGCATATTGCCGTTTGTGGTCATTACACCCCCTCCACCCTGCTGCGGCCCACCTAGCAGGGATTGAGTTCAGGGGATTCACTGTCCTCCCTGGGAGTGCGGCAGGGTGCATCTTTCACAGCATGGAGGGTGGTTCAAGGAGGCCTGGTGGTTCAGCAGATGGGAACGCGAGGCCAGAACCAGGACCCAGAGGGCCTTCTAAGGGCGAGCTGATGGTAGGGCGCTCCTGAAGAGGCATCCGCGAACAGGTGGGGCAGCAAAGTCCTGGTCGGCTGCAGGCCCTGGCCATCGGGTACTTCGGTGCCCATCTGTAGCGAGGACAAGTGCTGGGGTTCGGGGGTGCTCGGGGCAGAGCAGGGTCTACGCGTCCGAAGACCACGCACGGCGCTCCTGGCCCTAGAGCCACCGCCATCGCCCTCCTCCTGAGACGCCTAGACTGAGGCTCCACGGGCAGGACCTGGCCCCTCGCCAGAGCCTCGTGCCGACCCCCAGCCCCTTTCCGGCTCCTCTGACTCGAGACTGGGGCTGCCTATCCTACCCCGGGAGCTCTGGACAGTGCGGCGTGCTCGCTGGGTCTTCCGGGGCCACCAAGAACCACCGGCCGTTCAGGGCGCCGCGTGGGAGGTGTCACGCACGCGCGGTCCTGGCGCCGCAGGTGTAAATGTCCATAGTCTCGGCTCCAGGAGCAGGTGGTCCGCCCGAGGTCGGGGTATCCGTGCCTTTGCCATCCAGGCCGCCCAGCGGCCGCGCGCTTAGCAGGACGACCAGGTCTCCAGCCTCGGCCCCGCCCCGCACAAGGCTCCACCCACCAGCCCCGCCCCCAAATGAGACCCCGCTCCCGCCCTAGCGCGCCTGCGCAGTGGCGGCGGGCGCAGTAGGAAGCCCGGCGCGGACCTCCGGGCGGAGGTGGCGGGCGCTCTCACTCGCAGCGCGCAACCGGCTCTCGCCCCCCGCCAGGGCTCCGGCCGCCCGGGCCGGGATGGCGGCGGCGGCGGCCGAGCCCGGCGCCCGCGCCTGGCTTGGCAACGCCTCGCTGCGCCCGGGCAGCCCGGCCTCCAGCCCCAAGCTGGGCGGCGGAGGCCGCGCGCGGCTGGGGCCGGGGTCGGGGTTGGAGCGGGCGGGCGCCAGGCCCCCGGGTCCCGCCACTTCGGGCCACAGCTTCCGGAAGGTGACGCTCACCAAGCCCACCTTCTGCCACCTTTGCTCCGACTTCATCTGGGGTCTGGCTGGCTTCCTGTGCGACGGTGAGCGCCCGCGACCCCATCGCAGACCCTAGCCGCTGGCTTGAAATGGGCCCCCTCACCCTGACGTGGGCACCCCAGCAGTGGCCTCCCCAGGACAGAGCTGCTTGCCCCAAGAGACTGGTGTGTGCCGGGCCCAGACCCTCCCCGCAGCGGTGATAAGGACTGGCTCTTCCAGGGGCCTGGGGGCGACAGGTGGCCCCAGCGCGTCCCCCAGGACCGTGGGTCTCGGGAAATAACTGTTCCCTGGGCCTCCTCATCTGGGTTGGGACCCAGTGCGGGAAGAGCGTGGGGGCGAGTGCAGATTTGTGCGTGAAGCCAACCTACCCTGGGCAGTCAGGGCCCCTTCCCTGGTCTCCTGGCTCCTGGCAGCTGGGGCAGCATGCAGTTAGGCAGGGCTGGCCTGGGCCTCTGGTTCTTGTGCTCTGGCGCTGGCCCATTCTCGCCCTGAGTGCAAGCCACTGCCCAGACTTAGGTCCCCGGGAAGCCGGTCAGGGCCTGCCATTCCAGTGTTGCATGCCTGGACAGGGCTGCCTCCCAGCTGCCAAGCCGGCCTGGCTGGGCAAGAAGGCCCTCCTCCCGTGGCTCCTGGGCGGCAGGCAGGCGCAAGCTTCTGGGGTCTGATCTCTTCCAGTCCTGCTCCATTCCTCAGGCTTTTGGGGGGGTCCTGGAGCCACAGCTGCCCGGGGACATGGAGGGCGGCTGGTGACGAGCCTTTGCTTTGGCCTGTTCAGGGAGATAGGCCTTTGACTCTGGGGACTGAGGGACCACTCAGGCTGGGGTCTGCGGAGGAGGCTAGGCCCCTCACACAGGATGCCTTCTGCCAGGGGAAATGGCAGGGTTGTCTGACTCCCCAGGGCTGCACAAGGTGGCCTGGCCAGCTGGCATGGGGGTGGTTACCCCTGATTTCACTGTCAGCTCAGAAGCACCGCGCTACTGTGCTGCCCGCCCAGGAATGCCTGGAGGCTCACCTGATGTGGGAGATGTACTTGTGCAGGCTGTCAGTTCCAGGTCCGAGGTTAGACTGCAGGACCCTGCACAGGTGGAGGATGGTGAAGGCAGGGCCCCAGGTCTGAGGGACTCAAAAACCTGCTGCCTCGACCCATGGGAAGCTGCTTATGGACAGAGGGGGGCTTGGGGTATGACAGGAGCCTTCACCGGGTGGGCAGCTGTGTGGACGTTCCCCTCGCCTCTGTGGAGAACATGCTGGTGGTCTGGGCAAGTAGAGGGACCTGACAAGGGTGTGGGAGGGAGAGCCCCCTCCCCTGCCAGGGAGTGCCAGGATGTGGGGTGTGGGGTGGTTAGGCGCTCTCCATGAGCCCTGCCCACCACTGCACCCTCCACAGCAGAGCTGGTCTGAGTGCCCTGGAGGGGCGCTGGTGGGGAGTGCTCACCCCCTCAGTGGCTGCCATTGACCCAGCTGATTTCTGGTTTTCTCAGAAGCAAAACCTAAAGGCTGCTCTTGCCAGCCACCTTTTAGGAGCAGGTGTGGGGCTGCAATGGATGGGGTGGGCTGCCTCGAGGCCCCTGTAAGCAGTTTTTGCCCAAGGCTGTGTAGGAGAGTGTATCTTCCTGCCAGCTTGCTTCCCAGCCCCCAGCAGCCTGTCCATCCTGTCCCACCCAAGTGGGGCCCAACGCAGGCCCCCTCCTCCTCACTGGGACTACTGCCTGCTGCATGTGCCCCCGAGGCCTCCCCTGACTCCTGTCCATCCTTGGGTCTGTCTCCCAGCTGAGCCTTAGTCTCTCCTGGCCTCCCTCCTGGGTGCCTTGCTCTGCCTCCCCAGGATAGTGGGGTGCCCCCTTGTGGCCCCCATGAGCCTCGTGGGCACAGCGTCTGTCTGCTCCTCCTCCAGGGGGCCTCTGGGCAGGGGTGGGGGCAGCCTGCCTCGGGGGTCCTGGCCCATCACAGGCTGGCTCACGCTATGGGGGAGGGGTGATCAGGGACGTATGCAGTTGTGGGGCTGAGGGAAGGATGTCCTTGGCAAAGCCCTTCTTGGGGTGTGCCAGGTGCCTGGCCGCCCCTCAGAGAGCCAATTGCAGAGACTGGCAGGAGAGCTCAGCCTCTGTGCAAGGGACTCCAGGACACACCATCATACAGAGACACCCAGGCCCTTGCTACTGGCTTTGGGCTCCCTGGGGAAGTGTGGGTGAGGGGGGTGGCAGCAGAGAATGGGGTATGCATGGTGCTTCTGGGGGAGGCTGCCCCAGTGCCCTCCCTCTGCCCCATAAGAATAGGGACTGTGGGACTCACTCTTCCCAGTGGGGTGGGGTTGGGGGCGGCAATGACTCACGCCATACAGGAACTGTCCCCTGTCAGCTCTGGCAGCTTGCCCACTGTGTTAGGTGCTCTGCCTGCCACAGAACGCTGGTTCCCCCCTGGACCCTTGGAGGTCCTGCTGGCCAAGGCCTCCCTTCTGCATACTAAGGCTCAGGGTCTCTTGATTCTTGAGCAGGACAGAGGCAAACTTGTGTGGCTCTCATTCCACAGTCTGCAACTTCATGTCCCACGAGAAATGCCTGAAGCATGTGAAGGCCCCCTGTGCGAGCTTGGCACCCAGCCTGGTCCACGTGCGTATGGAGTGTGGGTTCCTGCAGCCACTGGGAGTGGTAGTGGGTGGGGACTCTGGCTCCTGTGGCAGGTCCTGGGCTAGGAGGCAGTACGGCAGGTTGGATGGGGCGGGCAGTGGAACCAGCACTTCGGGGCTGGGTGGGAGTGTTCCTTTGTGCTGGTCTGGGTCCCTGAGCTGCATTGCCTATGAGCCCCTCCAGGGCAGCAGGTGGGCCTCACTTCCTGCTGGTTCTGACCCCATCTCCGGGGTCCCTGGCACCAAGCACTGCCTCTCCTGCCTGTCAGTGGGCCTCCCCTCAACTGTTTCATCCAGGTGGCCCCAAATGCATCACGGGGGAGCAGGCCTGTCGGAGTGGGCAGTGAAGCTGGGTCAGGCCCAAGCAGAATCAGTAGGGTCCTGAGCTGCAGAGGGAGCAGGGGTGTCCCCACAGAAGGGGGCTGCCCGATCATGGCTGGGGCCAGCCCAGTGTCAGTCATGTATGGGAATGGGGACGGGGGCATGCTGGCAGTCCTCAGCAGGACCTCTCAGGGCATAGAGGGGTCCAGAAGGCTTCCAGAGCAGTGTGTAAATTGTGCTCAGGAGCATTTGGGGGGACTGTAGGGCTCAGGCATGTGGTGTGGGTGGTGATGTGGAGGAAGGGCTGCTGAACCTGGATGGATGTCTGGTTGGGGTGAGGGTGCGGGGCAGGTGAGCTCAGGCTGAGGGGGCACTCTGCTCCCTCCAGGTCCCTGTGGCCCACTGCTTTGGCTCCCGGGGGCTGTACAGGCGCAAGTTCTGTGCTGTGTGCCGCAAGAGTCTGGAGGCACCTGCACTCCGCTGTGAAGGTACTCCCCTCAAGTCAGCCTGGCTCCCCTCTGCCTTGAGCCACCATCACAGGGCCGTGGACTCTGCCTCCCAGGGTGACCCAGCACTCCCTGAGGCCAGGAGGCTGTCCTGGGGGCAAGGTGGTGCCCAGGGGCCCTGATCGGTACTTGTCGATTCTAGAGCTGCCCGCGCACGGAGGCAGGTGCAGGGGTTGCAGGGTGAGCTGCCTGTTGAGGTGAGCCTGTTAGGGAGAGATGACAAGCTGGTTTCCGCCCTGCGGAGAGGTGTGGGGGGCTTTCCCTGCCCTGCACCTTAGGCACAAGAAGGTGAAGGAAAGCATGGCCGGCAAGAAGGGGGCGGGGGCCTGGAGAGCGGCGAGAGCTCCCAATTATCTGTCCCACAGTGTGTGAGCTGCACGTTCACCCCGACTGCGTGCCCTTCGCCTGCAGCGACTGCCGCCAGTGCCACCGGGACGGGCACCGGGACCACGTAAGTGCACAGGGCCCGGACGCCGGAACGGGGGGGGGGCGGGTCCGAGGTCCCGCCGGGTAGCTGACGACCCCCTCCGCAGGGTGCGCACCACCACCATTGGCGGGAGGGCAACTTGCCCTCCGGCGCGCGCTGCGAGGTCTGCCGGAAGGCGTGCGGCTCCTCCGACGTGCTGGCCGGCGTGCGCTGCGAGTGGTGCGGTGTCCAGGTGGGCGGGAGCAGCGCCGGTGGTCTTGGTGCGGGCGGGGCGCCATTCCATCTGAGCCTGTCTGCTTCACGCCCATTCTGGGCGGGGGTGCCTATGGTCTGGAAGAGAGTGGGCGATCCCTGTGGTCGGGGGGTGGTGCTGGCCGCCCGTGTGCCCCGTCGAGGCAGGTGAGGTGGCCTGCGGGTTAGAGGGTTAGGCCCTCCTGCCCGAAGGCTCCAGGCTCAAGTACATGTACCCCCAGGCTCACTCGGTCTGCTCCGCGGCGCTTGCCTCCGAGTGCGCTTTCGGGCGCCTGCGCACAATGGTCCTGCCCCCCGCATGCGTGCGCCTGCTGTCCCGCAACTTCAGCAAGATGCACTGTTTCCGCATCCCCGAGAGCGCGGCCCCGGAGCCAGGTGAGCGGGGCGGCGGCTGGGGGGCGCTGGGTGGGGGCCGAGCGCCGAGTGCAAGGCCCCTGTGCACACCCCGCAGGCGAGGGCGACGATGGCCCCGACGCGAGCGCCCCCGCGGGCCCGGGCAGAGAGGCGCTGGGGCCAGAATCCGGTGAGTGCCCCTTAGCTGGCTGCCTCCGCCGGGCCCCCGCCCCGCCTCCGTCCTGCCCCATTTCATCCACACCCCATCCTGCGCCTGGGCCCCCATTCCTTCCCCCAGCCTTCCCTGGCCCCATGTCCCAACCTGGCCCTTGACCCCTGCGCCCCCTTTCACGCCCATTCCCCTGTGGCCCAGGTAAGCAGACCCTGAAGATCTTTGACGGCAATGACTCCTTGCAGCGAAACCACTTCCGTGTTGTCACCGTTCCCCGCCCGGCCAGGAGTGAGGAGGTGCTGGTAAGAGGCAGCCCTGCGGGCCGTCCTGCCGCGGGCACTGGGCATGGCCTTTCTCAGCCACATCTGTCCCCCGTCCTGGCAGGAGGCAGCGCTGCGGGCCTACTATATCATGGAGGATCCCTGCAACTTCGAGCTGCAGGTGCCCCCCGCATCAGGACAGGCTGGTGGTACTGGAGCCCAGGGAAAGGCCTGGAGTGGCGGGACTGCGGAGGAGGAGGGCGGCCGAGGTGCCGGGTCCTGTGAGGCCATGCCCGAGGCCTGGATTATCCGCGCTGTGTCCCACACCCAAGAGGTCCTGAAGATATATCCTGCCTGGCTCAAGTGAGACCCAGGCCCGAGGCACAGGCTCTGCCACGGGAGTCAGGGTGGGGGGACCGTGTGGCCTGAGTCCTGAGCTTGTCCCCTGCAGGGTGGGTGTGGCCCATGTGTCTGTCCGTGTGACCCCGCAGAGCACTGCCCGCACCGTGGTGCTGGAAGTCCTCCCGATGCTCGGACGCCAGGTGTGTGCTAGGCCCGGTCCTGGTGTGGCAGCCCCGTGTGGGTGTCCTGGGGAGGTCGGGGCATGTTGGTCCAGGCCTGATGCTCCGAACTCCGCCCCCACAGGCTGAGGGCCCCGAGAGCTTCCAGCTGGTGGAGGTACTCATGGGCAGTAGGCAAGGTAGGTGGGCGGCCTGCAGCCGATGCCCGACTGGTGTGCCCCTGGGCACCCTGGGGTCTCAGCGCCACGCCTCTTACCCCTGCAGTACAGCGGATGGTGCTGGAGGACAAGGAGCCCTTGCTCGACCGGCTTCGTGACATCCGACAGGTTGGTGGGTGTGGACTGTGCCCCTGAGGAGCTGTTGGCCTCTGGCCGTAGCCTCTGCCTCACAGAGAGGGAGTCTGCCCCTGAGATGCCACATCCACCCTGGTGGGCAGGGTCTCCCTTCTTGGGTCCGGTGGGTCCCTGCTTCCTGACAAGTTCCCTGTGCTTGGAAAATGGGGTCCTGAGTTTCCCCAGGAGAGTGGAGGGCTTTTCCATGGGAGGAAGCCACTGACTCTCCTCCTCTGCCCTGCAGTTCAGTTGGAGCCCCTCAAGGGCCCCTTTCTGGATGAGGGGGAGGGACCGGACACAGGGGTGCTATCCCCAGTGCTCCGCTCAGTCCCCCCCACCCCCCACAGACATCCCTATGGCAGATGAGCCAGACGCGGTTCTACGTGGCTGAGAGCAGGGTCGTGGCCCCACGCATCTCCCTGTTTGTTGCTGGCCTGCCTCCCGGCCTGTCCTCCCAGGAGTACAGCAGCCTACTGGACGAGGCTGTGGCCACCAAAGGTGTGGCCAGCTGGGCTGGTGTGGGGTTCCTGGCCACTGGGGACAGGGCAGGGGTTCTGAGGCCATGGAGGCTCCTGTGCTGAGGCTGGCCACCCCTCCCCATCTGAACCTTTATCAGGCCAGTTTCCCCTGCAGTGGGTCTGTCCTTACCTCCAAAGATTGTAACAGCTCCTTTGAGGGGCTTTTGAGCCTCCAGAGATCCAGGCTCTGCCTTCTGTACCCCGAACCCTGGTGGTTGGGGAGTGGGTACTTTCTGGGGGAGCTACCCCTGTCAGGTGGTGTGAACCTCCCCTGAGCAAAGTGTCAGGGGGCTGCCAGGGGTTAGGCCATGCTGAGTGAGTGTGGACAGCCATGGGGGCAGGGGCCTGGAGGGTGTCCCCTGCTTGAGGAGGTCAGGACCTGGGCCTCTGTGTTGCATCCGTGCTTGCTCCAATTGCAGCCTGTCTTTGCAGCTGGCCTGGTGTCCATGAGCCACGTCTACTCCTTGCAAGGTGAGTCACCCCATGGGATGTGGTCAGGTTTGGTCAAAGGTCATTTCCTGGAGTTCGATGGAAGAGCCCTGCTCTTCTGGCTTCCATGTTAAATGTTACCCTCTGTGTGTGAGAAACGTGTTCAGCTTTTCTGCTCTGCACTGTGATATTTTTGCTAGAACACAACAGATATGGAGAACATTTTCTCCAAAACCCATCTGCATGTGGGTTCACATCTTTTGCTGTGGAAAACTTCAAGTCTGCCCCGTGTGGGACAGTAGTACCATGAGCCCCACGCCCCCATTGGGGTCCTCAGCCGTCATCAACGTTCTCTGTTCCTGTGGGCACACCCCCATGGGCTCGGAACTCAGCAGGCAGGGATGAGGGTCCTCACAGTCACCCACCATATCCTGTCTCTGAGCCCAGCTGGTCTTGAAGCCTCCCCCGGGGGCAGGGGCCCGGCACCGAGTGGACACCCTTGGGTGGGGTGAACTAAAGCTGGCAGTGGCCAGAGTGGCCAGTCACGGCCTGCCTGCCCCAGGTGCAGTGGTGCTGGACGTGGCCTGCTTTGCAGAGGCCGAGCGGCTCTACATGCTGGTCAGAGACACGGCTGTGCACGGTCAGCCGCTGACTGCCCTGGTGCTCCCTGATGTGCTGGTGAGTGTGTGCTGTGGTGGCTCCTGGGGACATGCGGCTTTTACAGCTAGTTTGTCTAATAATTGGGGTGGGTGGAGCGAAGTCCGCAGCTGCCATATGTGACCTGATTTGCATCGAGGGAGGGGCCTGAGGCTGGAGGGTGAGAGGCCTTCATGTAGGCTGACGAGCAGAGGGCCCTGGGATACAGCCCCCGTCCTGCAGGGGCCACCTCCTAAGGGCTGTGTGTGTGTGGGTGTCCCCCCAGGCCCTGCCTTCTCTGGGGTCACTGGGCCGACCCCTAACCTCTGTCCAGGTGAAGCAGAATTAGAGCAAAATGAGTTCAGGGTCTGTGATGGGTGTGCAACACCCTGGGCCCCAGCTGCCCGCCCCCTTACCACCCTGAGCCTGGGAGGAGAGAGCAGGCCCGTCCTGTCCTGATGGGGACGCAGCCCCTGCAGGCTAGGGTCCTCATCAGCTGGGTGCCGGCACAGCCGAGCAGGTGTGAACATGCTCTCCTGGCAGCCACCTGCCCTGGGTGAGCAGGTAAGCGTGACGCAGGCAGCTCTGCCTTGACCCCAGCTGCGTCCTCAGCCTCAAGTCATGGCCAGCCTGTGTGCCACCCCACCCTGCGTGTCCGGACCCGGCCTGTTTCTTCTCACCCAGCAGTCCCATCGTGGGGACCCCAGGCCACTGCAGGGGCCCCAGTCCCTGTCCAGTGTCTCCTGGGCAGTGTTCTGAGGATCATACGTGAGGGGAGGCGGGGGTCTGCCCAGTGAAGTGGGCTTCTCCTGACAGCTGTGGGGACAGGGCCCTGGGGGCAGAGGTCCTCAGAGGGTGTGTGACAGGTAGCTCTGAGGGGGTGGTGGGGCTCCCCGTGGACTTCCCTCCTGGGCTTTTGGGCCATGGGATCAGGCAGCCGGCATGGACTGGGGACACACATCCCAGCAGGGCTGGTGTGGCTGGTGTGCTCAGAGCTCCAAGCTGGCCGGCAGCCTGTGGGTGCCCCCTCTGCCATAGGGGCTGCCCTGAACGGTCGATGGTGAGGTGAGCAGGTGTGGCCCCCTGGCCCTGTGTGCGCTTTCCTTGACAGGGGGCCAGCCTGGCTCAGGTTGGGGGAAGTCATTGGCAGTGAGGTGGGGGAGACACCTGGCCCTGCCCCTGAGGGGTGGTCTTGGGAGCCCACCCTAAGCCAGCTCCTGCCTGCCAGCCCAAGAAGCTGCCCCCAGACTGCTGCCCCCTCCTCGTGTTTGTGAACCCCAAGAGCGGAGGCCTCAAGGGCCGTGAGCTGCTCTGCAGTTTTCGGAAGCTGCTGAACCCTCACCAGGTCTTTGAGCTGACCAACGGGGGCCCTCTCCCTGGGTGAGTCTGGTGGGCCCCATGTGCGCTCACAGCCTGGCAGGCCCCAGGAGGGGTGCTGCTCACATCCTTTGACAGGCTGGCAGGGCAGGGAGGGGGTGGGGTCAGCCCTGAAGGGCTGTGCTGGACAGGGAATGAGCTGAAGGCCATGCTGCCTCCGGGTCTCCCCTCCCTGCCCTGCTAGCTGTGCCTGTGCTGGTGGGGCACTTTCATCCCCCTTTCGCCAGGTTCCACGTGTTCTCCCAGGTGCCCTGCTTCCGGGTGCTGGTGTGCGGTGGGGATGGCACTGTGGGCTGGGTGCTCACCGCCCTGGAGGAGATGCGGCACCGTCTGGCCTGCCCGGAGCCTTCTGTGGCCATCCTGCCCCTGGGCACAGGTGGGGTCAGCTGGCGAGTCGAGTCAGGCCAGGGCTGAGTTTCGGTCAAGGGCTGAAGGGTGGTGGGTGGGTGTGGAGAGTCAGTCTGTCTGGCCTGTGTCCCAGGCAATGACCTTGGCCGGGTCCTCCGCTGGGGGGCGGGCTACAGTGGCGAGGACCCCTTCTCTGTGCTGCTGTCGGTGGACGAGGCTGACACTGTGCTCATGGATCGCTGGACCATCCTGCTGGACGCCCACCAGGCCAGCGGTGCAGATGGTGTAGCCAATGTGGAGCCCCCCAAGGTACAGCGTGCCAGTGAGGGTGTGGCACTGGATGTGAGATTCTTTATTACATCTGTCCAGGGACTTGTCCTTGCCCAGCCAGACCCTGGCTCAGGAGCCAGTCCCATGCCCTTTACAGACAAGGAAGCTGAGGCCCGGAGCAGTGACTTGTTGGGTGACACGCCCAGGGTTGGCTGGCTCAGCGCCTTGCCTGCACCACATGCCACACACTGCATGCCCCGGATGTGGGAGGTTACTGAGCAGGGCAGCCATGGGATCGCAGCGGCTCTGACAAAGTGGTGGACTTGGGCTCAGGCTGAGGAGGCTGGGCTAGCTTGAGGGGGGTAGGGAGCAGCTGGCAGCAGGGGTCCACGTGAGGATGTCTTATTCCCAGGTTGTGCAGATGAGTAACTACTGTGGGATCGGCATCGATGCAGAGTTAAGCCTGGACTTCCACCAGGCGCGGGAGGAAGAACCTCGCAAGTTCACGAGCAGGTGCCACAGGAGCACGGACGGGAGCTTAGGACTGCGCTGGGCAGAGCAGGAGCTGCTGCTTGGTGATGACCTGCTTCCTGGGCCTTCATCAGCAGGAGCTGGTGGCTAGAGGCTAGAACCCAAGGGCTGCTTTAGGGGGCTAGGGCCCCATCTGCTGACAGCAGGTGTATCCCTTTCTATAGGTTCCACAACAAGGGTGTGTACGTGCGGGTGGGGCTGCAGAAAATCAGCCACTCACGTGGCCTGCACAGGGAGATTCGGTTGCAGGTGGAGCAGCAGGAGGTGGAGCTGCCCAGCATCGAGGGCCTCATCTTCATCAACATCCCCAGGTGCCGGTGGGCAGAGCTCCCGGGGGCTGTGGGCTCTGGGCCCTGATCCAGCCTCTTAACCTGTACACCCATCCCCCGGGGCAGCTGGGGCTCGGGGGCCGACCTGTGGGGCTCCGACAGTGACTCGAGGTTCGAGAAGCCACGCATGGATGATGGGCTGCTGGAGGTGGTGGGGGTGACGGGCGTCATGCACATGGTGAGTGCGGGCAACCTGGGGTGGCCCCAGGGTGGGGCTGCAGCACACTGAGCCCCGCCGGCATCTCCTCCGCCAGGGTCAGGTCCAGGGTGGGCTACGCTCTGGCATCCGCATCGCCCAGGGCTCCTACTTCCGTGTCACCCTTCACAAGGCCACACCTGTGCAGGTGGATGGTGAGCCCTGGGTCCAGGCACCTGGGCACATGATCATCTCGGCGGCAGGCCCAAAGGTACGCCAGGGTGGGGTGGGTTGGGCTGGGCGCAGGTTCTTCCCTAACTGGGCAGCCATGGGGCCTCACCAGGTAGCCCTTCTCAAGCTCCTGCTTCTTGATGGGAGATGAGCCCCCATGGGGCCTCAGAGGGGAGGGTGTGGCTGCTGGAGCCCCTGCCCCACAAGCTGGGGTGACAGCAGTCCATTTCCTCTGTAAACTTGATTGAGAGAGGGACTGGCGCGTGCTGGGGTGTCACCCGGCCTTCTGACCTCACCTGCCCTGGTACAGGTCCACATGCTCAGGAAGGCCAAGCCGAAGCCCAGGAAGGCCGGGACTCCAAAGGATGCCCGAGCAGATGGAGGGCCTGCCCCCGAGGGGGACCCGAACTAGAGAGGCTCTGGGGCAGTCTGCCCCCGTCCTACAGCAGTGGCTGGCCGCTGGATGGACTCGCCTGCAGCCCTGACCTCAGGCTGTTTCTCCCTCCACATCCCTGGGCTACACCAAAACTGCTTTGGGTGGGGGGCAGGTGTTTCCCTCTTGCCTCCACACTACTGACAGGCTGAGCACAGGGCTCTGGGTGGCCAACCCTTTTGCCTTCTGGAGCCCAGGCCACTGTCCTTGGGGGCAGGCGTTCTCCCTGTGTATCCCCCCTGCCACCTCTGAGCCCCCAAGCGGGGTGACACTGAGCCTTGGGCAGGCCCCCTGAACACTCCTTCAGGGTCCTGGGTGTGCCCAGCAGACAGGGCACCTGCTGCCAGGTCCTCCGGCCCCACTTCACCACTGAGGGCTGGGTGGGGCACACACTGACTTGGGAGTAGGTGCCTTCTCCCCTGGCCTGGTCCCTGCAGACAGGCAGCACTTTGGGGAGGAGGGCCCTGAGGAGGCCAGGTGGGCGTGGCCAACTTCCTGAAAATGGAGAGTGGTGCTCAGGCGGGGGCGGGCTCAGCCGGGAGGGACTGGGACATCCGTGCACGGCTAGGCCCAGGAAGTCTAGGGGAAGTTGAGGGAGGTGAAGTGAGAAGTTGGCTCCTGTAATCATGTCCTGTCAACAGCGTGCCTGTCCGCAGGTCTGTTCAGCGGAGAGGTCTTCTGTGGTGTCTCTGCGTCTCCGTGGGGGCACTGATGGCCGCACCGTCCACTGAGCCTGGGGGCACACAGCCCGAGTCACGTCGGACTACAGGAGCCTGACCAAAAATTAATCTGCCCAGGCAGTCCCCTGAGCTCCAAGGGGCCCATGGCTCACACCTCCGCAGCTGTCCCAGCACGCTGCCACTGGCACCCCTGGCCCTAGCTCTGCCCTGAGATGCGACCTCCACCTCAGACATGGCCCTGCCAAGACCTGTGCCCCCCAAGCTTCGGCCAAAACCAAACACACATTTGTATGGGGACAACTGTTTATGGCAAAACATCCTTGTCATCCCTCCAGCGCACAGATGTCCATCCCCCTGTTCCTGTGCCCGGTGGCGTGATTAGATTTTATTTCGTTGGTTTCGGTCTGTGGGAGTTGTCTGTAAATGTTATGGTGTGACCCTGCCCTGTGTGAGTCTGTGTCAGTGCCCTTCTGTGGAGCCCACCGCCACCTGGCCGTGACGTGTGTTGGACAGATACTGAGGCACCTGGGTTCTGCTGCCTCTGCGCCTACTGACTGGCAGGAGGCAAGGCCTGGCAGTTCAGCCAGAGGGCTTTGCGTGTGGAGGGGACTGGGCTCAGGCAGTTCAGCCCATCAGGGGAGTGGCTGGGCTCCCTGTGGGAGTCTTAGAGCAACATGCGTGTCCCTGCCCCCCACAGGCCTAGGCTGTGGGTTTTCAGGGGGCCAGCTGTCCCTGGAACCACTGACTGGAGTCCCAATGGGGCTCACCTTAGCTGGATGGAGACAGCATGGGCCAGCAAGGAGCTGGGCATGTAAAAAATGCCAAGTGAAGCTCCTGTCAAACTCCTTTTGACAAGAGTGAGAAACCTCTGAAGCTGAATGTGAAGTCACCTGATGGAAATAACAGCCTGAACCCGGGCACTTGGCTGGCAGCCGAACCTCAGGCCAGGCAGGTAGGCCTCATTCTAGCAGGAAGCAGGGAGGAGTGGGGACTGTGCGCCATGGTTGCTGCCGTCCGTGGGCAGGGCAAGGGCCCACAGAGCCTGCAGGAGCGCCAGGGCCAGGCGCACGAGCAGGCGCAGCAGCAGGAAGCCAAAGGGCACGGCGATCTGCATGAGGTGGAAGATGGCTGTGCTGAACCTGCTTAGGAAGCAGGTGGAGACGAAGGCCAGCAGGCTGGCGCATGGGTACAGCGCAAGTTTGGCAAACATGAACGCGTGCTCCTGGCCTCCGAATCGCACCGAGGGCTGCAGTGTCTCCCCCTCGTGCAGCAGGGCTGTAGTCCAGATGGCAAACTGGAAGATGCTGGCGAAGAAGATGATGGCGCAGCTGATGCGCACGCTTTCGAGCTCGTCTCGGGGCTGCTGGGCGAAGGCTGAGGTCTGCTGGTACGCCAGCGGGAGGCCACCCACGAAGGCCAGCGAGAGCGTGTTCAGCAGCCCCATGGACTGTGTGGCCTTGCGGATGTGTAGGAAGAGTGAGTGGTGGGCAAACCAGAGCAGGCCCACTGTGGCGAAGGAGCCAAAGTAGGCCAGGAAGTGTGGCCCGTACGTACTCAGCGCTGCCACCAGGCTGCCGTGGAACTTCTCCCTCACGTCCTTGGAGTCTGGGACGTTGTCCTCGCTGAGGATCATAAACAGCGGCATTTTAAGGCGCCTCGCCTAGGACATTTACCAGCCTGAGCCCTGATGATGGCTGCCTGGCACACCTGAACTTCAGATGGTTGACGTGGATTCTGCACACTGTTTTCATTTGACTATTTGTATACACAGAGCACTAAACAATTATGTGTCACTCATCTGAAGTTCAGATTCAACTGCATCCTGTATTTTCTTTGCTAACTGGCAGGCCTGCCTGCCAGGCCCCAGTGCTGGTGAGCAGACTGTTCCTGAACCCACAGCCCCTCTGGCCTCCCCATGGGGCCCTCTTGGGGTCTGTAACTGCCCATCTACTTGGGGAGAAGCCCCATAGAGCTGAAGGGGGTTTGCCTCCATGGCTCTGATTCCTGGGCTAGCTTCAAGGAGCAATTCCAGGGCATGGCAGACCCCCGCTTCTCCCCATCATGGGGGTTGTGGGGCTGCTGCTGTCCAACTGCATGCCTGAGACACCACTGTCCTCACAGCTGGGCTCCACACACAGGGGCAGGAGACACAGCCTGGGGACCCCCACCTGCGTCTTCAGGGCTATGGCTCTGGGTGGGGGAAAGAAAACTGACTCGACTTCCCAGCTACACCTGTTCCTTGGAGCTACTTGGTGAGGGGTGGGAGCTAGTGTGGCCCCGGCTGCACGGTATAAGCAAGGCCAGATCCTTCCAGAACCTTAGGTCTAAGCCTCAGAGAGTGGCACCAATGAACATTCACTTCCGACTTTTAAAAGCTCACATATACAGAAGGAGAAGAAAACTACCAAGAGAGGAGAGTCGATACTTCAAACTGTCAGATACAGGACACAAATCAGTGTTTGAGCATGTCGAATTGGGTAAGAACACGCTGAAATACATGAAAAACATGGAGCAAGAGACCAAAGGACGCACGATTCTAAGGAAAAGCAGATGGAACGCTGAGAAAGAGCAGTATCAGCCTGGAGGCATGGGGAGGCGGGCCCCAGAGTGGGGACGCCGGGGGGTGGGGAGAGGCCCGCTGTACACCCTAGGGGCCCCTGGCACCCCTACCCACTGCCAAGGACGTCTGGCCTGGGAGACCCTGTGCTCTGGGGAACTCTGCCAAGGGCACGGCTCTTCCTTCAGGGGAAGGTGGTGCCAGGAGGCATGAGCACATTTGTGGGGTTGGCAGATGGGAGGCACTGTGGGCCCCTCCATCAAGCCTGGGGTGGCCTGAGCTTCGCCCTTACCAGATGTCCAGAATGAGGAGTGTAGCCACAATGGCATAGACCCCGTCACTGAAGGCCTCCACCCGCTCTTTGCTGAAAGGCTCGTGCAGGTCAAAAGTGAAATACTCCACACTGTGAGCTGGGGGCTCCCGGGGGCCTATGGATGAGGCAGGAGTGGGGACCTGGCCAAGCCCTGGGGTCCTGGTGCCAGTGTGGACATCGCTGCCCTCTTCCCCAAGGGGACGGGAGCATGCAGGCCAGGGACCCTACCCACATGCCGAGGCCCAGACCAGCCCACCCAGGCACCTACCCACAAGCTTGCCTCTGCACCAGCTGGCAGCCTTGCTGAGGTAGGGCAGGAAGATAACCGTCGCCATGAGCACGTATGACTGTAAGACAGACACATCGGGGTGGCCTGGTGCCTCCACGGAGGTGCGTGGGGGTGGGCAGAGCTTGGAGTCCCACTTGAAGCCGATCCCCTCCAAAGGGGAGACAACATGAGAAACAGGAAAACAGGTGGGTTAAACTTCAAGACGAAGAGGATTTCTGTGTGTCAAGGGATAGTCCCAGGAGAGTGACAAGAAAAGGGGAGAATATTTCCAAGCTGCATCTCTGATAGGGATCTCAAACCTAGAGCCCAGAGAGCTCCTACCACTCTGTAACAAAACACAAGCCCCTCAGTGGGAAAAGGATGGGACAGACATTCCTCCAAGATTCACAAATGGCCAACAAGCCATGGGAAAGGCCAGTCAAAACCGCACCCGGATCCCACCTCACCCCCAGGAGGATGGCTCCACAAGAGCACAGCACTGCGGGCGAGGGTGCGGGGAGGCTGGGAACGTGCAAAGCTGGTGGGAACGTAAAACGGTGCAGCCGCTGTGGGGACAGCACAGAGGATCCTCAGAAAACCGCACAGAACTGCCACACCACCCAGCAACCCCACATCCGGGAACAAACCCCAGCCTGGGAGAGTCGTCTGCACCCACGCCCATGGCGGCAGTGTTCCCGACAGCGGAGATGTGGGGGCAGCCGGTGTCCACCGAGGGACGGGTGGCCAAGCACAAGGCCGTCGCCTAGGCAGGGGGATGTTCCTCAGCCCCGACGAGGAGGCAGTTGTGGCTTGTGTCTCACACAGTGAATTGGAGGACAAGTTAAATGAAAGATGCCAACATAAAAGCCTCCTAATTTTGATTCTATTTATAAGAAATAGTCAGAACAGGCAAATCTATAGACAGGGCAAGTAGCTCAGTGGTGGCCACGCCTGCAGGGAGGAGGATGGAGAGTGAGGGTGGGTGGGTACAGGGTTCTGTCTGGAGTGACAAGAAAGCTCTGAAACGACAGAAGTGGCAGCTGCCTGGCGACATGCATGAATTCAACACTGCTGAGTGGTATGCTTCAAAATGGCTGTGATAGTAAACCTGTTCATGTATGCAACACATTGTTCCAGGGGAGGATGGAGACCAGGTGGCTGCTTCCCGGGTCCTGTGGTGGTGGCAGCCGGTCCCCTGGCCCTGGGCTCTGTGAGGCTCTGCTCACCTGCAGCTGTCGCCTCCATGGTACAGCCTGAGCCCTGCCACCTGCCCCACCCCTGTCTTGCATGCCACACCGAGGGCTTTGGGGCACCCAATGCGCCCAGGTACACTCAGGGAGACAGTGGCTTTCACAGGCAGGCGGGGCAAGTCAGTGCCCAGCCTGTTTCTGACCCGTCTCCATGCTTCAAGAGCCCACCTCACACACATCATTCAAGAAACGTGCACCAGGGGGGTGTCTACAGGTGCAAGGCAGGTGAGTGCAGAATGTTCCAGGAGGTGGCAGCTGGGCCATAGCACAACCGGCTAGAGGGGATGCTTCAGAATAGGGGGGGAAGGAGAAAATGAACTAGTGCAAGAGGGAAAAGAGAGAAACCAAGTCCTGTGGAGGGCAAGTGGCATCTAAACAGCCACTGGAAGGAGCAAGCAGGTGGCACGTGCCCAGGCCTGGAGCAGTGAGAGCCTATGGGAAGTGCAGGCCACCTGGTGCTGTGAGTGTCACCAGGGGAGGCCAGGATGGCCTGCACCAGGGTGGTAGCAGGGGATGTGCCTGGACAGCGGACCCAGCGTAGTGTCCAACTAAGGGAAGGGGCTGGAAGGACACCTGGGAGGCCGGGGCCACGGGCTGCTGGGAGGCCGTGGTGGGTGTGCCTGGGCGTCAGGAAGCTCTGTCACTAGCTGTCTCACAGGGGGTGATGGATGTGGGCCCCCAGGCAAGGAGGCAGGGGGTGGAAAGGTGAGGCGAAAGGTGTCAGACCTGCCCTGCAGGGAAGGAAGACGAAGCAGCAGGGGGGGTCTGAGGGTCCGCCGTGCCAGGCCCGAGGGACCCTCCCCCTCTCTGGACTTGCTGACTGTCTGAGGGCCCGCTGTGCCAGGCCCGAGGGACCCTCCCCCTCTCTGGACTTGCTGACTGTCTGAGGGTCCGCTGTGCCAGGCCCGAGGGACCCTCCCCCTCTCTGGACTTGCTGACTGTCTGAGGGTCCGCTGTGCCAGGCCCGAGGGGCCCTCCCCCTCTCTGGACTTGCTGACTGTCTGAGGGTCCGCCGTGCCAGGCCCGAGGGACCCTCCCCCTCTCTGGACTTGCTGACTGTCTGAGGGTCCGCCGTGCCAGACCCGAGGGGCCCTCCCCCTCTCTGGACTTGCTGACTGTCTGAGGGTCCGCCGTGCCAGGCCCAAGGGACCCTCCCCCTCTCTGGACTTGCTGACTGTCTGAGGGTCCGCCGTGCCAGGCCCGAGGGGCCCTCCCCCTCTCTGGACTTGCTGACTGTCTGAGGGTCCGCTGTGCCAGGCCCGAGGGGCCCTCCCCCTCTCTGGACTTGCTGACTGTCTGAGGGTCCGCTGTGCCAGGCCCGAGGGGCCCTCCCCCTCTCTGGACTTGCTGTCTGAGGGTCCGCTGTGCCAGGCCCGAGGGACCCTCCCCCTCTCTGGACTTGCTGTCTGAGGGTCCGCCGTGCCAGGCCCGAGGGGCCCTCCCCCTCTCTGGACTTGCTGACTGTCTGAGGGTCCGCTGTGCCAGGCCCGAGGGACCCTCCCCCTCTCTGGACTTGCTGACTGTCTGAGGGTCCGCTGTGCCAGGCCCGAGGGACCCTCCCCCTCTCTGGACTTGCTGACTGTCTGAGGGTCCGCTGTGCCAGGCCCGAGGGACCCTCCCCCTCTCTGGACTTGCTGACTGCGTGGCCCTCCCGGCCCACGAGGACCCTCCTCTCCCCATGGCCTGTCTCAACAGGGCACAGTCACCAACCCGATGCTGCATGTCCTGCTGTCCCCAGGCTTCCTGCCACTCACTTCCCAGAACAGCGTGCACCTGCCCCTGCTCTGCTGGCCCCACCCGCGGGTGCCTCAGATGCTGACCTCATCCCCGAGGAACACGCTCTGCAGACCCCTTGCCAGCCTCTTGGTTTTGAATTTGAGATTCTTGAGATGTTTACTGGACAGTTTAAATAATGTGAACTGTTCATTTTTTCACAATTCTCATGATGCTCTGGGTTTAAATATCCATTTTACCTCCCTAGGACTCAGGCCAGGAGCCCTACAGAAGATTTGTACAGTCAGTGGAAATGGCCCTTGTATTTATCTCATTTCTGGGTGACAGATGTGCCACAGATGATATGCCTGTTAACTGGCGCTGACCACCTGGCTCTGAGTAATGTCCCTCCCTCGAGGGCAAGGGTGGGTCTGGCAGAGCAGCAGGTGAGCGCACATGTCCCAGCCCCAGGACTGCTCCTTGGCTTCTCCGGGACTGCAGCACTGCGCTCCCACGCGGGTCCTGCTCGCCCTGGCAGCTCCCTGGGGCTCTTTGTGCCAGAAGCCACTTTAGTGCTGGCTGCCCTGCCAGCTTTGTGTAGACCCTTTACTCACCAAGAAAATGAGCCTGGACCCCAGGCAACTGGATCTCTCCCCTCACAGACTCAGGTGGTCTCTGTGCCCCAGCCTGGCTCCAAGGGCAGCGGCTTGTCACGCCGGAGCAGGTCCCTGGGGCCTCCCCCCACCACCGGCCCTCACTCTTTGGCACCCCACTGGCTGCCCGGCTGCCCCAGGCCTTTGCCCCACTCTATCCCTCCCTCATGCCGATGCCCTGGCTCCCTCTGGGGGCCACCCCACCCCACCCGATTGGGGATGGCTGCTTAGTGAGACAGTCACACCCCTCGGCCTCCCCACTCACCGCAGGGTAGAAGAACAGGGAGAAGCCAGCTGCTGCGAAGCAGAGCGCAGGGCCCTGGAGGACGACGCACAGCACATGCTGCCGGTAGTGGGCCCTGTGGGCGGAGCCCTCTATATGGGGGTTCAGGAGGTGGGGGGAGTGGAAGGCGTACACCACGATCAGGGCCTGTGGGAGAGCAGGCTGCCAGCAAAAACGGGCCTGTGGCCAGTGGGCCCCTGCTGAGGTCGTGCACAGGGCTGGCTGTGAGGCTCATGGAAGGATGTTCCAGGCTGTGGGGGGACAGGAGCCCCCGCTTTGCACCTGGGCTGTGGGTGGGGGGTCTCAGGGAGCCGCCCTAATGCCAAGCTCCCTCTCTCCACATCAGCATAGGCGGCCCCAGCATCTCTGCCTGTGTCCCATGGTGTCCCATGGCGGGGACTCCATGGCAGGTACTGTCTGCATGGCTCTCACTGCAGGCAACAGGCATGTCCTCCCCATGCATGCATGTGTACACTCATGTCCAGGAGAGGGGAAGGCAGGCCCAGGTGACCTACCTGCACGGCCCCGATGGCGATCACACACATACAGAACAAGAAGATGCCCAGAGGCACCTCAGGGAAGGTCACCATTAAGGAAAACTGCAGCCAAAAAAAGGAAACCACAAAAGCAGGTTCTGCAGGGCCCCAGGGCTGCTGTCAGGGCGGAGGCTGGAGCACTGGGGTCTCCTGTCCCCCAAGGGCAATGCCATTGAATGCTTCGAGCCTTTACAGCTGAAGGCTCATCCGATCCCTAAGGAACACCCACCTCTGTGATACACAGCCCCGTGTGCTCAGACCACTGCTCTGTCAGACTGCAGTGAGGGGGGCAGGGGGCTGTGTGGGAGCTGACGGACCAGGAAGTGGGTGGGGACACACGCTGGTGGCGCGTGGGTTCAAGGGCCAGGTGGGAGGCTGGGAGTATCACCAGCATGGAGGAGATGCCCTTATCGGGCCCTTGGAGGCCAGGCCACTGCAGGCCCTGCTCAGGACTGTGGAACCGTCCCCTTCTCCACCAAATGGAAACCCCAGGTACGCACTTTCCCTCACGCAGACCGGACTGCAGTTCCCCCGAACCTTCTCTCCTCTTTGCAACTGTTTGGTCACCGGACCACCATGCCGGTCTAAGAGTTTCTGAGTTGGGGGGGGCATCTAGGGTTCTGAGTCCTCCAGCACAGTGAAGGACAGGCTGGGCCCTGTGGGGCACTCGGCAGGGCACTGGGAGGAGTGGAGGATAAAATCGCAGTACTCACTGTGAATGGCAGGAAGGTGATAGTCATCATGCAGGCCTGGGAGGGAAGGAGGGAAGGGAGGGCTGGGAAGGGAGAAAGGAGGGGAGGCAGGCGGGCCCCTCCACGCCAGCCTTGCAGCACCCGGGGGACTGCCCCAGAAGGATGTCACAGTCCAACACCCTGACCCCAAGGAAGCACATGCCCTCATGCACTCTGCTCAGAGGGGAGGGGCTCATCTTCTCAGTGGTGCCCCCAGGTGTGGGCCCCTTCTAGGCTCTGCACACTCAAAGGCCCAGAGAAGCACGAGGCTGGGTGCTTGCTTTCACTCCTCATGGGAGAGCAGAACTACAGATATAATCATTTCCAAAAAAATGGAAGCAAAAACTCACCAGGTTAAGCAAAGCAAGTGTATCATCTATTTTCCCCACAACCTGGAACAACCTAAACAATTTGAGTAAAACAGGAAAAGATGTGTCATCAATAAAATGTGGTTCTAATAGCATCAAACACCATTTTTTTCTGTTTAAACATCATTAAAAAAGGTCACTTTAAACCAAACTTAAAATATAACCCAGCATGTAAAGTTTGAAAATACTGAAACAAGAAGAAAATAAGTTCCCTGGAAACCACCACTGTTAACACTCCCAGGACTCTTTCCACTGTCTCTCTTCTCACTTAAAGCTGCTTTGAGCCAAGTCAGAACCGGTCTGTAGAAACAATCAGACGCACTTGGCAGCTCTGGGGCACGCTGTCGTCAAAGCTGTGGAGCTGACGGTGTGGCAGTCAGGGCTGCTCCCCCTTCACAGCAGCCGTGTGGACCACAGGGCAGTGAGGTGGCTGGCAGCTCTCCTGGGACTTGCCTGGGTACCAGACTAAAGAAGGCAGCCTGTGAGGTCCCAGAGGAGGCACAGCCTCAGGAGACTGCTGGCTGCCTGTTCCGAGGTGCACAGGCAGGGCCCATGCCTGGCACGTCCCCCTGGTTACCTGAGGACACGGGGACCTGGGAAGGGCAAGCTATGCCCTACAGTGAGTTCGCTCTTTAGGCCTCATGTCTACAGGCCATTTTTAAAAAGGAAGTTTTCCAGGGCATCACTGCCAACCCTACTGAAGCAGCCTACATGACAAGATAGTTTCACTTCAAGGTGGGAAGGGGCCTGGACCCATTGGCCATGGAAGGCCAGCAGGGCTCACTAAGGGCCAACTCTGGACCTGGAAACAAATCCTCTCTGAAGGCCCACTCTCGCTTGGCCCCTTCACTGGGTCCTCCCCAGGCTCTGAACCTCCACTGCAAGGCCTTCTCCTGGGCTGGGCTCAGCGGGCCTTGGTTCCCCTCCAGAGGTTTGTATCCAGCCAGGGGCCAAGGGGCCTCAGTGGGCCAGTGCTCAGGATTGGCTCTGGGGCTGAGTGCCTCTCCAACAGTCAGAGGGGTGCATGCCCTGGAGACCCACCGAGCTCGGGGCAAGAAGCATGGCTGTGAGGGCCTGGGCAGGGGCAGATCTGTGCCACTCCCAGAAGCCAGAACTCGGCATTGGGGTGTGGCCTTTGATGAACCAGTACACAACTGACGTGCCATGTGACTGTACCCACACAGCAGGTCCAGTGGGGAGCTTGGCCATGCCAGCAGGCTGTACGGCCCACCCAGCTCCTGCCAAACCCCCACCAACAGCATTTCATTCCAAGGGCTGATCCTCAGTGCCAACTCTGACCTGAAGCCCACTCTGCCCCTGGGCCCTCCTGTAGGTGTCACAGCCCTGCCATCTCAAGTGGTGCAAGCAGGTGGCCACAGTGGGCCTGGTCCAGACCCAGACAATGTGCGCACCCACGGGAGCCCATCACTCCTGTCTTCACCCCAGTCCCTGGGGCCTGAGCTGCGGGTGCTGCATGCAGATGCCCAAGTGGGGACTCAGAGCAAGAACTCCAGCAGGAGGGGGGCCCCGACTCAGCCGGGGAAGCGCCAGGCCAGCAGGCACCCTGAGAACGGGCGTCTCGTCAGTGCCGTGAGCGCAAGCTGGCTGCAGTGCCCACCTGGCCAAGCCGGGCCCTGCACACACGGGGGGGAGACACAGAGGTGTGTCCTGGCCTGGGAAAAGCCCCTGCCTGACCCCATACCGTGTGTGTGCTGCCCAGGCCACCGTCACGATGAGAAACGTCATCAGGTAGACAGCGATCCTGGTTGCTAGAAGTTTCTGGATACTTCTGTCAAACTGCTGAACAGAAGAGCATCACTGTCAGGGAGAGTGGGGGGGGGCCACGGAGCAGAGGGAGTGGCACGCGTTTCTACTGAATTTCCATCAAAGCCCCAGGAGAAGTATCGTTGAGTCCAGCCCTAAGCAGCCCCCAGGGCTTCCAGCAGCATCCGGGCTCAGGGGGCCTCCACCGCACGTCCCGCTCCGCTGCGCCATCGGAGGACACCCAGGCACACGCGAGGAAGCAGGGCGAGGCACTCACACACACGCCCAGGGCCTTCAGAATGTTTTCTGAAATCAAGTCCCACTTCTAAAGCACTGTGTGTCACCATTTAACTCACAAAACAGGAATATCCCAAGGTGGCTGTGAGTGGGCACCCATCTGGGGGAGGCCCTGTTCCCCAGGCACCATGATGAGACCTACAGGTCCCTGTGCTGGGGACCCTGTGCAAGCACCTCAGGCTGGGGCTGCCCTCTGCTCCTTGTGCGGCTGCTGGCAGCAGACACCTGTAGGGACCCCAGCTCCAGGGTGTGCCTGCCACTGATGCCCTGCTTTTCTTGGCACAGCAAACAACCTTGCCCCTCCCCATCACAGGCACCTAGGGCAGAGCCAGATCTGGCCCCTGAACACTCGCCCCAGACGCTGCAGACTGTTCCAGGTACCTGTTCCGGGGAGATCTCCGTGTGGGTCACAGGCAGGATCTACAAGAAAAGATGGAAAAGGGGCATTTCTTGACCTGGGCGCTAACCGCTACTTGGGTGCCATGGTGTCAGGGACTTGGGCTAATGCTCAGCTGCTCCTCCCACCCCCTCCAGCCGCCTGAGGGGTGGGGAGCCCAGGATGCTGTGAGCTGGGATGGGTTCCACACTGGCCAAGCTCTACTAGAAGGCCAGGGTCCCGTGGGAGACGTGGCTCTGGGGGCTGGCCCTGGGCTGGATGGTGACCCTCACTGACCATTACAGTGGCGATGATGGACAGCAGGGCATCGCTGAAGTTGAGCATGCGGTGGGAATGCTGGACCCCATCAGCAGCCTCCTCATCCCCTGTGCCTGTTGGGGAGCCTTCCTGCATGCTGAGGCCTGGCTCTAGGTTCTGGGGCCGGGACATGGTGGGCCTAGGAAGAAGCACAGGTCTGAGCATGCTCGTGGGTGTCTGCCTCTGCTGGCTTCAGCTGTGACACAGGGTGGCTTGGTGGTGGTTGGAGGAACCCGCCCTGAGGGTCAGGAAGGGTCCCTGCCACTGGTCTCCCCGAGGTGGCCCTTGTGTTTCTAGCCTGCAGTAAGAGTGCCCCGTCACTGATGAGCATTGTGATCTGGGAGGTGTGCTCTTGCCTCAGTTTCCCCACTAGAAATGGGGGAGGTGAGAGAAGGTATGCGTGACACATGGTGAGGGCTCTACACACCGTCACGAGGGGAGGGAGCCTGAAGTCCTGGACCACAGCTCCAGGCGCCCTGCTACTGGGTGCTTTGACCTGGAACTTGGGGTGTCCTAGGTGACCGAGTCCCAAGGGCCTCCTGGGGACCTTGGGGTGCTATGCTGCATGCCCATTTCCCTTCAGGGCCGTAACCACAGGGGGAAAATCAGGGCCCTGGAAGGAAACCAGCTGGCCCCTGGCCGCCCTTCTACCAATGCCAGTGGTGGGCCCTCCCGCTGGCGAACGGCGTGCTGGGTGTCTGCCAGGTAGAGGCCAAGGAGCAGACGTAAACACTCCTCAGCACAGAGCTCCCTGAACGTTTCAGTATCAGAGGTAGGTCTGGAAAGATCAGCAAGATGTCAGCTAAGGGGCCTTCAGGCAGAAGAAAGGCTGGCTCCCCGGGGGAACAGGGGCCAGCGTGGCTGGGGTGGTCAGAGGCTCTGTGGTGGGAACTCCAGCTGCACAAGGAAGGCTGTGCACCGCAGGGCACCAAGTAGCTCCAGACTTTGAGTTCTGTTCTGAAACCAGAGTGACCCTTTTACAGTTTGCTGGGCTCTACCCTGGAGGTGCAGTGGGCAGTGGACAGTGTCCACAGGCCAGGACAGAGGTTGGGGGTGGGGCTGGATGAGACCGTCTGAAATGGTGTGGAACTCTGGGGACCTAGTGGCCTGCATCTGGGAAGGGGCAGGGGGCGGAGGGCGGGGAGGGGTGTCTCCAACAGGCTTTCAGCTGTTCCCAGGGAAAGGGCTTCTTCAGGACAGGTGCTCCCAGTGGCAAACCTTTGGATGAAGGAAGACAGGCAGGGAAAGGTCCTGGGTCTTGCCCAGAGGAGGACACTGCCGGCCCTGGCAAGGCAACAGGGTGGGACAAGGAGGCCAGGGAGCGAGCGGGCGCATGGAGATGCTGCACACCACTGAACAAGGTGCCCACCCTCATCGCGGACAAAGCAGAAACAAAGAAACCCACCCAGAAATGGGTAGAGGAGGCTTACTGGCAATTTTTGAACAGGAAAATCAAATTGCCAATGAACATGTAAGACACTCAGCTTCACTAGTGCCCA
Organism: Manis javanica; assembly: GCF_040802235.1. Lineage (NCBI taxonomy): Eukaryota > Metazoa > Chordata > Mammalia > Pholidota > Manidae > Manis > Manis javanica. The sequence goes on along the minus strand of NC_133160.1, from coordinate 169,851,039 downwards.
GGGAAATGTGAGAATAAGGTGACACTGCTGATGCCCGCACATGATTACAGGTGGTGGAGATGGGGGCACAGAGCTTGGGCAGGAGCGCATGGGGCCATGTGTGGAGGCGACACTAGTTCTGGAGGCTGCAGACAGCAGCTTCATTCCGGGTGTGGTCTCCACATGCACGAGGACAGGGAGATGGACAGGGTCTGCACAGGAACACGGCTCATTTGCACAGTGAAGTCAAAGTGTACCAGCTGAGCAATAGGAAACAGACCACTCAGCACTAAATGCACTGCTGGGAAGTGCTCAGGACTGTGTGCGCATCCCTGGCGGGTCCTGTGTGGGAGCCCTGGCCCCCAGTGGGGGGTACCGGGTGATCAAGCTTAGCTGAGGGTAGGGGTGGGGGTCTCATGGAGTCAGTGTCCTCTCTCCACTGCGTGAGGACACAGTGATCAGGTGGCCATCTGCAGGCCAGGAAGTGGGCCCTCACCCCGAAGCAAACTGGATGCAGCCTGGACCTCAGGTGCCCAGCCGCCAGGACTGAGGAATAAGTGTCTCTGTTTAATTTAAGGCTCCAGTGCGTGGAGGCTTGTCACCTTTAAGGCCCTAGTCCTCGGCGCTCTGTCACTGTAGCACACACTGAGACAGGAAGTGAAAAATAGATGAAATACATCTACATGTATAAAACTCAGAAATGCGGTGTTTAGAAGAATAAGTTGCACAATGACACATACCATTTGCATGTTTAAAACATATAAAACCACCATGTTTTCCTCATGATTAAACATGTACACACACAGTAAGAATACAAAAACACAAGAACATTTACCAACTTCAGAATAGCATGACAGTGACAGAGGCAGGGCAGGGTGACAGACAGGGTGAGGAAGGAGTTTTAGCTTTTGACTGTATCTCCTATTCCTCATTTTACTCACTTTCTAAAGGTTACATCCCATAGCGCCCCCTACGCCCAGCTCTTTCACGTAGCAAAATGCATTTGAGATTCCTCCGTGCTGTGGGAGCATCAATATGCTTTGACTGTTGTGTGGTTGATTCCACTATGTGGATGCACCTGTTTGCAAATCCTTTCACCAGGTGCAAAGTGTCGGTTGTTCCCAGTTTTTGGTGGTTATGAATAAAGCCACTGAGAATATTCACACCCAGGTATTTGTGTAAACATGTCTTTATTTCTCTTGGGTAAATACCTCAGAATAGGTCTGGTGGATAAGTGCATGTTTAACTTTATGAGAAACTTCCAAGCCAATCACCAAAGAAGCTGCCTTATTCTGCATTCCCACCAGCGGCATATAAGGGCTTCAACCGCTCTCCATACTCTCCAGCATTTGGTTTCGCAAGGTTTATAACGCTTTTTTAAAAATTTTAGCTATACTGATACATGTGCAGTGTCATCTCATTTTGGTTTTAATTTTATTTCTCTATTCACTGGCTAATGGGCATTTTATTTTCATGTGACTACTTTTCTTTTAAGTTCCCATTTATTTAACTCTTTAAGCACTTTTAAAACTTGAAATATAGTTGATATACAATATTATATTGGTTTCAGGTGTGCAACACACCAAATTGACAATTACACTACATTAGTAAGTACTCGCCATGATATACATACATCTGTCAGCATACAAAGATATTACAGTATGACTATCTTCCCTTAGCTGTACTTTCATCCCCATGACTAATTTATTAGATAATAGTGGCTTTTTTTTAAATTATGAAAGGAACTATTTATTGAACACATTAAATGCTATAAACTGGTCTAGGCATTTATTTTATTATTTTATTTTTATTTTGGTATCATTAATCTACAATTATATGAGCAACATTATGGTAACTAGACTCCCCCCTCCCCCCATTATCAAGTCCACACCACATACCCCATTAGAGTCACTGTCCACAAGTGCAGTAAGATGCTACAGAATCACTACTTGTCTTCTCTGTGTGGTACAGCCCTCCCCATGCCCCCCCTACATGATGTATGCTAATCATAATGCCCCTTTTCCCCCTTATCCCTCCCTTCCCACCCATCCTACCGGTCCCTTTACCTTTGGTAACTGTTAGTCCATTTTTGCGTTCTGTGAGTCTCATGCTGTTTTGTTCCTTCAGTTTTTGCTTTGTTCTTATACTCCACAGATGAGTGAAATCATTTGATATTTGTCTTTCTCTGCCTGGCTTATTTCACTGAGCATAATACCCTCTAGCTCCATCCATGTTGTTAAAAAAGGTAGGATTTGTATTCTTCTTATGGCTGAATAATATTCCATTGTGTATATGTACCACCTCTTCTTTATCCATTCATCTACTGATGGACACTTAGGTTGCTTCCATATCTTGGCTATTGTAAATAGTGTTGCGATAAACATAGGGGTGCATCTGTCTTTTTCAAACTGGGCTCCTGCATTCTTAGGGTAAATTCCTAGGAGTGGAATTCCTGGGTCAAATGGTATTTCTATTTTTAGTTTTTTGAGGAACCTCCATACTACTTTCCATAATGGTAGAACTAATTTACATTCCCACTAGCAGTGTAGGAGGGTTCCCCTTTCTCCACATCCTTGCCAACATTTCTGGTTGTTTGTCTTTTGGATGTTGGCCATCCTAACTGGTGTGAGGTGATATCTCACTGTGGTTTTAATTTGCATTTCTCTGATGATTAGTGATGTGGAGCATCTATTCATGTGCTTGTTGGCCATCTCAATTTCTTCTTTGGAGAAGTGTCTGTTCAGCTCCTCTGCCCATTTTTTAATTGGATTATTTGCTTTTTGTTTGTTCAAGTGTGTGAGCTCCTTATATATTTTGGATGTCAACCCTTTATCGGATATGTCATTTATGAATATTTTCTCCCATACTGTAGGATGCATTTTTGTTCTATGGACTGTGTCCTTTGCTGGACAGAAGGTTTTCAGCTTGATATAGTCCTACTTATTCATTTTTGCTTTATTTTGCTTTTGTTTTCCTTGCCCAGGGAGATATGTTCATGAAGAAGTTGCTCATTTTATGTCCAAGAGATTTTGCCTGTGTTTTTTTCTAAGAGTTTTATGGTTTCATGACTTACATTCAGGTCTGTGATCCATTTCAAATTTACTTTTCTGTTTGGGGTTAGACAATGATCCAGTTTCATTCTCTTACATGTAGCTGTCCAGTTTTGCCAATACCAGCTGTTGAAGAGGCTGTCATTTCCCCATTGTATATCCATGGCTCCTTTATTGTATATTAAACTCACAATTAATGAAAGTAGAAAAGGAAGAACAAATGAGGCGCAAAGCCAGTAGAAAGAGAGACATAATAAGGATTAAATCAGAAATAAATAAAAGTGAGAAGGATAAAATAATAGAAAGAATAAATAAAAGCAGGAGCTGGTTCTTTGAGAAAATAAACAAAATAGATAAACCCCTAACCAGACTTATCAAGAAAAAAAGAGTCTACATGCGTAAACAGAATCAGAAATGAGAAAGAAAAATCACTACGGACACCATAGAAATACGAAAAATTATGAGACAATACTATGAAAAATTATATGGCAACAAACAGGATAACTTAGAAGAAGTAGACAACTTTCTAGAAAAATACAACCTTCCAAGGCTGACCCAGGAAGAAACAGAAAATCTGAATAGACAAATTACCAGCAAAGAAATTGAATTGGTAATCAAAACACTACCTATGAACAAAACTCCAGATGGTTTCACTGCTGAATTTTATCAAACATTTAGTGAAGACCTAATACCCATCCTCCTTAAAGTTTTCCAAAAAGTAGAAGAGGAGGGAATACTCCCCAAATCATTCTACGAGGCCAACATCACTCTAATACCAAAAACAGGCAAAGAACACAAAAAAAGAGAATTACAGACCAAAATCCCTGATGAACATAGATGCAAAAATACTCAACAAAATGTTAGCAAATCGAATTCAAAAATACATCAAAAAGATCATCCATCATGATCAAGTGGGATTCATCCCAGGGATGCAAGGATGGTACAACATTCGAAAATCCATCAACATCATCCACCATATCAACAAAAAGGACAAAAACCACATGAGATATCACCTCACACCAATTAGGATGGCCAACATCCAAAAGACAAACAACAAATGTTGGTGAGGATGTGGAGAAAGGGGAACCCTCCTACACTGCTGGTGGGAATGTAAATTAGTTCAACCATTATGGAAAGCTATATGGAGGTTCCTCAAAAAACTAAAAATAGAAATACCATTTGACCCAGGAATTCCACTCCTAGGAATTTACCCTAAGAATGCAGGAGCCCAGTTTGAAAAAGATATATGCACCCCTATGTTTATCGCAACACTATTTACAATAGCCAAGATATGGAAGCAACCTAAGTGTCCATCAGTAGATGAATGGATAAAGAAGATGTGGTACATATACACAATGGAATATTATTCAGCCATAAGAAAGAAACAAATCCTACCATTTTCAACAACATGGATGGAGCTAGAGGGTATTATGCTCAGTGAAATAAGCCAGGAGGAGAAAGACAAGTACCAAATGATTTCACTCATCTGTGGAGTATAACAACAAAGAAAAAACCTGAAGGAACAAAACAGCATCAGACTCACAGAACCCAAGAATGGACTAACAGTTACCAAAGGGAAAGGGACTGGGGAGGATGGGTGGGAAGGGAGGGAGAAGGGGGTAAAAGGAGTATTACGATTAGCACACATAATGTGTGTGTGGGGACACGGGGAAGGCAGTATAGCTCAGAGAAGACAACTAGTGATTCTATAGCATCTTACTATGCTGATGGACAGTGACTGTAATGGGGTATGTGGTGGGGACTTGATAAGGGGAGTTTAGTGCCCATAATGTTGTTCAAGTAATTGTACATTAATGATATCAAAAAAAAAAACTTAGGAACAAATTTAACAAAGGAAGTATAAAACATAGTTGAAAGAGATTAAAGATGACCTAAAGAGGTGGAAAGACATCCTTTGTTCATGGATTGGAAAATTTAATATTGTTAATATGCCAATCCTTCTCAAATTGATCCACAGATTTAATGTATCCCTGTCAAAATTCCAACTGCCTTCCATGCAGAAGTTGACAAGCTGAAACTAAAATTCATATGGAAATTTAAGGAACCCTTGGTTGTTTAAAGAATAGCCAAAACAATCCTGAAAAAGAATAAAGTTGGAGGATTTACACTTCTCAGTTTGAAACTGAGTATAATGCTATGTCAATCAAGACAATGCAGCACTGGCACATGCAGACATGTAGAGACTGAAGGAGAGTGGAGTGTTCAGGAAGGAGCCACTATGTCTATGGTCAACTGATCTTTGGTAAGATCACTAAGACTTTCCAATGGGGGAAGGACAGTTTCTTTAACAAATATTGCTGGGACAACTAGATATCCACATGCAAAAGAATGAATTTGAATTCTACCTCAAATCACATAGAAAAATTAAATAAAAATGGATCAAAAGGCCTAAACGTAAGAGCTGAAACACTGGAGAAAATCTTCATGGCCTTGCATTTGGCAAAGGATTCTTAAATCAGACACCAAAAGCACAAGCAACAATAAAAATAGATAAATTAGAGTTTGTCAAGTTTTATCTTTTGTGCTTCACGGGACACTATTAAGAAATTGAAAACCTAATCCACAAAGTGGGAGAAAATATTTGCAAAGCATATATCTGATAATGGTTTAATATCCAAAACATATAAAGAACTCTTACAACTCAGCCGTAAAAAGACAAGCCAATTCAAGAAGTGGGCAAAGGATGTGAAACAGACATTTCTCCAAAGATATTTTACAGGTCAATAAGTGCATGAAAAGATGTTCAACATCATTAGAGAAAATCACATCAAAACCATGACATAGTCACCCTCCAGGATGACTATAATAATAATAATAATGAAAGGACAATAACAAATGTTGGTGAAGTTGTGGAGAAACTGTAATCCTTGTGCACTGCTGGTGGGAATGTAAAATGATACAGCTGCTGCGGAAAACAGTATGGAGGTTCCTCAACAAAATTAAACATAGAATTACCATATGATTCAGTTAATCCACCTCCAGGAATATACACAAGAGGACTGAAAGCAGAGACTCAAAGAGATATTTGCACACTTATGTCCACAGCAGCATTACTCCTAATAGCTAAAAAAGTAGCAGCAATCCAAGTGCCCATCAATGGATGAACATCTAAGCAAAATGTGATATGTACACACACACACACTGGAGTATTACTTAGCCTTAAAAAGTGAAGAAATTGTTAACGTTATGACAAGGATGAATGTTGAGGACAGTGTTAGGTGAAACAAGCCAGTCACAAAAGGACAAATAACCCCACTTACATGAGGCCTCTAGAGCAGTCAAATTCAGAGAGACAGAAAGTAGAATGAATGATGGTTGCCAGGGACTGGGGAGAGGGAGAGAGGAATAGGGAGCTTTTATTTAACAGGAATACAGCTTTGGTTTTGCCAGATGGAGACTTCTGTGGATAGATGGTGGTGATGGATGTACAATGTGAATGCACTCGATGTCACGAAACTGTACAATCAAAAATGGTGGGGACTGTAAATTTTGTGTATTTTACTGCAGTTAAAAAAAAAAAACCCTAGTACCTAGCATGTGTTCCAAGCAAGTTACCTACATGTTACATTCATCATACCCAAGTTTTTAAGACTCATGGTAATGAAGGAAAGAATACAGGATTGAAAGTAGAAGAGCATGGAATTGAAGTATGATTTTTTTTAAAGATGGAAGAGACTGAAGTTTTAAAATCCCAAGGTGAATAAGGAGAAGATGAAAACTTTCACAACAGAGGAGATAAATGAAGGCTTGTAACATGGAAGGCATTATGCACTGTGCTAGGCATCATGAATAGGTGTAGTGCAGTGAACACCGTGACACACGTCATCATGCTGTGCAGAGGTTTCCTGGACGGACTAGTCTGGGAAAGCTCTCACAATGCAGTATGTCAGAGCTGAATCTAGAAATATTTACAAGATGACAATGACGAGGACAGTGACATTTATCAAAAATTTATTACGGAGTATCAAACATTTATTACGGAGTACCAAATATTGTTCCATACTTTCAATGCAGTTTCTTTTTTTTAAATCTTTTTTTTTAAATTAATTAATTAATTAATTTTTATTTTTTTGAAGAACATTATATTTACTAGGCTCTCCCCTACCCCAAGTCCCCCCCACAAACCCCATTACAGTCACTGTCCATCAGCAGAGTAAGATGTTGTAGAATCACTACTTGTCTTCTCTGTGTTGCAAAGCCCTCCCCTTTCCCCCACCCCCCACATTATACATGCTAATCATAATACCTCCTTTCTTCTTCCCCGCCCTTATCCCTCCCTACCCTCCCATTCTCCCCAGTCTCTTTCCCTTTGGTAACTGTTAGTCCATTCTTGGGTTCTGTGATTCTGCTGCTGTTTTGTTCCTTCAGTTTTTCTTTTGTTCTTATACTCCACAGATGAGTGAAATCATTTGATATTTGTTTTTCTCCGCTTGGCTTATTTCACTGAGCATAATACCCTCTAGTTCCATCCACGTTGTTGCAAATTGTAGGATTTGTTTTCTTCTTATGGCTGAATAATATTCCATTGTGTATATGTACCACATCTTCTTTATCCATTCATCTACTGATGGACACTTAGGTTGCATCCATTTCTTGGCTCTTGTAAATAGTGCAGCGATAAACACAGGGGTGCATCTGTCTTTTTCAAACTGGAGTGCTGCATCCTTACGGTAAATTCCTAGAAGTGGAATTCCTGGGTCAAATGGTAAGTCTGTTTTGAGCATTCTGAGGAACCTCCATACTGCTTTAAACAATGGTTGAACTAATTCACATTCCCACCAGCAGTGTAGGAGGGTTCCCCTTTCTCTGCAACCTCGCCAACATCTGTTGTTGTTTGTCTTTTGGATGGTGGCCATCCTTACTGGTGTGAGGTGATATCTCATTGTGGTTTTAATTTGCATTTCTCTGATTAACTAGCGATGTGGAGCATCTTTTCATGTGTCTGTTGGCCATCTGAATTTCTTCTTTGGAGAACTGTCTGTTCAGCTCCTCTGCCCATTTTTTAATTGGATTATTTGCTTTTTGTTTGTTGAGGAACATGAGCTCTTAATGTATTTTGATTGTCAATCCTTCATCGAATCTGTCATTTATGAAAATATTCTCCCATACTGTAGGGTACCTTTTTGTTCTATTGATGGTGTCCTTTGCTGTACAGAAGCTTTTCAGCTTGATATAGTCCCACTTGTTCATTTTTGCTTTTGTTTTATTGCCTGGGGAGACATATTCATGAAGAAGTCACTAATGTTCACATCCAAGAGATTTTTGCCTATGTTTTTTTCTAAGAGTTATGGTTTCATGACTTACATTCAGGTCTTTGATCCATTTTGTTCTATTGATGGTGTCTTTCGCTGTACAGAAGCTTTTCAGCTTAATGTAGTCCCACTTGCTCATTTTTGCTGTTGTTTTCCTTGCCCGGGGAGATATGTTCAAGAAGAGGTCACTCATGTTTATGTCTAAGAGGTTTTTGCCTATGTTTTTTTCCAAAAGTTTAATGGTTTCATCACTTACATTCAGGTCTTTGATCCATTTTGAATTTATTTTTGTGTATGGGGTTAGACAGTGATCCACTTTCATTCTCTTACATGTAGCTGTCCAGTTCTGCCAGCACCATCTGTTGAAGAGACTGTCATTTCCCCATTGTATATCCATGGCTCCTTTATCATATATTAATTGACCATATATGTTTGGGTTAATGTCTGGAGTCTCTAATCTGTTCCACTGGTCTGTGGCTCTGTTCTTGTGACAGTACCAAACTGTTTTGATTACTATGGCTTTGTTGTAGAGCTTGAAGTTGTGGGAGTGAGATCCCTGCCACTTTAGTCTTCTTTCTCAGGATTGTTTTGGCTATTCAGGGTCTTTGGTGTTTACATATGAATTTTTGAACTATTTGTTCCAGTTTGTTGAAGAATGTTGTTGGTAATTTGATAGGGATTGCATCAAATCTGTATATTGCTTTGGGCAGGTTGGCCATTTTGACGATATTAATTCTTCCTAGCCACGAGCATGGGATGAGTTTCCATTTGTTAGTGTCCTATTTAATTTCTCTTAAGAGTGTCTTATAGTTTTCAGGGTATAGGTCTTTCACTTCTTTGGTTAGGTTTATTCCTAGGTATTTTATTCTTTTTGATTCAATTGTGAATGGAATTGTTTTCCTGATTTCTCTTTCTATTGGCTCATTGTTAGTGTATAGGAAAGCCACAGATTTCTGTGTGTTAATTTTGTATCCTGCAACGTTGCTGTATTCCAATATCAGTTCTAGTAGTTTTGGAGTGGAGTCTTTAGGGTTTTTTATGTACAGTATCATGTCATCTGCAAATAGTGACAGTTTAACTTCTTCTTTACCAATCTGGATTCCTTGTATTTCTTTGTTTTGTCTAATTGCTGTGGCTAGGACCTCCAGTACTATGTTAAACAACAGTGGGGAGAGTGGGCATCCCTGTCTTGTTCCCGATCTCAGAGGAAAAGCTTTCAGCTTCTCGCTGTTCAGTATAATGTTGGCTGTGGGTTTATCATATATGGCCTTTATTATGTTGAGGTACTTGCCATCTATACCCATTTTGTTGAGAGTTTTTATCATGAATGGATGTTGAATTTTGTTGAATGCTTTTTCAGCATCTATGGAGATCATCATGTGGTTTTTGTCTTTCTTTTTGTAGATGTGGTGGATGATGTTGATGGATTTTCGAATGGTGTACCATCCTTGCATCCCTGGGATGAATCCCACTTGGTCATGGTGTATGATCCTTTTGATATATTTTTGAATTCAGTTTGCTAATATTTTATTGAGTATCTTTGCATCTACATTCATCAGGGATATTGGTCTGTAATTTTCTTTTTTAGTGGGGTCTTTGCTTGGTTTTGGTATTAGGGTGATGTTGGCTTCATAGAATGGTTTTGGGAGTATTCCCTCCTCTTCTATTTTTAAGGAGAATGGTTATTATATATTCTCTGTATGTCTGATAAAATTTCGAGGTAAATCCCTCTGGCCCAGGTTTTTTTTTCTTGGGTAGTTTTTTGATTACCACTTCAATTTCTTTGCTGGTAATTCGTTTGTTTAGACTTTGTGTTTCTTCCTTGGTCATTCTTGGAAGGTTGTATTTTTCTAGGAAGTTATCCATTTCTCCTAGGTTTCCCAGCTTGTTAGCATATAGGTTTTCATAGTACTCTCTAATAATTCTTTCTATTTCTTTTGGGGCCGTCGTGATGTTTCCTTTCTCATTTCTGATTCTGTTGATGTGTGTTGATTCTCTTTTTCTCTTAATAAGTCTGGCTAGAGGCTTATCTATTTTGTTTATTTTCTCTTGGTTTCATTGATTTTTTCTATTGTTTTATTCTTCTCAATTTTGTTTATTTCTTCTCTGATCTTTATTCTATCCCTCCTTCTGCTGACTTTATGCCTCATTTGTTCTTCTTTTTCCAATTTTGATAACTGTGATATTAGACTATTCATTTGGGTTTGTTCTTTCTTCTTTAAATATGCCTGGATTGCTATATACTTTCCTCTTAAGACTGCTTTTGCTGAGTCCCACAGAAGTTGGGGCTTTGTGTTGTTGTTGTCATTTATTTCCATATATTGCTGGATCTCCATTTTAATTTGGTCATTGATCCATTGACTATCTAGAAGTGTGTTGTTAAGCCTCCATGTGTTTGTGAGCCTTTTTGCTTTCTTTGTACAATTTATTTCTAGTTTTATACCTTTGACGTTTGAACAGTTAGTTGGTAGGATTTCAATCTTTTTGAATTTACTGAGGCTCTTTTTGTGGCCTAGTATGTGGTCTATTCTGGAGAATGTTCCATGTGCACTTGAGAAGAACGTGTATTCTGCTGCTTTTGGGTGTAGAGTTCTGTAGATGTCTGCTAGGTCCATCTGTTCTAGTGTGTTGTTCAGTGCCTCTGTGTCCTTACTTATTTTCTGTCTGGTGGATCTGTCCTTTGGAGTGAATGGTGTGTTGAAGTCTCCCAAAAGGAATGCATTGCAGTCTATTTCCTCCTTTAGTTCTGTTAGTATTTGTTTCACATATGCTGGTGCTCCTGTGTTGGGTGCATATATATTTATAATGGTTATATCCTCTTGTTGGACTGAGCCCTTTATCATTATGTAATGTCCTTCTTTATCTCGTTACTTTCGTTTTGAAGTCTATTTTGTCTGATACTAGTACTGCAACTCCTGTTTTCTCCCTATTGTTTGCATGAAATATCTTTTTCCATCCCTTGACTTTTAGTCTGTGCATGTCTTTGGGTTTGAGGTGAGTCTCTTGTAAGCAGCATACAGATGGGTCTTGTTTTTTTATCAATTCAGTGACTCTATGTCTTTTGATTGGTGCATTCAGTCCATTGACATTTAGGATGATTATCGATAGGTATGTACTTACTGCCATTTCAGGCTTTAGATTCGTGGTTACCAAAGGTTCCAGGTTACTTTCCTTACTATCTAAGAGTCTAACTTAACTCGCTTAGTATGCTGTTACAAACACAATCTAAAGGTTCTTTTCTATTTCTCCTCCTTTTTCTTCCTCCTTCATTCTTTATATATTAGGTATCAGATTCTATACTTTTCCTCTATCCCTTGATTGGCTTCGGGGATAGTCAATTTAATTTTGCATTTGCCTCACAATCAGCTGCTCCACCCTCCCTGCCATGATTTTACTACCTCTGATGACAGCTATCCAACCCTCGGAACACTTCCATCTATAGCAGTCCCTCCAAAATAGACTGCAGAGATGGTTTGTGGGAGGTAAATTCTGTCAGCTTTTGCTTATCTGGAAATTTTTTAATCCCTCCTTTAAATTTAAATGATAATCTCACCGGATAAAGTAATCTTGGTTCCAGGCCCTTCTGCTTCATGGCATTAAATACATCATGCCACTCCCTTCTGGCCTGTAAGGTTTCTGCTGAGAAGTCTGCTGTTAGTCTGATGGGCTTTCCTTTGTATGTGATCTTATTTCTGCCTCTGGCTGCTTTTAACAGTCTGTCCTTATCCTTGATCTTTCCCATTTTAATTACTATGTGTCTTGCTGTTGTCTTCCTTGGGTCCCTTGTGTAGGGGAATCTGTGGATCTCCATGGCCTGAGAGACTATGTCCTTCCCCAGATTGGGGAAGTTTTTGGCAACCACCTCCTCAAAGACACTTTCTATCCCTTTTTCTCTCTCTTCTTCTTCTGGTATCCCTATAATGCGAATATTGTTCCGCTTGGATTGGTCACACAGTTCTCTCAATATTCTTTCATTTTTAGAGATCCTTTTTTCTCTCTGTGCCTCAGCTTCTTTGTATTCCTATTCTCTAGTTTCTATTTCATTTATTATCTCCTCCACCGTATCCAACCTGCTTTTAATACCGTCCATCGTGTTCTTTAATGATTGGATCTCTGACCTAAATTCATTCCTGAGTTCTTGGATGTCTTTCCGTACCTCCATTAGGATGTTGATTATTTTTATTTTGAACTCCCTTTCAGGAAGAGTAAGAGGTCCATTTCATTTAAATCTTTCTCAGGAGTTGTATTAATGATTTTACTCTGGACAAGGTTCCTTTGGCGTTTCATGTTTGTATATCGCGCCCTCTAGTGTCCAGAAGCTCTATTCTGGAGCTGCTGAGCCCCTGAAGCAATGTCAGGGGTTGCAGGGGAGCAGTACTGGGGATAGGAAAGAGCTGTTTCCCGCCTCCTGGCTGCTGTGCCTGTCTCCACTGCCTGAGCCAGTGGGCCGGGCACACAGGTATAAGTTTTTGTCCCAGAGCTGCCAGATATGGATCCCTGCTTTCCACAAGCAGCCGGAATCCCAGTCTCCCCAGGAATTCTGCCTGTATTAACTTTCGAACCCGGGAGCCATGCGAGTCTCATGAAAGCACCATGAAATGCAGGTTTGTGCTCCCAGCGCAGATCTCCGGAGTGAGGTACTCAGCAGTCCCAGGCCTTCCACTCCCTCTCTGCTTCGTTTCTCTTCCTCCCGCCGGTGAGCTGGGGTGGGGGAGGGGCTCAGGTCCCATGGAGCCACAGCTCTGGTACGTTACCCCATTCGCTGAGGTCTGCTCTTTTCTCCAGGTGTGTGCAGTCTAACACGTCTTCTTTCCTGTTGCTCTCTCAGGATTAGTTGTGCCAATTAAATTTTGTAATTGTATCCAGTTTTAGGATGAAGCCTCTGTCTCTCCTCTCACGCTGCCATCTTTAATCTGAGTCTGCAGTTTCTTTTTTAATGCTCAATGTTGTGAGGATTGAAAAGAAAAAAAGGAAATTGTGTGTGCACATGTAATGGAGGGTTCAGGAGTGCAGCAAAGTGCAAGGAGTGTGTTAAGACTGGGCACAAGGAACAAACTGGGAGATTAAAGCAGGACTAAATCCCAAAGAACAAAGAACCTTCTATGACCACTCAGGAGTTGGGAAATTATTGTGAAGATTATGGAAAGATTATGTACTTTTCTTTATATATGTATGTGTATGTACACATACATACACATGTGTTTCATACATATATGTATACACACATGTATTTTTACATTCTGGATACAATCCATTGTCAAATATGTGATCTGCAAATATTTTCTCCCAGTCTGGGCTGTCCTTTCATTCTCTCAACTGTATATGTGTATTTTAAATGGACAGATTATTTTTTAAGCAGGTTTAGATTTCCAGAAAAATTGAGCAGAAAGGGCAAATACATCTTTTCATCATATATTGTTTCGCCACTCCCTTCTAGTTTCCTTCATTATTAACATCTTAGAAGTTTGGCATAGGTGGCACAATTGATAAGTCAATATTGGTATATTATTAAGTCCATAATTTACATTAGGGTTCACTCATTTTACTGTAGTTCCATGGGTTTTGACATATCTATGATGACTTGTCCTCACAATTATAGGACCATACAGAGTATTTCAGCTCTAAATATTCCATGTCCCCCTATTTATCCCTCACTCCCTGTATATCCCCTGGCAACCACTCATCTCTTTACTGGCTCCCTAGCTTTTCCTTTTCCAGAATGTCACTGTAGTCATAGTAGCCTTCCAGGTTGGATTCTTTCCTGCAGTAATGTGCATTTAAGGTTTCTTCATGTCTTTTCATGGCTTGACAGCTCATTTCTTCTCACTGCTGAAAAATAATCCACAATCTACCTAGTCACCTACTGAATGACATTTCAACAAAGTATTTTCAAGTTCTTAATTTTGATGAAGTCAAAGTTTATCTAATTTTTTTATGGATTCTGCTTTGGTGTCGTATCAAAAAACCCCTTGAGTTAATTTTTTTATATGAAGCAAGGTATGGATTAACATTTTTTTAAACATATGGATTTCCAATTTTTCTAGCATCATTTTTTTTGTTTCATCAAAAAACTTTTTCTATTGAAGTGTCATTAATATACAATCTTACAATGGTTTCAAATACACAACAGTGGCTCAACATTCACCCATATTATCAAGTCTTCACCCACTACAGTACAGTCACTGTTCATCAATGTAGTGAAATGTTATAGACTCACTAACTGTATTCTCCATAACGTACCAGTGACCAGCCTATACTGTAATTGAGACATATTGTGCCCCTTAATCCCCTTCTCCCTTCCCCCTCCCCATCCCTAGCCCCTCCCCCTTGGTAACCACTAGTCCCTTCTTGGTGTCTATGAGTCTACTGCTATTTTGTTCCTTCTGTTTTGCTTTGCTTTTTGTTTGTTTGCTTGTTTGCTTTTTAATTTTTATTAAGGTATTACTGATATACAATCTTATGCTCAGGTTTCACATGAGCAACACTGCGGTTACTACATTCCTCCCTATTATCAAGTCCCCACCACATATCCCATTACAGTCACTGTCCATCAGCATAGTAAGATGCTATAGAGTCAGCTACTTGTCTTCTCTGTGCTATAGTTCCTTCCCCATGCCCCCCCTATATTGTGCATGTTAATCATAATGCCCCTTAATCCCCTTATCCCTCCCTTCCCACCCACCCTGCCTAGTTCATTTCCCTTTGGTAACTGTTAGTCCATTCTTGGGTTCTGTGAGTCTGCTGCTGTTTTGTTCCTTCAGTTTTTGCTTTGTTGTTATACTTCACAGATGAGTGAAATCACTTGGTACTTGTCTTTCTCTGCCTGACTTATTTCACTGAGCATACTCTCTAGATCCATCCACATTGTTGCAAATGGGAGGAGTTTCTTTTTATTTTATGACTGAATAATATTCCATTGTGCATAAGTACCATATCTTTTTTTAATTTAAGTTATTATTGATATACTCTTATGAAGGTTTCACATGAAAAAAACAATGTGGTTACTACATTCACCCATGTTATAGTGTCCCCCCATACCCCATTGCAGCTATTGTCAATCAGTGTAGTAAGATGCCACAGTCACTATTTGCCTTCTCTGTGCTACACTGTCTTCCCCTTGATCCCCCTCACACCATGTATGCCAAACATAAAACCCCTCAATCCCCTTCTCCCTACCTCCCCACTCGTCTTCCCCCCACCCCTCCCACTTGGTAACCACTAGTCCCTTCTTGGAGTCTGTGAGTCTGTTGCTTTTTGTTCCTTCAGTTTTGCTTCATTGTTACACTCTACAAATGAGGGAAATCATTTGGCACTTGTCTTTCTCAGCCTGGCTTACTTCACTGAGCATAATATTCTCCAGCTCCATCCATGTTGTTGCAAATGGTAGGATTTGTTTCTTTCTTATCGCTGAGTAGTATTGCATTGTGTATATGTACTACATGTTCTTTATCCATTCATCTACTGATGGACATTTAGGTTGCTTCCATAGCTTGGCTATTGTACATAGTGCAGCGATAAACATAAGGGTGCATATGTCTTTTTGAACCAGGGATCTTGTTTTCTTAGGGTGAATTCCTAGGAGTGGAATTACTGTGTCAAATAGTATTTGTTTTTAGTTTTTTGAGACACCTCCATATGGCTTTCCACAATGGTTGAACCAATTTACATTCCCACTAGCAGTGTAGGATTCCCCTTTCTCCACATCCTTGCCAGCATTTGTTGTTTCATGTCTTTTGGATAGTGACTATCTTAACTGGTGTGAGGTGGTATCTCATTGTGGTTTTAATTTGCACTTTCCTGATGACTAGTGATGTAGAGCATTTTACTGGCCATCTGGACACATATTTCTTTTCTGGAGAAGTGTCTGTTCAGGTCCTCTGATGTTTTTTAATTGGGTTATTTGCTTTGTGGGTATTGAAGCCTATGAGTTCTTGATATATTTTGGAATGGTAACCCCTTAGCAGATAAATCATTTATGAATATATTCTCCCATACTGTAGGATGCCTCTTTGCTCTGCTGATGGTGTCCTTTGCTGTACAAAAGCTTTTAGTTTGATGTAGTTCCATTTGTTCATGTTCTATTTTGTTTCCCTTGCCAAATGAGATGTATTCAGAAAAATGTTACTCATGTTTATACTCAAGAGATTTTGCCTATGTTTTCTTCTAAGAGTTTTATTGGTTTCACAACTTACATTCAGGTCTTTGATCCGTTTTGAGTTTACTTTTGTGTATGGAGTTAGACAATAATCCAATTTTATTCTCTTATATGTAGCTCTCCAGTTTTCCTAACACCAGTTGTTGAAGAGACTCTTTTCTCCATTGTATGTTCATGGCTCCTTTATCATATATTAATAGACCATAAATGTGTGGGTTTATATCTGGACTCTCTATTGGGTTTATATCTGGACTCTATTCTGTTCCATTGATATATGGCTCTGTTCTTGTTCCAGTACCAAGCTGTTTTAATTAATGTGGCTTTGTAGTAGAGTTTCAAGTCAGGAAGCATAATCCCCCCGGCTTTGTTCTTTTTTTTTCAGGATTGCTTTGGCTGTTCAGGTTTCATATGAATTTTAGACTATTTGTTCTACTTCTTTGAAGAATGCTGTTGGTGTTTTGATGGGGATTGCATTGAATCTGTAAATTGCTTTAGGCAGGATGGCTATTTTGACAGTATTAATTCTTCCTATCCATGAGCATGGTATAGATTTCCATTTATTGATGTGTTTTTTAATTTCTCATGAGTATCTTATGGTTTTCAGAGTAAAGGTCTTTCACCTCCTTGGTTAGGTATTTTATTCTTTTTGATGCAATTGTAAATGGAGTAATTTTTCTGATTTCTTTTTCTGCTAATTTATTGTTAGTATATAGGAATGCAACAGATTTCTGTGTATTAATTTTATATCCTGCATCTTTGCTGAATTCAGTTATTAGTTCTAATATATTTTTGGTGGAGTATTAAGGGTTTTCTATGTATAATATCATGTCATCTGCAAATAGTGTGAGTTTAACTTCTTCCTTATTAATGTGGATACCTTTTATCTTTTTATCTTTTTGTTTTGTCTGACTGCCATGACTAGGACCTCCAGTACTACGTTAAATAAAAGTGGTAAGACTGGGCATGCTTGTCTTCTTCCTGATCTTAGAGGAAAAGCTTTCAGCTTTTCACTATTAAGTATACTGTTGACGGTGTTTGTCATATACTGCCTTTATTATGTTGAAGTGAGTACCTTCTATACCCATATTGTTAAGTCCTTATCATGAATGGATGTTGAATGTCATCAAATGCTTTTTCAGCATCAATTGAGATAACTTTTGTCTTTCTTGTTGACATGATGTATGATATTGATTTACAAATATGATACCATTACTGCATCCCTGGAATAAATCCCTCTTCATCATGATGGATGATCTTTTTGATGTATTTTTGAATTTGGTTTGCTAATACTTTGAGGATTTTTGCATGTGCATCAGAGATATTGGTCTGTCATTTTCTTTTTTGTGTGTCTTTGACTGGTTTTGATGAGTAATGCTGGCCTCACAGAATGAGTTTGGAAGTATTCCCTCTTCTACTATTTAGAATACTTTAACAAATGTTTGATAACATTCACCTGTGAAGCTATGTAGACCAGGTATTTTGTTTTTCAGTAGTTTTTTGATTACGAATTTGATTTCATTGCTGGTAATTCATCTGCTCAGATTTTGCTACTTCCTGGGTCAGTCTTGGACGGTTGTATTTTTCTAGAAAGTTGTCCATTTCTTCTAGGTTGTCTAATTTGTTAGCCTATAATTTTTCATAATATTCTCCAATAATTCTTTGTATTTCTGTGGTGTTCATTGTGATTATTCTTTTCACATTTTTTATTTTATGTGTATACACTCTGTTTTTCTTGATAAATCTGGTAGGGGTTTATCTATTTTGTTTATTTTGTCAAAAAACCAGCTCCCGGTTTCACTGATTCTTTCTATTGTTTTATTCTTTTCAATTTTATTTATTTCTGCTCTGATCTTTATTATTTCCCTCCTTCTCTGACTTTGGGCTTCCTCTGTTCTTCATTTTCTAGTTTGATTCTGAGCTTAAGACAGTTTACTTGGGATTGTTCTTTCTTTAGGTAAGCCTGTATTGCTATGTACCCTCCCTCCTCTTAGAACTACCTTGCTGCATCCCACAGGTTTTGGGCTGTTGGTTTCATTTGTCTCCATGTGTTGTTTGATCTCTGTTTTAATTTAGTCATTGATCCACTGATTATTTAGAAGCATCTTGTTTAGCCTCCATGTGTTTGTAGGCTTTTTTGTTTTAATTTATTTCAAGTTTCATACCATTGTGGTCTGAGAAGCTGCGTGATACAATTTCAATCTTTAATTTACTGAGGCTCTTTTTGTGGCCTAGTATGTGGTCTATTTTGGAAAACATTCCATGTACACTTGAGAAGAATGTGTATCCTGATGCTTTGGGAGGAATGTTCTGTAGATACGTTAAGTCCATCTGTTCTAACTTATTTTTCAGTGTCTCTGTTTCCTTATTTTCTGTCTGGTTGATCTATTGGTGTGAGCGGTGTGTCAAAGTCTCCTAAAATGAAGATGTTGCAATCTATTTCCCCCTTTAATTCTGTAAGTATTTGTTTTACATATGTAGATGTTCCTGTTTGGGGCGCATAGATATTTATAATGGTTATATCCTCTTGTGGGACTGACTCCTTTATCATTATATTATGTCCTTCTTTGTCTCTTGTTACTTTCTTTGTTTTGAATTCTATTTTGTCTGATACAAGTACTGCAACTCCTGCTTTTCTCTCCCTATCAGTTGCATGAAGTATCTTTTTCCATTCCTTCACTTTTAAGTCTGTGTATATCTTTGGGTCTGAAATGAGTCTCTCATAGGCAGCATATAGATGGGTCTTGTTTTTTTATCCATTCTGCCACCCTTTTGATTAGTGCTTTCAGTCCATTTACATTTAAGGTAATTATTGGTAGATATGTACTTATTGCCCTCCTATTGTTTTCTGGTTGTTTTTATCTCCACTCTTTTCCTTTTTTCCTCTCTTGTACTCTTCTCTTACTATTTGATGGATTTCTTTTAGTGTTGTGATTAGATTTTTTCTTGTTTTTGATGTCTATCTATTGTGGGCTTTAGATTTGTGGTTACCAAAGGTTCAAGGATAGCTTTCTTATTACCTAAAAATCTATCTTAAAGTGCTTACCCTATTTCAGACACAATCTAGAGGTACTTTTTTTACCCCCTTCTTCTTCTGCTTCCTCCTCCACAGTTTATATTAGGTGTCATATTCTGCACTTTTTGTGTATCACTTAACTGATTTGTGAGTAGTTGATTTAATTTTGTACTTGCTTGGTAACTAGTTGGTCTACTACCTTTACTGTGGGTTCATTTTCACTGGTGACAGCTATTCAGCCTTAGGAACATTTTCACCTACAGCAGTCCCTTTAACATATCCTGAAGGGCTGGCTTAGTTGTGGTGAATTCCTTCAAGTTTTGTTTATCTGAAAACTGTTCAATTTTTGCTTCAAATTTAAATGATAATCTTGCCAGATAAAGTATTCTTGGCTGGAGGTCCTTCTGTTTCATTACATTAAATATATCATGCCACTCCCTTCTGGCCTGTAAAATTTCTGCTGAGAAGTCTGTTGATACCCTGATGTGGTTTCCTTTATAAGTAATCTTTTTTTTTCTCTTTCTAGTTGCCTTCACTCCTCTTTGTCCTTGATCTTTGCCATTTTAATTATTATGTGTCTTGGTATTGTCTTCCTAGGGTTCCATTTGTTAGGGGCTCTCTGAGCTTCCATGATCTGAGTGTCTATTTCCTTCCCCACATTGGGGAGATTTTCAACAATGATTTCCTCAAAGTGACTGTCTATCCTTTTGCCTCCTTCTGGTACCATTATGCAAATACTGTTTCATTTGGATTGGCCACACAGCTCTCTTATTATTCCTTCATTCCTAGAGATCCTTTTTTCTCTCTTTTTCGGCTTCATTATTTTCTTGCACCCTAATTTCCAAATCATTTACAACTTCTTCAACTTGTTAAACGCTGCTATTAAACCCCTCCATTGTATTTTTCATTTCAGATACTGTATTCTTCAGCTCTAAGTGACTCTTTTGCAGGTCATCTATCTTTCTGTTGAGGTCCTCCCTGAGATCTTGAATATTTTTCTATACATCTGTGTGCATGTTTATGACTTTTACTTTGGAGTCTTTATCAAGAACATAGTTGAATTCAGTTTCGCTCAGCCCACTTTCTGGTATTTTGTCTTATGGTTTTGTTTGGAACAAATTCCTCTGCCTTCTCATTTTTTGTGTTTCCTATGGAGTAATAGTTTTATGGACGAGGTGCCCTCTAGTGCCCAGAAGCTCAAGACACTTCACTTTCCAATGCATGTGCTCCAGCTGTTGGTGTGCAGTGGGCAGCATGCCTGTCTGGCTTGTAGCGATCTGATTTCAGGCGGGCGGTGTGGACCATCAGCTGGCTGTGCGCGTAGGTAGGAAACTCGGGACCATCCACTGAAGTTGTTGTGGGTGGAGCTGCCCTCTGCCTGGCCTACAGCAAAGGCAGGGGGCTGCAGGCAAGTGGAACCAGCACCTGCCGGGAGGAAGGAGCTCCCAGAGCTGGCTCCTGTAGGCAGTTCCCCAGCTGGCATGAAATAGGTCTGAGAAAGCTGGGAGGTTCTCCCTCTGCCTACCAGCTGCAAAGCCTGACTCCACTGCTGGGCCGAGTGGGCCATCTGCAGGCCGCACGCTGCAGGCAGGAGCCTCAGGGCTGCATTGCCAACGAGGATATAGAGTTTCTGGGGTTCTCAACAGTTCCCAAAGTGTTGGGCGGAGGGCAGGCTGGGGAGGTACTGTCCATCTGCCCTTTCTCCTGAGCAGAGAGATCTGTGTAACCCTTGCCCCTCTGGTGCCTCTCCCACTGCTGGGAAGTCTTTCAAACTGCCCACTTTGCTTTTGTTGTTGTTGGTGGTGGTGGGGCACTGGTAGAGAGTGCCTGTTCTCCACAGGTAGCTGGAATCTCAGCCTTCCTGAGTGTTCTACCTATTTGTCCAGCCCCACTAATCACTAGAGCACGATGTCATGTGGGTTTGTGTTCCTGGAGTAGACCTCCAGGACCAGACGCTCAGCAGTCCTGGGATTCTGCTCCCTCCTGACTCTGTTCCTCTTCCTCCTGCCTGTGGGCTGGGGTGGGGCAAGGGCTTGGGTCCCAATGGATCTCAGCTTTGCCACTTTACCCTATTCTGTGTGGTCTTCTCTTTTCCCAAATGTAGGTGGTCAGTTCTGCAGTCTTTAAGTCATTTTCAGGTTTAGTTGTATTTGCTGTGTTTTTATGTTCCATACGATTTTGGGAGGTTTCTGCCTTGCCTTCTTACTCTACTATCTTTTTCAGAATCCTCTCCCAGCATCATTTCTTGAAAAGACTATCCTTTGTCCAATTACTTTTATTCCTTTGTCAAAAATCAACTGACTACATATATAAGTGTGAGCCATTTTATGGACTCCATTCTGTTGGACTGATGTACTTCTGAGTGTTTTTATCAACACCACATAAACATTGAAGTTGGATAATACAAGTCATACAGACTTGTCCTCATTCTAACTTGTTTTGGCTATTCTAGTTCCTTTGCAGTTCCAAGTGAGTTTTAAAATCAATATCAATTTTTAGAAAAAAGTTGGCTGGAATTTTGACAGGAATTGCTTTGAATATATAGATCACTTTAAGAAGTGATGTTTTAATACTGCATCTCCATATCTATGAATATAGTCTGTCTCTCCACTAATTGTCTTTTTCTCAGCAAAGATTTGTTTTCAGTGTGTTAAATCTTATATATCTTTTTTCAAACTTATCCCCCAAATTCAATGTTTTTTTATGTTATTTTAAGTGGTAGTTTTTTCTAATGTCAACTTCTATTATTTGTTGCTAGTTATGTAGAAACAATGATTTATTTTTTGCATATTAAACTTGTATCTTGCAACCTTGCTAAATCCACTTGTTGTAGCTCTTTTTGTAGGTCCCATTTCATTTTTTACAAAGGGCAGTCTCAACCAAGGGCAATTTTGGCCCTCCAGGGACACTTGGCAATATTTGGAGACATTTTTGGTTGTGACAAGTGATGTGTTTTTGTTATCTAAGGGGTAGAGGTAGTGGTACTACTAATCATCTGACAATGCACCTGATGCCACTCCCTCACCCTCCACCCCCAACAAGGAATTCTCTGGCCTAAAGTGTCAACAGAGCCATCTACGGTTGAGGACTTGTGACATAGATGACTATGTCATCTTCAAATAAAGAAGTTCACTTATTCCTTTTTGATTTGGAAGCTTTTTCTTTCTTTTTCTTGCCTTGAACACTGGCTAGAATTTCTGGTACAATTTTGAACAGAAGTGGTGAGACCAGACAACTTTGGCTTGCTCCTGATCATCGAGGAAAACATTCAGTCTTTCACTATTTCGTATGTCAGCAATAGGTTTTTCATAGATTGCTTTATTATGCTGAGAAAGTTTCATTTTATTCCTAGTTTGCTGAAAGTTTTTTTAAAAATCAGGAATGGATATCAGATTTTGTCTAATGCTTTTCCTGTATCTATTGAGATCATCTATTTGGTTTTCTTTTTCACTCAGTTAATAGTGTAAATTACATTGAGCAATTTTCAAATGCTAAGCTAACTGCATTCCTGGGATAAACTTCACTTGGTCATACTGTATTATCCTTTTTACATGGTGCTGGATTCAATTTGCCAAAAAATGTTTTAGAATTTTTATATTTATGTCCATGAAGGATATCAGCCTCTAGTTTTTTCTGTCTTATAGTTTCCTTGTCAAATTTTGGTATCAGAATAATGTTCTTTATAGAATTAGTTGATTAGTATTTCCTTCCTTCAATTTCCTCTAAGAATCTGTGCATTGGTATTATTTTTTCCTTAAATATTTGGTGGAATTCCCAGTGAAGCCATCAAAGTTCGGAATTTTCTTTGAGGGAAAGTTTTTAACTCTAAACTTAATGCTTTAGCAAACAGAGCTATTCGGGTTATCTACTTCCTGAGTGAGACTTGGCAGTGTCTCTCAAAGAATGTTACTTTAGTCTAAATTGTAGAACATATTTACACAAAGTTTTCATGTTCTCTGATGATCCTTCGAGGAATGATGTCATCATTCCCATTCATGAAACTAATTTGTCTTTTCTTTTTCTTGCTCAAATCTGGTAAGAAATTTCTGTATTTTATTGATCTCAAAGATACAGCTTTGAGTTTCATTAGCTTTTTTTTTCTATTTCACTTATGTCCACTCTGATATTTATTTTCCTTTTTGTACTTAAGAGTTTCATTTACTCTTATTTTTCTAGTTTAAGATGAATTCAAAAGTTATTGATTTGAGATCTGTCTTCTAGTAGTGAGCTATATTCTATGTATTTTGAAATGCTGCATTTTCATTTTCATTCACTTCAAAATCCTAATTTCCCTTTCGATTTCTCCTCTGACTTATGGATAATTTATAAGTGGATCAGTCAGTTTCAAAATATTTGGATGATTTTCCAGGTATTTGCTATTGATATCTAACTTAATTGCATGGGTTCAGAGATCATATTTGTTTCACAGCTCAGAATATTACCTGTCTTGGTAAATGTTCTTTATACATTTGAAAAATGTGTATTCTGCTGCTATTGTATAGAGTGCTCCATGTATGCCCATTAGGCCAAGTTGGCTGATGGTGTCATTCAACTCTACTACATCCTTGGTCATTTCCTGGTGTTCTGGTACTTTTCTACTATTTATGGCAAAAGGAGTACTGAAGTCTCCAACTACAGCTGTGGTTCCTTTTTTCCTTGCAGTTTTATTAGTTTTTGCTTCATGTACTTTAAAGCTTTATTATTAAAATAAACAGAACTGTTTAGAACTGTTACATCTTTTAAATTTATCTTTATCATTATGAAATGACACTCTTAATTTCTGGTTAACATTCTTAGCTATGAAATCTACAGAGGAACAGGTTTGGGGATGAAGATAATAAACTCAGTTTTAGACAGGTACACATAGGGTGAGATACCTCAGAACAAATGTCTGAGAGTCCAGGACAGAAATGTGGCCGGGAGATACAGATTTGGGTTAAGATGTTACTATTACTACACTTCTAGTGCATTGCCAGTGTAGAAAGGTGCTCCATAAGTATTTATGAAACAGAAAGTCCAAATAGACTCTGGTCTCGAAGTAATTATACTACTTAGAAATCTCCATCTGACCATAGGTCACATGAGGATAAATTCACGGCATCCAAATTCAAAGAAGCCCTCAAACTGTCATGTTCTCTAGTGAGTTATCCAGAAGGTTTTCTGCAACACCTATTTCCAGTCTTTCTCACACCGCTTAAACCTTAGCTTTCTTGCCTCCTCTCTCATTCTCTACCACAGTGAAAATAGAACCCATCAGAGAATTCCTTCACTTTCATTCCAATAAATGCAGTTTCCTGCAACTGAAACACATCTTCCACGCTACCTTCCATAATGAAGAGTTCTTCCTATGTCCAAAGAGAACAACACTTCCCCTGTGCTCTGGATGGCACTCCCCTCCTATCTTCTAAGTGATCTCACCATTTCTCTCTCTTCTGTACAGCAAACCTCCTCTCTACTGGCTCCCTTCCATTAGCTGTAAGCTCCTCAAGGACCTCCCATCTTTCCAACAGGCCAATACCACATCATCATTACAGCTCCCACCCTCTATTAACCTTCCTGAGCTAACACCTCCACCTCTTCATTTCTTTGTTCTTCCACTTTCGGTAGTGTATATAGTTCCCACCCCACCACGCCAATGAAACTATTCTTGGCAAGGTCACCAACTTGATCTCATCTTTGCGAAATCCAGTGTACAACTTTTATTCCTTTGTCTGGCTTTTTGGTGACATTTGACACTTCTGACCACCTTTTGTCCCTGGAAGCATCCTTGGACATCCTTGGTTCTCTCCGAGTCGCCAGCTTCTCCACACGCTGGTCTACTCTCTGAAGGTTCAAAGCCCTTTCTGACTATGTTGTGCCCATCGGTGCTCTCTTCAGCTCTAAGAGAGTCAGCTGCCATCTGCAAGCCGAGGACAACCAAATCTCTCTCGAGTCTGGCCTCTTTTCCTGAGCTCCCAGTCCTGACACTCCATTTACCAGACAAACGCTCTGGTTGGAAAAGCCACGTGATGTGTGTGGAATTCTAGATGCATCACTTATTGACCTTGGCCAAGTAATGACATTACTGAGCATGTTTCTCAACCCCCAGAAAAGGGTGGGTGGGGAATAACTATACTGTCTTTTCTCAGATACTCTAGGGCCATTAATACGAGCTGCTGTATGAAAGTAAGCTGTAGGCAAAAAGGCACCATATAAACTAAGCTGCCGCTTACCAAGGTAATGGCACATGGCAGCCTGCCTGGGAAGAGCTTTCAATGGCTTGAAATTCTGGGAGTGCTAAGATACTGGTGGGGCCTCTGGATTCTTCCTCAGTTTGGGAACGGATGCTCTCGAAGAGGCTGCAACTCACACGCCCAGCCCTGCCAGGCCGCGCAAGGGAGCCGCGCGCTGGGCCGGGACCGACGCCAGGGGCAGCGCCGGGGTACTGATAACACGCGGGGTTTGGGGCGCAGTCTCCCACAGAAGCTGGAAGACTGGGTTTTTAAAACGTAAGCTTTTCAGTCTTTCAGTAGCAACCAATACAGTTTTTAAAAAGACACTTAAAAGGCCCCCCCCTCCATGCCGAACAAGCCAGGCGCGCGCGCGGTGTCCCCCGTTTCCTCGCTACAGGCGCCGGCACCTCGGCCGCCGGTGTAAAACGCGCTTCTCGAGCGCCCGGCGACCCGCCCGCGACCCTCACGGCGCGAGCTGGCTGCGCCACGGAACCGCGGCGACAGCCGCAGAGACGCCCGAACGGGCACAGCTAGGGGCGCGGCCGGAGCCAACTACCTGGGCGCCGCCGCCGCCGCCGCCGCCGCCGCCGCCGCCGCCGCCGCCGCCCCCGCGTCTCGTCCGCCTGTCCGCGCCCGGCTCCGCCGGTGCAGCGAGATCGACGGCCGGAAGTCCGTCTCGCGGCCGGGCCTCTGCGCACGCGCCCCTCCCGGCGCGGCGGAAGTGAGGCGCCGGCGCTCTTCCGGTCCGCGGCGGGCCTCGCGAGCCTACGTAACGGCGCCGGGTGGAAGGCGGTGGGGCCCCGGGGCTGGCGGTCGCGAGGCCCGGGCACCACTGGACCCCGCGCCCGCGCCCGCCGCGGCCGCCATGTCGCTGCTGCAGTCTGCGCTCGACTTCCTGGCAGGCCCGGGCTCCCTGGGCGGTGCTGCCGGCCGCGACCAGACTGACTTCGTGGGGCAGACGGTGGAGCTGGGCGAGCTGAGGCTGCGGGTGCGGCGGGTCCTGGCCGAGGGTGAGGTCCGGGAGCGGAGCGCGGGGTCGGCGCGGGGTCGGGCCGGGCGGAGGCCGTCCGTCCGCGGGGAGGGTCACCGCCCGGGGAGCGGTCAGGCGGCGGGCCCGGAGGTGACCACCGAGGGCGAGGCCAGGTCTGGGGCCGGCACTTCCTTGCCGGAGGCGTGGCGGTCGTTGCGGCAGCGTGGGAGGCTACGGCAGGTGGAAGGAGGTGGTGGTGGTGGTGGTGGTGGGAGGGGGGACTTGGGTGAGGGCCCGCGGGGCAGGCGAAGGGAAGGGGACGCGGAAGGCCGAAGGTGGGGGCCTGAAGGCGAGCAGAGCTGCCGGGCGGGTGTCGGTCGGCTGTTCCTTCACATCTAGGACCGTGGTAGGGTCGGGGGCAGCCCTGGACCTCTGGACGTGGGGCCGGCGCCGCCCAGTGCTCAGGAACTTGGGCGTGGGTGATCGTGCACCTCGGTGAGGGTGCTGGCGGGCCTACCCCCCGTGGGTGTTGTGGCGGACAGACGGCGAGCCCCGTCCCTCGGTGCTGTCCTCTTACCCCCTGAGCGTTCTTCTGACCTGTTTGCGAGTCCGCGTAAACTGCGGCAAGTGGAGCTAACAGTTACGACCTGTAGCGACCTTGCAGGTTGGTCTGGTCAGCCATGGAGGAATTTCCAGGTCAGTCCTTCGTCAGCTTCGCTTCTGCATGCCGTTTCTAGCTTCGGGAATGTCCTCTCTCTTCCTCACACAGATTTCATCACCAACATCGGTGACAGTCCATTCTCTCCTCTGTCTTTTCCTTACATTTTTTCTGTGGTGCCCACAGGGGTACGTCACATTTCGCTAGTGGTGAAGCTTTGTGGCTGGTTCTGAAACGACTGTTCTCCCAGATGAGTGCAGGCGCGGGAGAGGCGCTGCTGGAAGGACCAAAGCTCTCTGCTGCAGGTTCAGCCTGTCACGGTGGCCGCGGCTGCTGCCATTTGTGCTCAATTTGAGGTGGGAAACCTGCTGACCCTTCTGATGTCCTTTTCCTAAGGGCTCGAGGGGGATGTTCTGGCTGCAGCTATATCACACACTTTTTCTCCACTATGGTAAAAAAAGATTCTGGGTATGATTTGGAGAGGAGACGCAGGCTCTTTCACAGAGGGGTCAGTACCTCTACTAACATTCCAAGTATGGAGTTCTCTCACTTTCTTTAGAACAAGAGCTCCCCCAGTTCAGTTTATTTTTCCTGAAAATACCAGATGATTGTCTTGGTTCTGAAAGAAATTCACAGTGGACATCAGGTGGCTTCTGCCTTGTGGAACTTAAAATTAGACACATTCCAATGATAGGGCAGTCCAGTGCAGGGCCAAGGGCCAGGAGGGGTAATCACAGATGGGAGACGATTCGCCTAAACAAGGAAGCTCATGCCTGTCACTTAACACCAAGGATGAGGGACAGGAAGTGTGACCAGCTGCTGTGGTTGTGTGGAAGAACCTGTTCCCTTTGGCTCTCTGGGCAGGCAGGAGGTGCCGGCGAGTAGTGCAGCCAAGATTCCCTCCACTTGAGCTCAATACACAGCTCTCAGCTGTTGAAGCCTCTTTCTAAACTGAAGTGGTGAGAAACCTGCATGAAGTCTGTCACATAAAACAGCACCTTCAGAACATAAGCTGTGGGAATTCAAGCAGTCTTGTGTGAATATGGGGAAGACCACAGACCCCAAACAGTTTCAGAATTCCTAGTTTTTGAAAGAGACTGTGTATTCTGTATGTCCTGGAATACTCCCATAGGGGTTGGGGAAGTACTTGTGATCAAATACATTAATATATCTATAATTAAATGAGTAAGTGTCCTCGCTGTGGGATAATTCTTTAAATAGCTGCATATCAGTTCATGTCAGGTGTCACCCCAGATGAATTTATGCTAGATTAGGTTTTGGTGTCAAATGACTTAAGGAAAACACATCAATTTTCCTACCTTTTTGGGGTTTGTTCCTGTAGCATAAAATGAGTTGTGGGGCAGAACTGGAGCCAGATAGCTCTCTAATCTTTGCAACATTTGTTCTAAGTTTTCTTTCTTTTCTTTTTAAGCAAATTACTGGGAGTACCTGCACAGTCAGAGATGTCCATCCCAGTGGATTCTTGAATGCATGTTTTGTGTTCTCTTGTTTGGGATTCTATGTGCTCTTGCTTCCTGCTGCCAGAAAGGGTAACTGAGGTGCATCGCTACTGCCAAGAACAGTGTTTCTGCATGCAGAGCGAGTCCACTGTCCAGCACGTGCTCCCTGCTGACCAGGTGGTGTATGGCCAGGTCTTCAGAAACCGGAAACAAGGACGCACAGCTTGTGATTTGAGTGTAATCAGGCACGTGTGTTTGGTTAGAGATCACATGTAATTTCAGTCAGTCAGCACCTACTTGCTGGAACGCTTGAGTGCCTTGCTTCCTATCAGTGCCTTTGATTAACCTGATGTGGTTCCTGGTGAAGAATTTGTTTTCTCTCTGTGGTCAGCACAGGCCCGAGAGCCCATGGGCATACCCCCCACGAATCCCTGGCTGCCTGTTTGCAGTTCTAGCCCTCTGCCCTTCTGCTTTTGGAGGGCTCCTCCTTCCTCTGCAGAATGTTGGGTTTGGTGAGGATGCCCAGACTTTGGTGTTGACTGGCAGTCTCGAATTGTGCGGTTGTCACAATTCTTTGCTGGAGGTTCCGGAAACCTCCAGGTTGGTGTGATCTCAGGACATCCTCTACACAGATCCACAACGTAGCACATTTTAGGTTGATTTTAAAAGATGGGTCATAGCACACTAACAAAGTACACCCCTCTTTCCATCTAGGAAGCATGACAGCCCTGAGCCCTGAGCCTGGTGGTCTTGTGCTTTCTGAGTGCTTCTTGACCCTCACGGTTTTATGGTCTATTGCTTTGCACCTGCTCCGGCACCCAGAGGCCTAAGTGCAGCGCTGCTCTCTCCCAGGGAGGGGTGCTGAGTGGATGTCCTCTCTTCTGTAGACACCCCAGCGCACAGCACCAGGGCCTTGGGCAGCTAGTTCTAGTCACCTGCACAGTCTGTGCCTGTGCCTGGTGATTGCCCTCTCAGCTTTTCCTGCCTACCTCCTTCACCTACAGGTCAGCCCCTCACCCAGTGACTAACACCAGTATGAAATAGCAATGATATTCATGGGTCAGCTGTATGTGTGTTCTTGTGTGCACTCAGTAGTGTCTATCTGTGGTTGAGTTCGTCTTTCCTTGATGCTATGTTCAACACTCTTTCACCTGCTTATCGGCCAGATTGTATGTCTTTGTGAAATGTCCAGGTCTTTTTTCCATAATTTATTGCACAGGAGTTTTGGGAGTTTCTTATTGTTCTGGCTGTAAGTCCTGTTTCTATGTAACGCTTGTGTGTGTGTCTGTGAGGACGAGGAAGAAAGCTGCACGTGGGCCCCCTGCCATCCCCGGCCAGGCTGCCTGGGGGGGCAGGGGCTCGGCCTGGGCAATCGAGGTGTCTGCCCATTCCTAATTACAGAACGCAAATTTTGAAATGACAGTGGATGGCAGTGTCTTAGCAGTGCCTGACATTCATTCCTTGGTAAGTGTTACATGTTAGTGTTGTTGTTTTTATTTAAGCTTTTAACTTTGAGGTACTTGTAGATTTACATTCATTCAGTTGCCAGAAATGATGCAGAAAGATCCTGGCACACTTTACCCATTTCCCCCAGGGGTGACATCCTGAAAAACTAGAGTTAATGTCACAACCAGTATCTTGACATTGATGCAATCAAGACAAGAGTTTCCACCCAGAAGGATCCTGTGTGTCCTTCTGCAGCCACCTCCACTTCCTTGTACCCTGGAAACCACAGAACTCTGTGGTTGTGTCATTAGAAGATGATTGTTATGTAAACGGAATCATATATTATGAGCCTTTTGGAATTGGCTTTTTTCACATAGCGTGAATGTTTGGAAATCCATCCAGGTCGTTGTGTCCATAATTTGTCTGTTGCTGAAGAGTATTCCATGACATGGATATACCATAGATTATTTAAGCATTCATTCACCTGCTAAAGGTCGTGGGTTGTTTCCAGTGTTTCCAGCTATTAGAAATAGAGCTGTTGTGAACATTGGTGTGCAGGCCTTTATTTTTCTGGGACAGATGCCCAGGAGTGCATGCTGGTCATAAGGTAGTTGCATGTTTCTTTTTTTTGGAAAATTGCCTACCTGTTTTCTAAAGTGGGCGTGCATTTTTACACTCCCACCAGCAATCGATGAGTGTCTTAGTCTGGCTGGGCTGCCGTAACAACATACCTTAGACTGGGTGGGAGAATCAAATTTATTTTCTCAGTTCTGGAGGCTCAAAGTCCAAGCTGAAGGTGCAGGCAGGGCTGTTCCTGATGAGGCCTCACCCATCGGCTGGCAGGTGGCTCCCTCTCTGTGTGCATGTGGGGAGAGCTGTTCTTTTGTCTCTCCTCGTAAGGATACCAGTCCTATTGTACCACAGGACCAGGGTCGCACCCTTATGACCTGGTAACTTTAATCACCTCCCAAAGCTCCCTGTCTCCAGATAGTCACATTGTGAGTCAGAGCTTTGTGTGGAGTTTGGGGGGACCGAGGTGTGTTCAGGTACTGTTGTCCTCACCAGCATTGTGCACTGTTTTTATTTCATTGTCATGATGGGTGTGTAGTGATATCTCATTGTAGCTTTAATTTGCATTTCTCTAAAGGCTGTATGCTCATTTCCAGCTGTGCGTCCTCATAGATGAACAGTCTCTTCACATCGTCTGCCCGTTTTCTAATTGTAGTTTTGTTATTGAGTTTTGAGAGCTCTTTATATATGCTTGGTATGAGTTCTCTATCAGATATGTAGTTTACAAGCATTTTCTGTCAGTCTGCAGCTTTTCGGCTTCTCATCAGGGTCTTTTTGACACACAACGTGTTTAATTTTGATGAAGTCAACTTTGTCACCTCATCCTTTTGCTGTCAAGTCTGGGGCCTCCCTGCCTCGCTGTGGGTGGCAAGGGTATTTCTCCCACAGGTTCCATAGTTCACATTGGTACCCTCTGCGTTAGCTGTCATGTTGAGGCCAGAGTTTGTTTTGTGGCCTTGGGGGCGCCCCGCCCTTCTTCCACTGGATTGCTTGACATTATCGTCAAAAATCCCTTGGCATGTTGTGTGTCCCAAGTTCTGGGACTTTGCCGTGTTGTTCCATTGTTCTGTGAATCTGCGTCTCCACCAGCACCACTCAGTCTGGAGTACTGTAGCTACATAACCAGTCCTGAAATTGGGTATTTTCTTTTTTAGTTAGGGAAAATTTCAGAAATGCATGAAAGTAGAAAGACTGCCAGAACAAATACCTGTCAGCCTGCTATCCAGTATTAATAAATGTTAGCTTTTTAAACATCATATTTGGTCCAGATCTTTCTTAAAAATTTAAAAACATCACGTCACTAAAGGCTCCATTGACTGTCAACTCCCTGGTTGCCTTTTCCTCCCCTCATCAGAGGCAGCCACCACCACAAATTTAGCTCATGGACTCCTGCCATCTCTCCACACATGTCCATAAACTGTGTAACTGCTTTTGGGCATTCTGCATTCTACGCGAGCACTGCTTTTCACATAGGATTTTGTTCTTGTGATCTGCCCCTTGGCTTGGTGCAATTTGTGACTGCCCACAGTGTGGCAGGTGCCACTGCCTCCCTGAGCGCAGAGCCCAGTGAGAGGCTGTGAACTGGTGTCCAGATGAGTACATAACGTGGGGTCTAATGCAGAAAATGTGGGGAAGAAGAACAGAGCTGGGGATGGGGAGTGGCTGGGATGGGAGTGAGTTGAGGAAGGCCCCCTCAGAAGGGACAGGATGCAGAGCCCCAGCAACAGGAGCAGGTGAGCTGGGGCAGTGTGCAGGGCAAGGACGTCCTGGACATCTGGGGCTGTGAGGAGTGGGAAGGCTCTGGATGGTAACAGGCTTGGTGTTAGAGGAGAAGGTGCTGTCCAGAGGCCAGGGGGCAGGCAGGAGGACCTTGTAGGCATGCTGGGTTGCTCCATGGTGCTGGAAGTTTTGGGAGAGTCCTGCACAGTGCTTGTGTGGGTAAAAACAGTTTTAGCTCCTCCTTTCTGATCTTTATACTCTTTGCTTCTTTCCTAGCCTCCCTGCACTTATCAATGTTGTATCACACTGTTGTGCTACAGAGCTGAGTGCAGGCACTGTTAGGCCTCATGTTAGCTGTGGGCTTCTCACAGTTGCCGTTTCTCAGGTTGAAGAAGTTCCCTTTGATTTTTGCTTTGTTGAGAACTATTGTATTTTACTTTTTAAAAACAGAAGTGAATGGGATTTACATGTTAACAGATGGTCTCTGTGTCTAATAAGGTGATCACTTTCCCTCTTCTGTTAATGTCCTGTACTACAATGATTTAAACAAAAAATGTTGAACCAACTTTGCATTCCTAGGGTAAATCCTATTGACCATAATGTGTTATCTTTATTATGTATTGCCAGAATCACTTTACTGGATTTTCTTTGAGGGCTTTTTTTATCTATGTTAATGAGTGATTTTGATCTGTAATTGTGTCTATAATATGTTCTCTGGCCTCAAAAAATGGGCTGGGAATTGTTTTCCCCTCCTCTATCTTTGGAAAGATTTTGTACAAGAATGTTTTGCTTTTTTCCTCAAATACTTGATAGAATTCACTAATAAATCTGTTTCTGTATTTCACAGGTTTTCATTTATTTCCATATGGATTTATTATTTTAATGTCTTAACTGTGTTGAGATAAAAGTGAGATGCATAAACTGCTCATATGTATGTCAGAACACTTTAAATGTGTGCAGTTTATATACAGCTGTGTGACTATCACTATAAGCAAGTTAGTGAATATTCCCATCAGCTCCAAAATTTCCCTCCTGCCTCTTAAAACCCTTCCCTTCCCCTGCCCTTCACCCCTGGCAGTCTCTCATTTGCTCCCTATTAATATAGACCAGCTTGTGTTTTCTCAGGTCTCTTGCAAGTGAAGTCACACATACCTACCTCTTGCCCTAGCTCTTCCCCTCAGCACTGTTGTCAAGAGTCATTCACATGCTGTGTGTTGTGACAGTGGTTTCACTGGGGGCGGCCAGCTCACCCATTCACCATCGATGGATGTGTGGTCCTTCCCAGTGTGGGCAAATGAAGCTGCTCTGAACGTTTTTGTACTAGCCCTTGTATGGGTGTGTGCCTTTGTTTTCTAGCAGTGTAATGTCAGGGCCATAGAGTGGGCCTATGTTTAACTTTCTAAGAAGTTGCCAAACTATTTTCCAAAGTGGCTGTAGCTAGCATCTTAAACTCCCACAGGCAGTGCGTGAACATCACTTGACCTATGTCCTGATCAGCACTTGGTGTGGTCAGTCTAGGATTTTTTGATTTTCTGATTAGATATGTGGCAGTGGCCTTGTGATTTGAGTTGCATCTCCCTAATGGACAATAATGTTGAACATATTTTCATGTGTTCATTTGCCACCTATGTTTGGTGAAGTGTCTTCATGTATTTTACCCATTAAAATTTTGTTGTTGTTACTGAATTTTGAGTGCTCTTTAAACATTTTTGGACAAATCCTTTATCAGGGCTGTGATTTGCAAGATCCTATTAGTGGCTTGACTTTCATCCTCAAAACCCAGAAGTCCTTTAGTTTGGTGAAGTCCATTTGTTTTTTTTTTGCTTATAGGTCATACTTTGATTCTTTTCTCTAAGAATTCTGCCTCATGCAGGGTATGTAGAAACACAGTTGATTTCTTCTGTTGATCTAATATCCCATGACTTTCTTAAACTCATCAATCAGTGATAGCAGCTTTTTTGAGATAGGTTTCACAAGATTGTCTACAGAGACACTTTGTTGTCTGGAGAGAAGAACACCTCTTTACATTTTCCTATTCAATCTGGATGCCTTTTATTTCTTTTTCTTGCCTGATTGCACTGGCTGAGACCTCCAGTACAACACTGAAGAGCAGGGGTAAGAGCAAACATCTTCACCGTGTTCCCGACCTTAGGGGAGATGGTGGGTCTTCCACGGCCGAGTAGGCTATTGGTGTGGGTCTTTCATAGATGCTTTTCCTCAGATTGAGCAAATTTCCTACTGTTCCCCACATGCTGAGAGTTTTTAATTTCATGATGTTATTTTGCACTGTAGGAATCTAGAGAAAGCTAAGCAAATTAAACGTAAAACAGTTCAACAATTTTCAAATGTTAAACCAGCTAGACCTACTTGTGATGTATTACCCTTTTTTATATATTGTTGGGTTTGATTTGCTAACATTTTATTTTATTGGAAATTAAGAATGTGCTAAGAATTCTTCTGTTCATGTTCACATGTGATATAAGTCTGCATGTTTAATGTCCTTTTCTCTTCTGGGTATTAGGGCAGTGCTGTCCCCTTTTTATTGCAGACATTGGTCATTTGTCCTGTATCAGTCTGTCTCTTGCTTTCCTTCTCATTCTCTTATCAATCTATCAGGAATTTATAAATTTCATTTATTTGTCTCCTGAGAGCTGTCTTTGGTTTTGTTGTTTTTTTTCCATTTTTTCCCTCATTAATCTCTGTTCCTGTTTATTTCCTTCCTGCCTCTGAAGCTGGAGATTTAAAAGATGGTACTATATAAATTGGGCTGTTATTTTTGTGGAAAACAAATTGTTAGCCACAAGCCCTGTTTGTATTTTAGTTAGTAAAGATATGTCTAAAGCTTAATATTAAATAAAGTCATGGCACTGAATTGATGTGTGTGTCTTTCTAATTTACAGGAGGGTTTGCATTTGTATATGAAGCTCAAGATCTGGGAAGTGGCAGAGAGTATGCATTAAAGGTAATAAAAGACCATATTTTTTTTTTTTTTTGAGAGGGCATCTCTCATATTTATTGATCAAATGGTTGTTAACAACAATAAAATTCAGTATAGGGGGGTCAACGCTCAATGTACAATCATTAATCCATCTCAAGCCTAATTCTCGTCAGTCTCCAATCTTCTGAAGCATAACGAACAAGTTCTTACATGGTGAACGAATTCTTACATAGTGAATAAATTCTTACATGGTGAACAGTACAAGGGCAGTCATCACAGAAACTTTCGGTTTTGATCATGCAATATGACCTATAAACAATCAGGTCAAATATGAATATTCGTTTGATTTTTGTACTTGATCTATATGTTGATCCCACATTTCTCCTACTATTATTATTATTTTTATTTTTAATAAAATGCTGAAGTGGTAGGTAGATGCAAGATAAAGGTAGAAAACATAGTTTAGTGCTGTAAGAAGGCAAATGTAGATGATCAGATGATCAGGTGTGTGCCTATGGACTAAGTATTAATCCAGGCTAGACAAGGGCATCAAGACATCCACGGATGCAGAAGATTTCTCTCAAAGCAGGGGGGGTGAGGTTCTGAGCCTCACCTCTGTTGATCCCCAAATTCTCACCTGATGGCCCCCCTGCGACTGTGCCTGTCTTAGGTTGTTCCTCCCTTGAGGAATCTTACCCATCTCTGGCTAACCAGTCATCTTCCGGGGCCATACAGGGAAATGTAAAGTTGGTAAGTGAGAGAGAAGCCACATTGTTTGCAAAGGTTAGCTTTTTACTTCTTTGCAGATTTATGCCCTGTGGCTTCTATGCCCAGCACTTGTCTCGAGGTATCTTTACCACCTGGAGGAATTATGATACTCGGTAAATTCGATATGAGGCACGAATTCTATTTAAGGGTTGTAATTAGGAAGGAAGAAGAAAAGCTGTAGATGTAGCATACGAAGGAAACTTGGGAGGATTGATTATTTCTTTGACATATCTTCTTGTATAGTACCTTAAGTATGTATAGGTTTTAAACTACTAACTAATTTGCACACATATATTAACATAATAGGAATACGGTGACATAAACAAAGCAAATCTATAATTACCATCCATCTCCAGTGAAGCCAAGAAAACCATTTAGGCACCCTAGGCATTTGTGAAAATTTATCTATGATATGATGGATATTGTCCAACTGTACTTGAACCATCAGACAAATTAAAGCAGCCCATTTCTGGATCTGTTCACATCCCATATGTTCTTTTAACCATAGATAGTCTATAGTCATGAGATTTTGGAGTGCTACAACTTGCACCCCTCCCAACTCCTGGTTGAGTTCCAACAGCACAGATCCGGTCAAATTCGTTGTCTCACTGTATGCACATGCCAGCCTAGACATCTCCCTCCTCATTCTTATGGCAAGTCCAGGAGACGGTGGGCTGGATGCAGCCACAACCGCAGCATCGTCCGGATCCCTGTGGAGGCTTTTTGATGATCATCCCCCGGCACAAGTCCTCCAGAGAGTGCTGATGCCAGAAGCTCCTCCTCATATCGTATCTTAGTTCATTTTCTGGGTATCCAAGCTAGGCCTTGATATCCTGCATAGAAACAAACAGACCCTTTGCCCACACTTTGACATGCCCTCTATACCACTGTGCAGAACTCATTGGAGGTCAGCACACAGTAACTGCTTTTTTTTTTTTTTTTTAAATTAAGAGAAAGGAATATTATCAGAAAAGAGTACCTCCATAGCTGATCATCTGACACCCTTTAAGTGATCAACATTAAGGATATTTAAAGCATGCGTTGATCTTTGATTTACCAATAGTTTTATCCTGTTAAGGAGTAATCCCCCTTTTCCTTCTTTCTTTCTTTCTTTCTTTTTTTTTTTTTTTTTTAAATTTTTAATCTACACTTACATGAAGAATACTATGTTTACTATGCTCTCCCCTATATCAGGTCCCCCCTAACAACCACATTACGGTTACTGTCCATCAGCTTAGCAAAATGTTGTAGAGTCACTACTTGTCCTCTCTGTGTTGTGCAGCCCACCCTCCCCTTGCTCCCTCCCCCCCATGCATGCTAATCTTAATAACCCCCTTTTTCTTCCCCCCCCTTATCCCTCCCTGCCCACCCATCCTCC
This sequence comes from Manis javanica, assembly GCF_040802235.1. Classification (NCBI taxonomy): domain Eukaryota; kingdom Metazoa; phylum Chordata; class Mammalia; order Pholidota; family Manidae; genus Manis; species Manis javanica. Next base: position 169,813,450 of record NC_133160.1, on the reverse strand, counting down.
CCAGTTCCTTTCCCTTTGGTACCTGTTAGTCCATTTTTGGGTTCTGTAATTCCACTGCTGTTTTGTTCCTTCAGTTTTTCCTTTGTTCCTATACTCCTCAGATGAGTGACATCATTTGGTATTTCTCTTTCTCCGCTTGGCTTATTTCACTGAGCATAATACTCTCCAGCTCCATCCATGTTGCTGCAAATGGTTGGATTTTTCCACTTCTTATGGCTGAGTAGTATTCCATTGTGTATATGTACCACATCTTCTTTATCCATTCATCTACCGATGGACATTTAGGTTGCTTCCAATTCTTGGCTATTGTAAATAGTGCTGCGATAAACATAGGGGTGCATCTGTCTTTCTCAAACTTGATTGCTGCGTTCTTAGGGTAAATTCCTAGGAGTGGGATTCCTGGGTCAAAAGGTAGGTCTGTTTTGAGCATTTTGATGAACCTCCAAACTGCTTTCCACAATGGTTGAACTAATTTACATTCCCACCAGCAGTGTAGGAGGGTTCCCCTTTCTCCACAGCCTCGCCAACATTTGTTGTTTGTCTTTTGGATGGCAGCTATCCTTACTGGTGTGAGGTGATACCTCATTGTAGTTTTAATTTGCATTTCTCTGATAATTAGCGATGTGGAGCATCTTTTCATGTGTCTCTTGGCCATCTGTATTTCTTTTTTGGAGAACTGTCTGTTCAGTTCCTCTGCCCATTTTTTAATTGGGTTATTTGTTTTTTGTTTGTTGAGGCGTGTGAGCTCTTTATATATTCTGGACGTCAAGCCTTTATCGGATCTGTCATTTTCAAATATATTCTCCCATACTGTAGGGTTCCTTTTTGTTCTATTGATGGTGTCTTTCGCTGTACAGAAGCTTTTCAGCTTAATGTAGTCCCACTTGCTCATTTTTGCTGTTGTTTTCCTTGCCCGGGGAGATATGTTCAAGAAGAGATCACTCATGTTTATGTCTAAGAGGTTTTTGCCTATGTTTTTTTCCAAGAGTTTAATGGTTTCATGCCTTACATTCAGGTCTTTGATCCATTTTGAGTTTACCGTTGTATATGGGGTTAGACAATGGTCCAGTTTCATTCTCCTACATGTAGCTGTCCAGTTTTGCCAGCACCATCTGTTGAAGAGACTGTCATTTTGCCATTGTATGTCCATGGCTCCTTTATCAAATATTAATTGACCATATATGTTTGGGTTAATTTCTGGGGTCTCTAATCTGTTCCACTGGTCTGTGGCTCTGTTCTTGTGCCAGTACCAAATTGTCTTGATTACTATGGCTTTGTAGTAGAGCTTGAAGTTGGGGAGTGAGATCCCCCCTACTTTATTCTTCTTTTTCAGGATTGCTTTGGCTATTCGGGGTCTTTGGTGTTTCCATATGAATTTTTGAATTATTTGTTCCAATTCATTGAAGAATGTTGCTGGTAATTTGAGAGGGATTGCATCAAATCTGTATATTGCTTTGGGCAGGATGGCCATTTTGACGATATTAATTCTTCCTAGCCATGAGCATGGGATGAGTTTCCATTTATTAGTGTCCCCTTTAATTTCTCTTAAGAGTGACTTGTAGTTTTCAGAGTATAAGTCTTTCACTTCTTTGGTTAGGTTTATTCCTAGGTATTTTATTCTTTTTGATGCAATGGTGAATGGAATTGTTTTCCTGATTTCTCTTTCTATTGATTCGTTGTTAGTGTATAGGAAAGCTACAGATTTCTGTGTGTTGATTTTGTATCCTGCAACTTTGCTGTATTCCGATATCAGTTCTAGTAGTTTTGGAGTGGAGTCTTTAGGGTTTTTTATGTACAGTATCATATCATCTGCAAATAGTGACAGTTTAACTTCTTCTTTACCAATCTGGATTCCTTGTATTTCTTTGTTTTGTCTGATTGCCGTGGCTAGGACCTCCAGTACTATGTTAAATAACAGTGGGGAGAGTGGGCATCCCTGTCTGGTTCCCGATCTCAGTGGAAATGCTTTCAGCTTCTCGCTGTTCAGTATAATGCTGGCTGTGGGTTTATCATATATGGCCTTTATTATGTTGAGGTACTTGCCCTCTATTCCCATTTTGCTGAGAGTTTTTATCATGAATGGATGTTGAATTTTGTCAAATGCTTTTTCAGCATCTATGGAGATGATCATGTGGTTTTTGTCTTTCTTTTTGTTGATGTGGTGGATGATGTTGATGGATTTTCGAATGTTGTACCATCCTTGCATCCCTGGGATGAACCCCACTTGGTCATGGTGTATGATCCTTTTGATATACTGTTGAATTCTGTTTGCTAATATTTTATTGAGTATTTTTGCATCTACATTCATCAGGGATATTGGTCTGTAATTTTCTTTTTTGGTGGGGTCTTTTCCTGGTTTTGGTATTAGGGTGATGTTGGCTTCATAGAATGAGTTTGGGAGTATTCCCTCTTCTTCTATTTTGTGGAACACTTTAAGGAGAATGGGTATTATGTCTTCTCTGTGTGTCTGATAAAATTCCGAGGTAAATCCGTACGGCCCCAGGGTTTTGTTCTTGGGTAGTTTTTTGATTACTGTTTCAATTTCTTTGCTTGTAATTGGTTTGTTTAACTTTTGTGTTTCTTCCTTGGTCAGTCTTGGGAGGTTGTATTTTTCTAGGAAGCTGTCCATTTCTTCTAGGTTTTCCAGCTTGTTGGCATATAGGTTTTCATAGTAGTCTTTAATAATTCTTTGTATTTCTGTGGAGTCTGTCGTGATTTTTCCACTCATTTCTGATTATGTTGATTTGTGTTGACTCTCTTTTTCTCTTAATAAGTTGGGCTAGAGGCTTATCTATTTTGTTTATTTTCTCAAATAACCAGCTCTTGGTTTCGTTGATTTTTGCTATTGTTTTATTCTTCTCAATTTTGTTTATTTCTTCTCTGATCTTTATTATGTCCCTCCTTCTGCTGACTTTAGGCCTCATTTGTTCTTCTTTTTCCAGTTTTAATAATTGTGATGTTAGACTATTCATTTGGGATTGTTCTTCCTTCTTCAAGTGTGCCTGGATTGCTATATACTTTCCTCTTAAGACTGCTTTCGCTGCATCCCACAGAAGTTGGGGCTTAGTGTTGTTGTTGTCATTTGTTTCTATATATTCCTTGATCTCTATTTTGATTTGTTCATTGATCCATTGATTATTTAGTAGCATGTTGTTAAGCCTCCATGTGTTTGTGAGCCTTTTTGTTTTCTTTGTAGAATTTATTTCTACTTTCATACCTTTGTGGTCTGAAAAATTGGTTGGTAGAATTTCAATATTGTGGAATTTACTGAGGCTCTTTTTGTGAGCTAGTATGTGGTCTATTCTGGAGAATGTTCCATGTGCACTTGAGAAGAATGTATATCCTGTTGCTTTTGGATGTAGAGTTCTATAGATGTCTATTAGGTCCATCTGTTCTAGTGTGTTGTTCAGTGCCTGTGTGTCTTTACTTATTTTCTGCCCGGTGGATCTATCCTTTGGGGTGAGTGGTGTGTTGAAGTCTCCTACAATGAATGCATTGCAGTCTATTTCCCTCTTTAGTTCTGTTAGTATTTGCTTCACATATGCTGGTGCTCCTGTATTGGGTGCATATATATTTAGAATGGTTATATCCTCTTGTTGGACTGAGCCCTTTATCATTATGTAGTGGCCTTCTTTATCTCTTGTTACTTTCTTTGTTTTGAAGTCTATTTTGTCTGATATTAGTACTGCAACCCCTGCTTTCTTCTCACTGTTGTTTGCCTGAAATATGTTTTTCCATCCCTTGACTTTTAGTCTATGCTTATCTTTGGGTTTAAGGTGAGTTTCTTGTAAGCAGCATATAGATGGGTCTTGCTTTTTTATCCATTCTATTACTCTATGTCTTTTGATTGGTGCATTAAGTCCATTTACATTTAGGGTGACTATTGAAAGATATGTACTTATTGCCATTGCAGGCTTTAGATTCGTGGTTACCAAAGGTTCAAGGTTAGCTTCTTTAGTATCTTACTGCCTAACTTAGCTCGCTTATTGAGCTGTTATATACACTGTCTGGAGATTCTTTTCTTCTCTCCCTTCTTATTCCTCCTCCTCCATTCTTCATATGTTGGGTGTTTTGTTCTGTGCTCTTTTTAGGGGTGCTCCCATCTAGAGCAGTCCCTGTAGGATGCCCTGTAGAGGTGGTTTGTGGGAAGCAAATTCCCTCAGCTTTTGCTTGTCTGGGAATTGTTTGATCCCACCATCATATTTAAATGATAGTCGTGCTGGATACAGTATCCTTGGTTCAAGGCCCTTCTGTTTCATTGCATTAAGTATATCATGCCATTCTCTTCTGGCCTGTAGGGTTTCTGTTGAGAAGTCTGATGTTAGCCTGATTGGTTTTCCTTTATAGGTGACCTTTTTCTCTCTAGCTGCCTTTAAAACTCTTTCCTTGTCCTTGATCCTTGCCATTTTAATTATTATGTGTCTTGGTGTTGTCCTCCTTGGATCCTTTCTGTTGGGGGTTCTGTATAATTCCATGGTCTGTTCGATTATTTCCTCCCCCAGTTTGGGGAAGTTTTCAGCAATTATTTCTTCAAAGACACTTTCTATCCCTTTTCCTCTTTCTTCCTCTTCTGGTATCCCTATAATACGAATGTTTTTCCTTTTGTATTGGTCACATATTTCTCTTAGTGTTGTTTCATTCCTGGAGATCCTTTTATCTCTCTCTATGTCAGCTTCTATACGTTCCTGTTCTCTGGCTTCTATTCCTTCAATGGCCTCTTGCATTTTATCCATTCTGCTTATAAATCCTTCCAGGGATTGTTTCACTTCTGTGATCTCTTTCCTGACATCTGTGATCTCCTTCCGGACTTCATCCCACTGCTCTTGCATTTTTCTCTGCATCTCATCCCACTGCTCTTGCGTTTTTCTCTGCATCTCATCCCATTGCTCTTGCATTTTTTTCTGCATCTCTGTCAGCATGTTCATGATTTTTATTTTGAATTCTTTTTCAGGAGGACTAGTTAGGTCTGTCTCCTTCTCAGGTGTTGTCTCTGTGATCTTTGTCTGCCTGTAGTTTTGCCTTTTCATGGTGATAGAGATAGTTTGCAGAGCTGGTACAAGTGACCGCTGGAAGAGCTTCCCTTCTTGTTGGTTTGTAGCCTTTTCCTGGGAGAATAGCGACCTCTAGTTGCTTGTGCTGGGCAGCTGTGCGCAGACAGGGCTTCTGCTTCCTGCCCAGTTGCTTTGGGGTTTATCTCCGCTGTTGCTGTGGGCTTGGCCTGGCTGGGGCTGTTCCTCCAAAATGGTGGAGCCCCGTTGGAGGGGGAGCGGCCAGGAGGCTATTTATCTCCGTAAGGGGCCTCTGTGCTCCCTGCTGCCCAGGGGGTTAGAGTGCCCAGAGATCCCCAGATTCCCTGCCTCTGGTCTAAGTGACCTGTCCTGCCCCTTTAAGACTTCCAAAAAGCACTCTCCAAACCAAAACAACAACAGCAACAATGAGAGAGGGAACAGAAAGAATGGAAAGAAAAAGAAAAAAAAAAAAAAGGAAAAAACAAGCGATTTTTTTTTTTTTTTTTTTTTGTCCTCAGGTGCCGGTCCCAGGCACCCGCTCACTGGTCCTGCTGCCCTGTCTCCCTAGCACCAGGGTCCCTGTCCTTTCAAGGCTTCCAAAAAGCACCCACCCACCGGTCCCGCAGGGAAGGAACGCTCGATATTCTTTGTCCTCAGGCACTGGTCCCAGGCACCCGCTCACCAGTCCCGCCGCCCTGCCTCCCTAGCACCGGGGTCCCTGTCCCTTCAAGGCTTCCAAAAAGCACTCGCCAAAAAGAGAGAAAAAAAGGGGAAAAACGCGCGATTTCTTCCGTCCTCAGGTGCCGGTCTCAGGCACCCACCCACCGGTCCCACAGGGAAAAACGCGGGATATTCTTTGTCCTCAGGTGCCGGTCCCAGGCACCCGCTCACCAGTCCCGCCGCCCTGCCTCCCTAGCACCGGGGTCCCTGTTCCTTTTAGGCTTCCAAAAAGCACTCGCAGAAAAGAGAAAAAAAAAAGGGGAAAAACGCGCGATTTCCTCTGTCCTCAAGTGCCGGTCTCAGGCACCCGCCCACCGGTCCCGCAGGGAAAAACGTGGGATATTCTTTGTCCTCAGGCGCCGGTCCCAGGCACCCGCTCACCAGTCCCGCCACCCTGCCTCCCTAGCACTGGGGTCCCCGTCCCTTCAAGGCTTCCAAAAAGCGCTCGCCAAAAAGAGAAAAAAAAAAAAAAAAGGGGAGGAAACGGGCGACCTCCTCCGTCCTCAGGCACCGGTCTCAGGCACCCGCCCGCCGGTCCCGCAGGGAGAAACGCGGGGTGTTCTTTGTCCTCCAGCGCCGTTCCCAGGCACCTGCTCACCGGTCCCGCCACCCTACCTCCCCAGCAACGGGGGCCTGTCCCTCTAAGGCTTCCAAAAAGCGCTCGCCAAAAAAAAAAAAAAAAAAAAAAAAAAAAAAACCGCTCCGGTTTCTCTCCACCCGCCCTGAGCCGGGGGGAGGGGCGCTCTGGTCCCGCCGGGCCGGGGCTTGTATCTTACCCCCTTCGCAAGGCGCTGGTTCCTTGCAGGTGTGGATGTGGTCTGGATGTTGTCCTGTGTCCTGTGGTCTCTATTTTAGGAAGATTTTTCTTTGTTATATTTTCATAGCTCTATGTGTTTTTGGGAGGAGATTTCCACTGCTCTACTCACACCGCCATCCTGGCTCCGCCCTCTAAAAGACCATATTTTTATGTGGGTTTTTGGTTGAAAGAAAATCTAAGTTGCGGTGTTCCAGAGATTTATGTCTGTTATTTAGCTTGTGTTTATTTTTTACAGTCCATTTGTCCTATTTGTCTCCTGTGGTGGTGAAGCCTCCAGCAGTTTTAGAGGGTTTTAAAGCCATGGTTTCCAGCTTTGGGGTGAAGACTTGGTGGGTTGCTTGGGGGCAAGCTGTGACTTCACAGAGCCCAAACTGCCAAAATAAGAGGTCCAGAGATTCCAAGAATATAAAAGCCACCTGTGCCAAATGTGCGTCTGGAGCACATGTATAAATGATTTGTGGTGGGACAGTGGGGAGGAAACTTCAGTTTTGTCCCCAGACATGGCAGAAGGCCCAGGCCAGGCTGTGGGCCGCAAGTGGGCCTGTTCTGGGTGAGCAGCACGCCAGTTTGACTTTGGGGGTCCAGAATATAGACCCACGTCTCTGCCAGTGTCTTCCCTCATTTTCCTTGTCTTATTTTCTCTAGCCTATTTGGAGAAAAAGCTCTTATTTTTAGTTTTTGTGTCATTCAGTCATAAAGCACCATTTTCAACAGTCTTTAGCCTTCTGTCAGGTTTTTCCACAGGTCAGGTGTTAAAATACAGCTAAATGGATTGAGCTCTTGGATGTAGAGTAGAAAGCAAACACTCTTTTAACCTTTTTTCTTTGTTACTTCCCAATACAGAGATTGTTGTCCAATGAAGAAGAAAAGAACAGAGCCATCATTCAGGAAATTTGTTTCATGGTATCCTTTTCCGTGGCCTGAGAGTGCGTTGCTGCGGGGAGGCCTGCGTCTGGGCTGTGGCTGCAGCTGCCTGGAGGCTGCTCTCCCAGGTTCTCCTTGGTGTGCTAAAACTGACCTTTCGCCTTCGCTGGACCTCCTTGTAGACTGTTTTTAATAAAAAGAAGTTTTCCTCCTTGTTCTTCACTCCCAGGGTAGTTCAGTAGCTTCAGGAGTAGAGGTGTAGTTTGTTCCCTGGAGGTCTCTGTGCCCAGGGGGTGGGCCAGTTGCCTGCTGTCTTCCCCACAACCACCCGATGCCGTGCCCTCCCAGTGCCAGGCCAAGAACCATGCCCCTGGCCATCGCCAGGGCCCCTCTCCAGGCCTGGTTCTGCTAGGCCTCTGTGTCACTTCCCATCAGCCACCCCGCCGACCCTTCTGCCCTGCCCAGAGCACTCAGGCCATGGGGTTTCCACCCAGATGGTGGATTTGTGGGCTTCCTTGCCTGCTCTCCACTTGGCGCATGCTCACCCCAAGCTGGGGTCCTGCCTGTTGTCAGATCTATTCTCTCTTCTCTCGAAGCTCTGTTTACTGTGAGCCCTCCGACTGCCAAGCCGGGGGTGCCCACGTCGCCTGCTGCTCCTCACGGCCCTCGTGCTGCACTGCACCACACCATGCCCTCCGCCTGCTATCCTGCCTGGCCTGTGGGCAGGTGTGTGTGACCAGCATGGTGGTGGTCTCCCTTTCCCCTGCCTTCCCCTCCTGTCCAGTTGACTGTACCTGCTCTGTCCCTCATCTTTCCATTCTGCACTCAGATGGTAAGGTAACTGAACCAGTGTTATGGCTAGTGTTTTAGTCTCTCATGTGCATTTGTTTTTAAATGTGCAGACTTACACTTTCTCCTTTAACAAGACCCCTGCAGAAAAAGCTTTCCGGCCACCCCAACATTGTCCAGTTCTGCTCCGCAGCGTCAATAGGGAAAGAGGAGTCGGACACGGGGCAGGCTGAGTTCTTGCTGCTCACAGAGCTCTGCAGAGGTAAAGCTCCCCTGCGTCTGCACCACGCTCTCCCACATTTGAACCGCCATGAGATATGCTCAGGGGATGTGTTGGTCATAATGGAAAGAGGAGGCTGGCAGTCAGGAAGGGCTGGCAAGAGGGGCTTTGATTGAGCCGCTGCCTCAGCCCCAAGGGCCGTGCCTAGTCCAAGATGTGGTGTTCTTGGAAGGGAGACTCCTGAGTCTGTTGGCAGGAACCAGAGGGAGCTGGATGCTTCTGGAGAGTTCTAGGGGCACAGTGAATCCACATGAGGGTCCGAGGGTGGTGCCAAGGGAGCTGTGGAGCTGGATGCTGGTGCCTGGCTCCTAAGGCACTGTTCTGTGTGCCCGAGGTAGATGGGGGCTTGGCCTCTGAGCCACTGCCTGTGGGTGAAACGGCACACAGTTGGGGGTGTCCACCCTCCTGGTCTCCATGGGGAATGCCAGAGGGCCCCGAGAACAGGGTTTGGGTAGGACCCACAGGGCCCAGTGAGCACAAGAGGCCTGGCTGGAAGGGACTGGAGGTGGTGCGGGAGTCTCCAGACATGTGAGTGGAGTGTGAGCATGTGTGCCTGCCAGGCTTCAGGCAGTGTGTGTAGGAGGAGGGGACCCACGCTGTGGCCACCACGGGCCAGGGAGGCAGAGCAGAGGGGACTGAAGCAGGTGAGCCCCTGAGAGGACACAGTGCAGGCAGCCAGGCCAAGAGCTGTGCCCGCAAGCAGAGTGATGATGGAAGGAGAGGTTGGGGGCAATGGAGGCAGGTGTCCCAAGAAGAAGCAGGCTGCAAAGAGGAGCAGAAATGGGGGCATTGTAGCAGGGGACCTCGCAGGAGACAGAGGTCCCCTGCGAGGACAGGCTGGTCCCCCACCAGCTCTCCCTTTCTTGACCTTGAGCCCCCGCGTCCAGCATGCGGGCCTGGCATTCCTGTGGCTGGATTACTAAGGACTTGTCAGGTCAGGGGCTATGTGCCCCTCTGCGGCCCCACCCCTCACACCGGACCCAGGACCTCCTGGCACAGGGAGGGGTAGGAAGCAGGACCTTCTGGGAGGAGGAGGGACGGGGTGCTGGTTCCCCTCAGGTAGGGCCTTTGCAGTGGCCCCTCCAGATGCGTACCCATGGGAGCCTACAGAAACTGCCTTCCTGGTACCCGTGGGCCTGACCCTCCACAGTTCCCTCCCAGCCACCCTGCCACCTGTGGAATAATTATTCTCAGCAAGACTCCTGAGTTCTCAGTGCCAGAGGCCCCACCCTGTGTGTGCTCCTCCCTGTTTCCCCAGCCAGCCTGGCAGTCAGTTTGCCACCTGCCCTGGGCCCCTCAGCAATGCTGTGGGGGTTTGTGCCCCACCTGCATTGCAGGTGGCCAGGCAGTCTGTTCCTGCGTGTGCCCCACCCCTCCAGAGGACCCCTGTTCCTCGGGCAGGCGTGGCCCGGAGGGGATCTCTGAGGTTGTCCAGTGGAGTGAGAATCAGGCGGGCTGGTGCATGAGCCTGGAGGGTGTGCAGATCCTGGGGGAGCCACAGCAGAGGAGGCCTCGGGGCGAGGCGTAGGCCTGTGTGGGAACCATGGCCGGATCGCCAGAGTGCAGACTCCATGGCAGGTGGGTTGCTGGGCAAGCATATGCAGGTCCTGAGCTATAGATGCCCTTTGTTTTTTTATTTGAGATGCCCTTTGTTTTTAAAGTTGAAAAGGTGACATGGTTCTGTGGGGAATCCAGACACAGCGGATGTGTGAGGCACCTACATTGTCACCCCAGGCCTTCCCCCCGCTCTAGGAAAGTTGAAGTCTTCACGTTTAAAAATAGCAACTGTGGCCCACCAAGACAGAGCACATAGACCCACCTAAGTCCACAGGTTGGGGTGGGGTGGTTCCACATGTAGGGGAACAGGAGGCCAGGGAAGGCTGCACATGCAGATGGGCCAAGGTGGAATGGCTCCCCGGACAGTGAGGAGCCCAGAGCTGAAGGAGGCAAGGGAAGAAGGCCGTCCCAGCTGAGGGAGGGGCATGTGCAGAGGTTCAGAGGCAGGGGTGAGGGGAGGCACTGGCTGGAGGCGGAGTGCAGGGTCATGGCACAAGTTGCAGAGAGCGCTGGGTGCCAGTGTGGGGCCTGTGGGAGTGGTAGCCACCTTGGTTTGCATTTTGTGGGCCTGGAGGGGCTGAGGCCTTTGGGCTGGGCCAGGCGGAGGGTAGGCTCTCAGCAGAAGATCTGCACGGTGCCATGGGTAGGAATGGACGTCCTCTCTGAGAATAGACTGAGGGTCCTGGGGCAGCCTGCAGATGCCAGCAAGAGGCTAGGGAGTGGTGTTCCATCAGAGAGACAGCATGTGGTCATGGAGGGAGCCCCCAGCCCAGCTTCAGTGGGCAGGGCCTGCCCGTCACGGGGCCCCTGGGCTGGGGTGGGGGCAGCCTCGCAGTCCCCGGCTATGCTTAGCACATGCTCAGTTCTGCGGGCAGCCAGCATAGCATGTGGTGCATGTTTGCTGAGACTTTATGCCAACACTCAGGGGACTGCATGTTAGCTGTGGAGGCCACAGGAGAGACACGTGTGTCTGTGGCCATTCACGCCTGGCCTCGCCGGGGAGCAGGCCTGCGATGGACTCTCAGCAGCCTCGTGCACAAGTGCCGCCTGCCATCGGTGTTCCCGTGTGGGGCTCCCGTGTGCAGCACTGAGCTGGGGGCGCTTGGCCTGGCTTCACCGGACGTGCCGTTGCTGCCTCGCTCAAGGGGCCGTGGGGTGGCCTCCCAGTCAGCACTTGCCCCATCTGGCCGGGTGGCGTGCCAGCTCCTTGGTGATGGGACTCATTCTCTTTTAGGGCAGCTGGTGGAGTTCTTAAAGAAAGTGGAACCGAGAGGCCCGCTCCCGTGTGATGCCGTCCTGAAGATATTCTATCAGACATGCCGGGCCGTGCAGCATATGCACAAACAGAGGCCGCCCATCATCCACCGGGACCTCAAGGTACCAGGGCCGGGGCACCTGGCATCAGAGCCCTGGAACCTCCCCCCCTCTGCAGCATTAGGCTTGGCTGATGCACGTGGGTGCCCCTCCCCTGTCCTGGCCCTGGGAGGCCCTCACACCTGGCTGACCTCCTGCGGTGTGGAGCTTCCTGGGTCCTGCCACCTTCCTGGGCTCGGGCTCCCACTCCTGCCTACCTGTCCCCACCCATCAGCCCTTTAGTGGCTGCAGATGACTAGGAGGAAAGCCACTGTTCCCTGGGTTGCTCTTGCTTCCGTGGGTTGGTGACCTGTCCTTGGGCAGATGCCCTGCCAGGTGCGTCCAGGTTCTGGGCTCCCAGCCACTGGGATCTCCCCGCCACCTCCCCTGGGGTCTGCAGTGCTGCACTGCAGGAGGACCGCATTGCCCTACCCGCTGTTGTCCTCCAAGCCACCCTTTTCACCTTGTCAGCCTGCTGGGGGGGAGTGGCACTTAGTGGCTTTGCCTTTTCCTGGTCACTAATGCAGTTGAATGTTTTTGTTATGTTTGTGGCCATTAGACCTTGTTCTTCAGACAACTTGCATTTTGTTTTGGCTTTTCTGTGTTGGATTGTTTCTGATTAATTGGTGCTCCTTATATATTCTCACGAGAGGCTTTTTAAAGTTGCCAGTGTAGCCAGTATCTGCTTGCATATTGCTTAGTTTTCATTCTCTTTCTTGTACCTTTGCAAAACCTGACACTTTGTGGAAATTATCCAGCATCGATGAAGCTTGTGTCCCACCCTGGGCAGTGTCTCCAGGTAGCAGCTCCCTCCCCCCGGTTCTCCTTGCTGGTGGTCGTGGTTTAGCTGAGGAATTTAAAAGATCCCAGATGTCATGCCATTTCACACCCAGATACTTCAGTGCACAACTCTGGGAAAATAAGGGTATTCTTTCCTAATGTAAGTGCCATTGTTACCTCAGCAGCATTTAAAACCCCCTGGTTTCCTTCAGCGTAATGTCTCCTAACCCTTCTGGTGTGGGACAGCAGCTTCCGTTGATGGGCAGCTGTGGCTCTTCCTTCCCAGGCTCAGCCTGCTCCCTGGTGGGGGGACACCCTGTCTGTGGGGGCCACGTCTTCATTTAGATTTGAACCTTGGACCAGCCTGACCTTTTTCTTTTGTCCCCTGATCCAAAAGGCCCACTTTAAGGTGACTGGTTGGCAGGTGCTCCCGTTGCAGAAACCACTGCCCTGGACTGTGTGCCTCCAGAGCTGTGAGGGCGTATCGGGAGGCTCCCGGGGCAGGAGTGGTCCTGTGCACGAGAAGCCCTTTTCTGTCCCCTCATGGGCCAGCTCGGTTGACTGGTGGGCTGGACTTTCTCATGGCACCAGGACTCTAGTTCACGTGGCACATGCGTGCTTATGTGTGTGTGGTATTGTCACTAAAGAACGTGAGAAACTAGAAGGCTGAGAGTATCTGTGAGCTTGGTCTGTCTCTGATGTACCTTGTCTGCTAAGTGCCCATGAGTAGCTAGGGACCACAGCAGCCAGCCCAGCACTGGGGTTCCCTTCCGTGCTCCCCGGAGCAGGGCAGGCAGGCCACAGGGTGGTGGAGGCCATTGGGACACGGGGTCCCATTTCCTTGTGCTGTGTGCATGGCTGTGTGCTGTCCATTGACACTGCAGGCTGTGATGTCTGGTTTGAAGGTTTGTCCATCTTGGGTAGCCCATGCATGGTGGAGCACTTGTGGGCTCTGTTCCTTGGACACCTGTGCCCCTTAGGTTGCTGGAAGGTGTCTGCTGTGGGCCTGCAGCAGCACACGGGGTCCCCATGAAGGACTTTGCTGGTGCTTGGTGCCGCTGGTGTTCACTCGGCTGCTTGTGAGGGCTTGGTTGTATGTTCTTCCCATTAGTGGTGTCAGCCTCTTCGTGTTTGCTGGCATTTGCATCTCCCCTGAGGGACGTGCCCAGGAAGGTGTTTCCTGGTTTCAGTGGAGCTGTCACTTCCATTTTGATTTGCTTGATGCCTGTGCCTGGTGGGTAGTGCCCTTTGGTGGGGCCATTCTTGCTCCAGCAGCACTGCTGCTAGCCACCCAGCACATGCAGGCCTTTGTGTCTTATGAGGCGTCCTAAGCGCATTGTCCTCGGAGGCCCACATCAGCCTTTGCATTTGGGGCTGTGCCTTCTCTTCCATGGGTTGTCTGCTCTCCCGGTGCCATGGCTGATTGGCGGCCCTTAGCCACCTCCCCAGGTGTCGCTGCCACCTCGCTGCTGGTGTGGTGCTTGCTGGCTCGTATCCTGAGCTGCCGGGGGTCCTGGTCAATGGCCCTCTGCCTCCCTTACTGAGCCTCACGGTGCAGCTTAGGCCGGGCTTTCCAGGGTCAAGTGGCTCTTTTTGGCTCCCTGTGTCTTATGTAAGATTTTGAATCAGTTTGTTAGGTTCTACCCAAAAAATTTTGGGGATGTAAATGGAAATGCCTTTACTTACCCAAATGCTTGACAGAAAAAGCAAAGGGCCAGGCTAAACATGTCAGCTTTGCAGGCCACAGGGTCTCTGCCAGCACACGGCCTAGCAAGGAGGCAGCCACAGGCCCTGTGGGGGCACAGCCACTAAAGCTCCCTGAGGCTGGGGTCTTGGCATGTTAGTCTTCTGCTGATTTTTTCCCAACCCTTTAAATGTGTAAAACCTGTTCATAGCTCATGGCTGCAGACATAGACAATGGCTGGAATTGCCGTGGGTGATGGGCCTGTCCTGCAGTGTCAGTGGGTTTGTACCTTTCCTGGTAGGGATGTGGCCTCACTCTCTGTTTATTTTACATAAAAATTGGTATCAGTTATATAATTTTCTGTGTATCTTTTGTTAAGAGTCCTGGGTTCATGGTATAGTTGAATTTTTTTTCTGATTTTGGTATCATTAATGTACAATTACATGAGCAACATTATGGTTACTAGACTCCCCCCATTATCAAGTCCCCACCACGTACCCCGTTACAGTCACTGTCCATCAGCCTAGTAAGATGCTATAGAATCACTACTTGTCTGCTCTGTGTTGTACTGCCTTCCCCATGTCCCCCCCAATACATTATGTGTGCTAATTGTAATGCCTCTTTTTCCCCCTTATCCCTCCCTTCCCACCCATCTTCCCCAGTCCCTTTCCCTTTGGTAACTGTTAGTCCATTCTTGCAATCTGCTGTTGTTTTGTTCCTTCGGTTTTTCTTTGTTCTTGTACTCCACAGATGAGCGAAATCATTTAATACTTGTCTTTCTCCACCTGGCACATTTCACTGAGCATAATACCCTCCAGCTCCACATGTTGTTGAAAATGGTAGGATTTGTTTTCTTCTTATGGCTGAATAATGTTCCATTGTGTATATGTACCACATCTTTATCCATTCATCTACTGATGGACACTTAGGTTGCTTCCATATCTTGGCTATTGTAAATAGTGCTGCAATAAACATAGGGGTGCATCTGTCTTTTTCAACCTGGGCTCCTGCATTCTTAGGGTAAATTCCTGTGAGTGGAGTTCCTGGGTCACATGGCATTTCTATTTTGAGTTTTTTGTGGATCCTCCATGCTGCTTTCCACAATGGTTAAACTAGCTTACATTCCCACTAGCAGTGTAGGATGGTTCCCCTTTCTCCACATCGTTGCCAACATTTGTTGTTGTTTGTCTTTTGGACGGTAGCCATCGTAATTGGTGTGAGGTGATATCTTGTTGTGGTTTTAATTTGCATTTCTCTGATGATTAACGATGTGGAGCATCTTTTCATGTGCCTGTTGGCCATCTGAATTTCTTCCTTGGAGAAGTGTCTGTTCAGCTCCTCTCCCCATTTTTTAATTGGCTTATTTGCTTTTTCTTTGTTGAGGTGCATGAGCTCTTTATATATATTGGATGTCAACCCTTTTTGGGATATGTCATTTATAAATATATTCTCCCATACTGTAGGATGCCTTTTTGTTCTATTGATGGTGTCCTTTGCTGTACAGAAACTTTTTAGTTTGATATAGTCCCACTTGTTCATCTTTGCTTTTGTTTCCCTTGCCCGGGAAGATTATGAAGCAGTTGTTCATGTTTATGTCCAAGAGATTTTTGCCTATGTTTGTTCCTAAGAGTTTTATGGTTTCATGACTTACATTCAGGTCTTTGATCCATTTTGAGTTTACTTTGGTGTATGGGGTTAAACAGTGATCTAGTTTCATTCTCTTACATGTAACTGTCCAGTTTTGCCAGCACCAGCTGTTGAAGAGGCTGTCATTTACCCATTGTATATCCATGGCTCCTTTATCATATATTAATTGACCGTATATGCTTGGGTTTATATCTGTGCTCTCTGGTCTGTTGCGTTGGTCTATGGGTCTGTTCTTGTGCCAGTACCAAATTGTCTTGATTACTGTGGCTTTGTAGTAGAGCTTGAAGTTGGGGAGCATGATCCCCTCAGCTTTATTCTTCCTTCTCAGGATTGCTTTGGCTATTTGGGATCTTTTGTGGTTCCATATGAATTTTAGAACTATTTGCTCTAGTTCATTGAAGAATGCTATAGGTATTTTGATAGGGATTGCATTTAATCTGTAGATTGATTTAGGCAGGATGGCTATTTTGACAGTATTAATTCTTCCTACCCAAGAGCACGGGATGAATTTCCATTTATTAGTGTCCTCTTTAATTTCTCTTAAGAGGGTCTTGTAGTTTTCACGGTATATGTCTTTCACTTCCATCGTTTGGTTTATTCCTAGGTATTTTATTCTTTTTGATGCAGTTATGGATAGAATTGTTTTCTGATTTCTCTTTCTGCTAGTTCATCATTAGTGTGTAGGAATGCAACAGATTTCTGTGTATTCATTTTGTATCCTGCAACTTTGCTAAATTCAGATATTAGTTTTAGTAGTTTTGGAGTGGGTTCTTAAGGGTTTTTTATGTACAATATCATGGCATCTGCAAACTGGGACAGTTTGACTTCTTCCTTGCCAATCTTGGTGCGTTGTATTTCTTCATGTTGTCTTATTGCCGTTGCTAAGACCTCCAGAACTTTGTTGAAAGAAGTGGGGAGAGTGGGCATTCTTGTCTTGTTTCCAATCTTAAATGAAAAGCTTTCAGCTTCTCACTGTTAAGCATAATATTGGCTGTGGGTTTTTCATATATGGCCTTTATTATGTTGAGGTACTTGCCCTCTATACCCATTTTGTTGAGAGTTTTTATCATGAATGGATGTTGAATTTTGATGAATGCTTTTTCAGCATCTATGGAGATGATCATGTGGTTTTTGTCCCTCTTTTTGTTGATATAGTGGATGATGTTGATGGATTTTTGAATATTGTACCATCCTTGCATGTCTGGGATGAATCCCACTTGATCATGATGGATGATCTTTTTGATGTATTTTTTAATTCAATTTGCTAATATTTTGAGTATTTTTGCATCTATGTTCATCAGGGGTATTGATCTGTAATTTTCTTTTTTTGTGGTGTCTTTGCCTGATTTTGGTATTAGAGTGATGTTGGCTTCGTAGAATGATTTTGGGAGTATTCCCTCCTCTTCTACTTTTTGGAAAACTTTAAGGAGGATGGGTATTAGGTCTTCACTAAATGTTTGATAAAATTCAGCAGTGAAACCATCTGGTCCAGGAGTTTTGTTCTTGAGTAATTTTTTGATTACCAGTTCAATTTCTTTGCTGGTAATTGGTCTTTTCAGATTTTCTGTTTCTTCCTGGGTCAGCCTTGGAAGGTTTCATTTTTCTAGAAAGTTGTCCATTTCTTCTAGGTTATCCCATTTGTTATCATATAATTTTTCATAATATTGTCTCATAACTTTCGTATTTCTGTGGTGTCCATAGTGATTTTTCCTTTCTCATTTCTGATTCTGCTTTTGTGTGTAGACTCTCCTTTTTTCTTGATAAGCCCGGTTAGGGGTTTATCTATTTTGTTTCTTTTCTCGAAGAACCACCAGCTCCTGCTTTCATTGATTCTTTGTATTTTCTTATTCTTCTCAATTTTAATTATTTATGCTCTAATCTTTATTATGTTCCTCCTTCTACTGACTTTGGGCTCTATTTGTTCTTCTTTTCTAGTTTCGTTAATTGTGAGTTTAGACTGTTCATTTAGGATTGTTATTCTT
The DNA here is from genome assembly GCF_040802235.1 of Manis javanica. Lineage (NCBI taxonomy): Eukaryota > Metazoa > Chordata > Mammalia > Pholidota > Manidae > Manis > Manis javanica. Next base: position 169,795,968 of record NC_133160.1, on the reverse strand, counting down.
TCCTGAGGTAGGCCTGTATGGCAATATACTTTCCTTTTAGCACAGCCTTCACTGCGTCCCACAGATTTTGCGGTGTTGAATTATTGTTGTCATTTATCTCCATATCTTGCTTGATCTGTTTTTATTTGGTCATTGATCCATTGGTTATTTAGGAGCATGTTATTAAGCCTCCATGTGTTTGGGGGCTTTTTTGTTTTCTTTGTGTAATTTATTTCTAGTTTCATACCTTTGTGATCTGAGATGCTTGTTGGTACAATTTCAATCTTTTTTAATTTACTGAGGCTCTTTTTGTGACCTAGTATACGGTCTATTCTTGAAAATATTCCATGTGCACTTGAGAAGAATGTGTATCCTGTTGCTTTTGAATGGAATGTTCTGTAGATGTCCATTAGGTCCATCTGTTCTAATGAGTTGTTCAGTGCCTCTGTCTCTTTGCTTATTTTCTGTCTGGTTGATCTGTCCTTTGGAGTGAGTGGTGTGTTGAAGTCTCCCAAAATGAATGCATTGCATTGTATTTCCCCCTTTAATTCTGTTAGTATTTGTTTCACATACATAGGTGATCCTGTGTTGGGTGCATAGATATTTATAATAGTTATATCCCTGACCCCTTTATCGTTATGTAATATCCCTCTTTGTCTCTTGTTACTTTCTTTGTTTTGAAGTCTATTTTGTCTGATACAAGTACTGCAACTCCTGCTTTTTTCTCCCTATTGTTTGCATGAAATATCTTTTTCCATCCCTTCACTTTTAGTCTGTGCATGTCTTTGGGTTTGAGGTGAGCCTCTTGTAAGCAGCATATAGATGGGTCTTGCTTTTTTATCCATTCAGTGACTCTGTGTCTTTTAGTTCTTCCATTCAGATCATTTACATTTACGAGATTATCGATAGGTATGTACTTATTGCCATTGCAGGCTTTGGATTTGTGGTTACCAAAGGTTCAAGAGTAATTAATTCCCTTACTATCTAACAGTCTAATTTAACTCACCACATATGGTATTATAAACACAACATAGAGGTTCTTTTTTTTTTCCTCCTTTTTCTTCCTCCTCCATTCTTTATATGGTGGGTATCATATTCTGTACTCTTTGTCCCTTGATTGACTTTTTGGGTAGTTGATTTGACTTTGCATCTGCTTAGTAATTAATTATTCTACTTTGCTGTGGTTTTATTTCCCCTAGTGACATCTATTTAGCCTTAAGAATACTTCCATCTATAGTAGTCTGTCCAAAATGCACTGTAGAGGTGCTTTGTGGGAGGTAAATTCTCTCAGCTTTTGCTTATCTGAAAATTGTTTAATCCCTCCTTCAAATTTAAATGATAACCTTGACAGAGGCACTGAACAACATACTAGAACAGATGGAACTAACAGACATCTATAGAACTCTACATCCGAAAGCAACAGGATACACATTCTTCTCAAGTGCACATGGAACATTGTCCAGAATAGACCATGTACTATGCCACAAAATGAGCCTCAGTAAATTCAAAAAGATTGAAATTGTACCAACCAACTTCTCAGACCACAAAGGCATAAAACTAGAAATAAATTGTGCAAAGAAAACAAAAAGGCTCACAAACACATGGAGGCTTCACAACATGCTTCTAAGTAATCAATAGATCAATGACCAAATTAAAACAGAGATCAAGCAATATACGGAGACAAATGACAATGACAGCATAAAGCCCCAACTTCTGTGGGATGCAGCGAAAGCAGTTCTAAGAGGAAACTAAACAGCAATCCAGGCCTACTTAAAGAAGGAAGAACAATCCCAAATGAATAGTCTAATGTCACAATTATTGAAATTGGAAAAAGAAGAATAAATGGGGCCTAAGGTCAGCAGAAGGAGGGACATAATAAAGATCAGAGAAGAAATAAATAAAATTGAGAAGAATAAAACAATGGAAAAAACTCAGTGAAACCAAGAGCTGGTTCTTTGAGAAAATAAACAAAATAGATAAGCCTCTAGCCAGACTTATTAAGAGAAAAAGAGAGTCAACACACATCAAAAGAATCAGAAACGAGAAAGGAAAAATCATGACGGACCCCATAGAAATACAAAGAATTGTTAGAGAATACTATGAAAAACCTATATGCTAACAAGCTGGGAAACCTAGGAGAAATGGACAACTTCCTAGAAAAATATAACCTTCCAAGACTGACCCAGAAAGAAACAGAAAATCTAAACAGACCAATTACCATCAATGAAATTGCAGTGGTAATCAAAAAACTACTCAAGAACAAAACCCCTGGGCCAGATGGATTTACCTTGGAATTTTATCAGACATACAGAGAAGACATAATACCATTCTCCTTAAAGTTTTTCAAAAAATAGAAGAGGAGAGAATACTCCCAAACACATTCTATGAAGCCAACATCACCCTAATACCAAAACCAGGCAAAGAACCCACCAAAAAAGGAAACTACAGACCAATATCCCTGATGAACATAGATGCAAAAATACTCACCAAAACATTAGCAAACCAAATTAAAAAATACATCAAAAGGATCATACACCATGACCAAGTGGGATTCATCCCAGGGATGCAAGGATGGTACAACATTTGAAAATCCATCAACATCATCCACCACATCAACAAAAAGAAGGACAAAAACCACACTATCATCTCCATAGATGCTGAAAAAGCATTCAACAAAATTCAAAATCCATTCATGATAAAAACTCTCAACAAAATGGGTATAGATGGCAAGTACCTCAACATAATAAAGGCCATATACGATAAACCCACAGCCAACATCTTACTGAACAGCGAGAAGCTGAAAGCTTTTCCTCTGAGATCGGGAACAAGACAGGGATGCCCACTCTCCCCACTGTTATTTAACATAGTACTGGAGGTCCTAGCCACAGCAATTAGACAAAACAAAGAAATACAAGGAATCCAGATTGGTAAAGAAGAAGTTAAACTGTCACTATTTGCAGATGACATGATACTGTACATAAAAAAACCCTAAAGACTCCACTCCAAAACTACTAGAACTGATATTGGAATTTGGCAAAGTTGCAGGATACAAAATTAACACACAGAAATCTGTGGCTTTCCTATACACTAACAATGAGCCAATAGAAAGAGAAATCAGGAAAACAATTCCATTCACAATTGCATCAAAAAGAATAAAATACCTAGGAATAAACCTAACCAAAGAAGTGAAAGACCTATACCCTGAAAACTACAAGTCACTCTTAAGAGAAATTAAAGGGAACACTAACAAATGGAAACTCATCCCATGCTCTTGGCTAGGAAGAATTAATATCGTCAAAATGGCCATCCTGCCCAAAGCAATATACAGATTTGATGCAATCCCTATCAAATTACAACAACATTCTTCAACAAACTGGAACAAATAGTTCAAAAATTCATATGGAAACACCAAAGATCCTGAATAGCCAAAACAATCCTGAGAAATTAGACTAAAGTGGCGGGGATCTCACTCCCACAACTTCAAGCTCTACTACAAAGCCATAGTAATCAAGGCAATTTGGTACTGGCACAAGAACAGAGCCACAGACCAGTGGAACAGATTAGAGACTCCAGACATTAACCCAAACATATATGGTCAATTAATATATGATAAAGGAGCCATGGACATACAATGGGGAAATGACAGTCTCTTCAACAGATGGTGCTGGCAGAACTGGACAGCTACATGTAAGAGAATGAAAGTGGATCACTGTCTAACCCCATACACAAAAATAAATTCAAAATGGATCAAAGACCTGAATGTAAGTCATGAAACCATAAAACTCTTAGAAAAACACATAGGCAAAAATCTCTTAGACATAAACATGAGTGACTTCTTCATGAATATGTCTCCCTGGGCAATAAAACAAAAGCAAAAATGAACAAGTGGGACTATATCAAGCTGAAAAGCTTCTGTACAGCAAAGGACACCATCAATAGAACAAAAAGGTACCCTACAGTATGGGAGAATATATTTATAAATGACAGATCCGAAAAAGGGTTGACATCCAAAATATATAAAGAGCTCACGCACCTCAAGAAACAAAAAGCGAATAATCCAGTTAAAAAATGGGCAGAGTAGCTGAATAGACAGTTCTCCAAAGAAGAAATTCAGATGGCCAACAGACACATGAAAAGATGCTCCACATCACTTGTCATCAGAGAAATGCAAATTAAAACCACAATGAGATATAACCTCACACCAGTAAGGATCGCCATCATCAAAAAGACAAACAACAACAAATGTTGGCAAGGTTGTGGAGAAAGGAGAACTCTACTACACTGCTGGTGGGAATGTAAATTAGTTCAACCATTGTGGAAAGCAGTATGGAGGTTCCTCAAAATGCTCAAAATAGAAATACCATTTGATCCAGGAATTCCACTTCTAGGAATTTACCCTAAGGATGCAGCACTCCAGTTTGAAAAAGACAGATGCAGCCCTATGTTTATCGCTGCACTATTTACAATAGCCAAGATATGGAAGCAACCTAAATGTTCATCAGCAGATGAATGGATAAAGAAGATGTGGTACATATACACAATGGAATTTTACTCAGCCATAAGAAAAAAACAGATCCTACCATTTGCAACAATATGGATGGAGTTACAGGGTATTATGCTCAGTGAAATAAGCCAGGCGGAGAATGACAAGTACCAAATGATTTCACTCATCTGCGGAGTATAACAACAAAGAAAAAACTGAAGGAACAAAACAGCAGCAGAATCTCAGAACCCAAGAATGGACTAACAGTTACCAAAGGGAAAGGGACTGGGGAGGATGGGTGGGAAGGGAGGGATAAGGGCAGGGAAAAAGAAAAGGGGCATTACAATTAGCATGTCTCGTGTGCGGGGGCACGGGGTGGGCTCTACAACACAGAGAAGACAAGTAGTGATTTTATAGCATCTTACTACGTTTATGGTCAGTGACTGTGAAGGGGTATCTGGGAGGGACTTGATGAAGGTGGGAGCCTAGTAAACTAATGTTCTTCATGTAATTGTAGATTAATGATACCAAAATACAAAAAAAGGAAAAAAAATGATAACCTTGCTGGGTAGAGCATGCTTGGTTCGAGGCCCTTCTGCTTCATGGCATGAACTATATTATGCTCCTCCCTTCTGGCCTGTAAGGTTTCTGTTGAGAAATCTGATGATAGCCTGAATGGGTTTTCCTTTATATGTGATCTTTTTCTCTGTCTAGCTGCTTTTAATAGTCTGTCTTTATTCTTGATCTTTGCCATTTTAGTTTTTATGTCTTGATGTTGTCTTTCTTGGGTCCCTTGTGTTGGGAGATCTGTGCACCTCCATGACCTGAGAGACTATGTCCTTCCCCAGATTGGGGAAGTTTTCAGCAGTTACCTCCTCGATGACCCTTTCTATCCCTTTTTCTCTGTCTTCTTCTTCTGGTACCCTATAATGCGAATATTGTTCTGTTTGGATTCTCTCAATATTCTTTCATTCTTAGAGATCCTTTTTTCTCTCTGCTTCAGCTTCTTTGTATTCCTCTTCTCTAATTTCTATTCCATTTACTGTCTCTATTACATCTAATCTGCTTTTAAATCCCTCCATTGTATGTTTCATTTCAGATATGGAATTTCTCAGTGATTGAATCTCCATCTTAAATTCATTCTTGAGTTCTTGAATATTTTTCTGTATCTCCATAAGCATGTTTATGATTTTTTTTTTGAACTCTCTTTTAGGAAGATTGGTGAGTTCAGTTTCATTTGGCCCTTTTTCTGGGTTTTGTGATATTTTGGTCTGAACCAGGCTCTTTTGACATTTCATATTTCTGTGTGGTGCCCTCTAGTGCCCAGGATCTCCAGTCTCTGGAGCTGCTCAGCCCCTAGAGTGAGGTTGGGGGCCATATGGGAGCAGAGCTGGTGCCTGGGGAGAGGAAAGATCTGTTCCCCAATTCACGTCTGTGGTGCCTTCTCAGGTGTCAGAGCCAGTGGGCTGAGCACACAGGTGTAAGCCTCTGTGCTTGGCATCTCTAGGTGTTGTAGGCGGGGTCTCCCTTTGCCTGGCCTGACGCCAGCGCAGTGCATGCCACTTTGCAAGCTGGTGCTAGCAGGCCTTGTGTGTTTCACGCGGGGCCTCGAAGTTCAGCATCCAGCCGGGGGATGGAGCAGCTGAAGCCCCTCACAGCTCCCAACCAGCTGGGCAGAGTGCACCCAGACAACCTTGTCCAGCTCTCCCTTCTCCTGCGCAGCAAGCTCCATGCAAACCCCGCCCCTTGAGCAGCCCTCTAGCTGCTAGGAAGCCTCTCAGACCGCCTGCCTTTCCTTCGTCTCAGAGAGGCCGGGTGTCGTTCCCCTCCTCCACCGGAATCTCAGTCTCTCAAGCACTCCGCCTGTTCCAGCTCCCCAGTCCCACCAACCTCCAGAGCACCACACAATGTAGGTTTCTGTTTGCAAAGGAGACCTCCGGGGATTGGGTGTTCAGCAGTCCCAGGCTTCCACCCCCTCCCCGCTCTGTTTCTCTTCCTCCCGCTGGTGAGCTGGGGTGGGGAAGGGCTTGGGTCCCGCTGGATCAAGGCTTTGGTAGTTACGCTGTTTCGTGAGGTCTGCTCTGTTCCTGAGGTCTGCATGCAGTCTGGTTCAGCCTTCCCTCCTGTTGCTGTTCCAGGGTTAGTTGTATTAATTATATTTTCTTACCTAATGTCATTTTGGGAGGAGTTCTCTATCTCACCTCTCACCCTGCCATCTTGAATCTCCTGGTATAGTTGATTTTTAAATGGTATGTTAGATTTTTTCATCTCCTGACTTTCCTAAGGCTTTCACTGTATATCCCACATTATTGATTGGAGATGTTTGATTTATGCTTGATTTTAACTTCCTATGTTTTTCTGAATTACCCATTTTTAAAGGTACGCATACTGATTTTGATCAGAAATGTCTTAAGACACTGCATTTTTCCCTTTGCCAGAGGAGGGCCCCTTGCCGACCTCCCTTTGGGTGTGAGATGGCTGGCTGTATGTGCCCAGGACACCCATCCTCATGCAGCCCCATGATGCCCACAGTCCGGCTCTGGCACCCATTCACAAGGACTGTCTTCTGGAATCTTACAGGTGGAGAACTTGTTGCTTAGTAACCAGGGGACGATTAAGCTGTGTGACTTCGGCAGCGCCACAACCATCTCACATTACCCTGACTACAGCTGGAGCGCCCAGCGGCGTGCCCTGGTGGAGGAAGAGGTGAGCCGCATGGCAGGCCTGCTCCTTTGGGGCTCTCCTTACTCATGAGCCCCAGCAGCCTGCCCCTTCAGCTCATGAAGGCCCTCCTTCCCCCGGACAGCACTTACTGTTGTCAGGAAGCCCTAGTTGAGGCATTGACTTGCATCTCCATCACTTGCCTGTCCAAACGTCACTTCTGTGTGTCATATGGTTTCTTCCTGTTGCATTTTTTATTGTGGGAAGACATCCAAGCCATTGAGGGTCACCGTCTGGACTCTTCTCAAGTGCACATTGTAGTGTGCAGCCCTCACACCATTCCCAGAACGCTGTCATCTTCCCAAAGAAATACCCCTTAGCAGTGAATTTGCAAGGGAGCTTTGGCAGCCCCTGCGGGACACCCGCACAAACTGAGTGTGGTCTGTGTGCACATGGGTAGGAGGTGGCACCACGTGTGGACACACCACACGTGTGGCAGCATGGCCTGGGGGCAAAGGAGGGCTGGAGGCCATGGGGTGCCATGGCGCCTGCTTTCTGGGACCCTGAGCTACATGGACAGATAGGCGTTCCTCTTCCAGTGGCTTGGCTTTCCCAGACAGACAGCTTAGAGCGATCTTATCACTGAGTGAGCCACATGAGGCAGAAGGCGGCAGTGAGGACAGGAGGCAGGTCCTGCCGCTAAGACACGCGCTGAGGGGAAGCCATCCTCTGTGTCTGCCAGTGTCTGTGTGAGGGGCCAGTCCTCCCAGGAGCCCAGACCAGAAGCGTGTCTCAGACAGTCCCAGACCCAGCAGGGTCTCACGGGTCAGAGCCTTCGTGAGGAAATTGTTCCCCAGGAAGGGCCCTTTGTGGGTGCTGAGTATGGGACATCCTCGCAGTCGATGAGGAGTGAGGGAGGGCCCTCCATCCTAGGCCCTGGGCAGTGGCTCTGGCTGCCAGGCTCAGCATTGTGGGCTTGCAGCCCACCCGTGCCGCCTTGCCTGCACCAGAACCCCTCACCAGGACTCGTGGAGCGGCTCCCGCCATTTTGGAGCACTTTGTTTCCCAGAGAAGGCTACTCCAGGCTCAACAGCACCGATCATGCCTCCACCTCTGGGTGGGGGTGGGGGCAGGGGCAGAGACCACAGCCCGGGCACAGGCGCGCCTGTCCAGGCAGAGTGTGCGTGTGCACAGCCCATTTGTGCTGACACACTAATGTGTCACATGCTAACATGCTTGCTTGTGTATCAGCGCACCCATCCTGTCAGAAATCATGCCCTTCTGCCAGCCCCTCCACCCAGGCCCACCCCCAGCTTCTCGTCCGCCACCCCTTCTGTGTCTCCTTCCAGTGAGCTCAGCCCCACCTCACACAGAGAGGGAGTGTGTCCCCCCTCTCCTAGAAGAGAGTGAATCTCCTGGGGAGAATGCGGGAATCACCGTGGTTCCTCTGCCAGCCCCTGCGCAGCCCAAACCTAGGGCGTGCACAGACGTGGGGGTGGTCCTGGCTTTGCCCCTCAAGCCCCTCTGTGCTGCATGGGCACTACGCTTTGCACACCCTGAGGTTTGTCACTGCCTGACTACACCGTGGCCTCTGCTGCTCGTAACCAGGCCTGCTTGGCATCCCACACAGTCTGCACCCTGCAGACTGGGCAATGGGCAGTGGGAGGTGTGATCTTCTATGTGCAGGGCATATTTTTAGGGTAGTCCTGAGTGCATATTGTGGGGCTGTACCACGTAAAAGAAAGATATCTCCAGGTCTAGTCATCGTGTAGGACAGCGCCATCTGAGCCTGCAGCCAGACAGTGCCCCTCCGGCTGTGCAGCACTCCGCCTTGCCTCTCTCCTGGTGCTGGGGTGCCTACCCCCCAGCCGAGTGCTGCGGTGCAGTTTCAGTGAAGCACCTTCAAGGCCCGCCTGGCTGCAGTCGTGCTTTCACCGTGCCCGAGGAGGTGCGGGGCTGTGTGCATGCTCCATGTGGGCCCTCTATGGACACCAGCCACCCTGTGTGTGCACCCAGCCTGGGGCTGACCTTCTCAGGGCACTTGCTCTTGGAGAGCAGATCTTGGGTGAAGTTACCACATTTGCCTTGAGTATTTTCCCTGTCCTATTGAGGTCATGGCACCGTTTATTACTTGCTTCTGCTGCAGTCTGGGCCTCGGGTCAGTGTGGGTGTTGGCTATGCCCTGACTTGCAGGGGCACACAGGTGCTCATCTGTCCCAGATTCCAGCCTGTGTACCTGGGTCCTGGGGGTTTTTTTACATAAAAACCAAAACCAAACAGGTAAATTTGGTTTAGCTCTCTCCCATTAGAGAAGGCGCTGTGTCCACAAGAACTGATTGGGAGTTTTTGTTAGAACAGGGTTTCCTCTCATACACACCAACGAGCCACCTCATAGAGCTCTGTGTGCGCCACACTGGACGAGGTTTCCTGTGAGGTGAAATGCTTTTCCTGAGCCAACAGCAAGGAGGCCCAAGTGAGCGCTGTGGCGGCTGCTCAGGCCGGAGAGAGCGGTGGGGGCAGGAAGCTGGAGAGGCAGTGGGGGTGGCAGCCTGAGATCTTTCTGGAACATGGTGGGATGTGAATGGACATCATTCATAAATACCTGCAGTGTGTTTTGGAAAGATGCAGGGCATCAATGCAAAAAATACATATTGATAGCACACAACTGTCTTTTTGAAATTAGATCACCAGGAACACAACGCCCATGTACAGAACTCCAGAAATCGTGGACTTATACTCGAACTTCCCGATTGGCGAGAAGCAGGACATCTGGGTGAGGCTGCCCGTGGTGTGGTGCAGGCCTTGTGCTGTGCTGGGGCAAGGCTAGCCTGCTGGCCCTTGGCCTCATTTTTCCTTTTCCTCTTTGTTTTTTCCTTGTTTACTTATGAGTCACTTGTGGCTGCTGTTAATGAGATGACGTGAGCAGAAATTGGGTGGGTGTGAGCACGGAGCTGAGACACGGCCCTGGCTGGGAAAAGTGTGCGGCCTGCAGGCTTGGCGTCCCGAAGCAGGAGCAGGTGCTTTCCTGGTCAGAGCTCTGTCGCAGGGCCTGGGGATTCACAAAGCCGTGGCTTGTGCACCTGGACACTAGAAGTCTGTATGGCCTTGGAGCTTGATGCCAGCCTGACCTGGGGGTGGGGGGGGGAATCTCAGAGTCGGGGCTGGGCCCAACCTCCTCCCTCACCTCTGAAGTCCTGTCCCTCTGGAGGAGGCCATCCCTGGTGGGAGTGGGCATTGTGCTGGCTGTGCTCCTCCCGGCATCCACTGACTCCACCCAAGCCACCAGGATGTGAGCTTGAGTGGCCAGCGGTGGGGGGCACGGTGCTGCGTTTGCCTGTTCCGTGTTATCCTTCAGCCTCCCATCCTCCCTGTGAGCAGGGGAGCGACACTTCAGCCCCCAGACCACTGACTGCCCCTGTGCCTCAGGACACATAGTCCAGACCTGCCAGCCAGGATCCAGGGCCGACTCCTCTGTGGGTCCATCCTGGTGCAGGCAGAGTAGCTTGGGACGTGCCAGTCGGCAGGATGCACGTGTTAGAGCCTTTCATAATGGCCGAGGGGCCTACGATGCCAAACCCCCACCACGTCTTCCCTTTCCAAGTCCTTGTTGACCCCAAGGGGCGTCCTTGGCACATCCCAACAGGAGGGCACAGTGTGCCCACCAGCATGATGGTCTAACCTTGTGTGCTTGGGGTTTGTCCTCATCTGGGCGTGTGGCGGGCCCCACTTGCTGTCAGCAGGACGAAGTGTCTATGCTGCGGGGTCACCGGAGCCTCACACACTCCTGGCTTCGGACGCTGTGGGTAATGGGGCTCCTACGCTCTGTGGAAGCCCCGACTGACCCCATAGGTGAGGTTGCCATGTCCACTTGTGCTTGGAGATGCTGGGGAAGAACGTGGAGGTGCCACCTTCCTCTGTGGTCACCCTGCCAGCCCCTGACCAACAGAGCCTCATGCTTGGATGTAGGAACTGCTGTTTAGATGACCTTTTGAGTAGAAAACAGGGCAGGGGTTTCTGTTTCCCTCTGACCTGGCACCAGGCAGTGGGAGAGCATGACCCTGCTCGTGGGTGCACACAGACCCAGCTATGCCCCCAGGGACCTGAGGTGGGGATGGCCGACTGCCCTCTGTCCCCCTCACCCTGTGCCCTTTCAGCCTGCACCCTGCTCACCCCGTCTGTCACTCAGTTCATGGCCCCTCACCCTGTGCCTCCTGCGCCTCCTCATCCCAGGCCCGCTCAACCACTGCTCACCCTGGGCCCCGTTCACTTCATGTCCCCCTCAGCCCCCACCCTGCTCACCCTCCACCCTGCTCACCCCATGCCCTCTCACCCCATGTCCCCCTCAACCCCTGCTGTGCTCACCCTGTACCCCCATCCTGCTCACCCCCACCCTGTTCAACCCATGTCCCCCTCACCCTGTGTCCCACTCAACCCCTGCCCTGCTCACCCTGTACCCCCTGTCCTGCTCAGTCCCCACCCTGCTCACCCCGTGTCCCCCTCATTCTCTGGCCCACTCACCTGCTCACCCCATGCCCCACTCACCCTGTGTCCCACTCAACCCCCACACCCTGCTCACCCCATGTCCTGCTCAACGCCCTCCCCACTTGCCCTATGCCCCCCTTAGCCCATGCCCCTGGCCCACTCGCCCCTGCCCTGTGCCCCCCACCCCACTTACCTCTGCTCCCCAGGCCCTGGGCTGCATCCTGTACCTACTGTGCTTCCGGCAGCACCCGTTTGAAGATGGGGCACGGCTTCGCATCGTGAACGGGAAGTACTCCATCCCTCCCGACGACACCCGGTACTCCGTGTTCCACGGCCTCATCCGTAAGTCAGCGCGGGGCCCGCGGAGGACAGCACCTGCCCACCACACCTGCCTGCAGCCCCCGTGAGGCTGTTCTGTGGTTCCCACTGGGCAGCCCCCATTTGTGAGTCCGCAGATGGTCGGGTGCTTGCTTTGTTCCATCTGTTGTTGCTCCTCGTGTCACCATTTCCTCACTTGCTTTTAAGTCAATAACATAAGTAGAGCGCGGGCCTCGGGTCTAAGCTCTCTGTGGGAGCCGGTGCTGCCTCTGCCGCAGGTGCTGCGCTGAGGGTCAACCCGGAGGAGCGGCTGTCCATCACAGAACTGGTGAACCAGCTCCAGGAGATCGCGGCCGCCCGGAACGTGAACCCCACGGCGCCCGTCGCTGAGGTAGGGTCTTCCCGGTGCCGCTCGTGATCACATGGGCTTGAGGGTGCTCTGAGACCTGCCCGCCTGAGGGTGGAAGCCTGGTCTTTCGGGGGCCCTCACAGCATGGCGCGGAGAGGGGCCCTCAGGCAGCCTGGGGTCCTGTGCCCTTAAGGGTGCCGCCCTGCAGGAGGGGGTCACAGGAGTCAGGGGAATGAATGGGAAGCTGGGCTGCTGACCACATGGTGTGTCTGCTTTTGATGGCCACTGAGCATGCAGGATGTTCCCGTGCCCGGAGCCAGGGCAGAAGATGAAATGAGGACTTGGTGGCCACCAGCAGCCATGGTTGTGAGGAAGGGAAGGCACTGAGGGGGTGTGTTGGGGGGTCTGGTTGTGGGGGACGGCGGTGAGGTGGCAGCCCTGAGCAGTTGGCCTGGGGCTGCTCGAGGGGCCCATCACAGAAGACGTAGGTCCCTAGGGTCAGCAGAGGGTCAGTGGTGTGGGGAGGTGTCTGGTGTGCAGGCTGCTGGTGCCCACTGGGCTGGTGGAGATGCTGACAGACGGGCGCAGGCTGCCATGGGGTGGGGCTCCGAGCGCAGTCTGGCCTTAGCACTTGGAGCACCAGGGCTGGTGGGGGCCCACATCAAGCCCCCAGTAGCGTTCTCTCTGAGCCACATGGGAGCAGGTGGCTCCAGGGGAGGATGCAGGAGTGGAATTGGAACCCTGAGAAGAGAACCACATGAAAGAGTGGGCTGTGTCATTAAACAGGGCGCATGACAAAGGGGTGGAATAGAGCCACGTGGCGTCCGCAGGTGCCATGCTACAGCCGGGGCTTGAGGGACTGTGAGGAGCACACGGTCACAGCGGGAAATGGATTCTTCTCAGAAACAGACAGAACAAGTACACAGAACTGAGACTTTGTGAAGAAAGGCAGTGATGTGGTAGACGAGTGTTGCCTTGCACTCAGGGTGTGCACGCTATTGTTAAGGCACTGGACATGAATGTCACCCACCTACGAGGTCACACAGAAGACAAGATCTTATCCTGCTCCGTGGAATTGATAACGTGTATGCCTCACTTTCTGAGCTCAACATGATAAAACTTTAACTCAGTAACTGCTTTTGTAAAAAAACCCAGAACCTTAAAGTGTGCTTCTCAATAACCTATAAAGAGAGTCACGGGCAACCTATTTAGGGCTGTACGAGGTTGAGGCCGTTGCCGGGGGGGCTGTGAGGGGCCGTGGCCCTGCATCCCGCTCCCTGACATTTGGCTGGGTCGTGTGCTGCCAGGTGCTACAAGTGTCTTCAGGGCTTTGGACGCATCCCGAGCTGAGCCTGGCTGGGCCTGGGGCGGAGAGACAGATGCCTCAGGGGTGTGTGTGCCCTGCGCCAGGTCCATCCCAAGCCTGCGTGAGGTGGGCTTGTGTGACGGGCCCCCACCCAGTGGGGCACGCTCACCGCTGCTTCCCGGGGGTGCACTGATGCCTGCCCGGGAGGTCCTGAGTGCCCGCTCAGCAAGTTGCGTGTGGGGATGTGTTTGCACGGCTGCCCTCTGGTCCCAGGGAACTGCGCGGCATCATGGGAGAGCCCTCCCATGGGCATGTGACCGTTGTGTGGGAGGGCATCCCTGGGTGGCCGCGTGCCTGGAGCTCACGGTGCTGTGTGCTGTCAGGTTCTCGTGGCAGGGAGTATGTGGACTGTGGCTCTGACCTCTGTGGGCTGACTCTGTGTTTTGGTCCTTACAGCTCCTGGAGCAGAATGGGGGCTATGGGAACACTGTGTCGTGCCGGGGGCCCCCTCCTCCCGGGGGCTCCCCTGGTAGCAGCTACAGTGGAGGTGAGCCCCTACCATAGCAGTTGTGCAGTCTGACCATTTGCAGCTGCGGGCCCTGCCCGCCCCTTGGCCCTGGGGGTTAACGGCCTCCCGCACCCAGACACGCGAACCCTATGGGGCTTTCGGCCTGGCAGTGACAGGCTGCCTGGTCAGGATCGCCAGGACCACCTCGTGTTCACAGTTCCCTGCATCTCCCGGAACCCTGCGGAGCAGACACGTTCAGGGCCACGGTCTAGGACAGGGAGGCGGGGAGAAGCACCAGGCCGGTGCTGGTGCTCTGTGGTGCCACGGGACCCCCGGGGTGGGCCGAGCCCCGGTGCCCAGCGCACTAGCCTGTTGAGGCTGACTCAGTCTTGCCCATCAGAGGCCTGGCTGATGCACCTGACCCACGGCCCAGGCAGATGAGGGCATGCCTTGCAGCGCTGCAAATAGCAACATTGAGGGCCCTCCTGTCGGGAGGGGGTGCATGGGGAAGAGGGCCTGTGATGAGAGGTGGGGCTGAGGCGGTGCCAGCAGGCCTCCCTCACCACACAGGCTGTGTTTGGCTAGTGATCTATTCTCGCCTCGTCCAGCATGTGGCAGGTCCAGGTGCCCAGTGTTGGTGTGCACAACTGTGTCCCTGTAGAAGCTTTGGCTTGAGCTCTATGTGGCCACACCTGGGCACATCACAAGAGGCCATGCCTGAACTCAGTTCTCTGCCACTGTTTGGGGCATGGGCTCAGCCCCACTGGCAGCCTGCTGGCCCCGCAACCTGGGTGTTCCATGTCTGCACGGGGTGAGCACCGAGCACGTGGGGCTGCTGTGACTGCTGTGGACTCAGTTCCCAAGGTGCCCACATAAGAGCAGACCTCAGGTGTGTGCTCACTCTGCACACGTGAGTAGTGGTGGCTGGCTGGGGCCAGGCTGGTCATTGCTGGTGAAGGGCCAAACGTCACATACGCGGGACATGTTGGCTGCATCTCAGCAGCTGCCCAGCAGCCCCTCGTCTGGCTGGGACCTGACTCCTGGTCTCTGGTGTTGCTGTGTTGTGCAGGAGGGACCTGGCATGGCCCTGGGGGATCCCATGTATGTTTCACACTTCCATGCTGACTCCTGCACCACTGCTGCCCATGAGGGCCACCCCCAGGAGGCTGGTCTCTATCCTGGTGACCCCTCAGACGAGAGTCCCAGCCTGAAGCCTGACCGAGGTCCGCCACGTGGCCTGTCTTTGCACAGCTTGGGCTGGCGGAGCCTCTGGCTACTTCCTTTTGCACAGCCTTCCCCACCTGTCCTTCTCCACAGCTTCCATGTCCACCTCCACCCACTCGCCTTAGGACAAGACCCCCACCCCCACCTTGCTGGGCCCCTTAGCATGTGCAACGCATGGCTGCCCCACTGGTGATCAGCGAATGCTAGAAGCGGGTTGGGCCAGTGCACTGATTCAGGAGTGGAAGGTCTGGCTCTCCTTGACGGCACCTGGGTTCTGCCTTCATGAGAGTGACCTGGGGTATCTTGCAGACAGTGGACAGGCATGCCACCCACCAGGCTGGGGCCCAGTCACGGTTTCATTCCTGGGCCTGGCTGGCAGGGCCATGGCCCCCTGTGGGGTCTGTTGCTCCAGGCTATCCCCTCTTTGGGAGCTGCCCAGCACTGCTCTTTGCATAGCCCACAGGCCCCACACTGCCTGAGGCTCATCTCTGCTCACAGGCCTGGCGGTCGCTGAGTATGACCAGCCCTATGGTGGGCTCCTGGACATCCTGCGTGGGGGCACTGGGCGCCTCTTCACCAACCTCAAGGACACCTCATCCAAGGTCATCCAGTCTGTTGCCAGGTGAGTGAGGGCATGCAGGCACACGCTTGGAAGCAGCTCCTGCTTTCTCAGGCGTGGTCTCACCTCCAGGCCCCCAGAACCCACAGCTGAGGCTGCAGGAACAGGCCATTCTCCATGCCAGCCCCTGGCCTTCTGGGCAGACTTGACCCACACACAACCCAGGTGGATTTCACACTGTGGGATGGGGGCCCTGCAGCCCCATTTCCGCCCCTGCCAGGGAAGGCACTTGGTGGAGAGCAGAGAGGCACTGGCATCACCAGCCAGGTGGCCTCTGGAGCCATGGGTGGGTGCCACCCTCTCCACAGGGAGGCTCTTTCCATGGAGACCAGCAGAGCTCTGGGCCCTGGGCTTCTTGCTGGGACAGGCACACATGCGCACACATTCCCCTGGGTGGTGTGCAGTAGGGTAGTGGCACCTCGTTAGCGCTGGGCCCTTAGTTGGAGGGTTGTCACTCGGCTGTGGGCCTGTGGAGTGTGATGGATGGAGTCACTTGGGAGGTGGATGGTCAGGGGAACACGTGGCCACACAGATGGATGCTGGCATGTGTGACCTTCACTGCTGTGTCCCTGGAGGGGCCTCAGCTCTGATGGGGGGCTCCTTGGGTGTGTGTCATTGCTGCTGCTGCGCCCTTGCTCCTGGTCCCTAGTGTAGCCGCTGCTCACCCCCTGGGAGGCATCAGCATTGACGAGCGGTGACCACACCCTGTCCCAGCTATCTCAGGTGTGCAGAGCTGGGTTGCGATTACCTTTGACGTGTCGTGTACCCCCAGTCAGGGAGCCAGGGCATCTCTCCCTGGGTGTGTGGTCACCATATCCCTGTGGCAGGTGTGGAACTTCTAGGCTTGGTTTTATCTGTTCTTTTTTCTGGGCCAGGGTCATTGTTCTGTGTCCATAGCTGCTGGCAAAACCAGTGAAGTTGTGTTCATGTGCACATGTGTCATGTGTTGATCACATGTGTCATGCATGTTTGTGTGCACGTGTGTCATGGGTGTGAGCACCTGTATCGTGTGTATGTGCATGCGTTGTGAGTATGCTGTGCCACCCTCCATGTGTGTACCTGTGCGTGCACCTGACTTAATGTCCCTGACGTGACCTTATGTACTGAGGAGCCTGGTCTCCACTGAGCCCAGGTGTCCTGTAGGACTGCGCATCTGCACAGCCCTGCCAGCATCCCAGACCAGGCCTTGTCCAGGCAGGTGTTGCGTGGTTGTGGTGCTGGCTCCCAGCCCTCCACAGGCTGGAGTGGTCAGCCAGGTCGTGGCTCTGGTCTGGGTGTGAAGGGCAGAGGTGGAGCTCTGCTCCCCACCATGGCCATGTGGCCCTCACATGTCATCTGTGTGTGCTGCTGAGGGTCTGAGGGCATGTGAGCCGCAGCCCAGTTGTCACCTTGATGGGCTGCAGTCCCCAGGGCTTCACTCAGCCCCACGAAGCTGTGTCCTTACATCCTCCCAGGGGAGGGTCCCAGGACTGGGGGCTCTTGAATCACAGCCTGACAATGATGAACAGGTAACTCCTGGATATGAGAGAAGTCCCTCAGCCTCACTCTCAAAAGAGCAAAGCATGTGACACCTGGCCAAGATCCCCTTCTCCCAGGGTCTCAAGTGGGCCAGCCAGTCATGGCCCAGGTCAGGCTGTTGGGAGGAGAGCGGGCAACGCCCATGGTCATGCTGCCACCCTTGGCCCCTGTGACCGGCTCCGGGTTGTGCCGGAGATGGCAAGCATTTGGTCTCACGCTGTGAGTGGCAGGCACCCCAAGGCCTGCCTCCCAAGGGCCAGCTTCTGTGAGAAGGGAGGCTTGGTATTCACATGCTGTCTCAGAGGCCAAGGTTTTTTCTTTGAAAAACAGCCCAACGTGGGCCAGCTGCTCCCGACTGAGCTGATTTTGTGACCGACTTGTAGTCTCTGGCCAACTTGCATCCCCAGATGGAGCATCAGTTCGAGGAAACAGCTCCTGGTAGCATGCCCCAGGCCAGTGGCACACCCAGCACTGTTTCTCACCGGTGACTCAGGCACAGGGTGGTGCATGCCCAGGAACAGGGCCACAGTAGGCCAGAGGCTGCTCAGCACCATTCTGGTGTGACACTGGGGATAAGTTACACAGTCACCATGAGGATCTCCAGAATAGAAAAAGGGGGATGTGCTTTAGAGTCCCTGATCCCCACGTTGGCCATTCTCTGGAGGGCACAGGAGCCTTTGTGCAGAGCAATCCTCATGGCTGATTTATTTCAGAGGAGGGGCAGTTGGATCAGCATGGAGAAGGGCTCGCGGTGCAGGGCCTGGGGGAGCCAGGCACCGCTTCCAGAGCCCTTGCTGCGTGCAGTCATGCGGGACTTGGTTCCCAGCCTGGCTGCAACGGCACATGGGAAGCTCTGTGGAGATCCAGCTCCTGGGGGTGTCCAGCTGGCCCCAGAGGCACCCTCTGCCCTGTGCCTGGCACAACTAGACTCCAGACTCCAGAGGGAAAGCTTCTCGGCAAAACGTATTTCTGTGCAAGCAGCCTGGGCCCAGGGAGTCACTTTGCTCAGTTCTGGGGATGGTGAGGACACTGCTGAAATCTCTCCCAGACCACAGGCACAGCTACCCTTGGAAGAAGTCTCTCAGGATAAGCAGTTGGGCCTGCATGTAACTGTCTCTGGCCCAGGATGTATGTTTGAGATGAAAAATGTGGCAAAACCCCTGGCCTCACCAGGTTGATTTAGCAGGGGTAGTTAGAGTCCATCCCTGGGTGGGCTATGCAAGGTGACAGCCCTGGCCTGGGGCCCTTGCCATGGGGCGCACCTCCTTGACACTCAGACCAAGGTGGGGCTATCACAGGCTGCCAGACACTTGGCAGGGCCAGGCCTGGGGTGCCTGCTGGCTGGTGCTGGAGCCCCTGAACCTCAAATTGAGTGAATGGAAGCATCTCAGATGCTGACAGACTCAGGAGTTTGTAGGGAAACTCCATAAGACAAACTTGCTGGCTTTTTGTTTATCAAACACACAAAGAAAAAGCAGAGGACTGGATGAGGAAGTGGTGAAGACGTGGATCCTGGCCATTTATGCCAGGGTTGGAAAGGACCAGGGGCCATGACTCTCAGGTGCCTGACCATGCGTGCCAGCAGCACGGCAAGGAAGGCAGGCATACCTCTTTCCCTGCCAGGCCCACTTGTGCTCGCCGATGGAGTCCCTCAGGTGGAGTCCTGCACGGTGGGCTTCAGACCCTGCAGGGGTCTCTGGCCACCCCAGGGCTCTGCTGGAGGCCCTGCTTACCATGGGAATCTGTGGGCCACTGGGCACCCCCTCTGTGGACACACAGACACACATGTAGTGAGACACACATGTAGATATGTGCATGCACTCACACACATGTACGTGCGCTCATATGCACACAGTGTTCCCATTAGCTGCAGCCTGAACTGTGAGATCCCCCAGAGCCTGTATAGGACTTGCTCCAGTGTATGCTTTTGTGACTTAACCATAGACATTTCCTGTCATAACCAAGTGCTCTTTTTATTTCCAGTTATGCAAAGGGAGATTTGGACATATCTTACATCACATCCAGAATTGCTGGTGCGTTTGCTGCCTTAGGCATGAGGACATGCTTCTGATTCTTGTGTTTGAGGATAGCTTATGGAATGTTGGCCTCCAGCACATCCCAGGCCATGTCAGGCGGGGCATGGAAGGTGTGGCCGGTGGGGAAGGACGGAGCACCTCTTGGACTGGCAGCCACTCACTCGCCAGAGGCATAGCCTGGGGCACCCATCCTTGTGCCTGGCTTTGCCCCCTGGTCTGGAGCTTCCTGGGACGCAGAGGTCATGAGGGGAATGATGCGAGGCCACGCACATTTCAAACTTGGGTCTCCAGGCAAAAATCAAAACTGAAAGTGATGTCTGCATGCTTGGAGACCCTGCTGTGCTTTAGGCTCTCTGGCAGAACTGCTGTTCCCATGGAACTGCCTGGAGATGCCAGAGGGTCTCCCTGTGAATGGCTGCCAGGAAGGGCATCTGTGCCTGCCCCTTCTCAGTGCCCCACCCTGTTGGCCAGCAACCGTGGGAGGGCAAGGTCAGGACCTGTGCAGGCAGCTGACGTGGGCTCTTTCCCTTTCAGTGATGTCGTTCCCGGCAGAGGGTGTGGAATCTGCCATCAAAAATAACATAGAAGATGTGCGGTTGTTTCTGGACTCCAAGCATCCGGGACGTTACATGGTCTACAACCTGTGTACCAGAACGTACCGGCCCTCCAAGTTTCACAACCGGGTGGGTGGCCCCGGCAGTTGCCTCGCACTTCATGTGGTTTTCTTAGGGTTGGTCCTCAGTCTCCATAGGGTGCTAGATTGACCTTTGACAACCCGCAGCAGTGACAGTGAATGGAGTTTAGGGCCCTGACGGTGGAGGCTCAGGGATGGCGATGGGAGGGCCGGGTCCTCGGGGGTGTGACAGCACGAGTTGGCATGGGGTCCACGTGTAGCATGCGGCAGAGTCTGACCAAGGAAGACTACAGAGCATGAACTGAGGAGAAGTCAGGTTTACTTATGTCAGCAAAGGACTGCTGGGACCTGTGGCCTCGCCACTCGTAGCCCCTAAATAAACATTTAGGGCACAGATGCTTCTTACCATATTTAAACTGGTGCATGTATGTCTGAGCTCTTTTTGCCCAGGGTGCAGTAGCCTGCCGCTCTCCTGTACAGAGGCACCCAGGGACCAGCAGGGAGCGTCGGCTGGAGGCATGTGCCATGTCTGTCCAGGGTAGGCGCAGGGCACTCAGGCTGAGCTGGGCGTCTCCCCTCAGGTCTCTGAGTGTGGCTGGGCAGCCAGGCGGGCCCCAAGCCTCCATGGCCTGTACAGCCTTTGCAAGAATGTGCACGCATGGCTCCGGCAGGACCACAGGAATGTGTGTGTCGTGCACTGCGTGGTGAGTGCAGTGGGCCTGTGGGAGGGAAGACAGCATGGAGCAGGGAAAGTCGCTGCCCTTGGGCAATGGGATGTGGCATCCAGGGCATCAGAGGGGAGGTGCCCAGGAGGTGGGCTCGGCGGCCACGTGCTGCATTGAGGTGAGCCGACCCCAGGCAGGGTGTGGGTGCCACCCCAGCAATGGCAGGCCTTCCTGGGGTATGGGATGAGGCTGCAGGGTACACATGTGAGCCCACCAGCCTAGTGACTGTAGCTGTCCGTGCACTACCGTCAGCCTGCCAGCTTCTTGAGGGCCAGGTCTCTGGGAGGCACTGGGCTAGGCCGGGGGCCATGCAGGTCCCAGGAGGTCCTGCGCTGGAGTGTGGTAGTGGCCCCAGCCAGTGCCCTGTGCAGCCCCTGCCTTCTCAAGGTGCACCTGGCAGACTGGTGCCAGGCCTTGCTGCAGTAAAAGGCCAGGCCCTCGGGCACACATGGGGCCCTGCTGGGACAGTGCCGTGCCAGTGGTCAACGCCCCCTTTGTGGGACATAGCATCCCCATGGCAGCACCTGTGTGGGTCTTGGAGGCCTGGCACTGTGCCCACGCTGCCTCTTGGTGCCCCATTTCTGCTCCTCTTACTGTGCTGAAGACAAGCTTCTCCAACAGGGAGCTGCTCACACCCCCTGTGCATCCAGTTCCCCAACCACACTGAGAGGGTCAGGCTTGTGGGCATTCCTCACAGTGGGGCATCTGCCAGAACGGGCACTGGGAGGTTAGCCTGCCATTGTGGTGTCAGAAGTCACACCAGGATTTGACAAGGGTTGGGGCATGTGGAGGGGTCAGTGGGGTGAGCACCGAGGGGAAGGCAGTGAGTGTCGGGGGGACAGCAGCCAGGGTGGGCGTGAAGTCCAGGTGAGGACTTGGGCGTGAGCAGCTCCCTGTTGGAGAAGCTGCCTTGTGCTTTCTGTTAAGGAAGCTTTTCTTTTCAGATCTGCCTTCTCACCCTGTCAGGTGTGTTTTTTCAGTTCCCAAGCTGTTCTAAACCCAGGAGGAAAGCCCAGGCACCTCTAGGGATGTCTGTGATGTGCGTGCTCTGGGAGCTGCTCCCCCGGCCCGCCGTGTGACCCTGTCCTGTGCCCTGTGCCCCAGGATGGAAGAGCCGCGTCCGCCGTGGCTGTGTGTTCCTTCCTGTGCTTCTGCCGGCTCTTCAGCACCGCAGAGGCTGCCGTGTACATGTTCAGTATGAAGCGCTGCCCACCGGGCATTTGGCCGTCCCACAAGAGGTACCGGGTGTTTTGCTTGGAGATGTTGGCTGTGGTGTCACCATGCCAGGTCCTGGCCACCGGCACTGGCAGGTGGGGAGGCTTTGGAAAAGGGTGTGGGTTGTGTGACACTGGGTGGCTCCAGGCCTGGTAAGTGCATCTCCGCCCCACAGCCCACCCTCAGGGGCCTGCCGGGTGGACTGGAAAGCCCCAGGTGGACCCACTCAGGGTGGGAACTTGCACCCTGCGACTCCTGAGGCAGAGCTTGCCTCCTCTGTGTGGTCCCTGTCCCCAGCTTCGGTGGTGACCGCAGGTTCAGGTCTGAGCCCAGCACAGCTCCATGCTTATTGTGCAATGAGGGCCGGGCCTTGGGCCAGCTGCTGCCACAGAGCCTGGTGCCGTGGCACAGTGTTTCTGCTGGGTGGGGCCCTCCTGCGAGCTGTGTGGTTCAGCCTCTTTGCTGCAGGGACTCTAGGTGTCCCCTGGACCCAGCTCCCATGGTGGGGCGGACAGGGGGGCACACACCACCCAGGCAGTCCTGACACTGCCTGCCTGGAGGTGGCATCAGATCCCTACGTTGAGGACCTAGTCCCCCAGGACTGCCCCCGAGATGCCAGCCAAAGGCCATTGCACATGCTCCTGCCCAGCCAGCTCCCACAGCCACTGCCTCAGATCCGATTAATTTGCTTGAAGGGCTCACAAAAGCCAGGCAGGCACTCACTCACGTCCTCCAGTTCCCTAGAGGATGCGAGGAAGGAATAGCGGGCCTGGCAGCACAGGAAGCGTTCTGGCTCCCCGAGTGTGGGAGTTCCCTGAGAAAAGGGCTGGCAGCCGCCCTCTTGGGTCTGTGGTGTGCCACTGCAGAGGTGTCCACGACGGAGCCTTTGGCCTTTGGCTCGCTCGGCCCCCTGCCTCCGTGCCCTCCCCAGAGGTGGGGGTGGCAGGTCTTAGCCCTCAAGCACAGCTGGTTCCCGGCGACTAGCCCCCCACCATTGGGTGGGGTGCAGAAGACACCTTATTAAGGTTTCACCTGCAAGGCTCTGAAGTGTTTTCAAGAGCCACGGATGAAGGCCACATGCACCCAGGACGATTTGGTAACCAAGTGTGGACTCACCGGCCAGGGCTCCTTGAGGCCTTCGGGTCATGCTGCCCTGTGTCTGTGTGGAGGAGGGGCTCTGCCTGAAGCGCAGAGGGAGTGGCTCCTCCCTGCTGCCTTACCGCACTGCTCTCCCTCTGGGGTGCCAGCCAGGTGTCCTCGCGCGTGTCAGTCCCCCTCCCTGCACCCCCGTGGTGCTCAGGGTCTGAGGAGTCCCTCCTGGGGCACACCTTCTCTGGACACGCTTGGGGTGCTCTTCCCCCTTCTGTCCAAGGGGCCTTGGTGTGGACAGTGCAGACCCTGAGAGCACAGAGAGCGGGACCCCACTTTGGCCCTGCCGCCCCCGGTCCTGCGCCAGCGGGAAGAAAGGGAAAGCAGGCCTGTGAGTTGTTCATTCCACTCCAAGTGGCCACCCAGCCTGTTGCCAGCAGGTGGGGATGGGTATGTGCCATTCCTCGTGGGGGCCCATCTCAGCTCATTGCCCAGGGCAGGGGGTGTTGGCAGCGTGGTCTTCGGCCACCAGAGAGAGCTGTGCCTCCAGTGGTGTCCTCTGTGTGGCACGGGGTGGCTGCATGCTCATGCAGAGGCGCCAGGAAGCAGGAGCGAGGCTGCCAAGCACATGTGCCGGGCTGCCAACCCCTTAACTGTTGCCCTAAAGGCCCTTCTGCTCCCAAGTCCCATGTATATTGGGTTCTCATGTTGTGCTTAGCTGCCGCTCACAGGCAGGCAGAGCCAGGAAGAGCGTCACTTGTTATGGTGTGGCCTGGCTATGGTTCCCCCAAGAAGAGAGGAGGAAATCCAAGGAGGGAGGAGCTGCGTGGGCAGACCTGTCAGACCAGCTCAGGCAGCTGGAGGGCACAGCCCCACGCTGGCTCCAGTGGCAGGGGCAAGCCAGGAAGGGGACACGCCAAAGCACAGTGGCCAAGAACTTCCCAGAATTAACGGCAGAAGCTCAGAGCCCACCTTGCAGGGTTCAGAACAGCACACACCTGACACAGAAAGTCCACGTGGGCTCACCGCCCTCAGACTGCTGGAAATCACACATGGGGGTGAAGGAGGGCACACAAGTGAAAGCGGCTGGGGTCGGAAACCTAGGGACCAGCAAAGGGTTTTTTACCTGCTATGATTGGTACGTCAACAGGGAAAATAAAGTGGAAGCATAAGAATGCTCAGTTAATCCAGGAGAATCGTGAAATAGAGGGAACCAGGACAGGTGCAGCACAGAACAGCCAGGGTGCGTTTGAGCCTAGCTGCGCCAGCTGGCAGGTTGGATGCCAATGGGCCACACACCAGTTGAAAGACAGGGCCTTCAAGTTGAACAGAGCAGGAGGCCGAGCTGTGGGTACCATGCGCAGGGAGGCCACTGTGTGGCAGTGGGCAGTGGAAACAGCTGTCCATTGCTGTATGACAGACTAGGACACACTTAGTGGCTTAAAACAGCCAGCACTCATTCTCTCCATTTCTGTGGGCTGGGAGTCCAGGCGTGTGTGGTGGTGTGTGGGTGTGTGGCCGGGCAGCGCTCTGGGACCAGTCTTGCGCCACTGAGAGCCAGCCTAACCCTTCCCTTTTGAGCCGTGTCCAAGCTCACTCAGGTTCGCGGAGCTCCTTTGCTGTGGACATAGTTCTGGGCACCCTGGCGCCCTGTGACTTGCCCTCACGTGGGCTTCCTAGCAGGGCTGTGGGCAAGAACCTAAGAGCAAATCCACTAGTGACGTGTGACATCCACTCCGTGTGACCTCCCTTCATTTTTAGTTAGAATCAGGTTGCTGCTTCTGTGCCACCCCAAGGAGGTGGGGTCATGTGAGCCAGGAGCACCAAGAGGCAGGGGACAGGTGCCCTAGAGCGCATGCCACAGACACACACACCAAAGAAAGCTGGAATAGTGACACCATGTTGAGTAGCTTCCAGATCTATAGAGCAAAAACCAGTAAAAGTAGTCACAGCACAGCACAGACCTCAGCACTTGTCCTAGTAACGGGCAGACCAGGACAGAGCCTGGGCACCTCGGGAGCAGTGTGCCCAACCGCAGCAGAGGACTCTCCCTCCCAGAGCGCATGAACATTCAGTAGGGAGCACCATGCTCTGGACTCTTCAACCACAGCAAACTTAAAAAAATAGAAATCATACAAAATATGTTTGCCATAATAGAACTGAGCAAGGAGCTGATAAGAGAAATGTATCTGGAAAAAATCCCTAGATATTTCAAAATTACACAGCCTTCTTATAAATAACCCATGCATGGGTCAAAGAGGAAGTCTCAAGGGAAATTTATAAACATTTTGAACTGAATGAAAATTGTTAACGTCAAATCTGTGAGGTGAAACCAGAACATTGCTTCAAGGGAAACTTACAGTATTAGGTGCTTAGATTTGGCCCAAGAATGGTCTGGGGTTCTGATCAGGGCTCCAGGACACAGACGGCCACACGCCGTGTCCCTGCAGACGGAGCACATGGTTCCCCCCTACCACAGGTACATCGAGTACATGTGTGACATGGTGGCCGAGGATCCTGTTGTGCCCCACAGCAAGCCCATCCTGGTGAGGGCTGTCACAATGACACCCGTGCCACTGTTCAGCAAGCAGAGGACCGGCTGCAGGCCCTTCTGCGAGGTCTACGTGGGGGACGAGCGTGTGACCACCACGTCCCAGGAGTACGACAGGATGAGGTGAGCGGAGGGCAGGGCCCACCTCGCCCCACGGCAACACTGCTCCATTCTTACGCTCTGGGCAATGCCACGGGGAAGGCCGATGGTGCCATGGGGAGATGTTGCTGTGAGCTGCTGAGTGACTTCCTGCAAGTCATTTCCTGAAGCCTTGCCCCAGCCTCACTGCCCAGACTCTGGGAACACCGCGTGGGTTCTCTCTGGGAGAACTCAGGGTCCCGCCAGGCAGGGGCCTCACCCTTTCAAGGCCACTCTTCTGGACAACACTGTGGTTTTGACTCACAGGAACCATTTCTCATCATTCTGTTCTGTAGGGATTTTAAAATTGAGGATGGCAAGGCTGTTATTCCCCTGGGCATCACAGTCCAAGGGGATGTGCTTGTTATAATCTACCACGCGAGGTCCACCCTGGGAGGAAGGCTGCAGGCCAAGGTGGGTGCGCGCTCAGCCAGGGTGGGGCAGCCCCTGTTCACTGGCTGCCTTTGTGAGTCCCACCTCAGGTGGCACAAGGCAGGGGATTTTAGTCCAACACACCTGGAGCCCCCGTGTCTTGGGGCTGCCGTCTGCACTGGGGCCTGCTGGGCTGTGGCCTGGGGCTGCCCCACCACAGCCCTGGGAGGTTGCTGCCCCACGTCCGTGTGTCCCCAGCACCTGAGGCCAGGCTCACTGTGAAGGCTGTGGGCGGTGGGGTCTGGTGTTGCTCCCGCTCAGAGCCTCCCTCCTGTGTGCTTTCTCTGCAGATGGCGGCCATGAAGATGTTCCAGGTCCAGTTCCACACTGGTTTTGTGCCCCGGAACGCAGCCACCGTGAGATTTGCTAAGTACGCTGGTGTTACATGCGGGAGAGGGACAGCAAGAGCAGGTGCACAGCTTCCCCAGCTGTGCACTGTGTGCTGAAGCATGCAGCGGTTAATGCGCGGCCAGTGTGCAATGTCGGCCTTCATGCCTGGGGTCCTGGGAGCACACTGAGCCCTGACCCCAGGTCCTGGGAGGACTCAGCCCTGACCCTGGGGTCCTGGGTCCTGGGGGTCCTGGGAGGACTGAGCCCTGACACCAGCGTCCTGGGGGTCCTGCTGTGCTCTGGCCAGTGACGTCGCCTGGAGCCTATGTGTGGGTAAGGCCCAGGGAGGGTGCGCCTGCCGCCCTCATAGTCAGTGTCAGGAGACTGAGGCTGTACGTTGTGCGTTTCCACATGTTCGTACACTTTAAAGTGTTTCTGTGTCCTGCCTTTGTCTTTCTTAGGGGCACTTTATGATGTTTAAGTGCCCCATATGAAAAAGACACTACAAAGATCAGAAATGTCACATTTTTACAGTTCTGTTTTTTTCCCTCCTTTGGTAGTTTTTAACCGTAACACAAACATAATTTAAGAACGTTTTTTTGGAAGACCAGATAATGAGACCAGGAGGAAGAAGTAGGTGAAGCACCGGCGAACCATACACGGTCGTGGATGGGCCCTAGTAATTGACCGACGCATTTCAGGAAAAGATAAGGACAGGGAATGCCCTGGAGACCCGGGTTCTGTCAGAGAAGGCGATGTTAGAACCACAGTTAGCTCGGTGTGTGTTTCGTTGAAGTGGTAGATTTGGAAGGAAGCACCTTCAGACTACAGCAGAGAAAACGAATGGAGATACAGAGAGGGACCTAACAGATATTTGGGGGGTCTGAGGTCTGGTGTGTTTTTATCTTGAGTTCTGGTTGAAGAGGGAACAGAACAATTACTGCCTAAAAATTTTCTGAAACTGCTGGAAGGCATCAAACCTTAAAGGAGTATTTTTGTAAAAGGAGAAGAAGCCCCTCCCTAAGCACATCACAGCCAAATACTAAAAACTAAAGCCCCGGGGGTAGGAGGGGGGGGATGTCTCGCTGGCAAGGACATGGAGGGGCTCTCCTGCGATGCAGGAGGGATGCGGGGTGGGGTGGCCTCAGAAAAGTGCCCAAGCTGTATGTCCGAGCCTCCCCAGGAGACTGGAGTGCCAGGGACCAAAAGCAGACCCACAAAGGGTGCTCCTAGCTGCTGTGTTTGTTAGCTTTCGCTGAGTTGTAATTGACATGTGATAAATTAGTGCAACATACACTAATTGTTCAAATACTGCCATCTCTCCTCAGACTCCAAATAAAAGCATGCCAGACCTTCTCACAGGCATAAACACGAAGATTCAGTATGTATGTGTTTTGCAAAATGGTAATAGCAAAAGGCCTGTTAACACCCACCACCACACGCTATTAACATTGTTTCTTGTGATGAGAACCTCTAGGATCTATTCTCTTAGCAACTTCTGCACGTGCAGTGCAGTGCGAGCCACAGTCACCGTGCTGCGCCAACCCCTTGGGGCTAGGACGCCACACGCCCTTGGCTGTTGGCGGTGCTGAGCCGTGGTGTGCTGAACACGGGCAGAATGCACACACATAGGCACCCTTGAGCAGCAGGGCCACATCAGCTCAGGCCTCGTGTGGCCATGGTGGCCCTTGAGTATCTTCCCTAGGCTGACGGCTTGGAGAGGTGGAGAGCTTCTTGGGGGCTGGAGAGAGACGTAGTTTTCTGACTATGGTTGTACAAGCACAGCACCTGGCAGGGGTGACCATGTATGCTGTGCCCCCAGTGCAGAGAAATCAAGTGAGGAGCTGTGGGGTGGTCCGATGGATGCCGGAGAGGGAGCCATTCTCAGGCCGGATGCATTTTGCCAGAGAGGCAGTTGGAACCAGACAAGGGGAGAATTTATGCGACGTAGCCATGTGTTGTCACATGAGATTACACACCACCTGCCCTCACCTGGGGGGGTCGCATTTGGGACACAAATGGGCAGCTTTGTTTCCCAGCCCAGTGTGTCGGGAGCCCCCTCGGGTGGGGCCTGTCGAGTGGGACCTGGGCCCTATGCCGCCCTGAAGGCTGGGTCTTTGGGGGTTGTGCCCCTGCTCACAGACCCCCATTGTTCCCTCATTGGCCTGGGGACAGTCTCTAGGGGTCAGGGCAGCCAGGGAAGAGAGGTGGGGATGGCTGGCCCCTAGCGTGGTGCCTGGAGCTGCCCCCAAGGCCTTGCTGCCCCTGGAGCTGAGCCTGCAGAGGTCACGTGTTCTTTTGTGTGGGCCCCTGCATCGTTTCCTCCTCCCTTGCTTCCTGGCCTCCCCTCCTTGTGGGTGGGGGGCCTGGCGGTCCAGGTCCTCTCTAGGACCACCACCCACAGTTCCCACTTTAGCTTCTCCTGCCTGGCTGAGCGTTCACCCATGGCGTCACCTCACTGAGGTTAGAGCTTAGAGAAGGAGAAAGTCTGTGGCAGGCTCTGGTGGGAGCCAGTGTGCGAGGGGCGTGGACAGCCACTCTCCCCATGCCACATCGGCCCCACAGGAGTGGAAAGGTTGGAAAGCATAAGCGCTGCACAGTGGCGCCCCGCGTGCTCGCTTCTTACACGCCACGTCCAGAGAAGTGAGACCTTGGACCTGTGTGGCTCACTGCCCAGACTGGGGCTGCCCATGGTTGGCTTTGTGCTGCTTTGTTGGTGCCACACACACTTGGCAGGGGACCACAGAGCCCCTCCTCCAGCACCTCGAGTTGCTCAGGACCCGCCGCCGCCCCTTCTGTGTCTCTTTTTGTCATCCTACTGTCAAAATAAATATAAAACAAAGAACATGTGGACAGTAGGTGACATAAAGTGGGAACGACACTGGGGAGCCCGTAGCCTGGTTGGAGAACTAGGGCCCATCACAGTTTGTGGAAGTGTTAAACCAGGGGATCTTAGGAGTTAAGGGAAATGTGGAATGGGATCCTTAGAGAGGTCCATTCCACAGAGTTAAGGCAGTTCAGTGGCCACTGAAGTGTTCCCTGCCTCTTGGCCCTGGGCACACCTGTCTCCCAGGCCCCCGCCCACCACCTCAGGTAGCCGCTGGAGACCAGAACCTTCGCGCCCCTCCCCCGCCCTGCCTGGGACAGCCCAGTGCTGCCTCCCCCCACCCCCCGGGCCCCACCGTGACCATGCCTGCGTTTCCTATGGGATTCTGCTCCCCAGCTTTGTGGGTGATCCCAGATGTCTTGGTTTTATGGGCATTTGCTCATCACTGGGGAATTTGTGAGAGGGGAATGGCGTCATTTTTATGGAAACGTTTTAAGATCCCAGCATGCCCAACCTGTGTTGCAGGTCCCGCAGGGTGTGGGCAAGGGCTGGCCCCATGCTCCCTGAGGGTGGCTGGCGTGGCTCTGAGATGTGCTGCCCGAGCACAGAGGGCAGGACGGACGCCACTGCCCCAGGGGGCACCTGCTGAGCACACCCTGTTGTGTGCTCGTTTCCTAGTGAAGGTTGGGGCGACCCAAGCAAAGCTGAGTCCTTCCTAACTGTTCCATCTGTGATGCAGGTATGACCTCGATGCTTGTGACATTCAGGAGAAATACCCAGATTTGTTCCAAGTGAACCTGGAGGTGGAAGTGGAGCCCAGAGACAGGCCCAGCCAGGAGGCCCCACCCTGGGAGGGCACAAGCATGAGGGGGCTAAACCCCAAAATCCTGTTTTCTAGCCGCGAGGAGCAGCAAGACGTTCTTTCTAAATTTGGTGAGATCCTTGTATGTTTTGGGACCCATTTGCAGGTGATGTTTCTCACCTTAGTGAGTGCCCCTCAGGCCGGTGTGCCCTGCCCACACCTGGCACTGCCTCAGCTGTGTGAGGGTGCGGGGGGCCTCAGAGCTCCTGCCCCAGCCAGGCGGGTCCTTGGGCTGGCATTGTCTGAGGTCTGGCCATTCCCAGACCCGCAGGGTCCCGCTCCTCCCCACAGCCCTGCCCTAGGGGTCATCGGCGGGAGGGCTGGGACCCACCAGGTGAGTTTGAGTCCAGGCCTCATCCTGGACCCACCAGGTGCAGTGGGGCCCTGAGTCGTCACAGGCACGCTGCCACGAGGACTCACGGTCTTGTTTGCTGTCCACATCACAGTTGTCATGTTCCTGTTTGCATTTTGTACACTTTCTAAAGTGAAGACAGTTAAGTGTCCCTGAGAAGTGCACATGTGTGCACACAAATGTGCACATTTCTTCACGTGTATGTGTGTTCCCTGTGTGGTGCACATGCATGTAGGTGTGCACACACACGGGAGTATGTGTAGGTATGTACATGCAAATGTGTTGCATACACATACTGTGTGTGCATGTGAGTGTGTATGTGCCTGTATATAGGCATGTGAGTGCGTATGTGCATGTGTGTGAGTGTATACACCTGTGCACATGTGGCCCAGGGCAGTGTCTGAACCAACTTGGAGGGCTCCTCACAGGCTGGGCTCCAGCTTTCCTGCTAGTTTGGAGTCAGGCAAACCTGTGGCCAGGCGACTGCTGCACGGCACATCCCGCTCTGGGCCCAGCCCTGGGGCCACATTCTGGTTGCTGCGGGCTGTGTGTCCTGGGCCCGTGTGGCCTGATACACCGCTTTCCCTGGCAGGGAAGCCAGAGCTCCCACGGCAGCCCGGCTCCACCACTCAGTACGACGCCGAGGCAGGGTCTCCAGATACAGAGCACACAGAGTCAGATTCACCGCAGAGCGGCCCGGACACCAGCCACTCTGTGCACACACTGGATGGGCACGGTAGGCAGCGATGCACCTGCCCGGACCGCGCATCTCAGCATCTGAAGGCCAGGTCTCCATGCAGACGCACTCGCCTGCCAACGTCTGCTGCTCCTGAGCACACGTCTGGGCTCTAGGGTGGCAGTGGGCACGGGCAGCGAGGGCGCTGTGGTATTATGTGCCCAGCACCCTGGCCTCTGTGCGTCCTCCCTGCCCTCCAGCCTGAGCGCCTCTACTCTGCGTGGCTGCCCCGCTGCCTGTCCACTGTGACTAGCAGCCACGCCATCCGTTGTTCTCTTTCCAGAGGAGACAGACGCAGAGGCCGGCCCCGAATGTACCCTGTCCCTGGAGAGTCCACCGGCCCCCATTGAGGTCAGAGGTGAGAGTGACCCCTCTGATGAGGAAGCCGCAGTATGCTCAGTGGAGAGCAAGGACACGGCTGATGAGGAC
This sequence comes from Manis javanica, assembly GCF_040802235.1. Lineage (NCBI taxonomy): Eukaryota > Metazoa > Chordata > Mammalia > Pholidota > Manidae > Manis > Manis javanica. The sequence goes on along the minus strand of NC_133160.1, from coordinate 169,764,165 downwards.
ACACCGGGCCCAGCCATGAGGCCACAAGATGGAGAATTGATTTTTGACTCTGACTCGCCAGGCATACCGCAGGCGCCCGCACTGCAGGAGGACAGTGTCGACCTCCTGGGGCTGCACTCCGAGGCGGGGCCTGCGCCCCCCGTGCAAGCCTATGGAGCCCCGTCCAGTAACGCCGATCTGCTCAGCTGCCTCCTGGGGGCCCCCGAGTCTGCTCCAGAGGGCTCCCCAGGCGATCTGCTGGGTGGAGAGACTCCTGTGCTCTTGGCAAGCCCGGCCCCTCCCCTGAGTGCACAGGACACGTCTCTGGAGGGGCCCCGTGTGGCTGGTATGTGCACCGCCCATGTGGAGTAGCCGGCGAGGTGTTAGGAGCTTCGTCTCATTAAGAGGGTGCTCTCAGGACTGTCTGGGGGCTTCTGGCATGCCAGCAGGAGGCTCCGCCTGTCCTGGGTTTCGGTCTCAGGAGTGCCAGCCCAGCCCTCTCACGGCTTCTGCCCCTGTACAGAGACCAAGGCGAGGGCGACCTGGAGTGGATGCTAGGGCTTCACTGGGATCTGAGGGGCCACGGCGCCATCTGGGGGTGTGCCCAGCCCACACAGCCTCTCACCTGCACCTTTGTCTCGGGTGTCTCTCCGCAGCCGACCCATTTGACCCTCTTCTGCTGCCGTCTGATCCAGATACCCAGCCTTACTCCAAGCCCGACCTCTTTGGCCAACTTCTTACTTCAGACTCTACAGCCACTGCATCCGTGTCCTTCCCATCCATCCACAGTGCCCCGCCACCGGCCCACAACCCCGATTTTGCACACCTGGGTAAGCACTGCCTCGGCTCTGGGGCTCAGGCCAGGTGGCCGAGCACAGGCCCAGGGCGGCAGGGCCAGGGCGGGTGAGGCAAGCTGGTCCTTGCTATGAACCCTGGGCTGACCAGGTGCAGCCACAGTGCCCCCTCCCTGGGCAAGGTGACACGGTGGCAGACACCAGCCCATGGCACTCTGGGAGGCAGGCCCTGGGGCACCGGTAGGTGGCCATAGGGTCTGTGATGACCATGTCAAGGGAGCACCTGCAGGTACACGTGCTCACTGCCCGTGGCCCCTGAGCCTGCAATCCATTCACTGACCATCTGCCCATGAGGAGGGAGATGGCTGGGCGCTCTTGGCTTCTGCCTCCTGCAGGGGCGCTGTGGACTGCCTTCTGCTCACACATGGAGTCAGGCCCCCACAGATGGGGCTGTGTGACCCATCCCCACAGGGCCATGTGAAGGCTGTGTACCCCCAAGACACGCCAAATGCTGTTCTCTTCCAGGGGAAGAGCCTGGCAGGATGACAGCCTCGGCCAGCCACCCAGATCTGCTGGGAGGGTGGGGCGTCTGGGCTGAGGCCCCCACCCCAGTACCAGCCACAGAAGGTGAGACTGGCCTGTGGAGCCAGTGAGCGGGCAGGGCGCCTTTCTCTCTTCACACATGGTGAAGCCAGAGCCCCCTCCTGGGAAAGGGGTGAAGGGCAGGCCACCCTGGATGCAGTGCTTACATCCTGGCATGCCACGAGGCCACCAGGTCGGGCCTCACGCCCACAGACTTGGGCCGTGGTCCCCCAACGGTGGTGGTGTGTATCGCCCATATTCCCTCTGGGTCCCTGCCCTCCAGCAGGTGCACGTGTGTTTTGATGCAGTCTGTTACATACCCTCACGTGCTACTTGCCCTGCTCTGCCCTTCCTGCCAAACAGCATTTTGTGTCCCCTAATCGCTGTGCCTTTGAGGGGGCCCCCAGAGGACTGCAGGCTATCCCTCGGGATCTGCGCCATGGCTGGTGGTGCAGCGCCATTCCCCGGTTCGGGGCGGATGTGTCCAGCATTCCACCTCCGGGCCCATCTGTCCTCTCCGCACATCACTGACTCTGGCCTGTTGGGAGCTCTCGGGCACTGAGTGGCTGTCACAGGCCTGTGTTGCATGTCTCCCGGTGAACTTGCTGGCTTACGTACCCAGACACGGTTCCTAGCCTAGGGCTCCCACCAAAGGCAGATCATACCTTTAAAGATAGCTTTTGCCCGTTTGATAGGCAGTCAGTTCTTTGCACCCATGTTTCTTCATCATGGGTGGGATTAGCTCTCACTGCATGTGTTTCGGGTTGGTTGTGTTGTCCTGAAAACTATTAAGTGTTCTCCAGTTGTGTCTTTGCTTAGGGAACTCCTCTTTTTTCTGTTACTGGTTAAGAGCTGCTGTATATGTGTGAGTGGCCATCGTTTGCAATGCCAGTGACAACCCAGCGGCTGTACGAGAACCTGCTCAGGTGGGGTGTGTGTCATATGTGGAGTGCTCGCAAGCTTACGCCTTTACAGGTGTTAGAGGGCATGCTCGCCTTCCAGATAGATGCCACAATGCGGAATCACACCTGCCAGATGGTGGGACCACTTCTGGCTCTTGTACGAATTGACAGCTTCTGTTCTCACAGGAGCACATGGGTGCCGGGGCAGCTCTGGATGCCTGAGGGGATGCGTCTCCTGAGCTGGCGCACGCTCTCATGTGCCTTCTGGGGCTGTGTGGTGCTGATGCTTAGCCAAGAGAGGTTTCAGAGCCTTGGCGGGAGAGCAGATGCCGTGTCTTACTTCAGTGGCACTTACCCTAATGCCCTCTGTCCTTCTTCAGGCCCCTTCTTCTCTCCTGGAGGCCAGCCCACCCCTCCTGGCCCCCCGGCCAGCGGGAGCAAGCCTCAGAGCCTGGACCCGTTTGCAGACCTTGGCGACCTCGGTTCTGGCCTCCAAGGTAAAGTGCAGAACATGTTGGATGTGTGGTGGCACCAAGCCAGCACATAGAGCCCTCAGTCTGTCTCTGGCCCTGCTCCCTCTGCTAGACTCAGCTGCCCCAGCTGGGCCCTGCCTCTCTTCACCCAGGCCCAGATATCGGGGACAGGAATGGCCTGTCTGCTCCTGTTGCTGGGGTCTGTCAGCCAAGCTAACACAGGAGCTCATTGTGGGGTGGCAGAGAAGCTGGGGACTGGTGACGCTCACCCCACCTGACTTCCGGGCCTGCCTCCGTTGGTTCAGATCTCCTGGAGCTGATCCGAAACCTGGGAGACCCACATCCCTGGAGTCCCTATAGCTGTGCCAGAAGCCTGTGGGACCTTTGTTATTTAGAAACCAGGAGTACCCAGGGTGCTGGTTACTTATGGACTGAGAGTATCTGGGATGCTGGTTGTTAAAGGGCTGGGAGTATCTGGGATGCTGGTTAAGGGCCAGGAGTATCTGGAATGCTGGTTACTTAAAGGCCGGGAGTATCTGGGATGCTGGTTACTTAAGGGCCGGGAGTATCTGGGATGCTGGTATCTGGGATGCTGGTTACTTAAGGGCCGGGAGTATCTGGGATGCTGGTTACTTAAGGGCCGGGAGTATCTGGGATGCTGGTTACTTAAGGGCCAAGAGTGTCTGGGATGCTGGTTATTTAAGGGATAGGAGTATCCCATTGATGACTTAAAAGCAGCAGTACCTGGGAATGCCTCTAGTCCCTTGGCAGTCAAGTGTATATGGAATTCCAGGTTGGAAATAATATCTCCCTGGGGCCTACCAAGGCTTCTTTCTCATTGGACACTTGTCGCTGGTCCTGGGAAAATGCCCTGACCATGTCTTTTATCTCCTTCTCTGACCCCTCTTCTTTTTTGTGACCCTCTGGTGATGCATGCTGGGCCCCCTGGGCTGGCCTCCACCTTCCTCTGTGTTGCATGAAGAACTTCCTGGGAGTTCTGAATGGCTTTTGTTTTCTGAATGGTTCTTTTTAAGAATAGTGTCCCTCTAAGGATGTTCCTGGGAGTTTGGTTTGACCTTGGCTTTATTCCCTCGTGGCCTGTGTCCCCTCTGAGTGCTGCCCGGGCTGTTCCCTGCACATCCTGGGAGAGGGTCTCTCAGGACCTGGGTCACCTGTGACCAGGCTTCAGCCTGGCCCTTGCCTCCACACTGCGACTCGTGATGCTCTGTCACACCCCTTAGGAAACAGGCTCCTGAGTAAAGATGCCAGGCCTGAAAGGAGAAATAGGCAAACTCGAGTTCTAGTCGGAGACCCGAACACCCCTCTTTCAGCAAGTGACAGAGCAGTGAGACGGAGAGTTTGCAGACCCAGAGATGAGCCGGGGACATCATCAGCCAACAGGACCTCGGGGACACTTGACCGCTGCACAGGTGGCACGGAGCACACGTCTTCCTAGTGCATCTGGGGGACCCCCACCCAAAAGCCCGGGTCCCACCTTAAACCTCAACAGGTGTAGAAGAACTGGAGTCCCACAGGTACAGCCGGTCTCTGACCGTGGGTCAGTCCAGAAATCAGTAGGGTCGCTGGAGCCTTCTGGTGCCTGGATACCAAATAGCACATGGTTATTGGCCTTGCAAGAAAGCTGAACAGTCCACGGAACTGAACTACATGGAAGATGAAGCCAGAGGCTTTGGGCAGCATCTGGAGCAGAGCTGGGAGGGAGCTGTTGGCACCCTGACCTCAGCACATTTGAGAAACAGCAGAATAAATTCAGAGCAAACAGAAGGGAGGAAACCAGCCAAAATCAGAGAAATAGAAAACAAAAACAAAGAAAACAGATTACTTAGACAAATGTAAAGAAGAAACAATACAAGTTGCTGGTGGTGGAAATGCAGTGGGGGCAGGACTGCAGACCTTAGAGGCCGAAGGGTGAGGATGCACACAGTTCTCTGCACATGCGTTTGATGACTTGCACAGAGCAAACAGACTCTTCCAAACGAACCACACAAACTCACCCGGCCTTCCAAAAAGGAACTCTCCACTCCCAGATGGCTTCACTGGGGAATTCTACCAACCAATCCCACACAGCCTATTCCAGGAACTAGGAAACAGAGGGAACATTCTGCAATCGATTTTATGAATCTAGTATTACCCCATACCGAAACAAGACAGAGACAGAAAAAAAAGCACCACAGGGCAACATCCCTCATGAATATAGGTGAAAATCCACAATGAAATATTAGCACAGAGGATTCATCAACATGTAACAAATATTACACTGCACCACCAAGGAGGGTTTATTCCAGGAATGACTGCAGGGCTGGCTCACATTCCACAACCGATTAACAGAATGCACCACATTAATTGGCCAGAGAGGAAAAGTACACAGTCACACCAACAGCACACAAAAGGCCCTGACAGCCCTCTGTGGCGAGCCCTCTCAGCACACCGGTAACAGGAAGGGGGCTTTGCCAGCGTGCCGAGTCCCTGCAGACCCCACGCCTGGTGACGAGGATTGCAGCCTTTCCCCCAACTCCCCACTGGGGTGCACACGGCACACTTGGGCAGGAAAGGATGTGGAGGAGCTACCTGCTTGGGAAAGGGAACGGTGACGCTGTATTCCTTGGGCAATGTGCTCGTCCACGTGGGAGATCTCAAAGGTACAAAAGCCTTTCTGATCCCAGGAGCGCATTTAGTAGGTCACAGGACACACAGTCAGCAGACAAACTCAAACCAGCAGTGTGGACAAGGATCCCCAGGTTTGAAACAGCATCACTTAGAGTCACTTAAAAAAGAAAGAAGAAACACTTCAGTAACACTTGACAAAACACGTACAGAGAATGGGTGGTGAAAGTGCAAAACCAGACAGACGAGAAAACGTCAGATAACCTGGAAAAGCAGAGAGATGAGGCGCCTGTGGGTGGAAAACCCGACAGCCAAGGTGCCAGCCCTCTTCTGAGGGAGCTGTAGGATCAGCATACTTCCCACCCAAAGCCCCAGCAAGGATGCCTGCTCACTGGAGAGGATACTGGGGACATAGGAGCCAGGCCACCAAAGTGTTTTCCTTCCGGGCAGAAAGCCTGGGGGGCCGCCCATCCAGCTCACCGCGTAGCTTCCAGGTGCATAGAGGGGGCACCCAGACATAGACCCACGCTAATAAGACGTGCTGGACAGCAGGCAACCTCACCCTAAACCTTACCGCCTCTGTGGTTTGGGGAAACAGTTTCTACATGAGGCCAGGAAGGAAATTGTCTTTCAGCCTCTTATAAAGTTCAATGTGCAGCTGCATTCATCCCAGAGAAATCAAAGCCCAGGCTTGCTTGAAAGCCTGTGCTTGAGAGCTCGTAGCAGCTTTGTAATTCACAGAAACTACTAGCCCTGTGGCCTGTGGTTGAACAGACACCCACCCCAGAGCGCCACTTGGCAGTAACAGCAGAGTGAGTGCAGAGAGCCCATTGCAAAGGTCACCTGCTGCCCTATCCCACCTCCAGAGTACTCTTAAAATGGGAGTCATGGAAGAGCACGGGGGTGTCTGAGTTGGTGCTTACGTGAATCTGCACGTGTGGTGGAGCAGCACAGAAATAGACACACTACAAGGACGTGCGTGCATACACATGGCCCCACACACATTCACACGCTCACAAACCAGCTGGCACCAGCCTGCAGATGATGATTATGGGGGGTCTCGGGAAGGTGTAAGGGACTCTGGGCACTGGTTTTTGGCTCCCTATGCAGTCGATTTCAAACGGAAAGTTAAGGACCCAGTCCTGCATTTTAAGGGCGAGAGGGAAGGCCCATGCTTGCCCCAGCGCCCCCCACCCTAACCTCGTCAGCTGCTCACCTGGTGTCCAACCTTGAGCGCTCAGTTTTTGCGTGCATGCCTTCTGGCCTGTGTGGGCTTTAAGGACAGGAGCGGAGGTGTAGCTGCCCCTTGGTGGCACTCACGTGAACATTCTCTCCAGGCTCGCCCGCTGGACTTACACCTGGAGGCTTTGGTCCCAAGACAGCACCGCCTCCCAAGAGCAGTGGCTCCTGGCAAACCAGTCGGCCCCCAGTCCAGGGCACCCCACGGCCCCCCCAGGCCAAGCTATCCCCCAGAGCCTGTGCACAGCCAAGGCCCAGCTATGCAGCGAACTTCAGTGTGATTGGCAGCCGAGAGGAGCGGGGCGTCCGCACCCCCAGCTTCGGTAAGTCCTCTGCATGTGTGGTTTTTCAAGTTTGCCTGGAAGTGGCTGCTGGGAGACATTGTTTCATATCCCTGGGAAAGGGGGAGAAGATGGGTAGTCAGGGTCCACCTGGAAAGAACCCCTTTTAGATGTAAGGAAGTAGTTTCAGATTCATGTCCGGGGGGGGCTCTTGTCCCTGAGCCAGGGAGGCCGGCATGGGGCCAGGGACAAGGCCAGGCCCACACACAACCCAGGAGATGATGGCATGCCTGCATTCAGGCACACTGACCCCGCAAGGTCTGCCAGGCGCCTGCGCTTCTCTCGGCCGCCTCTGAAGGACACTTGTGGGCAGGGGCAGCCACCCTGCTGCCTGAGCAGAGGTTGCATGAGAAACGGAAACATCTCTGGCTGCTTTAGAGGCATCAGGGCTGCACAGATTGGAAAGACCGCACGTTTTGGTCACAAAGACCTTGGGTGGGTTCCAGCGCATGGGAACCATTGTGCACAGGAGGTGGGCACTGGGGCCACAAGTCTCAGCGAAGCCTCTGCTCTTCTCCAGGTCAAAAGCCCAGAGTGTCCGAGAATGATTTTGAGGACCTGCTGTCCAATCAAGGCTTCTCTTCCAAGTCAGACAAGAAGGGGCCGCGGACCATTGCAGAGATGAGGAGGCAGGACCAGGCAAGAGACACAGACCCGCTCAAACTGAAGGTGCGGAGGTGGCACGAGCTGGCGAGGGTGGAGTGGGACAGGGGCCATGCCTCAGCTGTCTGCGTGCCCCCAGGAGGATCTGGCTGAGGGCATGGTAGGGCCTGGTGAGGCTCTGCGGGTGAGGGGGTCTCCTGATACCGTGGACACATTTGGCCTTTGCCCTAAGTGAGCCATCAGACCCCTCATACATGAGAGGGCCTTCATGCAGTGTGCACAGAGATGGCAACTTCCATGTGGGCACATTTGCCACCTTGACCTTTTGGAGTGGAATGCGTAGCCACCCCAGTGGGAGCATATCTCAGTGGTTCTGACGCTGTTGTGCTGAAGACCTGAGATTAGATTCGCATTTTATTGAGTGCTTCAGTTCTTGGAGGACCTAACCAGACATCCCCCTGCTCGGGGTGAAGTGCCTTCAGGGCACTGGGTGTGACGAGGGACCTCTGCCCTGCCTGGGCACTCTGACACCTGCTGTCCAGGGCCAGCAGTCCTCACTGCTAGACAGGCTGACAGTGCAGTTCCGAGGGCCCAGCAGGTGGCCGTGGCCTTTGGGGTCATCCGACAGGCCACCAGGAACCCAGCCTCTCATCCCCACTGGGCACTGGAGCCCCAGAATGGGCAGGGCGAGGCTGGGATGGCAAGCCACCTGTGATTGAACATTTACTCCGGCACCATCAAGGCCTGGGTGGGGTCAGTGCAGCAGGTGAGAGGGCGGGTCTGTCTGGGCCACACGCGTCGCCTGGAGCTTCGCCTCACCTCCTGAAGGCATGCGGAGCCGTTCACATGGGGGCTGGCAGAGGGGCCGAGGGCCAGGAGGGCCACTCTGCAGTGCCAGTGTCACCCACAGCTCCTGGACTGGACCGATGGCAAGGAGAGGAACATCCGTGCCCTGCTGTCCACGCTGCACACTGCTCTGTGGGATGGCAGCCGCTGGGAGCCCGTGGGCATGGCCGACTTGGTGACCCCCGGGCAGGTGAAGAGGCAGTACCGCCGGGCTGTGCTGGTGGTCCACCCGGACAAGGTGAGTGCCAGGCAGGGGTGTGGTATGGGCGGGGGTCCCAGAGGCAGGCCCCAGGCCACCTCACCTGCTGGTCCATAGGCCAGGGGGCAGCCATACGAGCAGTATGCCAGGATGATCTTCATGGAGCTGAGCGATGCCTGGGCCGAGTTTGAGAGTCAGGGCTCCAGGCCCCTCTTCTGAGCACAGGGCGGCCAACTGGAGCCCCCCCACGAGGGCCTTCTCCGTGGCCGGCACACTGCACGCAGAGAGCCTGCCCGCCATCCTGGACCTGGAGCAAACACGTCCCCTGGCTTGAGAAGAGCGTGTGTCGCAAAGCCTCTGATTTCTTTTTCTGGCCCCACAGAAAAGTGCTGATTACTGCTTCTCCCACAATTGTTAGGGCTTGTGATTTACTTTGTAGCCGTCACCTCAAGAGCGCATCTGCGGGAAGCAGATCGCTCCACTCTGCTGTCCTTGTTGAGTCCTGTTGGTGGACATTCTCATCTTCCCACGTGTAATCAGCCTGGCGATTGTCTGTACATAATTAAACTATTTTCTGATGATGCTCGTCTCCTGCGTGACCAGCTCCCTGTGGGTCGGCCCTCACTGTGGGCTCTGGGTGTGCCCTGTGAGCCACACGTCAGCCCATGTGGGACTGGATATTCCCCACCCCATGTCCCGCTGGGGCCCTGCTAAGAGCAGGGGGGCTTGGGGCCTGTGGATTCTGTTGTTCAGGAGACTCAAACAATGTCTGTCGTCAGAGTGTTGGAGACGTGCCGGCTGCTAAGTCTCGTGTGGTGCCAGCGTGGTTGCCGAGGGTCACCATAGTCTGCGGGCCTGAGGGGTGTTGTACATCAGCAGAGAGGGCGGTGGGACCTCAGAAGGTCAGAAGTGACGTGACTTCCCTGCGGGTCGTCCAGGGCCCAGATGCTCACCCTGCTCCTGGCCACCCAGCACTGCACTGGCCCCAGCCTGGACATGCAGCTTGACCAGGGGCTTTGGGGAGGTGTGACCAAGCTCTCTGTCTTCTCCACCCAAAATGAGTCAAATGTGATGCCAAATGGAGCTCAGTGAGGTGCCAGGACACCCTGGGGAGGAGTGGACAGTGTCCATCTGGCCCTCTCCTCTGACTGGGAGCTGCCCCATGCTGCGTTTGTGGAAGAACAGGGAAGTATGTGTGAGCACCTTGTGGGGAGGCTCCACCTGCATGGACTCGGCATGAACGTCCTCAAATAAAATCCTTGCTCAAGAGTGGACCGGTGCCTAGGAGAAACTGACCTGTGACCCCGTCCCTCTGCAGGCAACCACACTGGTCCTGGACTGTGTGGGCAGGCGCTGTGGCCAGGCCTGGCCGGCACTGGTGGGCTCACGGCGTATGGCTCCAGAACGTTCCAAGGAAGAGGAGGCCCTGCTTTGGCCCTGTGGGCCCTCCCACCCACCACCCTGCAGGGCGTCCTGCCCGCTGACGCTTGGGCTCGGCCCCTGCAGCTCTGGCCTGAACTGGAGTGTGGAGAGAGGCATTCCACACCGTCCTCTGCTGAGGGGCTCTCGCCTCCATCCGCCTGCAGGGAGAGTGGGGAGGGAGCTAAGCCTGTCTTCCATGGTGCGCTAAAAACGGCTGGGTGGTGCTGAAAGCCACAGCCAGCAGTGCTCAGGGAATGAGGGCTCCCATTTGTTATGCATCGCCACTATTTTTAGCTTTCGGTTCTTTTAAAAAATAACGAGCCACCTAAATAGGTGCAGATACTTCACTCAGGGCCCAGGGCAGGCACTGCAGGGACTGGGGGCCACCTGCTGCGGTTGGGGCCCAGCCCTCCTCACCACCACCATCCCCTCCCCTCTGAGTGCCTGCCTTGGGGGACATTCCAGAGGTTTCTTCCCCAGGCTGGCCTGGCCCACGGTGACTATTAGCCTACAGACCGCAGACCCAGTGCGGGCTGCTCCCCCAGCCACACCAGCTGCAGACCTCTGCTCTGGGCCTCGCCATCTTGCTGCCAGTGATGGCCCAACCAGGAAGCAGACTGCAGAGGGCCAGGGGGACACCTGGCCAGGCCCTGTGGGGCTTGGGATGGGCTCAGTGGGGCCCTAGTGGAGGACCTCCCTGCCCGCCGCCGCCCCTGTTACCCTAGGACCCCACTGTCAGCCTCTGACCAGAGAGGATCCCCAGTGTGACCAGTGTCTTCTGGGCCACGGAGGGACACAACCATAGCGGGTGTCTGTCCCATGCACCCAGGCGTCTCCCCTTCACCCAGCAGCCAGCTGGCCTCTATGTCTGGGGTCTGACCAGGGTGTTACATCCTGTGTCTTAACGGTGAATCAGTGAACTCTTGCTCACCTGGCCTGTGTCCTGATGTACTTCCTTTTCCCGCCATGCCTGCTCTGTGGCACTGGCAGCTCCTTGGGGGTGGCCTCTTGGGTCCCCCACCATGCAGGGGGTCTGAGAAGCTTACTGGTATCCCTGCTGTAAGGGCCCCTTCACAGGCTGGGAGCACCCTTGGCCAGAGTGGTCTTGGGGCCCAGGGGGAACCCAGGAGCCCTTCTTGTGCAGAGAACAGCCTTGAATCCTGCCCTTCCCTCATGGCTGCAAATGGCGGTTGGTGGGAAATAGATATTCGTTTGCTCAGTGAACATTTCCTGGGCTTCTGCCCCGTGCAGGCCCAGGATGAGATGGTGTGGCCCACGGCCCTGAGTCGGGGGGGGTCCTACTCGGCAGTGCACGTGCCCCCATCCCCTGCCCTTATGGTCCAGAGACCAGTGAAACTGCTGCTCCAGGCTGTAGTCCAGTTTTTGCCTTGGGGAACCCAGGGTCAGGCCCCCCAAGGCCGGGCTGGGCACTAGAGTGGTGTGGGGCCCTTGCTCTGGGCAGGTCTGTGGCCAGCTGCCATCCTGGCCTGTGGAAGATCAGACCTTTACAGGACAGGTGGCCTAGGACCCCACATTCACACAGACCAAACCCTCTCCCTATAGGGCCAGGCTCGACTGCCTGGGCTGGCTCTGGGTCCCTGCAGAGACCCTCCGGAACCCCCTCCAGTCCCTGCTCCTGTGGGGTGATGGTTGCAGCCCTGGCCTGAAACTGTGTCCCACGTCTGCAGATGATCCTGGGAGATGCATGCCATCCAGGTCCTGCCAGGACCCAGAGGGATCTTCTGCATCATTAAGGCCAGCTCAGACCCCTGCCCTGTGCCGTGCTCTGCAGCACCTGCCCCACAGCCCTGTGCACTGCGAGGAGGCCCCGGGCCCTGCCCGACACCCTGTGGCCCAGCCCAGGCCTGCCCACCTCTGTGACGACAGCTGGCTGGGCTGAGGTGCTGTGACAAATCCTCACCCCCAACACATGGCAGCTTTTGGGGCAGCCGGGCAGGAAAGGGGATACCTTGGTTGCCAGGAAGGCACAGGTCATACACGACCACCACTCTGGGACCCCTGCAGCTGACCCTGCGTCGTGCCCTTGCCCTGGATGGAGCCTTTCTCATCTGGAGCAAACCCTGTCTGGCCCTGGCCACCCACACTGAATGGGGCCCCTCAGGGAGGAAGACCCCCAGAGTCCTGGAGGGGCTTCAGTTCTCCAGGCCAGGTGCCCGGGGCTGACCCGTGCCACAGCCTTTCTTGGTCAGGCGCGAGGACCCCTGAGGTGACTCGAGGCACCATCCATCCCCTGCTCAGCTTTGCACAAATCTGAGAGCCTCTGATGTGTGGTCGGCGTAAGTGGTTCTCAGCACTATGGCTGAGCGGCTCCATCTCAGCCCTTATTGCACTGATGGTAGCAGGGAGCCAGGGCTTCCCCCCAGGGCAGACGGTGGGCTCTTCTGCCAAGTTCACAAGCACTCCATGGGCAGGACAGGGTGTGTGTGTGTGTGTGTGGCTTGCACAGGGTTGGAGGGGCTTGCCAGGGAGTGGACCAGGGGTGACTCCTCATGGCTGAACAGTGTCCCTAGTTTGGACAAACACATGGTATATCTGCTCGTTGTTGAGGCGGTGGGGCAGTTGGCTCTGGCTGCTGTGAACAGTGCTCTGTGGACGGGGCGTGATGTCAGGATCTGTTTCCGTGCTTTGGGAGTGCCCCTGGGAGGGGGGCTGTGGGTCCCCTAGGAATTGTGTCACCTGGAGAGCTGCCAGCCTTTCTGCAGTGCTGTGCCCCCCACTGATCTGGAGAGCGGGGTGCAGATGGGCCCCTGACCTGTCAGGCTAGCTGCTGCCTGGCACCAGGTGCTCAGAGAGGAGGCACCAGGAAGTGCCCCCCACCCTCAGGCGAGCTGCAGTGGGTTCCTAGGGCTGGGGGCTGTCCTGGGCCCCTGTCTGGTGGGGAGAGAGGGGTGGGTGAGGTCATCTGACCTCATCCTGCCCAGCCCCCAGCAGCCACTCCAGCATCCGTCCCCGGCCCAGTGGGCCCACCACCCCGTTGGCCTGGCTCCCACAGGGCCGCCCCCGGCACCCCTGCCAGGCACCTTCCTCCTGAGGTACCTGGACGAGTCCCTTTGTCCTGACCCCTGCCAGTGCTCACTTCCAGACCTCACTCTTCGCGCAGCAACCCAGAAGCCTGACTTCCGATCTCAGGCTCCCCTGCACAGAGCCAAGGCCACAGGGCATGCATGGCACTGACCAGGGGGCACCTGGCCTCAAGGAGACCCGCCTGCCAGCCAGAAGGTGCTTCAGAAATGAGTGCCCATGGTGCCCTGGCCCCCAGCCCAGGCCTGCACCCACCTGGGCGGGAGCACGGCCGCCTCAGCTCTGGGCAGAGAACCCCAGCTGCCGTGCAGAGTCCGTGTTCATCCGCTCTTTGACATCTGGGGCCCCACAGCCGGGCCACCCCCAGGAGTGTGAGGGCCGAGCCCACTTTGCCTGCCCACCAGCCCTCAAGGCTAAGGACACAAACTCCCCCAGGCACCGCATGTCGAAAGCAGCCACATCACCTGCCCCTTGCCCTCTACTAGCCCCGCTCTGTCCAGACCCTCCGCGTTGCCAGGCAGATTCCATGGCAGTGGCCCAGCCTTGGTGCCCTGGGCCCCAGACACCAGCCGCAGGTGACGGACATGGTGTTTCCTGGCCAGGGGCCATCTGCCCTGCCAGACGCCCATCGGCAGAAGGGCCAGCTACACTGAGCCTGTTCTGGCTCAGCCCCCAGCCCAGCCACATGGGCAGCAGCTGAGGGTGCACAGGCGAACCCGGCTGGTTCCCCTGGCCTGAAGCAGAAAGCCTGGTGCTGCACCTTCTGCTGGGTGGACCCCTTCCAGGACTGGCCCACAGGGGATCGTGCTGCCCACAGGGTGAGCCCCAAACTGCCTGGTGTGCTGCTGCGGCATGCTGTTCCACCTACCCGCCCAGTTCTCACCTGCCCGCCTCTGCCCCACCTGTCCGCCCTGTCCTCACTTATCCACCTCTGGAGGGACCAGCTCCAACAAGAATGGGCACAGAGGCTGAGGAAGGCCCCTGGTGTTTTTCCCTGAGGCACCTGGGGAGCAGAGGGGGGCAGAAAGGACCCCCCGGGCAGTGTGCTGGGGGTATGTGCAGGCAGCCTGTGCACTGAGCCAGACAGGTGTGGCGCCTCAGCCAGGGCTCTCTAGGAGACTGGCAAGGGGGGGGTATGGAGGTAGGGGGCAGAACCTGGATAGGGTGGTGCCCTGGGCAGCCAAGGGGCTGCTGAGGAGGGTCCTGTTTGTCCTGGAAGGTACCTGCCCTGCCCCAGGCCCAGGCCTGAGATTGCATCACTGCCACCTGGGGCTAGGCAGGGCCAGTTAGATCATCTTCCCGGACTAGGCCTCCAGGGGCAGGTAAGAGTAGGGCTGGACCCCTGACACAGGGGCACAGGAGGATGCCAGCCACCTGGCTGCCAGGCTGTCCAGTTGCAGGAACAAGGCACTGACTGTCACCCCTATGCTATGCGGTCCACCCTGGTGCCCCGCCAGCAGCCTGGGGCATGGGACCCCTCCCTCAGGACAGCAAGGCTATTTATTATTCAGTAACTGGCCCTCCCTTGACTGCTTAGGGGTGGTGCCTGCTTCCTGTGGTTCAGGATGCCTCCGTTCCCATTATCAGTTTAATTTTCCTCATGCAGCAATGCTTTACCCAGTCTCTTCCTTCTGGGGAGGGCTATGCCCCCAGGCCCTCCAGGGTTCCCACCTGGGAACCAGGTGTGATTGCCCCTGACTGCACAGCCCACCCCGAACTATCCAAGACAGGGTGCCTGGCCCATCTATGCAGACGTCCTCGCTTAGGGTCAGTGTGTGGGGTTGAGTGGGGTCTCCCTCTCTGGGCCACCCTCACCCGCAGACACCTTCCAGGTGTCTGAAGTTCCAGGCAGGGTGAATGTACTTCTCTCTCCCTGTGCGCCCGGCCTGGAGTTGGACACACCTGGACCATGGGAGGCGTGATGGAAACCCTCCCCTATGCTGGGCTCAGGGCTCCGTTCTGTCCTGCTTGGAATGCCGTTCCTCCAGGTTTCCAAGGACATGCCAGGATGGTGTTGAGTCACTCAGCTTGAGCCCAAATGTCCCCTGAGGCCTGGCCTGGCCACCTGCTAACAAGGCCTTCAGGTCTGTCCTGCTCTGAGTCTCTGCGCCGTCCTTCCGCATCTGCTCTTTCCTTGTCCACTGTCTCCTAGGACAGGGCTGGGCCGCTTCCCCCCCTGGGTGGACACATACCTGGGTGGAGAGACAGTGGCATGACTTGGATTCCGCTGGGGATGAGTGGCCCTTGGCCTTTGTCACCCCATAGGTGCCTCCAAGGTTCCTGCAAGCAGGTGGATGTGAGCCAGACAGGGCTCCACTGCGCCTGGCCCAGCTGCCCAGGGCTCTACCCACCTCTCGGCGGAGCAGGGGCCGGGCTGTCCATTCCTAGAGACTCTGGTCTGTCCCCATGCCTAGGAGGAGCTCTGGTGGGCTGATAAGTCTAACTGGTTCTGGGAGAACAAGGGGGGCCTGATTATGTGGCTGATTTCTGCGCATACATGCAACCCATTCCCAGCTGCCCCCACCGAAGTCGCTGAAGTCCAGACACCTCTCTTCAGGTAGGTGGGCCCTTGGCTGCACAGGCCTGACTGTGGTGACCTCTGCGTCCCCTGGGGTAAGCCTGGACTCCTGTGGAGGAGGAGCCTGCCCCTGCACCCCCACCCCCAGGCTCTGAGTTCTGCCACCTGGCCCTCCCTCCCAGGACAAAGAAGGTCCAGCCCAGCCGAGCCTCCCTTCTTCCCCAAGTGAGCAGACAACAGGTCCAAACAGCAGCCAGGGCGAGGGACGGAGGTGGAGGTGCGGGTGGGGCTGCTCCCGGTGCCTCTCTCCATGGCCTGCGTCTCTGAGGGGTTTCTCATCCCTGAAGCCTACCCCAGGGGCTCTGTTGGCTGGCTCAGGCGCGGCTGGATCTGTCCAGCAGCTGAAGGGGTCCAGGCCTGACGCACACAGATAGCCACGGGGCACAGGGAGCCCTGAGGGATGCCCTCCTTTGTCGCTCAGACCACACTGGATGTGAGGAAGCAGGGCTGCCCGGCGGGACCCTCCTTCGGAGCCCACAGCCCACGTTTGCTGAAGCTCACCCCGGCACCTGCTGGCATGCTGTCCTGTGCGCAGGGCTGAGCCTGGTCTCTGAGGAGGCTGAGAAGTCCAGTGGGAGGTGTGATCTGCTCAAGGGAGCAGCCGGCTCATCCCCAGGGCAGCTCTGGCTTCTTGGAGGGAGGAGGAGGCCTCTGGGGTGGTGCCCAGCAGCCGAAGGGACTGGGCTAAGGGTTAGGGGCACCTGGCAGGAGCCATTTGTGGAGCAGGGAGACCCCCTTGGAGTCACATGACTGGTTGGAGGCAGTGACTAGTCAGAGAGTCAGGGCCCAGAGTCCCCAGGTGGACAGCAGGGTGATGGACAGCAGGGTGATGGATAGCAGACACAACCAGCCGTCCACCAAGATGGAGACGTAGGCATCTGCTCAGCCCAGACCAGTCTGCCTTGCTGGTGCCTGTGGAACGGCAGCACGCTGACCCCAGGGTCTGCCTGGAGCACCTGGCTCCAGCACAGCTCTGGTCTGCATGGGGAAGAGCACGGCCGGCTGGCGGCCTGGGCTTTGTGGGGCAGAGGCCTTCAGAGGCACAGCCTCTCCAGAGCCAGCGCGTCTCTCCCCCAGGGTTCCTGTGCCCACTCAGGGCTGTCCCAGTACCTCCGTGTGGCCCTGCGGCCCACAGCTGTCCCCACCCCAGCAAAAAGAGTGCAAAGCCAAATTCTATTTTAGGCCCTCGTGGATTGTTTTTCCTTAGCCGTGGCCCCTTGGGAGCCTCTTAGCCGCTGACCCCTCCTCCAAGCAGCTCTGAAAGGCGCATCTCCCCATCCTGACACCCTCTGCCCCCCTGGCAGGCAGAGGCCCCCTTGGCTCTGCCCAGCCCTTGTGTGCCAGGGCCACTCGGCCAAGGGAAGAGGCTGGGCTGGGGCCGGGAGGGGTGGGAGGGGGCGTCTGCAAGAGGTCGCTCACTGTCCCCTCTCACGGCCCCCGTGGGGTTGAGGGGCCTGTGGAGCAGGGAGTCCCCGGGGTGCAGGGTCTGAGGCAGAGCAGTGGGGAGGCTGGAGGGGGAGGAGCCAACACTGCGGGGATCCCAGATCCTAGGCTGGCAACTCGGAGTGGGGCCACAAGGTCCAGGGGTCTGAGGGCCCCCCTCTGGGACCTGAGAGGCAGCCTGTGTTGGGGTGACCATGGCCTCTGTAGAAACGGGCAGTGGGGAAGAGAGTGAATTTCAGACCATGCACCTAGCACCCGGACCAGGCCAGGCTCTACTCCCAGGAGCCCACAGGGAGAAGGCCACTGCCAGCTGGGCCCCCGGGGGCAGGGGAAAGGGCTGTGGGGCCAGGGAGGGCCACTCGGTTCCAGCCCCAGCTCTGAGGAACGACGACGACCCTGCTCCATCTCACTCTGCCTTCACTTGTCACGAGTTACAACTTTGCAAGTAATGATGAAATCCAGCAGGAAAGTGGCCACAGAGAAGGTGCTGGTGCCCCGACTAAGTGATTCAGCCTGTTAATTACTAAGTTTGCACTTGAGGTTTCTAGGTAAGCGCGTGTGTGCCAAGAGCCCCAACAGCTGCTCCCTCCAGCCTGCAGCCCCCTTGCCAGAACCCACACCAGGATTCAAGAGCAACTCCAGAAAGTGCACGACAGATGGGGCCTCCCTGGAGGGAGCGGAGGGGCATCTGGCATGGACTTCCAGAGAGGCATCTGCCATCTGAAGTGTCCCCATGGGGTCTCTGTGGCAGGGGACTCAGGACTGCAGGGGCTCTTGGATCCAGCACCATGTGATCTTTGGCACAACCCTGCTTTGGGTTGGGGTTCCTGGCCTCATGGGGCTGACATCTGGAAGCTGGCGCATTGCAAGGACTTGCAGAGCCTTTAGCTAGGGGCTCTGCCTCCCCTGCCACGTGGCTAGGGTCCCACAGCCGGAGGCGGCTGTGGCCAAACACATGCTCCAAGTGCTGACCTCTTGCTGGGCCATCCTCCCCCTCACTGCAGCTTCCCAGCCATGGCCCTGCCAAGCCCACCGCTGTTCACCTCCACCCTGGGACCCCATCCTGGGCAGCCCACACCAGGAGCCGTCAGAGCTCGCCTCTGGACATCTCGGCTGCCAAGGTTTCCTGCTGGGCTCCTGCCTCTCTGGCTACTACAGACTTGGAGATTGTTCACCAGTTCCCATGTCCTCTTCTGGCACTCACAGGGGACAAGTCCACCAGGGGAGTGCCCCAGTGGCTGGTGGAGGCTGCATGTCCTCCTGGCCATGGAGTGGACCTGGCTGGGCGGCTGCCCTCTTGGGCACACTCCCTGCCAAGAGCCGGCTCTGCCCACAGCCCTTGTCAAGCTCCCTCTCCTTGGAGCACAGGTCACTCTGACCTGGCACTGTCACCAATCTGGTCTATTTCCCCCCAGAAGAGTGTTGAGTTCTGGATGGACCACCCACCCCCAGTCAGGGCTTGGGCAAATGTGAGAACTGACGGGCCTGCACGAGTGTGGGTGTAAGAGGGTGACAACAAAGATGCAAACACACAGAGACAGAGAGGGGCAGCGTCCACAGGCAGGCAGAGCACCTCTCGTGATCTGCCTGAACCTTTCTCCTGCCACGTGGGTCCCTGCTCAGGGGCGAGTGTGGGCTCAGCGAGGCCAGGGTCATGAAATCAGTGGGGCTGTGGACTCCAGTGCCTCGGTGCAGACCCCTGCACTTCCCTGACCCTGTGTAGGCCGTATTCTACCCAACCTGCTTGCCCTGAGCTCAGCTGGGGTCACCTCTGGGGTCCTCTGTGGGGCTGTCCCTTGGTCCATCTGGTAGTGCGAGTTGAGTAAAGTGGCTCCACTGGGGAGAAGTGACCTCTCTTTCCTGGACCTGAGGACACTGGAAGGGCCAGGCTAAGCAGACCCTCAAGACCCTCAGATGTCTGGGAACAGGTGATCACTCTACAGAGCACCTGCCCCCAGACCTGCACAAGGCCTGGGGCTTCTACCCACCTCAGATGAATGGTTGTGGGAGAGAGGAAATGTGCTTCTCATATTCCTGGGGATCAACTGGGGCAGACCAGCCCAAGGGGCTCCCTGCAGCCCTGCGGTAAGTCCTATGTCCTGTCCCTAGGCCCACCCTTCTGGGCACCCCCCCACCTTGCCCCTTCTGCCCCAGATCCAAGTGACAGGACCTGTCAGCAGGAGGAACGGACAGTGCAAGGCCCACTCCTGTGGCCATGCAATCCAGGGATGCTGCAGCTCTGTTGTGTTCAGAGATATGTGCCCTGGGGCCTGGGCCTCCCCCAGGGTCACTGGGTCCCTTGCTGGCCAAAGGGTGGCTGAGTGGAGGGTGCTTCCCACCCCGACCCCCGGGGAGCATTCCTGGCTTCCTCCATGCCGTCCCCCGCCCCTTGCTGCTCGCCTGCTGAGCATGGCCAGTCTGCTGCCTGGCACTATGGGCGCTGGAGAATAGGTGGATGTGAGCCTGTGCATCTCTGAGTTCTGGGCCGAGCATCCCTGGAAAGTCCGAGGAGCCTGAGGAGTGGGCGCCCAGGGTGGGGTGGGGGGCAGGACAGCTTCAGGTTCCAGCCCAGTCCCGGCAAGTCCTGATGACTCAGGCGGGAGGGCACTGTGACAAGTTCATGGTGGTCACCAGGGGTGTCCACGCACCGACCAGGGGTGCAGTCCAGCCTAAGCCCCTGGAGACCGGGACCCCAGCCTCAGCCCCTCCACGCCCCTCGCGCAATCTCTGCGCAGGACCGCAGGGCTGGTCGCGAGCCGAGGGACAGGAGGCGGAACAGCGACCTTGCAGCGACCCCGCACTCCGCCGCAGGGGAAATCCCGGAGGCCCCCGGGAGGGGGCGGCGGGGCGGGGCGGCCCGGGCCGCAGTGACCTTCATGCGTCCCCGGCCGCGCGGGTCGCCGGCCGCCCTCAGTCCCGGGCCCAGCCCCCTCGCCGCAGCCGCGCCCACTGTCCTGGGGTGGGGGGACTCTCGACCACTGTCCCACGAGAATGACAGGCGTGGCTCTCTTTCCGCGACTCTCTTACGCTGAAAAATAGGTCCGGGCGGGTCTGCGGGTCTCTGCCAGGGGCTGGGTGGGTTTTCAGGAGTCCGGGGGCTCCCGTCTCCCGCCCAGCGGCGCGGGAGTCGAGAGCGGCGGGGTTCGCGGTCTCCGGCGGCGCCCAGGGCCGCTCGGCCGGGTCAGGACTCCCACCGCCCGCGCGGAGTATGGGGAGGGGGCCGCGACCCCCAGCTCCCGCCCCAAAAGAAAGGCGAGGAGCGCGTCTCGGCCCCGCGCGCCCGCGGGAGGAGCCCCGCGCCGGCGGGCGGGGCGGGGGTGCGGAGCCCCGCGTGCGGAGGGCGGTCCCCGCCGGGGCGCTGCGGGGGCGGAAATGGGGGCTAGGCCGCCGGGCGGGCCGGGGTCTCGCGCGCTGGCCCGGAGGGCTCGAGCCGCGGAGCCCCGCCCCCACCCGGAGCCGCGGGGCCCCGCCCTCCTCCTCCTCGTCACGCCGGGCGCGGGCGGGGGCGGGGGCGGGGGGCGCCTCCACGTGACGCGCCTCCTCGCGGTGCCCTTCAGTCGCCGCCGCAGTTCCCCGGGCGCCACATGGACCCTGCCGGCCGCCCCGCGCGCCGCCGCTGACAGCCCGCCAGTCCGCGCGCCGGCCGGGAAGGTAACCCACGCCCGCGCGCGCAGCCCCCTGCCCCGGCCGCCGCTGTCCCGGCCCGGCCGCCCCAGTCCTGCCCCGGAGGGTCGCGCACCCTGCCGGTGCTGGCGCTGTCCGCCGGCGCGGTGCTGAAGCGTTCCGCGCGCCTCGGCCCGCGCCCTGCCTCTTTCTTGCCCCTTCTCCGAGTCCCCGAGTCCCCGAGTCCCCGAGTCTCGGGCCCCTAGCGTCCCCCCTTCCGCACCCTCGTTCTCCGTCCCTTTCTTTCTCCCCGCGCGCTCCCGCCTCAGGGCCGCTCGGCAAAGCCGGGCAACTCACCCGCGCCCAAAGCCGAGCGCTGCGGCGATGCGAGCCCCGGGGCGCCCCAGCAGCACCCGAGCCTCCCGGCCGTGGGCCCTTCGGCCCCTTCCCTCCCGGGAGCCCAGGGAGAAGTTTGGAAGAGAACCTGCTTTGCGGCAAAAGCGCCCGTGCGCCAGCGCTTTCCGGGAGGAGGGGGCTCTCCCGCCTGGCTGCCCTTCCCCAGCCCGCGGGCACACCGGTCTCTTCTGCAGAGGAAAAAAAAACACTGAACCTCCAGAGACCTGGGTTTCCATGCCAGGAGAGACCTCTCGAGCTGTGGGTGGCGGGGAGGCTGCAGCTGCTCATCTTACACTACAAACCTCCCCAGCAGCGGGCTGGCCCCTGGAGCGCCCAGCCTTGCAGATGCAGGGGGAGCGGTGGTCTGCCCCCATTTCCATTCGTTCGCCTGAGGCCAAGCCCCCTTCGGTTTCTGACTTCCACCCCAGTCCGCTATGGGCAGGTGGCAGGGGGTGCTGGGACCTTGAGGCCCTGGACAGAGCCTGGTCCCCTGGGACTCCTCCATCAAAGGAGACCTCCCTGAAGGGGTGCCCACTCAGGCCCCACCCTTTCTAGCACTTCCTGTCGCTTAGATGGTCCCCCACCCCTGCGGTCCAGGCCCACCTAGGAGGCTGCAGAGCCAGTCACCTTCAAACGCCCCCTGGGCCTGTCGCTGCTTCCCGCAGGCTGGCTTCTCTGAGCTGGGCCCCCTGATCGGTGAGGACCCTCTCATCTCTGCAGTAACAGCTGAAAATTGGCTTCAGAAACCCCCAGGGTCGGGTGAGGCCACTTTACAGGTCTGTCTAGGGTCCTAGGATCTGTCCACCCTGGTCAGAGTGTAGGGTTGAAGCCCCCTCCACAGGGGCCCTCCCAGGCACCCCATCCCAGTGCTGGGGTTTGGGCACAAGTTGTGGGGGGAGTGGCAAATGATGGTTTTTTTAATCTCAGAACTACGTTCAGGGGACCGTGGGGTGGGGATGAGAAGGAAGCCCTTCCCCAGGCCCGGTCAGGTTGGCCTATGACCACTTCCTGTCCCCCAGGCAGAGGACTCCTGGCCACACGCGCATGTAAGATCTGACCCCACCACCCCTGGAGGAGCTGCTGAGGAATCAAAGCCATCGTCATGGAGTTCGTGATGAAGCAGGCCCTGGGAGGTAGGAAGTAGGGCCAGTGGGGGCTGCGCCCAGCTGGCTGCCAGCTGCCCACTGCAGTGGCATGCAGACACACGGGGTCCCAGGCAGCACATGGTCACCCTCCAACTTCACACGTGCCTGTTTGTCGCACATCCCCTGCAGATATGCCTGGACAGAGGTCTAGGGGGAGGTGTGCTGGTGCGCTGTGATCCGGCAGAGCCCACTGGACAGCTCCGAGGTGGGGCTGAGGGCTGAGCAGCAGCATCTGCTTGGCCCCATGAGGACACAGCATGGGTCTCAGGGGCACCAAGGGCCAGTCCTGACTGACAGGGTCTGGTGTCCTCCACGGGGGCTTGCTCTTGGTGAGCAGAGCCACGGAGGTTGCAGGAGCTGGAGCGGGATTCGGGGGACAGAGCTGGACCCAGGCATCCAGCAAGGGCCTGGCGGGTGCCACCCAGAGTGGGGATAGCAGCATGCACGTGAAGCTAGGTCTGGCTGAGCACAGGGTCAAGAGAAAGGCCTGGAGTGGCTTGTATGACCGTGGCCCCCTTCCACACAAGGTGGCCTTGGGTGTGTGTTGGGCAGATACCCCTCCAACCCTGCTGACTCCTATTAGAAAGGAATCCTGTGCCTACTTGGTTAAAGGCCGTCATCGTGGCCAGAGACCCTGGCCCAGGAGAGGAAGGTGGTATAGGGACAGTGGGCTGAGACCCTGGCCCTGGAGGTAGGAGAGGCGGTGGACTGAGGTCCACATGGCACAGATGCATCCTGGCAGAACACTGCGGTCAGCCCAGGCCCTCAGCGCCCTTCCTGTGTGCCCTAGCTCCAGGCACAGTGCCAGCCTCAACTCCCCACGACGGGCACCTTGGCCAGCACCTGTCTCTGCCAGTAGAGATGTCTTCCTTGGGTCGCCTGCATGGGCTGCACCCTGACCTCTGCCACACGCAGCCTGGCACAGTCAGGTTATGCACGACAAGACCAGCATATGGGTGCTGCTGGGGTGGCAAAGGAAGCGCAGCTTCCCCCGAGGTGGGCAGCTGGTGGAGGCTGTCATAGGCTGGGGCAGAGCAGAGGGGCTGGGGCTTCTGTGCTTGGACGGGCCCCCTGAGCTTGGCTCTTGACAATACTGTGTTTTCTCTCACCACAAATTAAATGAGACGATGGTTGGGCCCGGCCTGGAGCCGCACGCCCTGAGGTTTCATGGTCAAGGAGATGCTGCAGGTTGAGTCTAATTACAATGATTACATCACGGGTACATGATTCAGGGAAAACCAGCATCCTGGTGCTGGGAGGGATCTGTGTTCCACCCAGCCAGTCCCAGGCTGTTATAGATAATTAATTAGGTGGCTAATTCAGGCCCTGAGGTGGGCTTGGAGGAGAGCTGAAATATCTGATTTGGCTGTCTACATGGCTGAAATTGGCAGGGTAATTGCCAGCCTGGGTTTCCTTTGTTCCCCGTCAGCCCAAAGTTTCTCCTGCGGCGCCATAGGGCGGGCTGCCTGGGGCGTGGGAGCCGAGGAGCCGGCCTGCAGGCCCCCCAGGTCCCCTGAGCCAGGGCTGCCAGGGGAGGGACTGCATGTGGCTTCCCGGTGACACGTTTTCTGTTCCTGTGATTTCCCTCCCTGGGAGGTGTCGTTGAGGTCTGTCAGGAGGAGCGTGCATGAGAGGGAGACCGACACAGGGACGGAGACAGACAGAGACCAGAAGTCCTCTGAGGAGACACCCCTGAGCCCCTGAACTGGAGCTGGGGGGACCCAGCTGGGAAGCCCTCCAGAGAGAGGCAGACCCGGACAGGCAGGGCCCAGATTCAGGGGGACCGGACAGCCCAGAAACAGACGGGTAAAAGACAGAATCCGAAGTGCTGCGGGAGCCCGAGACCCAGGGAGATGCGGGGAAACGGGTGGGGGTGGGCAAGGAGAGAGACAGAGGCGCCTGAGGCTGTCTGGGAGTCGGGCCGAGAGGGCACCTGGGGCCAAGAGGCTCCGGGAGGAGAGGCCAGAGAAAGGCAGGGCGACAGGGAGGGAGACTGAGGAGCCCGAGGAGGCGGGGCGAGAGATGCAGTGCAGGAAATGGGCACAGAGGGACAGAGACAGACAGAGATGTGTCAGAGACAAGCTGACAGAGTCAGGGCCAGAGACAGAGACCCTGCCCCCGCCTCCCGCGGGCACACGGGTGCACACTCGGGAAGGACTCAGCAGAAGGCAGGAGAGGCGGGCCCGGGGGAGGCCTGGGCAGGACTCCACGCAGCCTAATGGCATGATGGCCATCGGAGACTGGCCCCAGCTCTCTGGGCTGCAGGGCAAGTCGTCTGACCAGGACACGCCTTCTCCACTGTCAAGACCATGTCTTAGGCAAGGACTTCGCTTGGGTCAGAGGCTGCAAGGCGGCTGCCCGGTGGGGAACCCATGTCAGACAGACAAACAGACGGAAAGACAGACAGTGCCCTGGGCCTCCCCAAAGCGTGTGGTTGTTTCTGCTGGGTCTTGTCTACCCTAGGGCTGTGGACCCCTGGACGGTGGAAGGAATCGGTTTCTGGGTGCACCAGGCCTCGGACAAGGTGGTGCCCTCAGTCTGTGGGGTCTGCCCCTGGCCCTCTGCCATCTGTCTTGGGCCCTCTGTCTCTGATCGGCTCACTGGGAGGCTGGCCCAGTCTTTCCATGGCACTCAGGCCTTCCCCTCTGTCCTCAGCCACCCACTCCACCAGCAGCCTCTGCCCAGTCTCTACATCACACTTGCTGGCATGTTCCAGGCACCTGCACAGCCAAGCGGGGCCCCAGGTGAGAGCGCCAGAGAGGAGGCAGATGAGACTCGGTGTGCCAGTGCTGCCAACAGAGTGAGAGCCTGGAGTTCAGGGAGACACGGCACAGAAGGGGCTCAGCGGCAGCACGGACACTGTGCAGTCCCAGGCGACCCCAGCCCTTCCCGGTGACCCCTGCAGACACCTAGCTCTGCAGCCAGTGGCCCAGCCACTGCGAAGCCCTGGCAGGCAGGGTTCTTGCTCTGCCCTGTCCTGTAACAGGCCCTTGCTGAAGGCCTTCTCCTTCACCTACCTGTCCGTTTGGACGCTGGGCCAGCTTCCCTGGGGACCACAGGGTGCCCTGGGAGCAGGGCACCTGCTGTATGAGGGAAGGGAAGTGACAAGCAGTCACCTTGGTGACAAGGGGCTTCCTGGGCAGTGAGGGAGGGTGGGAAGGCAGACTGGGGGAGGGGGGCGGCAGGGGGTGCTGCTGGCTGCAGGTGTGGGGCAGGCTGTCCTAGTGTGGTGGTAGGCAGTGGCGATCGGTGCCACCCATTGACTGTGCTGCCCCATTGTGTCCCAGCAGCGCCAGGAGCATTAACCGGTGAGCTCAGACTCCTGGCGCTGAGCTGTTTCTCTGAGGGCAGGTGGCAGCTGTGGCACCTCCCCCTGAGGTGGCAGGGTTTGCCCAGGCCTCCAGCCTCTAGTACCCTGAAGCGGACAAGGGGAGGCTTTTGTGTGGTAGCTGTTTCTTGAGATGCAACCTGAGAAGGGCCAGGTGAGCCCGTGGGAGCATCTGCTCTTAAAGCCTGAGTTCTCTGTGAGCTGACAGGGGAAGATGGGCATCTTAGGTTCCTTTCAACTGAGAAGACACGACCCACAGGCAGCTCTCTGGGGTCAGCGCTGTGAGCACACAGGGCTGGCTAAGGGCCAAATCTTGAGGAATGTGTCCAGCTCTTGGCAAACTTATTTACACCAAGAGAACACCTGGAGACCTTTACAGGTATTGACCACCCCAAGATCCATCAAGACACCCCAAGATTTAGGTTACCCACTGCTCAGTCCCTGAAAGAAGAAAACAGTGATGCAACGTCTGTGGTGGCTACTTGCGTGGCCTGAAACCGGACCAGGTGTTGGGGCCACGTCTGCCTGAATCTGGGGCTCAGGGTCCTCAAGGGTATGATTTGAAGAAACTGTTTTCCCCAGGCCAGGAAGCGTGGTGTCAGAGCTATGTCTGCACTGTGGACAAGTGCGTGGGCACTTGCCAGTTAGCATGGTTGGTGTGGAGTCTCAGAAGGCTAAATCAGGCGCGGTGTGGCAATTCTGGCCCAAACGACCTGGTTCATGGCTGGCTGTCCTGTTGTTCGGCCTCAGTGTGATGTGTTCTGTGGCCGGAACATGCTCAGGTCCTCAGGTCCTCGGGAATGTGCTGGGGCCAGGAGGCTACTCTGGGCTCAGCTGAGAGGCTCACCCTGCAAGGCTGTGGGTGGGTCACTGTCACCCAGACCACCGTAGACAGAGGGAAAGAGTCCATGGACACACCCCCAGGGGCTGCTGGGTGGTGGGCTGTGTGTTGGGACACCCTGGGGGTCTCAGGCTCAGTCTCCAGATGTGTCAAGGCTGCTAGGACCAGACCCTGGAAGAGGGAGGGCACTGCCGCTTCAGGGCCCAAACAGACGGGGTGCGCTGCAGTCAGGGCTCTGCAGGGGAGCCCTGGCCACAGGGACATGCTGGAGGTCTCCTTCCCCATCTGGCACCTGCCTCTGTTAAGTGGCCCAGGTCCACCCCACACTGGCTCCAGGATGTCCAGATGAGGCCTTGTGTGTGCAGATGCTTTGGGGACCCAGCGCTGGGCTCCAAAGGGTCAACACGCTTCTTCCCCAGACCCTTCCTCACCTCGCCTCCCAGGGCCTCTGGTCAGGGCTGGACTCTACACCTAGGCCAAGGCCAGGTGTTCCCATCCTGTCCCAAACCCCAATCCTGAGGGCAGAACTGGTCCCACCAGCTCCCCCACCCTATCTGTTCTGGGGTCAGCTCACCCTTGAGAGCCAGGCCCCTCCTCCACAGGCAGACAGCAAATACTTGATGATAAGACACCAGCATTTGTTCAGGGGCCACCGCAGGCCTGCATTCAGTCACCCCGGCTGGACACTGACCAGGTGAGGCCAGGTTCTCTGGCATCTGGGAAGATGGTGGGGCTGCAGGCTGAGCTGGGCTGCAGGGAAAGAAGCAGATGGGTTGGGGGACTCCAGAATTCTGCAGGGAAAGATGCTGTTAACTCAAATTACAGAGAACCTTGAATTGAGGTTTGTTTCTCTCATGTGATGAGGTGTCAGGAGATGACTCAGCTGCTCAGTGGTACCACAGGGCACCTGGCTGTGTGTGCCACTGTCATTCTGGTGGCACTTTCATACTCAGTCTGCTCCTCACAGTTACAAAGCAGCTGCTGCTGTGCCAACATCACACCCATAGTTAGAGAAGAAGGGGAGGGGCTAAGGAATAACCCCTTTATCTGTTTAGTGAATGTGTTTGTGGAATCTCAAGGAAGGTTTCCATTTGTATGTCATGGGCAAGAATGGTCTAGGAGAGTGAGGGCCAAGGTGGGCACACCACCCTTCAAATACGGGGGTGGGGTGGGTAATGGGCAGGCATCTGACAGTGCCTGGCCCACATCAGCTTGGGAAATCTTGAGTTTCAGATGCAAGACCCCTGACCATGGGTCCCCAGAAGGCAGGGGTGCCTCCTCCTTCCCCTGCTCCTCCCTGAGAGCCGGGACCCCCCACAGGCAGCGGGCACACTCCTGATAACGAGACACCAGCGTTTGTTCAGGACTGGCCTCCTGAATGCCGCATGGGTAGGGCAAGCATCGCCCACTCCCTGGGGCTTGTGAGAGATGCCTCTCACGCGGGCCGAAGGGAAGGATGCTCCGCAGTCTGCCTTTGTCTGCGCCCTGCAGAGAGGGCACTCCTGGCCGCTGGCGCTGCAGCCTGCCTGCACACTCTGGCCCCGACGTGGGAGTAAAGCAGGCGCGACGCACTTGGACTGAAAAGTAATTCATGTTTTGCTTTGTTGGTTGGCAAGCATTCTGGTTGGGATTAAAGCCTTCATTTTAATAGGTCCTGCGTGGTGGGCCTCAGAGGCAGCTAGACTGGTTCAGAGACATGGTGTATTTAATGCTGGGACATTAAACGGAGCAGGGAATCAACGAAACTTCAAAATGACCGTTAAGGCCAGGCAAACCCCGACGCTGACACATTCCAGAGACCTCAGCCTTATAAACCCAAACCCAGGTCAGAGCGGATCAGATGAGGAATACACTGGGTTCCGGCAGCGCAGAGAGGTCCCCTGGGGGCAAGGCGACGCCTCCCCCTGGCCCTCCTACTGTAGGGCAGAGCAGAAGGGCACAGATTGAGCAGCCTGCTCAGAGCACCCTGGTTCTGTGGAGGGCTTGGGGTGAAGCTTTGGCTGTGGTCCTTCCAGACCCTCCTGCCGGCCTGCTGGGGCTCGGGCTCCGCACAAGCCACTCTTCTCCAGTATTGGCCTCACTTTTATCATCTGGAACAGGGGAGAGCGCCTAGGCCAAGGTGACAGACCCTCCTGCCACCCCTGAGGGCAGCCTGGTGGGGCGGAGAGCCGCATCCCATCCGACAGGTCCCTTTGGTCCCAGGAGCTGGGTTGTGAACTGTAGCATCCAGGCTGTGGTGGTGGGTGGAGGCTGGGCAGCTGCTCAGGGTGCAGCAGAGGCTCAGGGTGCTGGATGCAGTCTGAGACCCAGGGGGCTGAGGACCTGTGGGGGCAGGCAGCTGGCAGGGCCCTCATTGGGCACTAATGGCTGCCCCTAACATTTCCACAGGACCTTGGCAGCCTCGTGCTGAGCTCTGCTTGGGCCCAGTGCTGGGCCTCGCCAGGTCAGGGTGCTGCCCACTGCATGCTCCTCAGGCTGTTTTAGCCTCAGGCCACTGCCTCCACTCTGGCCCCAGCAGCCCAAGAACTGGCCAGGATAGCCACAGGCCCAGGGCCTCCTGGCAGAAGAAGGCAAATGCTGTGTGCACACAGCAGGCAGGAACCAGAGAGGAAAAGCAGCTTCAGCAGAGGAGGAGGGGTATCCTGAGAGTCCCCAGCAGTGCTGCCCAGGGCTGGGGCTGCCCTGCAGTCAGCTTCCCACCCTCCAGGCTCCAGACTGTCCATGAGCTGGGGGACAGCAGCGTAAGTCCTGTCTGCCCATCAGGCCAGCAGATGCCCACCCTCCTCTTGGGGCCCCCAGTAGGGTGGACGCATTGCGGAAGGTCCCCAAGACTCCCAGGCCCCCCATCTCTGCCTCTGCCAGTGGCGGGAGCCGCAAGTAGGGCAGGGCAGTGCCCGTCCCGGGGCGGGTGTAGACATGCCCAGCAGAGGCAGGGCCACTAGGGGCTCAGCCCCCGTCCACCCTGCCTGCCACCCCTCCTATCTCAGGCTGCCTGGAACAGCGGGGAGGGGTCTGCCCCAGGGCTCCCTCAGCTCTCTCAGGCCCCTGCTCCCAGCCAAGGTGCCTGGCCTCCTGGCCCCCGTCCTTGTCCCATTCCCGGTCCTCATCCGAGTTGCTGAATGGAGGGACAGATGCATGGGGATTCCAACCATCCGTGGAGCTGGGTGCCATGCCATCTGCTGCTGAGCTTGGCTCTCTTTGGCTCACTAATTGGCGTTTGCACCTCGCCTCTGTCTCCGTCCACCCTCTACCTGAAAGCTAGGCCCAGATGCTGTCCGCCTGGCACCGGCTCTGCAGGCAGGAACAGTGGCCGTGCCCTGGAGTTCCCCAGTGGGCTTGGGGCATCCGACCATCACTCAGGCCATGGAGAAGAGGGCTTTCTTCATGGTGGGGAGGAATTCCCAGGCAACTAATAAAGGTTTGCAAAACCACAAAAGGAGATGATGGGGAGGAGGTGTTGAAGGAACTTCCCAGTGGGTACAAAGCATTCTGGAGAGGCATTGCAGAAAATTAGAAAAGCGGCTTCAGCATAGCAGGGATGGTGGCTTCCCTGAGGAAGGGCGGGTGTCTGATTCAGAGATCACCCAACACTCCCTAGTGGCCCCGCTGCCCACCCCAGGGCTGCCCACGGGACGTGGGGCCCACGCCTGGTGCCTGCCCTCCAATGGGGCTCAGAGGCGTGGGACCGTGGAGGGGTGGGCTCTGTCTATGCCAGCAAGCACAGGGCCGAAACCCAGCTTTCTTACAACCAGTCCAGCCTGCCTTGTTCTAAACCTTGGCCCGGGCCTGGGGGTGGGAGCTGGGTGGTGGGTGGGAAGCCAGGCCCCAGGATGGCGGCACCCCCAGGCTCCTGGTGTGCAGCAGCGTTCATTTCTCCTTAGACAGAGTGAAGCCCACCAGGTTCAGCATATGGTGTCTGCTGCCCCTCCTCTTATAAGGGCCCTGTGGGGGCCCCGAGGTTGGGGGCATCTAATGAAGAGGCTTTGCCTCAGAAAGAACATTCACCAGTTAACATGTCATTACAATGAACATCTGATCTGACCTCTGTCATCTTACGTTTTGCCTTTTAAGATGCTTCCTTGCTGTTTACTTATTTTATCTTGATATATGGAGTCCACTTTCTTTTTAAAAACCTTCTTCAGTGTTTTGGAACACACATGCCCTTTAAAAGCATTATTTAAGCTCTACACATCACAGTCAAGGGTAACACCATGTAGTCTGATGAGGCTCCAGGAGCCTCTGGGACGCCTGCTGTATGCTCCATGTTCTCCCAACGTCCCTACCTGCCTTGGCCTTTGTTAGAGATTAGATTGAAAGGGTTGGTATTGCAGTCTATGAGCTCTTAGTATGTAAAAATATTTGATCTTTGCATCCAATTTTGTAAGAGATATTTATACATATTTATTTTTTAACATGAAAGTGGATTTTTTTCCTATTAAAATAGTGTTCATTTTAATAGAATGTTCACTGTAGGGAATTGAAATAATATAGAAAAGTATAAAGAAGTGATGTGGAAAATGGAAATGCTGCATTGCTCCAAAATCACACATTAGAATCACCCATTACTTAATTTAAAAATATTTTTTCAAGGAGTGATGCCTTCAGATCCATTTCTAATTTTAAAAGACTGCACAGTCCTTTGTGCTGTTGGTTTATTAGAACTAGTTCTGGGGGTCAGCAAGTCAACGCCGAGGGCTGGGGAATAACGCCAGCCTCCCCGGGTGACTGTGGTCTGAATGGCTTTCCACAGTGGCTGCCGCAAGGGTACCGTTTCCCTTACAACAGCTCTTTGAATGTGGACGTTTCAGGGGACACTGTCTGTTTCGTAGATGGATTTAGACAGAAATGGGCCATTGGGTGATGGTCTACAGAAGCCGTACAGACTCCACTGCAAGTTCCAAGACGAGTCTACACATATTTGCCGGCTGACCTCCCACCCTCCTGACTGAGGTGTGGGATGAAAGTGTAATTCTTAACCATGCAGAATAATATGGAACTTAAGTGATTTATTTCAGCCCATTGAGAGGTGTCCTTGTGCACACACCCTTTATGGGACTCACAGTGTCTTTCTGATCATCTCAGACACTTGGATTCCTGTAGTGGACTTGGGGCCCCCTGCCCCAGGCTCCTGACATTTTCATGCCAGTAACTGTGATGGAATCATTATAACCATTGACACGTCCTGCCACATGGTTCAAAGTCCCAGACACACCTCAGCCTGTATTTCTCACCCACGGACCCTGGTGACTCTTGCTCCCATCTGTACTGGTTTCTGTCCGGATAATTGCTGTGGGCCAGGGCTTCCCTCGTCCTGGCTGGGTCCTTGGGAACTCTCTGAGACAGGGCACATGCAAGGTAAGTGGAGTGTGGGTTCTACCCTCTGGCATGCTTGGTAATTAGGCTGGGTATAAAATTTTAGATTTAAAAAATTTCCTCAAAATTTTGAAGTCATTTTTCTGTTGTCTTCCACATTCTAAAGTTGCCATCAAAAACTCAGATGCTATTCTTATTTCCAGCGCTCTTCACATGTTTCCTCTTTGACTCAAGCATCTGAAACTTCAAGGTTTTAGGACACTTGTGTGGGTCTTTCATGTGCTTTGCTGATGCACATCATTCAGGCCCAGGACGTGCTTTTTCTTGCTTCTTGGCAGTTCCACTCCTGCCCTCACCTTCCCTCCCCTTGGGCTCCCTACCCTGACTCTCTGGTTTCTCATATTTTCTCTCCTGTTCATCTCTGTGTCTTTTGTTACACTTTATGGGGTAGTTCCTTAGTTTTATTTTCTAACTCTTGAAAAGAATTTTTAATTTCTGCACTTGTGTCTTTGACTTCCAGGGCCTCTTTTGTGTTTTCTAACCCCCCCCTTCTAGAAGCCTCCCCTGTTCCCTCTACTGCCTCTCTGCGCCCATCTGCCTGCCTGTTACTTGGGTGCTGTCTGCAGGCTGAAGGTACACATTCATCTTTTGGAGTGAGTTAGGAAAGCCTGGCTGAAGCCTTGTGGCTGTGTGGGATTTGTGGGCTTACCTGTGTGATACACATGTGGTAAGCTAACTCTTATTTGGGGGGGCCCTCAAGTGCCAGGATCTTTAGGTCTCACTTGGGGATGTAGTTCCCTTTCCCCAGATCTTCCAGCAGGGCAATGGGGGGCTTGGGCAAGGTCTCCTCTGTCATCCCTGGCCCCACAGTGCCTGAGCCTGGGGGTTTTCTAGTTCATTTTCTCCAGGGAAACAACTTCTTGAGTAAGCAGCAGAGGGTCCCCAGGGCAGGGAGCACAGGTGTCCTTCACACAGGCTGCAGCCCATACCCTCCCCCTCCTCTGTGGGCCTGGCGCCTCCAGCCCAGTCTTCCTGGGGCCCCACAGGCAGACCAGTTTCTCAGCAGCACCTCGTCTGCTCTTACTCAGCTTCCACCTGCACATCTGTTTCCACCTTCCCCAAATTTTATATCTCCATTGTCTTGTCCTCTTCTTTCTGTTTGTCCTTGTGGAATTATACTGTTTTAAATATCTTTACTCTCATTCAGTGGGGTTGTAGAAAGGGGGCAGGCTGCAGGAGGGGTGGTCTTTCAGGAAACCATCACATCTTCACGGATATGAATACGAGACAGCAGAGCACATGCTCAGCTGAAGTCCCCCTGGTGCATGTTTCCAGCTGCCCTATAAAGAGATCGCACATCTGCAGCTCACACACACACTCCCCAGCGTGGTTTTCATCCAGCTATCGCTGACTGAGTGGATAAAACTGATCTCATTTTTAACTAACTTTAATTTTAACTGACCATCTTTCTTTTCATTCACTCAGCAAAATTTTTGACTACTGGTAGTTGCCCTATTTATGATTTATCCCTTTTAATTGAATTTTCTATTACATACTAATGCCCTTCTGGGTCTATCAGCCGCCTTTTATCTTCACGACGTTCTAGATGTTTCCACCATACTTACTAACATAGTCGGCTCCATCAAGGTTTCTGGGATGGCTTCCTCATGTGGCTGTGTCTTCCCTCCTCTCTCTCTGCTGGTAATTTTTCACTGGGTGTCAGCCATGATCTCGCCCTGCTGGTGCTGAATATTTCTGTTTTGAATACGTCTGTGAACTTTGTGGATGTGGCCAGGTTCCTTAGAGACAGTGTGATCGCTCTCTGTCTTGTTTCTAGGTTTCGCTGGGTAAGAGGAGGGCAGTGTGCCGTCTGGGCATGACTCATGGCCAAGGCCATGCTCTTCTGACCCAGACAGATGCCCCATGACTCAGGGATTTTGCTGCTCTGGGAGCATGCTCGCTAAAGCAGGGATTGCTGGACTGGGTAGAAAATCAAGACCCAACTTTATGCTACTGCAAGACTCACTAAATATAAAGACACAAATAAGTAAAACCAAAAAGATGGAGAAAGATACAGGATGAAGAAGTTAACTAAGGAAAGCCTGCATGGCTACATTCCTATCAGACAACTTCAGAGCCCAGAATATTACCAGGGATGAAGAAGGTACTTTCCTAGCACTGAAAGTGCCAATTAATCAAGAGGACATAACGGTCCCAACTGTGTCTATACCTGATAACAGCTTCAGAATACAGAAGCGAAAGAGCTTAAAGGAGAAACAGACAAAGCCGCAATTTAGACGGAGACACTCAACTCAGTAATTGGTAGAGCGGACAGACAGAAAGCAACCAGGATATCAAAACATGAACAGCACCATCAGCTAACCCAATCCACCTGACCTTAAAGAACACATTTCAAACATGCACACAGAACATTTACCAAGACAGGCCGTGCTCTGGGCCAGAAAACCAGTCATGATCAATACAAGTATGTTGTCTGGCCACCGGAGAATGAAGTGAGAAATAAATGGCAGAAAGATACCTGGAAAATCCTCCCAAATAACTGGAAACTAACCAACACACTCTTAAATAATATGTGGACCCAAGAAGGAATCAAAAGGGAAATTAGAAAGTATTTTGAACTGGATGGAAATGGAAAAAAAAATCAACATTAGTTGGGTTTAGCAATGTAGTGCTTAGGGGGAAATTAAATCACTGAACACCTCTATTGGAAAAGAAGATCGCAAATGATTAACTTTTTTCCTAATATCAGAAACTAGGAGAAGCAAAGCAAATGAAACCCAAAGTAAGCAGAAGAATGGAAATGATAAAAATCAGAACAAAAATGAATGAAGT
The DNA here is from genome assembly GCF_040802235.1 of Manis javanica. Lineage (NCBI taxonomy): Eukaryota > Metazoa > Chordata > Mammalia > Pholidota > Manidae > Manis > Manis javanica. The sequence continues at coordinate 169,729,618 of NC_133160.1, read as the reverse complement.
GGGGGGGATGAAACCAAAGCTAGTTCGTTAAGGTCAATAAAATTTGGACTTGTATCTAGAATATATCAATAACTCTTACCATTCAATAAGTAGAAGACCAACAACCCAAGTAAGAAATGGGCAGGAACTCAAGGCGGTGGACCGTAACCCTCACCTTTTAGTGGGCCAGGCTGGGAGATCAAGGTCGCATCACAATGATAAGTCATGTAGATAACACGGGTCCTGGCCCTCCCCAAACCCATAGCCTCAGTCAAATCATGAGAATATCAGACAAACCCTAATTGCAAGACATACAAAACTCCCAAAAAGATCTCTTGTCATGGTCATAAAAAACAATGTAAGTGCTACAAACCATCACAGCCAAACGAGCCTGTGGAGAAGTGACGACTGATGAGATGTGGGGTCCTGGGTGGGGTCCTGGGGCAGAGGAAGGACATCAGGCAAAACCTGAGGACGTCTGAATTTCATATGGACTTTGGTTGGTGATACTGTCCTCAGCGTGAGCTCATGAACTGAGGCGTGTGCCGCACCAAGATCGTATGTTAACCATGGGGGATGCTGGGTATGGGGCATGTGGAGACCCTGTACTATTTTTCTTTGCAATTTTTCTGTACATCTAGAATTGTTCTAAAATGGAAGTTTATTTTTTAAAGTGCAAAAGATTTGAATAGGTATTCTACCAAATAAGATACAAAATAGCTCTTTAAGCACATAAAAAGACGCTCAACACCGTCCGTCATGAGGGAAACGCAAAGGCCACGTGAGCTGCCGCTTCACACCCACGAGGATGGCCAGAATCACAGACAGGCCATAACGAGCATCGGCAAGGATGTGGAGAGACCAAATTGCTCCCCCCTGCCGAGGAGCGTTTGCTGGCAACAGCTACTTCGGAAAACAGCTTGGCAGTTTCGTAGGACGTGAACCTTCAATTTGCCACACAACTCGGCAATTCACCCAAGAAAATGAGCGCGCCTCACGCCAAGACTTTGCGATGACTGTTCAGAGCAGTTTTTATTTACAAAAGACCCATCCTGGAAACAAGCTCTCAGTGGGACTGTGCGCCTGTGCGGTGGGGCCCTGCTCTGTGGCGAGGAGGACCGCGGGTTCCCGCACAGAGAGCACGGTGCACCCTGGGAGCACCCTGGGCGCACCCTCACCCTGCTACAGCCTGCGGCCAGGGTTCCGTGCACGTGAGACTCCAGGGAAGCCATCGTCCACAGGACAGGTGATAGATCTGCGGTCATCTGGGTGGCTTGGTGGGAGGAATTACACAGGGCTGCCAGGAAACTGGGGGGGCTTGACTGTGTGGGGCCTCCTGGGTGTGCACGGGTCACACCGCAGGGGTCACGGGGTGGGTCGCCTCCCCAGAGCTGTTTCTAAGATGGGTCGAGAGCGTGAGGAGGGCACCTGCCCTCTCAGCGGTGCCGTGGGCGCATGGGGACGGCTCTCCTGAGATCCCACCCGTGTGTGGGGCAGGCTGAGGGCAGGGGAGTGGGGCGGACAGGCAGGGCAGGGGGCTCCTTCTGAAGGGGACTCAGAGCCTCAGCACACCCTGCCCGAGGCCTGGCTGCTGCGGAGGGGGAAAGGGCGGCAGCGCCCCTTCCGCAGAGAGGAAACCTGCTCCGTGGCCGGCGTGCGGAGGCCCCAGGAGCGCGTTTCTCTAGCTCGGAGCCGCCCTGGCCTCCCCGAAGGGAGCCCCACTGGGTGCTCATTCTGTTTCCCGTGGGGTTCTGTAAGAAAGCCGGGCTCCCCTCCCCGCCTCCGGGTCACCGCTCCCGGGCTGTGCACGCGGCAGACCGGCCCGCACCCCCTGCAGCTGATTCTTGGCATCGTTGTGCTGATTTCATAAAAATAACCTGGGGAATTTCCTTCCTTCCAAGAACATTCTAAATATCACTGGAATTATCTGCTTCTTGAATGTTTGAAAGAGCCCATCTGTGAATTCTTAGACGTAATTCTCAGTTTTTGACACCATTTTTTAGAAAATCTACTTCATTCAAGTTCTCAAATGATTAGGATAGAAAGTACAATACGCTACTTGGTGACGTCAGTGCCCTTTCCGTCAGCAGCCCCCACCTGTTTTTCCTGGCTTTGTCTGTCTTCTGCCGTCCTCCCGCCTTCTGGCCCCGAGCAGGCTGCCCTCACCGTGGGTGTTCAGGGCCCCCCCGCTGAGTCACGCACTGACTGCGCTGTGGCCCTGCCGCCCCTTCTGGGTCATTCCTCGGCTCCCTCTCTGGAGGCTTGAGGCAGAGGACGAGTGTGGGGCATAGAGGACCACTAGTGCAGGAGAGAATTTGCAGCAATGGCTGCCCCTCAGATTTTGCTAGATCAGGGCCTCAGAAATTGTGGTTTTACTCATATTTTCTAGTTCACTCCTCATTAGAGAGATTTGACCTACACAGGAGCCTAGAAGAGGGACATTTTGGTCCCAGATTCGCTGTGGATCATGCACTCCACTTCCCTGATGCCATCAGAGACATGGCCTTATTTCTACTCTGAAGATGTATTGAGCCTCAGCAGGCTGACATTTATTTGTCTTTTTGAGACATGGGATTATAAGCCATTTTAATTTATACTTCTCTTTTTTTATTGTGATAAAATGCACACAGAATTTGCCATTTTAACCATTTTTAAGTATACAGTCCACTGGCATTAGGCACATTTGCCCTGTGGTGTAGCTGTCCCCACCATCCATCCCTCGGACTTTTCATCTTCTGAAACTGAAACTCTATCCCCAGCCCTTGGTGCCTACCCGTCTGCTTTGTGTGTCTATGATTTTGCCCACTTTAGGAATCTCATGTAAGTGCAATCATACAGTATTTCTTCTTTTGTATCTGCCTTATGTCACTCAGCATGATATTCTTGAGGTTCGTCCATGTTGTGGCACGTGCCAGAATTTCCTTCCTTCTTAAGGCTGAGTAGCATTCTGTGGTGTGTATATACCATATTTTGTTGATCCTTTTACCCACCGTCGGGTACTGGGGCTGTGTCCACCTTGTAGTTGTGAATAATGCTACTGTGAGCGTGAGCATGTGTGCATTGCTCTCAGTTCTTTCAAAGTCCCCACCTTCAGTGCTCTGATACTTAGGGATGGAATTGCTGGATCATATGGTAATTGTTTAATTTTTTGAGGAACTGCTGAACTGTTTTCCACGGCAGCTGCTCTAATTTACACTCCCACCAGCAGTGCCCAAGGGTTCCAATTCCCCACATCCTTGCCTGCACTTGTTATTTTCTTTTTCTTTTTTTAATGATCATCCTAATGGGTGCAGAGTGGTATTCATTGTGCTGTAGACTGACATTTGCTTGCTCCTTGTAAACATTCTATGAGAGTTTGAAAAGAACTTGTGCTATTTTTTTCAGGATTTAGGTTTGGTGTAAACCCAGTTTCTAACCTGCCAATCCTTTTCCTATCTTTAGGTAATCATAAAAACATGGGTATATTCATAAATAGGGTTTTTGCTTTCCAGAGATGGCCTCTGTGACATACACTTGCCTGCACCTGGCTTGCAGTGGATGGTGACCCCTGGTGCTCACAGCCACCTCAGCTCTGTGATGTGGTGCATCATGGCCGTGGGGCCCTGTGGCCTTGAGGCCCTGAGGCCATGTGCCCAAGATGGCACCTCATCTCCACCCATTTGCTAGGGCTGGAGCCAAAACAAACAGGCTGAGTAGACATCTGTGGGCACGTACTCCTACAGAGAGGAGCATCTGTTTTAATGGGAGGGACGTGTGGTGGGAGGGGGGCAAGGTTGAAGGTGGGTGGATTCTAAGTGTGCGTGGGAATGCTGGATGGCCTGGCCAAGCCACTGCGGTCGTCAAGCCTGTGCCGCGACCATGTGAGGCCACCGTCCTGGCACTCCCGGCAGCACACACGGTCACATGTCAAAGTGTCTCTGGTCTGATGGCCTTCAGGCCGTGACTCTCCTGACATTCCAGGACTCACAGCAAAGGCTGCATTCTCCCAGTGGCACTGGGATCAGATCGCTGATGTTCACATCACCGTAAGAATTGTAATTTTATCCAAACCCCCAAAAAAGAAAACAGAAAGAATTAAATTAGAAGTATGATCCAGGTTACATTCAATTATATATTAGTTTTGTAACTGCCGGTTTTATTATATTAAACCTGTCCATCAAGAATCTGCTGTGTCTGAGGGGATTCAAGATGGCAGTGTGAGAGGTGAGACAGACAACTCCTCCCAAAACCACATAAAGTACAAAAATATAGTTAATACAACTAATCCTATAAGAGCAACAGGAAAGAAGGCTGCCCCAGACTGCATACACCTGGAGAACAGAGCAGACCTCATGAAACAGGGTAACGTACCAAAACCTTGATCTGGTGAGACCCAAGCCCTCCCCCTGCCCCAGCTCACCCACGGGAGGAAGAGAAACGGAGCGGGAGGGGGAGGATGCCTAGGACAGCCCTGGAGGTCTGCTTTGGGAGCACAAACCTACATTGCATGGTGCTCTGGAGATTAGTGGGGTTGGAAAGCTAAGACAGGCAGAATACTTGGAGAAACTGAGATTCCAGCCATTTGTGGAGGACAGGGATCCACATCTAGCCGCTCTGGGACAAAGGAAAGGCAGGCGATCTGAGAGGTTTCCTAGCAGTGAGAAGGCTGCTGAAAGGGCACGGTTTGCACAGAGCTTGCTGCACAGGAGAAGGGAGAGCTGGACAAGCTTCTCTGGGCGCGCTCTGCCCAGCTGGTTGGGGACTTTGAGGAGCTTCAGGTGCTCCATCCCCATGGCTGGCTACTCAGCTCAAGGCCCCCTACTGTGATAAGCAGCCTGCTGTGCCTTCCTCCTGGCCTGCCAGCACCAGCACGCAAACCAGCAGTCCCTGCCCTGGCATCAGGCCAGCCAGAGGGAGGCACTGCCTGTGGCAGCTACAGACAAAAAATCGCAGAGGCTTACACCTGTGTGCTCGGCTCACTGGTTCTGACAGTGGAGACCAGGCACTGCAGCCAGGAAGCAGAAAACAGCTTTCCTCTCCCCAGGCACTAGCACTGCTCCCCTGTGACCCCCGACATCACTCCAGGGGTTGAGCAGCTCCAGAGACTAGAGCACGCCACATACAAATATGAAACATCAAAGGAACCTGGTTCAGACCAAAATCTCACAAACATGAGAAAAAAGCCCAAGTGAAACTGAACTCACCAGTCTTCCTGAAAGAGATTTCAAAATAAAAATCATAAACATGCTCATGGAGGTACAGAAAAATATTCAAGAACTCAGGGACAAATTTAGGATGCAGATTCAATCATTGAGAAATTCCATATCTGAAATGAAACATAGATTGGAGGGATTTAAAAGCAGATTAGATATAGTAGAAGAGATGGTAAATTAAATAGAAATTAGAGAAGAGGAATACAAAGAAGCTGAGGCACAGAGAGAAAAAAGGATCTCTAAGAATGAAAGAATATTGAGAGAACTGTGTGACCAATCCAAATGGAACAATATTTGCATTATAGGGGTACCAGAAGAAGAAGAGGGAGAAAAAGGGAAAGAAAGTGTCTTTGAGAAGGTAATTGCTGAAAATTTCTCCAATCTGGGGAAGGACATAGTTTCTCAGGCCATGGAGGTGGACAGATCTCCCAAAACAAGGGACCAAAGGAAGATAACAACCAAGATATACAATAATTAAAATGGCAAAGATCAATGATAAGGTCAGACTTTTAAAAGCAACCAGAGAGAGAAAAAAGATCACATACAAAGGAAAACCCATCAGGCTATCATCAGACTTCTCAACAGAAACCTTAAAGGCCAGAAGGGAGTGGCATGATGTATTTAATGCAATGAAGCAGAAGGGCCTTGAACCAAGAATACTCTACCCAGTAAGATTATCATTTAAATTTGAAGGATGGATTAAACAATTTTCAGACAAGCAAAAGCTGAGAGAATTTACCTCCCACAAACCACCTCTACAGTGCATTTTGGAGGGACTCCTATAGATGGAAGGGTCCCTAAGGCTAAATAGATGTCACCAGGGGAAATAAAACCACAGCAAAGTAGAACAAGTTAATTACTAAGCAGATGCAAAATCAAATCAACTACCCAAAAAGTCAATCAAGGGATAGACAAAGAGTACAGAATATGATACATAATATATAAAGTGAGGAGGAAAAAAAACCTTTACATTGTGTTTGTAATAGCATACTGAGTTAAATTAGACTGTTAGATAGTAAAGGAATTACCCTTGAACCTTTAGTAACCATGAATCTAAAGCCTCAATGGCACTAAGTACATACCTATCGATAATCACCCTAAAGGTAAATGGTCTGAATACACCAATCAAAAGACATAGAGTCACTGAATGGATGAAAAAGAAAGACCCATCTATATGCTGCCTACAAGAGACTCACTTCAAACCCAAAGACATACACAGATTGAAAGTGAAGGGATGGAAAAAGATATTTCATGCAACTAATAGGGAGAAAAAAGCAGGAGTTGCAGTACTTGTATCAGACAAAATAGACTTCAAAACAAACAAAGTAACAAAAGACAAAGAAGGACATTACATAATGATAAAGGGGTCAGTCCAACAAGAGGACATAACTGTTATAAATATCTATGCACCCAACACAGGATCACCTACATATGTGAAACAAATACTAACAGAATTAAAAGGGAAAATAGAATGTAATGCATTCATTCTAGGAGACTTCAACACACCACTCACTCCAAAGGACAGATCAGCCAGACAGAAAATAAGGACACAGAGACACTGAACAACGTATTAGAACAGATGGACCTAACAGACATTTACAGAACACTCCATACAAAAGCAACAGGATACATGTTCTTCTCAAGTGCACATGGAACATTTTCAAGAACAAATCATATACTAGGTCACAAAAAGAGCCTCAGTAAATTCAAAAAGATTGAAATTGTATCAACGAGCTTCTCGGATCACAAAGGTATGAAACTAGAAATAAATTACACAAATAAAATGAAAAAGCCCACAAACACATGGAGGCTTAATAACATGCTTGTAAATAATCAGTGGATCATGACCAAATAAAAACAGAAATCAAGCAATATATAGAGATAAATGACAATAATTCAACACTGCAAAATCTGTGGGATGCAGTGAAGGCCATGCTAAGAGGGAAGTATATTGCAATATAGGCCTACTTCAAGAAAGAAGAACAATCCCAAATGAACAGTCTAAACTCACAGTTAACGAAACTAGAAAAGAAAGAACAAATGAGGCCCAAAGTCAGTAGAAGGAGGGACATAATAAAGATTAGAGCAGAAATAAATAAAATCGAGAAGAATAAAACAAAAGAGAGAATCAATGAAATCAGGAGCTGGTTCTTTGATAAAATAAAATAGATAACTCCCTAGCCAGGCTTATCAAGGAAAAAAAAGAGTCTACACACATGAACAGAATCAGAAACAAGAAAAGAAAAATTACTACGGACACCAGAGAAATACAAAGAATTATTAGAGAACACTATGAAAAACTATATGGTAACAAACTGGATAACCTAGAAGAAATGGACAACATTCTAGAAAAATACAACCCTCTAAAGCTGACCCAGGAAGAAACAAAATCTGAATAGACCAACTACCAGCAAGGAAATTGAATTGGTAATCAAAAAACTACCTAAGAACAAAACCCGTGGTCCAGATGCCTTCACTGCTGAATCTTATCAAACATTTAGTGAAGACCTAATACCCATCCTCCTTAAAGTTTTCCAAAAAGTTGAAGAGGAAGGAATTCTCCCAAACTCATTCTATGAGGCCAGCATCACTCTAATATGAAAACCAGGCAAAGACACCACAAAACAAGAAAATTACAGACCAATATCCCTGATGAACATAGATGCAAAAGTACTCAACAAAATATTAGCAACCTAAACTAAAAAATACATTTAAAAAATCGTCCATCATGATCAAGTGGGATTCATCCCAGGGATGCAAGGATGGTAAAACATTTGAAAATCTTTCAACATCATCCACCACATGAGCAAAAAGAAGGGCAAAAACCACATGATCATCTCCATAGATGCTAAAAAAGCATTTGACAAAATTCAACATCCATTCATGATAAAAACTCTCAACAAAATGGATATACAGGGCAAGTACCTCAACACAATAAAGGCCCTATATGACAAACCCACAGCCAACATTATACTTAACAGCAAGAAGCTAAAAGCTTTTCCTCTAAGATCAGGAACAAGACAAGGATGCCCACTCTCCCCACTTTTATTCAACATAGTTCTGGAGGTCCTGGCCACAGCAATCAGACAACACAAAGAAATAAAAGGCATCCAGATTGGCAAGGAAGAAGTCAAATTGTCCCTGTTTGCAGATGACATGATATTGTACATAAAAAACCCTAAAGAATCCACTCCAAAACTACTAGATCTGATATCTGAATTCAGCAAAGTTGCTGGGTACAAAATTAATACACAGAAATCTGTTGCATTCACTAATGATGAACTTCAGAAAGAGAAATCAGGAAAACAATTCCATTCACAACTGCACCAAAAATAATAAAATACCTAGGAATAAACCTAACCAAGGAAGTGAAATATCTATACCCATGAGAGAAATTAAAGAAGATACCAATAAATGGAAACATATCCTGTGCTCATGGATAGGAAGAATTAATATTGTCAAAATAGTCATCCTGCTCAAAGCAATCTACAGATTCAATGTAATCCCTATCAAAATACCAACAGCATTCTTCAATGAATTACAGCAAATAGTTCTAAAATTTGTATGGAACCACAAAAGACCCTGAATACCTAAAGCAATCCTGAGAAAGAAGAATAAAGCAGGGGGAATTACGCTCACTGACTTCAAGCTCTACTACAAAGCTACAGTAATCAAGACAATTTGGTACTGGCACAAGAACAGACCCACAGACCAGTGGAACAGAATAGGGAGCCCTGATATAAACCCAAGCATATATGGTCAATTAATACATGATAAAGGAGCCATGGACATACAATGGGGAAATGACAGCCTCTTCAACAGATGGTGCTGGCAAAACTGGACAGCTACATGCATGAGAATGAAACTGGATTATTGTCTAACCCCATGCACAAAAGTAAACTCAAAATGGATCAAAGACCTGAATGTAAGCCATGAAACCATAAACTTTTAGAAGACAACATAGGCAAAAATCTCTTGAATGTAAACATGAGCAACTTCTTCCTGAACGCATCTCCTTGGCAAGGGAAACAACATAAAAAATAAACAAGTGGGACAACATGATGCTAAAAAGCTTCTGTTCAGCAAAGGACACCATCAGCAGAACAAAAAGGCATCCTACACTATGGGAGAATATATTTGTAAATGACATATCTGATAAGGGGTTAACATCCAAAATATATAAAGAACTCACACCTCAACACCCAAAAGCAAATAACCCTATTCAAAAATGGCAGAGGATATGAACAGACACTTCTCCAAAGAAGAAATTCAGATGGCCAACAGACACATTAAAAGATGCTCCACATTGCTAATTATCAGGGAAATGCAAATTAAAACCACAATGAGATATTACCTAATACCAGTTAGAGTGGCCAACATAGAAAAGTCTAGGAACAACAAATGCTGGTGAGGGTGTGGAGAAAGGGGAACCCTCCTACACTGCTGGTGGGAATGTAAATTAGTTCAACCATTGTGGAAATCAGTATGAGGTTCCTCAAAAAACTAAAAATAGGAATACCATTTGACCCAGGAATTCCACTCCCAGGAATCTACCCTAAGAATGCAGGAGCCCAGTTTGAAAAAGACATACACACCCCAATGTTTATCACAGCATTATCTACAATAGCCAAGATATGGAAGCAACCTAAGTGTCCATCAGTAGATGAATGGATAAAGAAGATGTGGTACATATACACAATGGAATATTATTCAGCCATAAGAAGAAAACAAATCCTACCTTTTGGAACAACATGGACGGAGCTAGAGGGTATTATGCTCAGTGAAATAAGCCAGGCAGAGAAAGACAAGTACCAAGTGATTTCACTCATCTGTGGAGCATAAGAACAAAGCAAAAACTGAAGGAACAAAACAGCAGCGGAATCACAGAACCCAAGAATGGACTAACACTTACCAAAGGGAAAGGGACTGGGGACGATGGGTGGGAAGGGAGGGATAAGCGGGGAAAGGGGCATTATGATTAGCACATATAATGTGCGAAGGGGGGGAAGCAGGGAAGGCGGTATAACACAGAGAAGACAAGTCGTGATTGTATAGCATCTTACTACACTGATGGACAGTGACTGTAATGGGGCATGTGGTGGGGACTTGATAATAGGGAAAATCTAGTAAGTACAGTGTTGCTCATGAGATTGTATATTAATGATACCAAAAAAAAAAAAAAGCATTTGGTGTCTGTCCAAAGCGATGACATTTAAAGAGATATTTTCAACATATAAGTCATATAGATTTTTAGGTACATGGTCATGTTACCAGCAAGAAATGTGGATGGGGGAGGGAGACAGAATTTAATATGTTCTTTTACAATATAATTCTCTTTATTTTATGAAATCCGGGAGAACTGCTGAAACAGCGTTGAACGATAATGGTAGGCACAGGGTCCATGCTCTTGATTTTAGCACAAGTGGATTTACCCCCTCACTATTTTTGTTTTCTACTTCACTTACAGCTTTTATCTTTATTCATTCTCTCTTCCCATCTTTGGGTTATTTGTTGTTTTCTTACAAACTTTTGAAAAGAGTCATGAAGTTCCCACACTCCTGCTTTTATTCTTTAAAATTAAAAGCTGTAATTTTTCCTCCAAAAAAGGTTTTAGCCATGGACCTTAAGTTTAGGCATATAATCTTTATTTTTCATTGCTGTCCAGAGATTTTACAATTTCAGTTTTTATTTCCCTTCAGTTACAGGGTAATTACGTGCATGTTTCTGAAACTGAAACTTCTGTAGTTAAGGGTTTGGGCATGTTTTTAGTATTTGCTTGTAATTTGATTAGATTATGATCAGGGTAGATGGCCTGTAATACCTCTAGTTTTTGCATTGGCAGAATTTTAGATTGACTTCAATAGGGAGCGATTTGTGCACAAGTCCTTTCCGAGTGCACATCTTTTTTCCATGAGATTTGATGCCACTACAGTGAGTCCAGGCCCCTTTGCCGTGCATGTCGCCTCTGCCCTGGGCCTGGGGAATCCCTGATTTGCCTCTATCACTATAGACCCGTCCACTGCACTTGTGTTTACATAAGTGAAATCACATCATTTGTGTCTTTTTTCTCTCAGCATAAAGATTTTGAATTTCTTCCTTGTCAAGGGCCCCAGAAGTTTATTCCTTCTAACTGGTGGGTAGTTTTCCATTGTGTGGACAGAACACCTTTTACCTGTCCATTCATCTGCTGATGGACATTTGAGGCGGTTCTAGTTTTTGGCTGTACAAATAAAGTCGCCATGTACATTCCTGCCCCATGTGTGAACTCCTGTTTTCATTTCTCTTGGGTAAATACCTGGCAATGAAATTGCTGGGTCAAATGGTGGGTGCATGTTAATTTTATAAGAAACTGCCAAACTTTTCTCTGAAGTGGCTGCACCAATTGTACTGCACCCACTGGGCATGCATGTCCTGGTTTTACCCTGTCCCCGCCACACTGGGTGTGGCAGTCTTTTTCGTGGTAGACGTCCGAGGAGCCATGTCCTGCTCTCTCTTTGTGATGCGAGTGTGGGTCCCTTATGACTGACCACAGTGATGAGCTTTATTTGTAATAACCAAGTACATCTTTTTATGTACTTTGTTGCCATCTGTATCTCTTTGGGGAAATGTCTGTCCAAATTTTTTGTCTGTTTTAAAAATCAGATGGTTTGTGTTCTTGTTGAGTTTTAAGAGTTCTTTATGTGTTCTGATATATATTTTTAACAGGCATATTATTTGCAAATATATTCTCTCACTGTGGCCTTTCATTTTTTTTTTTAGCAGTGTCTTTTGAAGAACAAATGTTTTTAATGTTGATGAAGTCCAGTTTATCATTTTTTTCTTTTAAGGGTCATGCTTTTTGTCACCTATATAAGAAACTTTTGGCTAAGTCAAGGTCACAGATAATTTTCTCTTATGCTTCTAGAAATTTTGTGATATGAGCTTTTACAATTAGGTCTATAATTGAGCTTTGTATAAGGTGTGAGGTTATGGAAGAAATTTATTTATATATTTATTTATTTGCATAAGGATATCTAATTGTTTCAGTGCTACTGTGAAAAGATTATCCTTTCCTCACTGAATTATTTTTGCAGCTTTGTCAAAAAAAATCAATTGATCGTATATGGGTAGGTCTATTTCTGAACTCTGTATTCTGTCCCATTGATCCATATGTCCATTCTTTAGTCTTGACTGTGGTCTTAAAATTGAGTAGTGTGAAGTTATTCTCCTTTCGAAAAATTGTTTTATCTATTCTAGCTTGCCATTTCCCTATAAATTTTAGAATCAGCTGATAAAGGCCTGCTTGCATTTTGCTTGAGATTGCAATGAATCTATAGGGATCCAGGAAAAACTGGTGTTATAGACGCATCGCATCCATGAACATAGTGTATTTGTCTATTCATTTAGGTCTTCTCTAATTTTTGTCAACAAGTCTATAGATTTTTGGAGTTTTTAAAAAAAATTTTTATTGAGGTACATACAATAGACAAATCTTAGCCCATAGCTACGGGAAGACACTGGGTTGAGAGCTAAGTGGAAAGAAGTTCCGGGAAGCAAGCTCCAGGAAGAACAGCAAGGCCAGAGGCCCAGAGGTAGGAGCACCGGAACCCCTGACTCCACCCCAGGCCTGCAGAGAAAACCCAGCGCCCCCTCTCCTGCATGTTGTGGGGTGGGTGTGATATCAGCAGCGGCAGTGAGGGAGGGGTGCAGGTAGGCACACACCCCCTTTGCTTGCACCTTCTCATTGCAGGCCCTCTGGGAATGCTGGTGAGCAACTCTTTTTAGCTGCTGTTGAATTTCTGCATACCCCCGTGCCCCCCCTCCCAAGTATGGGACGTGCTCCTGGGTGGAAATGTGCCCCCACCTCCTCTGAGCTGGGGTTGTGCCTGCTGGGCTTCTCAGTGTAGGGGAGGGGGTGGGAAGCACCTACCCCACTTGCAACTGTGCTTCCCCCTAACCCCCTGAGACACACAGCCCAGTGTGCAGGTCCTGCCAGGAAAGCAAATGGCATATTGGGGTTCAGTGCCAAGAACAAGCTTCCCACAGTTTCTGCTGTGGTGCCTGCTGCCCTTCTCATTCCAAGCCAGGTGGGGCTTGGTGGGCACTAGAGGACACTTGGAGGATCTGGCGTGGCTGGTGGCTTCCCCAAGGTTGCGCTCTGGACACCCAAAGAGAGGTCCCATTTGGACCACGAGTGGCTTTGCAGGCTGCCCCTGAGCAGGAATCCATACCACGGTGCAGTGGACTCCGGTCTTCTCACCCCTGGCCTGGCAGAGGTCATCTCGCCTCTCAGAGCCACCCCTCCATCTGCTGGGCTAGCTCCTCCCTTGGCCTTCCCTGGCCCTTAGGCAAGTGGACCAGGCCAGAGCTTAAGTGGGGGCAAGACAAGAATGCTAGGGACCCCAGGGGGAGCTGCAGTCCTCAGACTCAGAGGGGCCCTGGGCAAAACCCCAGGTCCACCCCTGGTTAGCAGAGATCAGCACACAGTTGGTGCTCAATTAATGCCTGTTTTGGTCACTAGACCTATGACCCATGTGACGTGTTGGAGGAGCAGGTTTAGGGACCCATCACTGAGCCAGGTGGCCCCTCCAGCCCCACCCCAGCCACCACACACCTCCCCCTCTCAGGAGAGAGATGGGGCTGAGGCAGGTCGCTTACCTCTGCATTGAAATGTCTTCCAGGAGGGAAAAGGACTGTTGTCACCCTCTCTTTAGTGTGAACAGCTTGTTCAAGTGGGGCATCCGCTGATGCTGTGGGCAGCCAGTAGGTCAGGGTGGTTGGCAGAGCTGCTCCCCAGATTGGGGGTCTGTTCCTGCCTCCCAGACACACCTGCCAGAGTGACAGCAGCACAGGAGGCAGAGAGATTCCCCTGTATGTCTGGGGGACCATTGGGAGAGTGCGAACCCGATTATACTCTGAGATCCAGTTTTCCCTGAGTCATTGGCCTGAAATCTGCTTTGCAAAATGTCGAAGATATGGCTGAAAACTGACTTCAAGACTTTCAGTTCTGTTAGAATTGAATCTGTGCTATTGGCCCAGTACCTGGTAGAGGTGGGCTTCCTGTCCCCACAGTGGCAGTGGTGGCAAGTCGGTCTTGTCCTCACCATACCCCATGACCCTGTAGAAGCTTCCGGCAGCTAGGAGGACCCATGTGGTGTAGGCATGGCCCAGCCGGACTGACATCTATTCTCCATCCCAGAGCACTCAGTCAAAAAGTCTTTCCCTTCCCATCAAAAGCCTGTGGCCTTCTAAATGATTCCCTGTGGCCACACGAGGGGCTGGGGCAGGGGTCACTCCTAGTAACGGGCAAGGGCAGCGTGTGGCACAGATACCTGCAAGAAAAGGCATCTCTCCAGGTTCAGACCTGCACAGTGTCAAAGCAGTACGATAGTACCAAGAGCTCAAGGACACGGAACGGAGAATCAGCAAGGGAGCCCCCGGATTCAGAGAGAGGGGGCAGTAGAGGGCAGGGTGGCAGGCGCTTTCCGATGGGTGGGTCGACTGTGTCAGCGTCCACCCAGAGGCTTACCTGGGGGAGTCTACGCAGTTCCGCCTCCCAGTTTATTCCAGAGGCATGACAGCCCTGGACAGCGCTTATGAAGGGTCGTCAAGGGATGGGAGCGCAGAGGCCCCGCAGGTGGCTTGTTCCAAGGGGGTAGGGGGTGATGGTGCCTGTTGGCCAGCTCCTGCGGGCAGTGTGAACGCACGTGGGGCTGACATTGGATGGCCTGCCTGCCAACCACTCTGCCCCAGCCTGGCCCGGGATGCCAGGCATGTGGGATGCTCTGCCCCCTGGAGCCACTGAAGGGCCGGGGCTCGCCGCCCTGCCTGCCACTGTAATTGCACGTCTCTGTCCTGTGGGCCGAGCCACAAAGGGCGTCAGGGAGGTGTTTGTTATTGCCTATGAATTAGGAGCTCATAAGAAAAGTGGTGGCTGGCTCGGTGGCAAATTAGGGCCTCTACACGCAGCCGCCAGCAGCCCCCGGCCAGTGCCCATTGCCCAGCAGCCACACGAGAGCCCCAGCAGACACTTGGCCTGCGCCCACTCCGCAGCCCTCACAGCCTTGGATTCAGCCGCTTGGCCACAGTGCGGAGGCCGAGGACGCACACCAGTCCCCAGGGGCTCGCACACGTGCGTGCACACACGAATACACAGATGCAGACACACAGGCACAGCTACACGGCCGCAGCACGAGCACCTTGGCCGGCCTGCCCCACCTGCCCTCCGTCCGCAGGGGCCACGAAGGACATGGGGAAGATGCTCGGGGGCGATGAGGAGAAGGACCCCGATGCGGCCAAGAAGGAGGAGGAGCGCCAGGAGGCCCTGCGGCAGGAGGAGGAGGAGCGCCAGGCCAAGTACGCCAGGATGGAGGCGGAGCGCGAGGCCATGCGGCAGGGCATCCGAGACAAGGTGGGTGGGCGGCCCTGGTGCCCGCGCGGCCCTGGTGCCCGCCGGGGCTGCCCGGGGCCGGGCCGAGGGAGGCTGCGGAGGGGGAGGGCCCCGGGGGCCCGGCCGCCCCTCCTCTCCTGGGCCCCACAGAGCAGACCCTTGGATCCCCTGCCTGGAGGCGGCTCGGTGGGAGGGGAGCAAGGCAGGGGAGGTCACCTCGCCCCCAGGTGCCCACCCTGCGGGCAGCTCACACTCTGCGGGGTCCCAAGTCCTTCCTGCTCCTGTCAGAGGGGCTGGGTCCCGTCTTGGGGTGAGGTCTCCCAGTCTCCTTAGATGGGATGGTGGTTTCCACAGGAGAAAGCCCCCAGACCTGCCTCCCCTGGGACTCCCTCGCTAAGGGCTCTGAAGAGGGGTCCTGCCCAGCGGGAAGGGGCTGGGCTGCCCAGGGGCCACAGCAGGTCCCAGGTGTGCGGAGTGCTTGGGGCAGAGGGAGGGGCAGGGGCAGGCAGATGGGGAGGGGAGGGGGTGAGGGCGAGGGCTGGGCAGCCGCGCTGGGGAGCTTGCCCGTCCTCCTGGCTGGACAACCCGCGGAGGATCCTGCCGCTGAGCTTATTTGTCCCAGCCCTTCAGACTCAGGCAGGCCGTGGCTTGGGCATGTCTCAGAGCCCCCTGGGGCGTGCAGGGTGTGTGTGCTGTGGGGGTGGCCTCCCCAACCCCACCGGGAGGCAGGGTGCTGAGCGAGCCCCTCCTGAGCCAGTGCTTAGCGGGTGTGGGGGCAAAACACACTTCACTCGTTTCCCCTTTAAATGGAAGCCGCTCTGGCCTTCCCTCTTCAAACCCTCCAGGGGCCCCATCTCATGGAGGGTCCCAGCCCAGGCCCGTGGTGACCTCTGCCCCAGGCCCCACAGTGGCTGGGCCCCTGGAGGGCGCATACTGTCTTGGCAGGCTGCGGCCCCCCTCCCTCTGCCCACCACACACTGTGCCCGTTCCTGGCCTGCCTTGACCTGTGCCCTCTGCTGTTCACCTGTGTGCTGCTCCTGCCCCCTTCTCACCCTCCTGGGGGGGGGGCAGGTGGCCTGTTCCCACTGAGGGGAGCCGCCCTGTGCTGCTGAGCGGGTGGGCGAGTGCACACCATCTCCAGACCTGGTGGGAATTGAAGGTCACAGAGAGTCACCATGGAAGTGGGTGTGTACCCCCACCCTAAGAGCATTTGGGGTCCTGTGGCTCCATGGAAGGGCATGAGGCAGGGTGACCCCACCACCTCCCCAGCCAGGATGGATGGTGAATCATGTGCTCCCTGTTCTTAGAACCCCAACTTCTGGGATGGCCACAAGGAAGGCTGCACCTTTGGTGAAACCCCAGGGCCCTCCAGTCGAGTTCCACAGGGGTCCCCTGGCCAGGGGTCCTACCTCCTCAGGAGAGTGCCCCCAAACCTGGGACCTCCTTGGGTGGGCTGGGCGCCTTCACTTCTGAGCCCCTCCACAGGCCTGGGCCAACCCAGGCTGTTCTGCCAGACCCCAGACCCAACTCGGCTCCACCAGCCCCAGCTGCCAGGCCTCATCCCGCCAGGCAAGGGCTTCGTCCTGTTCTTGCCGGCCTGGGAGGCACCCTGGTGTCGCAGATCCAGCTCCCAGGGTAGGTGTCGGAGCTGGGCCATGATCTCCTCACCTGCTCTGCCCGATCACTTTGTCAGGCTGTTACGGGGTTAAGTAGGACACGTGGAGGGCCTGGAGGGCCTGCCTGCAGGGAAGGTGTGGAGGTGTTGGGGAGCAGACACCTGCCAGGGGCTCCCCAGACACCACAGAGCTGAGTGCCCTGGCAGGGCCTTTCCTGGGCAGCTAAATGGGGGAGGGGGGCAGTCACCTTGCCAGGCGTACAGTGGGTATAGGGAAGATAGGAATGCTGGTAAGCCCCTTCCCCTCTCACGTCAGTTCGGACGGGGGTCTGACATGTTTCGCTGTTGCCCCGGTCCTCACTATGCCAGCCTCCAGAATTCCGCCTGCCCCTCTGAGGAGCCTTCCGCTCAGCAGAGAAGTGCCTAGCGGCCCCAGGGACCTCCAAAAGCAGGGAATGCCCACAGCGGGAGGAGAGGCTGTGCCCCAAGGGTGTGGGGTGCAGGGCAGGAGCCTACACCGCTGCCATTGGCTATCCTGATCAGTGGGGCAGGGCACCCCCTTGGCTGGTGCAGGGAGCTCAGTGCCCAGGAGTGCTGGCAAAGGGCAGACCTTGATGGGGTCCAGGACATTGGCCTGGAAGCGGCCAGCCAGGGGCTGAGGACAGGTCGTCTCCAGGGAGAGGCCAGGCCCGAGGGTGTGGCTGCGGTCGCCCGACTGGGACCATGGATCTGGGCAGTGAGGGGCTGGCCGGACAGGAGGGCTGGGTTCTCCCAGCCGCCGCCCACAGGTGTCCCACCACCCTGAAAAGCCAGGTGGGGAGGTGTCGGCATCCCCATAGGCAGCCACCCTCCCCTGCCTCCCCTCCTCAACTTCCTCTGTCCCAGCTCTCTCCGCAGGGGTCTCCCCACCTCCAGGCGCCCCCTGGGAAAGGTTTCTTCCGGGGGCCCTGGTAGCCGTTGGGGGTGTGCACCCGGGGGCGGCTCGGTCTCTCCAGGCCCCTCGGCCGATCCCGCAGGTGCAGGGAGGGCCGGACCCCACCCGGCCCGGCGGAGCGCGGGGGGCCCCGGTGCGCTGACCCCCCCCACCCCCCGCAGTACGGCATCAAGAAGAGAGAGGAGCGCGAGGCTGAGGCCCAGGCCGCCATGGAGGCCGACTCGGAGGGCAGCCTGACGCGACCCAAGAAGGCCATCCCTCCGGGCTGCGGGGACGAGCCGGAGGAGGAGGACGGGAGCATCCTGGACACGGTCCTCAAGTACCTGCCGGGGCCGCTGCAGGACATGTTCAAGAAGTGACGCCCCGGGCGCCGCCCAGCGCCCAGCCCGCCGCCCCTGTCCCGCCGCCCCTTTCCTGCCCCGTGTACACGCCCTCCCGGAGGCCACCGAAGGGATGCAGGGAGCAGAGTGCAGCCCCCCCACGCCGGTATAAGCCATAGTTCACCCTCCCCGTGCTTCCATCGCCTCCGCCACGGGGAAGGGCGCCCGACCCCTCACCCAGGCCGACGTGGTGCGTGCTGGGGGCCCGAGAGACCAGCCCACCCGCTCTCCTGGCTGCTGGCGGGTTGACCCTCCCCACCGCCCACCTCAAAGCCTGGGATGCCTCTACCGCCCCCACCCTTCACGACCCATCCGCTGCGCCAGGGCCAGGCCCCCACAAGGGCCGGCCTCTCCACCACACCACACCTCGGTGCGACCTCCCTCCGTGGGCAGGCGCTTGTCCAGGCCCAAACTCAGGAGCACAGCCATGGTGGGGGGAAGGTGGTCTGCAGGCTGTGTGGGGGGTGCAGCAA
This sequence comes from Manis javanica, assembly GCF_040802235.1. Lineage (NCBI taxonomy): Eukaryota > Metazoa > Chordata > Mammalia > Pholidota > Manidae > Manis > Manis javanica. The sequence continues at coordinate 169,710,676 of NC_133160.1, read as the reverse complement.
GCAGCTGGTGCCTGGGGCAGAGGTGGGAAGCCCCCGCCTCCAGATGAGCCTGGATCCCCTCAGGCCCGAGGCGTGGGCCGCTGGATCTTGGCGTCTGCCTGCCCCTGGCTGCCCCCCTCCACCTGACCCTCACACTCACCGTCCACCTGTCTCTCTGTGTCCTGCTCCGTCCTTCTGGGCTCACGCCTGGGGAAGGCTGGCTTCTTAGGAATGCCAGGGCCCTGTTCTCTTCTCAACTAAGGAAAACAAGATAGGTTTAGGGGAGATTCTCAGATGCACCCCGAGTGTGGCACAGAGAGCCCTCGCACACCCCTGTAGCTCATGCCCCTCTGCGTCCGTGGACCCAGCCCTGCCCGCCCCTCTCCCTGGTTGGCACCTCTTGTCTCCTCCGAGGCTGCTCTGGGGGCTCTCTGCCCTCAGCCCTGAACACCCACCTGCAACGGGAGCTGGGAGGGCACGCAGAGACCCAGGTGCCGAGCACGGCGTGTCTGGAGATGCGCGCAGAGGACGGCCTGCACCTGCCCTCCAACGCCTGTCGCGCCGGCGGGGTGCGGCCCCTCCAGCGGGGCTGCCGGGTGCTCCTGCGCGTGGATGTGGGATTTGACTGGAACAGCGGAGGCAGGCTGAGCCGGGCTCCCCAACCCTTTTGTTCCTCCATCCTGGTTTAATTCGCATCATAATATGTTGAATCTCAGGTAAATGAGGTCTTCTGTATTTGAGTTTTATCTAGGCAGAAAGCCCGTCGCATCGGCCCGGGCCCTTTCTGGCCTTGACGACAACTTCATCGTCCACGTGTCGCGGCCGGGGCGTGGCCCTCCATCGCTCCCCAGAGAAGCCATAACAATTAGACCGCCGTACGAACCGAACTGCGAGGCCCTGCATCGGAAGGCGCGGCGGCGACTCGGCGCTCCCGCCTCTCCTGCGCCTCGCGGGGTGCCCTGACTCCCCCCCGCCAGTGTCTTTTTTTAATGCCTGTTTTCACACGCAGAAAGCCAGCCCTTAGCTGACGGGCCTCGTCTCATAGAAACCCCACGTCCCGTTCCCCCGCATGGGGCGCCTGGAGCAGCCGAGCTTAGCGTAGACGTGGGTGTTGTCCCTGCGTCTGTCCGTGCGTCCGCGCCTCCTCCTGCATGTCGGGGGCGTCGCGTGTGTTCTCAACGAGAGGAATCACAGCCAATAAACACCACAGTGATTCCACACCGCCTGGCCTCCAGGGTCCTGAAGCCACCGGGAGGCAGTGGGGCGCCGGGCACAGGCCACGGTCCTGACGGGGGGCCGGACGCCACATCACGCCCTGCCATGTAGGAAGCACCTTTACCTCTGGCTGGAACAGGGGCAGGGCCTGGCCCAGTCTCACTGAGGCAGCCCCAGTGCTGCCCCTCTTGGCCCCCCGCCTCCATGCCCTGGCTCCCAGCTGCATAGACCCCTTCACACCCTTTCCCTCTCCGCAGCCATGCCAGGCCTTGGGGGCCCAGGGCCCACAAGCGGGCCAGGCCTCCGGTCCTACTCCTAGTCTGTCCTGTGGCAGCGTCCCTGCTCCCTGTGCCCTCCTGGAAGCATCTGTGGGTCCCAAACCCCACAGGGGACACCTGGCCATCTGCTTGTGGAGGCTGCTGGCTCCCTGGCCTGGCCCTGGGCTGGCGCAGCCTAGATGGCCTAAGTCCCTCCTGTGCCCAAGGCCCAACCCAAGGTGCTGTGGCCGCCTGTGTCCCCAGAAAGGCCTTGCTCAACCTCCACTTCTGAGGCCTCTCTCCAGGGAGGTGGCATCTGTGATTTTTCCTCACCCTGCTGGCTGGGAATGCACAGAGGGCTTCCACCAGAACGTGCCCAGTCCTGGCCAGGAGAAAGACCACACTCACCCCAGGCCCCTGGCCACGTGCCCCAAGGCCGCTGGGAGCCCTCCCCCTTTGCTCTGCCTCAGATGCTGGGGTGGGGGGAACATGCTCCAGCACCTCGGTGGGGAGCAGGCCTCCCATCCCGCCTCCCACAGCCTCCGGGGGAGTTTTGCCCACAGCCCAATTACTGGTGAGCCATCCAGTGCATCCTACCTGCTGAGGAGGGAGCAGCTGTGCACCCTCCTTCCCCCAGATCCAAAACCGAGTCTTCGCAGACAACTCTGTGGCTTTGGGCTCTGCACACTGCCCCAGCGCGGCTGCTCTTAGAAGGGCACCAGAATGGGGCATCATTCCTCCTTCACCCCCACACCCAGCCGGGACCTACCTCCGTGCTGAGCAGTGGTGACCTGGATGCGCCTTCCCTCAGAGCCCAGCAGGCCCCCTCAGCTGCTGGTGGGTCAGGCCCGGTGCGGTGGTGCGTCTGGGGACCCCAGGGAAAGACAGGTGCTTGCGGGGTGTCTGCTCAGCCCCTGCCAGCTGCTGAGCTCGGTTCTAGGCTCTGAGGATAGGGTCCCTTTTTCCAGTGTCAAGAGACAGGTGATAAACAAATATGGAACGAGTGGAGCAGTGATTTCCTCTGTGGAGGTAACTGAGCGGGATGAGGGGTAGAGAGGGTGGTGAGGCAGCCTTCTCACCACTGAGGAAGCGACAGTGTGCAGGTGCCCCAGGTGCAGGGCCTGCGGGCCTGTGGTGGGACAGCCTTCCAGACAGAGTCCCAGGGCCCCAGGCGGGGGCTGCCCTGGGACCCCAGGGCGCTGACCATGGGTGACCTTGCCCTGGCTGCTTGCTTTAGGGGTGCACTGCCCCTTAGCACAGCCTGTTTCCTTTCTGGACACTTTACTTTTTTGTTTATTAAGGTATCAGTGATAAACAATCTCATGAAGATTTCACAAGAAAAGCCATGTGATTACTACATTCACCCTTATTGTCGAGGCCCCCTCATACCCCATTGCAGTCACTGCCCATCAGTATAGTAAGATGCCACAGAGTCCCTGCTTGTCTTCTTTGTGCACACTTTACTTTGACACAGCAGAGCACACTTCCATACTAGTACCCCCTAGACATGACCTCGGGCAGCAGGCGCCCTGTCTCCTGTCTCTGATGACCTCTCCTGGGTCCCTGCCCGCAGCCAGCCCTACACAGGGCCTGCTGCCATCTCCTGCCTCCTCTCCTGACACCTGCACTCCCGAGCTACGGGAGTCACAAGCCACTTAACCATCAAGGCTGTCAGGACAAATTTTTAAAGATCTGGCAATTAAGGACTATAATTGGCAGCTAGACAAACCCTGCTGTCCAGCAATCACAGCCAGCTGGGCTTAGAGGACCCTGGGTGGGGGCCACCAGGCCACACAATATGGAGAGGGCTGCACTCCATCTCCACTGGTTCCCTCAGGTCTGAAGGAGGGGTGTGTCGCTGGGGGTCGACGGGCTAGGACTTGGGCGGGGCAGAACGCACCTGAGCGGTGCAGTCCCTGGGGCTGGGGACCAGGCCAGGCCAGAGTGAGGGTGGGAGAGGGCGTGGGGTGGGGGCCAGGCTGGGGTCCGTGCTCGGGACGGGACCAAGGGCTCCGGCAGCAGCAAAGCTGTGCCAGCGCCCCCCACTGTCTGGGTGGCCCGGGGCCTCTCGATCTGGGGCCCTGAGACCAGGCGTTGGGAGCCAAGCCTGGCCTGCCGAGCAGGCGAGGGGATGTGTGAAACCCCAGAATCCCGTCCCCCCTGCCATCCCTCTGGGCTCCACTCCCTGAAGGCCTGAGCCAGTCAGCAAGAGCCATTCCCTGCCACCATGATTGGCTCCTCGCCTGAGGGCTAGTCAGGGCCTGGGATAAGCAGGCTGGGCAGGTGGTGCACTGCGGGTCTGAGGACTGTCCTCGGGCGCTTTCCTAGTGGGGGTCCTCCCTGCTCCCGCCCCACCCCTCCCCTGTTCCCTCCCAGTCCCTTGTCCTTGCTGCGCCCTCCTGAGCCTTCGCTGTGCTCCCCAGGTCCTGCCCAAGCCCTCCACATGTCCTCTCGCAGTGGTCACTGCAGGAACCCAGGAGCCAAGGAAGGGCTGGGGGTGGACCAGGCTCCAGTGGCCAATGCTGCCCAGCTGGGCTTCACTTTGCAGCGAGGCTCAGGGGAGAACCACAGCCAGGTGGGTGGGCTCAGCCGGCACCCTGAGACCTGCTCCCTTTACGTTTATCCCAGAGTGGAAGAGCCAGGCCCCTCTCTGCGGCCAGCTGCCCCGGAGCCCACTCAGGGGGGGCACCTGGCTCCCAGGCCCAAATGGTGCCCAGGGTGATTTTGCTCAGCCTCAGAAGATGATGAAGCATGGGAATTGAGTTTAGTTGATTTTTACAAAATAAAACACAATTCTTGCACCTTTCAGTGAGTCCACTGAGATTTATGCTGCTCAGAGGGCAAAAAAGGACTTTGCCAGGAGGGTGGGAGGGGATCCTCCCTGGCAGGGGGAAGGCTGGGTTGGTGGGCGGGGATGAGTCAGGGCCTGGCTGAATCAGCAGGAGACCCGGGTCCTGGGGCACTGGTGGGTGGAGGGAGACACCGCTTGGTCACTCTCTCCTCTGCCCTCTCCAAACTGTCTTGTGCAAAGAGGATTCCTTGGAAAGGCAAATGTTCTTGTTAATTAACCCAACAACTTCAGGGCCAGCCTCTGCATTAACCTTTGACTTGCTGAAGAACAAACGTTTTGTGCTGATTCTGACAGCAGCCAGAGTTACTGCGTGTGCAGCTGCAGCGGGCTCGGCCACAAGGAGGGCCCTGTGCCCTGTGTCCAGGTGGCCAAAGCCCTGATTCTTTAAAAGGAGTCTTAGAGTCCGGGATCTGTCAGCCAGAACTCAGCCTCTGTCCACCACACCTGTTCACCAGGCCCTGGCTGTGGAGCCCACCTCCTAGCCCCTTCCTCACCTGCCCTGGGCTGGGACTAGGGAATAGGAGCTGGGTCTGTTTGGAACTTCCAGGCTAAGATGGATGATTGACACTCTGCATGGATCTTCTCTCAAGCAATTAATTCATCATACAATGAGCAGAAGTGAAGTTAAATAGATAATAAAAAATCACCAACCAGAATAAATTCACCAATGCCTGGAGGAAAATACACAAGATGAGCTGGAAAGCAGGGAAATGCTAAATAATAAACAAACCCACGATGATGGGTGTGTCACAGGGACACAGCAGCTGTCTGACTGAGTTCCCCATGGCCAGAGCTGCAACAATTTGAGCAAAATGAAGTAGTGCTGGATTTACCTGAAGTGTAGAATGAATATCCGAGTTTACACTGATATAAATGATTGAATAAATAAATAAGTAGGGGGAAGAGAAACTCCGGTGCGGAAGAACTCCAAATAATGTATGTAGACACTGATTTCAAGGGGATGGAGGAGTGCACTGTCCATTCTGTAAGTGTGGCTACATATAGTGCCTTCCTTCCAAAGAACACTGTATGGAAAGGGGATAAAAAGAGTGAGTATGTTGGAGAAACCTGACCAACACCACCGCCTCCAGATCAAGGTCAGTATCAACAGTGGCAGGTCATGTTGGGGTCTTCCTCTAAAACCCATATAGCCAAGAGAACACCAGACTGACCCCAAATGAGGGATCTTCTACAAAATAACTAACACTCCTTAAAGCAGTCAAGGTCATCAAAAATAAGGATTGTGTGAGAAAACGCCCCAGACAAGAGGAGCCTAAGGAGACCAGTGACATAATGTGATATCCCGGATGGGGTCCCAGGATAGAAAAAGTGCATCAACCAAAAACAAAGGAAATCTGAATAAACATGGGCTTTAATTTTTTTTTAAATGGTACCAGTGTTGATTCATTCATAGTGACAGGGCACCATAGGGAGAACTGGGTGCATGGCATACGGGAACTCGGCATTATCCTCAAGATTTTTCTGTAAGTAAAAACTTCTAAAAGTTGAAGTTTACTTAAAAATTAAACTGGAAAAGGCATAAGCCAGTTTAATTACAATTAAAACCAGTAGCTAATGAAAGACACAGAAGAGAGGGAGATGCAGGTTCAGCCCCTAACCAGCTCACCCACCCAGAGAGCCCCAAAGCCACATGGGCTGCATCCTGAATATTCTCACTCCCTCACCTTCTGCCAGGTGGGACCTGCTGCAGGGGGACAGGACAGGGAGGGGGAAGAGCAGGCTGACTCTTGATGGCAGGGAGGGTTCCAGGGCCGTGTGCTGCCAGGGAGGATGCAACGTGCCAGCTTCGCCTCCCAGCCTCAGTCCGTGGGGCGAACCTGGCTGGCTGCCTGACGCCAGCTCAGCCGAATGCAGGTAAGTCCGACTGCCCTGGTCCAGCTGAGCCCGGCCCGGCCCCGACCAAATTCTCAGGCTGCAGAGGCTAGAGGGTCATCAAAAGCCCGGCAGCACTCCTACCCGATGTGGAAAGGGAAGCAAATGCATCTCAGAAATGGTGGGAAGAGAGTAAAACCCCACTGCGCTGTATGTCAGCGGAACTCGGTTCCGGACAGGGCCTCCCAGGCATGAGCAAGATGGAGGTGCCACAAGGCGCCTGAGAAGGTCACTGCAGAGAGGCAGGCAGGCCGACCGAGGGCGAAGCCAGGCCAGGAGCCGGACGGGAGGAGAAATAACTCAGTGAGCACCTTAGGGAACCCAGTCAATGCAGAGTTCGGAGGACAAGAACATGTGACCCGAGCAGATGTGGCTCGAGGAGAAAGCATTTAACTCGCCTCTTCAGTGAAGAATAGAACAAGCGGCTGAAAATCAGGAAAAGATACAGAAGATTCAAAGATACAGAAGATTAGCAAACTTGGCCAGTCGAACATACATAGAACTCAGTACTCAACTGAAAAATTCACATTCTTTTTGAAGTTCCCATGAATATTTACAAAAATTACCTTTGGGCCATAAAGCTGGTCCCAGCATATGACAGAACATGTGCTGTAGCCTCAGGGCGACTAGTCTAGAGATTAACAACAAGGAGATAATCAGAAAACCCCCATCTGTTCGCAGATTAAACGTCTAACTTATCCGTAGGACAGAGAAAACATTAAAATAGACTTTTGTCCATTTTAAATGACTAATGTCCGTTGTTCAAATTAATAAAGGAAACCTCACCGACAGGGCGCAGGGAGGTCAGCAGGGGGCGCCCTCAAGCATCCGGGCTGCTTTTGCTACTTTCCCACCCACTGGACAAGGACGGTTTCCGCCGGCCCCTCAAGAGCCCAGCCAATGAGCAGCCTCGACACGCGGACTCCCAGTTTCCTCCAATGGGCTTTTTCCTTAGAACAGCCCCCCAAGCAGCCCTTCCTCTGGGAAAGAGCCGTCTCTCCGCTGCCCTCCAGGCTCACCTGTGGGTCGCGTCTCTGCCTTTGTCTTTGGTCCGGAGCTGCAATTCTGCTCCTCTCGAATAAGCCTGTTTTCGTTCATAAAAGAACAGTTTTATTTAAAGCTTAGCGGGTTTTGGTATGTCCTTATAAATTGGTTTTAAAACTTAAGGGCGACCACCCGAAGAGCAGAATACAAACATGGATGAAGAACTAGCAAACTGGTGGAAGAACAAAGGAATGAAGAAACGGGATAGAAGCGGGGGCGGGGAGGAAGCAGCAGGAAGCCGCCACACACCCGGCTGCGCAGGCAGTCGGAGCAGCTGCCGGGGCCGCGTGTCCCGGGACGCGCCTCCAGCGCCGTGAGTGTGCAGCCGGCCATCCCTGGGAGGGGCCCCACAACCCCCGGGCCGGCCGGATGGCACGCCAGCGCCCTCCACCCTGGGACAAAAATGGGGACCGATTCCAGGCCAGGCACGTGCCGTCGGGCCCCCCAGAGCCCCCCACAGGAGTGCACCGCTGTCACCCGCGGAGCTGGCCCAGGAAACTGCCTCCTACGCGTCAACATCCCCGACCAGAATCCCCCAGAAGCACCCTGAAGCTGAACAAGCCAGATGTGGCGCTTGTCGCCGGGAGACACAGGTGGGCCCGTGGGCGTCCAGGTGGAGAGGACTCCTCGGGCGTGGGCACTAACGCGTGGCTTGTGGACACAGGCCGTGGACTTTGCCGTCAGGAAGCACGCGTCTGGTGACTGGGCATCTGGGTGCATCCTGGCACAGGAGGGAAGCCCTGGGCGGTGGGCCAAGCACAGCCATCACTCTGCGGCACCAGGATGGGGGGTGTCGGGTCATTTTGTGGCTTGGACGTGTTTACGTCCTGCCTGTGTTCAGATGCAGTGACAAACTGCTCTTGTTTCTGTCTTGGTCCGTCAGGGTGGCTTTTCTTGGTGACAGTGTCCTGTGAAAGCGCTTCTGTTGGACGGGCTGCCCCAGCGCCTGGCAGGGAGTGTGGGGCCAGCCCCTGGGAGCCAGGCTGCGTTTGGCTTTCTCACGGGAGCCAGGCTGTACCCGTGCTTCCCTCTTGGTGGTCCCCGCACCTCCACGTAAAGGACTTGGACCCCAGCCCTTGTCTTTGGGGTGACTTCTGGGGGAACCCAGATGAAGACAGTGCACACCACGAGTGGGCTGAGCAGACCGCCAGGGGATCCTCAGCGGCATCCACGCCTGTCCTGAGATGTGCCCAGAGCTAAGGCCGTAACAGCCGGATAGGGCTGCCTGGCCGCCGGTCACTCTCCGCGCCACCGGTGTCCAGAAGGGTGTCAGTTAACACCCCGTGGAGGGGGCCTCAGGACGCCTTTTGAGATACCTTGACCCTCTGCAGCTGGACGGCAGGTCTGTGTCTGGGCAGGGCTGTGAGGACAGCAGTCCATGGGCCTCCTGGACCAAGCCAGGCCTGCTCAGGAGGAAGCTCACCCTGGGACTGAGAGGGGTACCCCAGTGGAGGTTGCAGGAGTCTCAAGGCCCAGATTCCCTGGAGACCCCTGAGCACGAAGAGAAGCTCCTTCCTTTGCCTGGAGACACAGGCAGAGGTCCGCTCACCAGCCATTCCTCTCATGGCTGCTGGTGCAGCCCGCGAGTGCCTCCCCAAGGTGTGCTGGGGGCCCCTCGGCTGAGGGCAGGGCCCGCTGGGCCCACTGGGAGCATGCCTGGGAGGGGCCCAGGGCCCTGGGCCGGGGCAGAGCACACACAGCACTTTTCAGCAACTCCAAGATTTGTGCAGGACTCTGAAGCCAGTCCTAGGATGTGGTGCAGAAAAACCAGTGCCCTGCTGTACCTGCCATGGAGATGCACTTTAGGGGTCACAGGCTGCAGGGCAGGGTGCTGAGACAGCAGTCTGCCGAGTAAGCCCGTGGGCACGTGGCCCTCTCTGGAGCTGCAGGATGTACTGGGGAGGGGTGGGCATTGGTGGTCAGGGTTGGTGGTGGAGACACAGCCCTCTGGCTTCAGAGGGGATGGTGGGATGGGAGAACTCCCCAACGACAGGGACTGGGAGGCTTTATAGGAAGCACAGGTTAGGGTTAGGGGCCTCACAAAGCCCAGGCCATGCAGGTGATGGTGAGCACCCTGGGCTGAACCACTGGCACCCCACCTCCCACTGCCCTGCCCCCGGCAGTGTCTTCACGAAGGGGGGGGTTGGCACAGATGTGCGCTCGGTGTGCAGCCCTTTCGGTGCCTCATAGGAGCAGTAGCTTGCGTTCGCTGGCACAGCCGGTGGTGCGCATCCATGCGCTGTCTGGCCCCAGTGTGGGTCTACCCTCTCTTGACTGGGTCATCTGGACATTGTGCAGGACATCACGCTGGCCTGTGGCACCATGGGAGGCAGACGCAGGGTGAGGAGGCTCGGGTCAAGTGACACACATGCCAGAGGGCAGAGGAAACCCCAGGGATCCAGGAGCCAGCTGACGCTCAAATCTCATTCTGTGTTCTTTTAAAGAAATTAAGAATGTACATACAGAAATATGCACAGATCTTAAGTATATTGTTTGATGGTTTTTGACAAACACCAGGTTACCTGTTCCTTGGGTGACCTTGTGGAAGATACAGGAAGATACAGGAGGTTCCCTCAGGCCCTTCCCCATAAAGCCCCGATTCTTTCTGTCAGAAGCAACGGCTGTTCTATTTCCTACTGGTATTGTTCGGTTTGCCTGCTCTTCCCCTTCGCATGAATGGGTCATGCGGTGGCTCCCTGTCGCCTCGGGCTGTCCCACCCGGCACGTTCTGGAGAGCCAGCTGTGGTGGCATGTCACCTTTGCAGGCACAGCACGTCGCATGGATGCGCCACCACTCACTGCCCTGTGCAGATGAACATAGTGTCATATCCAGTTTAAGCCTGAGAACAAGCTGCTATAAAGTGTTTTTGTGGAGGTTTGCTTCGATTTCTCTTCAGTAAACACCCATGTGGGTCACGGGCAGGTGCATCCCTAACTTCTAAGAAACTGACAAGCTGTTTTCTGAAGTGGTTGTACCAGCAACATGTGGAGCGTGAGCGACCATTCGCTGCTAGTCTGCCTCAGTTTGGTCCGGCTGCTTTGATAAAAATACCACAGACTGGGCGGCTTGAACATTAAAGTATTTTGCACAGTCTGGAGGCCCGAGATCAACGTGCAGACAGATTTGGTGTCCCGCCCACTTCCTGGTTCATGGACTGGCATTTTGTCTGTGTCCTCACGTGGTGGGAGAGGTGAGGGAGCTATCTGGGATCTCCTTTAAAAGGGCACTAATCCCAATCAAGACCTTATCACCTCCCAAAGGCTCTCCCTCCTATTATCATTTTTGGGGGCTAGGATTTCAAAATAGGAATTTTGGAGGGACACAGATGTTCAGCCCACTGTCTTCAAAGTTTGGGTCATTCTGGGTTGGTAGTGGCCTCGACTTTAACTTGTTGGTCACTGTATTATCTTCCTTTGAGAAGCCTCCATCCAAACCTTTTGTCCATTTAAACAGTTGGGTTGTTGTCTTTAGACTTCATTTTTTTGAGTTTTCGATTTTCAGAAAAATTGAGTGGAGAGTACAGAGATTTCCCACAGACCTCCTCATTTCCCCTCATTTCCCACATTACTTTGCTACCATTGTGAACTAATATCCATACATTGTTATTAACTAAAGCCCAGTTTCCATGTGGCTCACTCTCTGTGTTGTATATTCTGTGGGTTTTGACAGATGTGTAAGGGCACTTGTCCACTATTATGGTGTCACAGAGGAGCTTCTCTGCCCTAAAAACTGTCTGTGCTCCATCTCTTCATCATGACAATGTGCATTCAAGGTTCCTTCATGTCCCTTCATGGCTTGATCCCTCATTGATTTTTAGGGCTGAATAATATTCCATTGTCTGGTTGGTCCATAGTTTATTTATCCATCACATGCAGAAGGACATCTTGGTTGTATCCAAGTTTTGGTAATGATGAATAAGGCTGTTATAAATATTTGTGAAAAGTTTGTGTGGATGTAAGTTTTCATTTCATTTGGGTAAATACCAAGGAGTGCAATTGTCGCATGGTATGGAAAAATATGTTCAGTTTTGTAAGAAACTGCCAAAATGCCTTCCTGCATGGTTGCATTCTCTGCATTTCCACCACCTGTGAGTGAGACTTCCTGTTGCTCCATGGCTGCACCAGCATTTGTTGTTGTCAGTGTTCCAGATTTTGGCTATTCTGACAGGTGTCATTATTATTTTAATTAGCAGTTCTCTAATGACATATGTTACTTAGCATTTACTCACACACTGTTTGTCATCAGTATCTTTGGTGAGGTGTCTGTTCAGGTTTTTAAAAAAACTGCCCATTTTTTAATTGAGCTGTTTTCTTATTGTTGAGTTTTAGGAGTCCTTTGTACATTTTGGATAACAATTCTTTATCAGGCGTGTGATTTGCAGATATTTCCTCCCAATGGGTGGCTTCTCTTTTCATTCTCTTGGCAGTATCTCTCACAGACAAGAAGTTTTTAGTTTGAATAAAATCCAACTTACCAATTTTTTCTTTCATGCTTTTGGTGTTGTATCTAAGAAGTCACCACCAGACCAAAGATCATTTAGGTTTTCTTCTATGTCATCTTTTTTTAATTAAGATATCATTGATATACATTCTTAATGAAGGTTTCACAAGAAAAACAATGTGGTTATTACATTCACCCTTAATATTGAGTCCCCGCTATATCTTCCCGTCACTGTCCATCTGTGTAGTAAGATGCCACAGAGTCCCAACTTGTCTTCTCTGAGTTACACTGTCCTCCCCATGACCCCTCACACCATGTACACAATCATGATACCCCACAATCCCCTTCTCCCTCCCTCCACACCCACACTCCCCTACACCTCCCCTTTGGTAACCACTAGTCCCTTCTTGGAGTCTCTGAGTCGGCTGCTACTTGGTTCCTTCAGTTTTGCTTCGTTGTTATGCTCCACAGATGAAGGAAATCATTTGGTATTTGTGTCTCTCCGCTTGGCTTATTTCACTGAGCATAATACCCTCTAGCTCCATTCATGTTGTTGCGAATGGTAGGATCTGTTTTTTTCTTATGGCTGCGTAATATTCCATTGTGTATATGTACCACATCTTCTTTATCCATTCATCTACCTATGGACACTTAGGTGGCTTCATATCTTGGCTATTGTAAATAGTGCTGCGATAAACATAGGGGTGCATATGTCTTTTTGAATCTGAACTTGTATTCTTTGGGTAAATTCCTAGGAGTGGAATTCTCAGGTCAAATGGTATTTCTATTTTTAGTTATTTTTGGCACCTCCATACTGCTTTCCACAATGGTTGAACTAGTTTACATTCCCACCAGCAGTGTAGGAGGGCTCCCCTTTCTCCACAACCTCGCCAGCATTTGCTGTTCTTTGTCTTTTTGATGCTGGCCATCCTAACTGGTGTGAGGTGATATCTCATTGTGGTTCTAATGTACATTTCCTGATTACTGATGTGGAGCATCTTTTCATGTGCCTGTTGGCCATCTGAATTTCTTCTTTGGATCTTCTATGTTATCTTTTAGGAATTTCATAGTTTTGCATTTTACACTTAGTCTATGAAATACTTTTAATTAATGAATTATTGTGAAGGGTGTAAGGTCTGTGTTTAGTTCCATTTGTTTGTTTTTGCAGGTGGATGTCCTGTTGTTCCAGCACCATTTGTAGAAATTCATTGGATTGCTTTTGTTCCTTTGTCAAAGATCAGACCATTCTATTCACGTGGGTCTATCTCTGGGTCTCTATCCTGGTACATGGGTCTGTTTGTCTAGTCTTTCATCAATACCACACTATTTTGATTATGGCAGCTTCAACATAAGTCTTGAAATTGGATAGTGCCAGTCCTCTGTTTTTCCTTTGGTATTGATTGTCTATTTGGGTCTCTTGCCTACTCATATAAACCTCAGAATTAGTTGTTGATATCCACAAGATAATATAGCATGTTGGGAGACATAGCATGCTGGGATTTTAATTGGGATTTCATTGAATCTATAGGTCCAGTTGGGAAGAACTGCCATATTAACAATATTGAGTCTTTCTTTCCATGAACATGGAATGTCTTCTGTTATTTTGATCTTTGGTTTCTTTCATCAGAGTTTTATAGTTTCCTCAATAGATCTTTTACATATTTTGTTAGATTTATACTTATGTATTTATTTTCCTTTTGGTATTAATGTAAATAGTATTGTATTTTTAGTTCCAAATTCCAAATGTTCTGTGCTGGTAGTTCATATAATTTATTTTTTGAATTATTATATACCAGAACTTTTTTTTAAAGTGTACAGTTCTACAAAATAGCAGCAGACTCACAGACTCCACAAAGGGACTAGTGGTTACCAAAGGGGAGGGGTGTGGGAGGGCGGGTGGGGAGGGAGGGAGAAGGGGATTGAGGGGTATTATGTTTAGTACACATGGTGTGGGGGGGTCACAGGGAAAACAGTGTAGCACAGAGAAGACACATAGTGGATCTGTGGCATGTTGCTGCACTGATGGACAGTGACTGCACTGGGGTGGGGGGGGACTTGATAATATGGGTAAATGCAGTAACCACATTGTTTTTTTCATGTCAAACCTTCATAAGACTGTATATAAATAATACCTTAATAAAAACATTTTTTTAAACTGTACAGTTCTATGAATTATAATGTACAGAACTGTGTAATTGACTAATACTTAATGGTGAAACACTGAATGCTTTCCCCCTAATATGGCAAAAAAGATAAGGATGTCCTCTCTTCCCACACCTACTCAATGCTGGAAGTCCTAGCCGGTGCAATGGGGCGAGAGAGGAAGTAGAAGCGACACAGACTGGAGAGGGAGACGTAAAACTTCCCCTATTCACTGACTACATGATTATCTGTGTAGAAGGTCACACAGTAATCTAAAGCGACAGCAACATGATCATAGGGTAACACAAAAAATCAATCTTATTATTATATACAAGCAATAAAGAGCAATACAAAATTGGAAACTGAAACTGAAAACAACAGCTTCCTTGAGAGACACTGAGAGACAGAGACAGAGATTGAGATAGACAGATGCATAGATACAGACAGAGACAAAGAAAAGGCAGACGGAAGACAGACTTGGCTGTAAGTGTAACCACACATGTACAGGTTCTCTGCTAAAAACTACAAAGTGCTAATAAAAGAAATTAAAGAAAACCTATGTAAATGGAGAGACATAGCATACTCGTAAATTGGAACACTTGAGATAATGAAAATGTTAATCTCTCCCAAAGTGACCTATAGAATTAACACAATCCCAAAAATCCCAGCAGGAGATTTTGTGCCTATAGATAAGGTAGCCCTAAAATTTATATGGAATGGTGAAAGTGCTAGGGGGGAACTACAATAATTTTTACAAACTTGGATGAATCACACTGCTCAATTTTAACACTTTCCATAAAGCAGTAACAGTCAGGACTGCAGTATTGGTAAGGGACAAACAGGCCAATGATCAGACCCACATGAATATGGCCACTTGATCTTTGACAGCAGTGCAAAAGCAACCCGGTGGAGAAAGGACAGGCTTTTCAGCAAATGGTGATGGAACAATTGGTTATCCATATGCAAAAAATTTAACCTTAGCCTAAACCTCAGACCTTACAACTAACTCAAAGTGGATCACATATAAATATAAAACATAAAACTATGAAATGTTTGCAAGAAAACAGAAAATTATCTTAGTGATTAGGCATTTGGCAGAATTCTTAAACACCAAAAGCATAATCCATAAAAGAAAAAATTGACATTTGGACTTCATCAAAATTAAAAACATCTTTCCTGCAAAACACAGTGTTGAGAATAAAGACAAGTTGGAGACTGGGAGAAATATTCATAAATCACATATCAAACTCAGAACTTGTATCCAGAATATATAAAGAACTCTCAAAACTCAACTAAATTAAAACATGGGCAAAAGAAATGAATAGATATTGCACCAAAGATATGATGACAAATAAGTACATGAGGTGCTCAACATCAGTAGCCATTAGGGAAATGCAAATATGAACCATGAGATACCACTACACACCTACAAAACTGGCTAAAATCAGACAGAACACTGACAGCCCATGGGTGTGGAGGCCTGAAATTTGCTCCTGGAAATGCAAGTAGGGAAGCTACTCTGGAAGGCAGTTGGCAGTTTCTTATAAACAAGACACCATATGACCCAGCAATCCTACTACTAGAGAAACAAAATCTCATGTCCATGGGAAAACCTGTACATGAATGTTCATAGCTGCTCTATTCACAATCATCAAAAACTAAAAAATGACTAAGCTTTTTCTTAGGTGAATTGGTAAGCAAACTGGTATATCCAGGTAGTGGAATACTATGCAGCAATAAAAAAGTATATAGATACATGCAGCAACTTGGATGGACCTCAAAGACTGAAGGAATAGTCTCAGCAGGTGATATATATACAACTCTCTTTGCGTGATATTCCTGAAAAGACAAAATTATACTGCTGGAGATCACTGTTGCCAGGGATTATGAGTGGGGAGGAGGGTATTGCAATAAAAGGTTGGTATTAAGGAGTTTTGGGGATGATTGGACCATTCTGTGTCCTGATGTAGTGGTGGTGGCTACATGAACCTGCACATATGCTAAAACTTCAAAAGCCAAAAAAGGTTTTTTAATTAAAAAGTTTTATATACATTTCCTGATTAAAATATTTAGTAAGCTATAACAGAAGGAAATTCCTTGACTTAGTAAAAAGTATTTATCAAAATCCCACTGCAATCATGCTTCAGGAGACATTAAGAATATTCTCATGAGGTCACAATGCACAGTGCTTGTTGTCACCATAAATCAACGTTCTTCTAGCGATGCCAGCAGAGATCACGAACCGCAGAGGATAAAAGTGGGTAAATGGGGGAAGACTGAGTGTTGTAACACAACCTTGTGTGGACATCCAAGAAAACCACCCAGAAACTCTTCAGGCCAAACTCTTTTGGCGCAAACACCAGTGTTTTCTCTATTCCAGAAAAACAATTAGCACATGGGCCACTCCACCCACCTCCCTGAGGAAAGACACATGAAGTATGTAAGAATTGTACGAAGACTATGTGGGAGCTCTCCTGCAAACTCTAAAGAGGCATCTGGACACACAAATGTGCCCTATTATGGGTGTGAAAAGCCCACCCTGAAAATGAGAGGCACCATGCAGGCCTAGGGAGAGAAGTGTGCGTGCCAGGGGCCTGTCTCCTCTCCGTCTCCCCAGAGCTCTGGGTTCCTAGAGACAAGAGGACAGTAGACAGTGCCATCAGGTGCCTCCAAGAACTCTCAGAATTTATGCCTGTTTGGTGCTTTCCAAGATCTGAGGGAGAGGAGCTCCTTCCCACCAATCAGAGCAAATTCTTCATCCAAGTGTTTCTGACTTGGTCTATTTGCTACAAAGACCAGACCTTTTTACCTTTGACCAAAAATGTTCTTAAAGAAGCAAATTAATTTTTATAGTCCCCCAATACATTTTTTAAAACATAGGAATACATGTAATGGTCAAACAACTTATTTTTTTACATCCAAATAAAATCCAGGGACAGTAAAGCTGTGACAAGAATACTGTTGTAGAGCAGAGCCCGCTGCCTCAGCGTGGCTGAGACTTGGCCCTCTCCCAGGACCAGGGCCAGCATCTTGCTTCCATGTATACCAGAGCAGAGGGAACAAAATTCAACAGATGGGCCA
This sequence comes from Manis javanica, assembly GCF_040802235.1. Lineage (NCBI taxonomy): Eukaryota > Metazoa > Chordata > Mammalia > Pholidota > Manidae > Manis > Manis javanica. Next base: position 169,693,773 of record NC_133160.1, on the reverse strand, counting down.
GAGCGTGCCTTTGGTCTCTGATGGAGGGATGTGTGCACAGTGCCTTTCTCCCCCCAAATTATCTGCAATGGTTCATTTCATGCATCAATGCCACTGGGCCCAGGTACCCAGATTAAATTAATTGTTCTGGGTGTGTCTGTGGGGACATTCCCAATTAGACTAGCATTTGAATCAGTGGACTGAGCCCTCCCCAACATGGATGGGCACCACTCAACCCCTCAAGGGCCTGAGTAAAACCAAAAAGGGGAGTAATTGGGAGCTCCTCCTGCCCTGGGCTGCCTGGTACCACTGGCCTAGGGGGTCTCCAGTTGACAGATAACCCTGTGATCAAACTTCTCATGCCAAATCTCCTTTGATGTACATGTATAGGCATATGTGTACATGTATATACATGTATAGATGTAAAGCTGTGTGTATGGTATATGCATGTGCGTATATGTGCATAGGTGTGTGTACATGTATGGTGTGTGTATGCATGTGTATGTGTGCCACTACATGCATGTGTGTGTGTATGACCTTCTGCCAGGTCTGTTCCTCCGGAGACCCTAACACACTAACAGAGAAAGTAAAAGACCGTCTGCCAGCCCACTCACAGGAGGCAGCAGGCCCTTCCAACTGCGCTCTCACCAGCACACACAGCTCTACACCAAGACGAACTCTCTCCAAGCAAACAGACGAGCAGTTCCCACGGAGCCTCTGGTACCAGACACTGGACCAATCGAAATGAGGTTCTGTCTCCAAGGTGACAGCCAAGGACAAATGCCGGGTGGAGCGAAGTGATCGGTTAGTCACCTTGCGAGGGCTCAGGGCTGGGGAGGACAGGAGCAGCAGCAGTGTGCTGCATGTGCGCACGGTCTACAGCAACCCCATTGCTGCGTTACCCCAACATCATCCTGCACCTTACAAGTATTTCGCATAATAAATTTCCAGCCTGAAAGAATTCTGTTAAGTTTTTCTTTTGCTTTTATTACAAGCATATAATATTAATTGGCAAAACACTGAATACAAGCTTCACTACCATAAAATCAAAACATTAAGCAATATTCCAAAAAAGATTTTAGACAAAAACTAACCACCAATAGTACAAAAATTACACACCAACACAAAGCATAAAAAATGTAAACTTTCAAATTAAACAGTCAAAAATATGTATCTGCAATGTCATCTCCACAAACCGCCAGAGTCCATGTCGCCACATGTGATGACGAGGCTTAGCGGGGAGCTTTTGCCCTGCACCTACACCATTTGGGAACAAATAGTTTCCTTACACCTGATCAAGTTGTTGGAGCAGACACGTACACTAATGCTACACACATTTCCGGGGACACGCAAACTGCAGTCCACCCTCAGACATGCTCCTGGACATGGTGAACTGCACACACCTATGCAGGGCAGGCAGTTCCCCAGCAGAAGCTTCCGCCCTGCCTGGAGGGGAAAATCTCTGCAAGGCTCTCAGTGTAGTTTGAATGACGGTTTTCCAATCTATTTATCCCAACTTAATTATTAGTTGGATTAAATACCAAAGCAGAGAAACATTGGTTTACCACACTGAGGTCACATGTGATATGGTGAAGTGTGAATGATTTCCTGAGGAAATAGAGAAACTGAATTTTTTGTGATTTAGTTATCTGCACTAAATTTAATTTTAATGTTTTGAGAGCATGTCACATATTCATGTACAATGTATAAATCAGCTGGCTCATTCCTAGAACATTCAATCGCATGACACATTTCAAATTACTGTAAAATGGTATCCTGTGCGCTCTGAGAAAAAACATCAAACCAACTTCTAAAGTCTAATGCCACGAAGAGGCATTCAAGGCTGCAGGCCCTGGAGGGCTCCGGAGGCCCCGAGAAGCTGCCCCTGCACATCTGTGGCTGGCAGAGGGGTGGTACATCCAGGGCCGAGCACGCGGGGCCTGAGTGCCTGAGGCTCCGGGCAGCCATGAGGCTGGTCTAGGATGGCGCCACAGGACACCCCATGGCCACCTGCCCGGTCCCTTATTTGTGAATATTGCTAACAGGCACACGCACAGGCGCTCCCAACAACAGCATTCTTTAATCATAACCACGAAAAAGGAAAAACCAATTAGCTGAATGTATGTATTTTGAAATTCCACCTATATTCCCTCTCACTTTAGCAGAATAGATGCTACATCACAATTTAAACATGTCTAATAAATGCATGTTGGAACCTATTGCACAAAAGGATAAAAAAATGCTCTTCATCCATATAAAACAAAAACATACAAATTAAAAGCTACTCGAACTAAAAAGAAGCTTGCAAAATATCTCACAATTTCATTTTATATGCCTGTAAATAAAGCTGGACCACCGAAACCAAACAATTGGATGGGAAAATATGCTAGAAGGCTTAAAATAGAATAAATAATTTTATAAAGTTTTCTTTTTTTAACCCCCCAAATCTTAAATTCAATATTATATATTCTCTCTGCATTTTCCATTTCCACGAAGACTGTACTTAGTGAGACCGTGTGCTGGGTAGCAAGCCCAGTGCTGGGGCAGATGCAGTAAGTAAGGTGACTGAACAGCTCTGCTTTACCAGCAAAAATAGTTGTGAAAACTACTTCACAGTAACTCCATCTGTTAAAAGGAACAGCATCTTAATAGGATCCAATCACTGGCTGATCCTGGCTTTCATGCTGGAAAAATAAAATTCAGCCTTTGATGTTAAATGAAGAAGTGACAGAAAAGAATAGTGGCTGCCGAAGCCCCCGCCTGGTGAGGCTGAATGGCTGCAGCGGGGGCTCCCGGGGTCCCGCGGTGAAGACAATCTGCGTGAGGAAATCTTAGAAAAATAGGTACTTCTGCTGCTGAGGTTAACACGATTACAGAAGCGGGTCACACACGAGGCGTCCGTGAGCAGCTGGGGATGTTCGCGCCAGCTCGACTCACCTCCACCCCTCTGCATGGTTACGTATGTCGACTTAGCACCGTAGCAAATTCAAGTGGTTTCAAAGATAGCTATAAAGTTACAAATATATATTACGAGTTTATTACAGCGATGTTCAGTTTAATGTGAGCTGTGATCAATTTTATTTGAGTTAGGGCGCTCATACTGTTCCATCCTGCCTTGCTTTCACACAGGAAAATACCTGAATTCCGATGCCGCACTTAGACCTGCGCTGTGGTGACGCGGACGCTTCAGCAGCGATGTGCACTTGAGGTAGACAGGCAGTATTCACTCATACACGACTACTCGCTGAACCCTTGTACAGGAACTCTGAATAATGATCTGGGTGAATAGCACGCTCAGGTAAGTGAGTCATTCAAACAGTACTGTGAGTTAATGGGCTGAAATGGGCGAATTATGAAAAACTCCTAACAAGGAATTTGTTTTTGTTTATGTTTTTTAAAAGGCCTTACATTAAAATCACTTGGATTGAGTTAGAGTGTTTTTCTTGTCATTAAGACCGGGTCTCATTAGTAGGTGCTTCTGACGTTTATGTGCACGAAACAGAAGGCAGAACGCGCAGCCCGAAACGGAGTGCGGCTGAGCCCAACCCGAACTCCCAGAGCTAATTCAAGGGGCGGTCTCGTCACCGGGGTGGGCTGTTTGGGGCCACCGTCAGGGACCCCGGAGAGGGAAGGGGGCCCACAGCTCACCAAGGAGCCCACGGATGTGCAAACGGAGCGGCAGCGCAAACCTCTCTGGAAAATGGTTCCTTCCCGTTGTGGCCCTTACGCATTCCAAGTTACTATTTTAAAGGAACAAATATTTATTGCTGGCAGAGTTCATTCCCTAATTTCACAAAAAAAATATTAACATTTGGGACGAGAAGGGGGTCCACAGAGTGTGCGCTGCCTGCGGCACGTCATTAAGTGACAGAAGCAAGGTCTCGCCACACAGGGCGGCCCCCTCAGGTTCTGCCCCACCCACCCCATCCCCTGGGGTACCCGGTTTGGAAAACCCTGACAGCCACAAAGCGAGCGGAGAGGAGGGGGGAGCCGATGTCTCCACCTGGTAAGGTGGGTGTGGCGGGAAGCCGCATGGGCAGACAAGGGGCTTGGGCACCCACAGGGCAGCAGGCCCCTCGTCTGATGGGTGGTGCCTCTCAGGAAAAGCCCCCACACAAATGCCACCATCTCTTTTTAGCAAAATGAAAGTGGGAAAGAATAGCGGGAAATTAAATGTGGCACCGAACAATTTGTGCCCTAAAATTTAATAAAGCAACTTTTACAAACAAGAATTGTACTGTGAACCAGCGTGAAGCTGGCCGAACTGCGTCAGGTCTGCCCTGCTGAGAGTGCGGGATGGCGATGTCAGGCTTCACCATGTCCATTTTCCAGGAAGCAGCGGGGATGCAGCCCCCTCCCCTCAGGGCCACGTGGCCCCAAGTGTGTCCACATGGAGCAGCTGTGGGAGGCCAAGCCTGCCATGTAGCCCAAGGGGAGTCTGGAGCTGTTAGCTTGGTATGTTTCGTAACATAGAAAATTAAATACTGTGATTAACTCATAATATTAATGGAAACATCTTTTGGTATGCTTTTAAATTAAATTTTTATAAATCTTCTAAGTCTTCAGGAAGCTATGGGCAACATAAATATCATTCACCATGAAAAGATATTTTTTCAATAACTTAGGAAGGATTCAATAAGCGTACAAGTATTTTTGAGGCTTATGAACTAACTCATAAACTAAACTGAAATGACCAAGATTTTCAAGACCTGGGAAGCAAGCAAAGGCCATGTCTGACGGAGTAAAGCATGTCACCAGTATGGTCCTCAAGCCTGTGACTGTGGCAGAGACGGTGCTCGCCGGGAGGGAGACTGTGAAGTGTCCGTCATCTTGTGACCGTGGCGCTGGTAGTGTCTTCTTGAGTGTGAACTCTCTCATACAAAAGTTATAAATACTCTCTATTCAGAAATCTGGTCCACACAGCACCCAGAGGCAACGTTCTAAAGCGCGGTCGTGGTCCTGCCCGGCCACGCGCTTGATGGGCACCCCGGGCGCCAGGGCCGAGTCCCTGCTGTGGCCAGCCCGCTCACAGCAAGTCCATCTTGGGTCTGTAGTGCAGCAGGAGCGGCGCCTTCTGCAAGACAAACCGACAGCCTCTCTCAGCGGGTGCGGACGGGAAGAGGCAGCACACAGCTGCCCCAAGGAGACCAGGGTGCTGACCGGCACCGGGAAGCCGCCTCCAACAGTTGCATCAGCTGTGACAGGCATTCGGGTGGGACAGAGGCCGAGAGGGCTGAGTCCCCCTCCCCAGGGCCCAGGTAGCCCGTGGACCGCCCGTGCACCCTGCTGCCTGCTGACCCTGCCCCCTTCTCTCTGGGCCCTCCAGACCTTTCTATGCTCCCTCAGACCTTCAGCAGTGGCCCCGGTCGGCTGTGGCTCTGGTTGGCCACGGCCGTGGTTGGCATGGCCAAGTTGGCCCTCGCTGTCTGTTGTCCTCCTGAGCAGCTGCCCCTGAACGTGGTGTCTCTCTCATCTGATTCCTGCTTCAGAAAGGTTCCCAAAGACTGGAGGTCACTCTGCGATGGCAGCAGCCACCACCTCCCTGACTCACTGCAGCAAGTCGGTCTCCTTGACCGGGAGGGACGGGGTGAGTTGCGGTGCAGGCCTGGCGCTGGAGGGCGCTCATAGGGCTGCACCTTCCTCGTGCCAGGCTGACTATGGGGTTGAAAACTTCGAAATGACTGCCCTTCCACAACAATCCTGTGACCGAATCGTTATTTCTAAGCTCTTAGCTAAAAATGTGCATAAAGATAAAAAAATACTTTTAGCACTGAAAATCAAATAAAACATATCAGTACAGAGGGATGGTCTCACCTTGAATCTCCACCTCGTGACAACCACAAATTTGAGCGTGTGGTCCTTACCCAGAATCTCCTCGTTGCATAAAATGTCCAGCTGGCGGGAGAAAGAAGGCTTCGGTCAGGTGGGCTCTTCCGCACCGACTGTGCCAGTCGGGGCACAAAGGTCACAGTCAGCTCCAGGGCGACGGGCCCTCACTTCCGGCAGCACAGACGGGGGAGCACTCAGAAGGCCCCCCCACCAATTCCACCTGAGGGCCGAGAGCACCTGGGGGGCCTCCGTCCACATCCACCAACAGGGGCGTTGGTGCCCCCACTGTGCCCCCCATCCGCCTGCTGGGCTGCAGCCCCAGGCTGCTCTTACCCAGAGTACCCTGTCCCCCACCTGAGGCCACTTCTTGGCCAAGCTTGTCCCACTCATCTCTGGAAAAAGGTAATGTGCTCCCCATTCAGTCTTTTTCCTTTTCCTAAAGACTATTTTTTGGAGCAGTTTTATGTTCACAGCAACTGAGAGGGAGGTGCAGATACTGCCCATGTGCCCCTGTCCACACCCACGGCCTCCCCCTCAACCCCTCCCCCCAAGGGGACGTTGTTACCATTGATGGACCTCCACTGACGTCCTCACCCCAAGTCCGCAGTTTCCATCAGGGCCGCTCTGTGGGGCACAGTCTACGGTTTGGACAGATGCACAGTGACACGTATCCACCATCACAGCATCACACAGAGTAGCTTCTCTGCCTGGAGATCCTCTGGGTTCCACCTGTCCCCCTACCCACCCCCGGCCCCTGGCAGCCCCTGATCCTTCCACTGTCTCCACAGTCCTGCTGTTTCCAGAACGTCATATTGTTGAGGTCACACAGCTTGGAGGCTTCTTTCCCTTAGTGATACGCATTTAAGGTTCCTCCATGGCTTTTCCTGGTTTCCTCATCCATCGCTTTTTAGAGCTGAATAGTATTCCATTGTCTGGATGGCCCACAGTCTGTCTGTCCAGCACCTGCTGAAGGTCACCTTGGTTGCTTCCAGTTTCTGGTGGTTATGAGTAAAGCCGCTGCAAACAGCTGAGCAGGTTTTTGTGTGCATACGTTTTCAGTTCATTTGAGTAAACACCAAGGAGCAGGATTACTGGATGGAATGGGAAGAGTGTGTTTAGTTGTGTAAGAAGCCGCCAAACCGCCTTACGGCACGGCTGCATCACCTGCATTCCCGCCACCGTGAGCGCGCGGTGCTGTCGGGCGCCTGCGTCTTTGCCATCCTGACGGGGGCGTGGCGGTGCCTCACTGTCATTCTGATGACAACGAATGTGGACCCCGATGGTCTTTCGGTCGCTCCCTTGGGGGCACAGGGTGAGAGGCCGGGCCGGCTGGTCACCTCACTGACACCAACGCTGCGCTTTGAGAGTAAAGACCCCTGCCCCGCATCCCCGGGCCCTCACTCGCCCCAGCTGCTTGTGGTCCTGGGCACTAGACCCACCACACGCCAAGGACCCCAACCTCGACCATGGGGCCTGGCGCTTACCTCCCACCACCTCATCGCGGTGTGCGGGCAGCGGCCTGTCCCCATGGCCACCCTCCCTGCTGTCACTCCTGATGCTGCCCTGCCCCTCAGCATGCCCCCCAACACCGCACACCACGTTGGTCTCCCAGTCAGTCTCTCGTGGATGCATGTCAGCGCCAGTGCTGGGAGAGAACCACAGCTCTGTTGAGAGTGCAAGGCCCCACCCACAGGAGGCCCCGCCCCACGAGGTGGTCCCTCCACTGCGGTGGGACCCGCCCTGCCAGAAGCTGCAGGGCCTCCCGACTTGCGGCTGCATCCCTCCAAACCATGCCGTGGCCGTCTGCTGTCTCCGATCCTCTTTTCTGTGTGTATCAATATTCACTCCTTTTTATTGTTTCGTAAAACTGGCAAAATACACACAGACGTCACTGTGACAGCCGTTCCTCAGCGCGCAGGTCACGAGAGTCACGTGCCCGTCACCCCAGAGCTCCTCCCGTCTCTTGCATCTTGTACCTGCTGATGGTGTCTCCCCTCCCCCAGCCCACCTCCCTCCCTCGCCTCTGTGGCTCGGGTATGATAGGCCTGCCAGCACTGGGCCACGCCGGACTGGTCCCTCCATGACAGGCTCGTCTGCCGAGCATCACATCCTCAGGTTCGCCGCGTGGGGCACGGGCCACAACTGCCTCCTCGTGGAGGCCGAGGAACATCCCTGCCTGGGCGGAAGGCCTTGTGCTCAGCCACCCGTCCCTCCACGGACAGGCTGCCCCGACGTCTCCGCTGTCGGGAACACTGCCCCCATGGGCATGGGTGCAGATGACTCTCCCAAGCTGGGGTTTGTTCCTGGACATGGTTTCGCTGGGTTGCATGGCAGTTCTGTTCAGTTTTCTGAGGAACCTCTGCACTGTCCCCACAGAGGCTGCACCGTTTACGTCCCCGTGGGCCGTGCACGGCCCCAGCCTCCCCGACTGCCTGAAGCCATCCATCCTCATGGGTATGAGGTGGCTCTCCCTGTTTGATTTGCATTTACTGAGTTAGTGACGATCAGCATCTTTTCATGAACTTAGCGGCCATGTGTATCTGCTGCAGCAAAACTGGTTTTGTGTTGAATTTCAGGACTCCTCTGTATGTTCTGGATAATTCCACATTAGATACATGACTTACAAATACTTTCTCCCACTCTGTACAAAAGTTTTACATTTTGACTAGGTCCAATATGTCTATTTTTCCCCCCCACATGTGCTTTTGGTGCCGTACCCAAGAACCCATTGCCGAGTTCCGGACTGTGGCATCTCCGGTCCCCCTCCCCCCCACGGCTTCAGTCTCAGCCCTCCTGTGGGGCCCCAGCCCGTCTGGAGTCAGCTCTTCGTGCGTCAAGTGAGGCCCGGCCCAGCAGCACTCCCTTGCATGCAGACATCCGGTGGGCCCCAGCGCCCTTTGTTAAGACCCCCCCCCATCAAACGGCCCTGGCACCTTCATGGAAGGTCACTCGATCCTGTGTGTGCAGGTTTGCTTCCGGCCTCTCCGTTCTATGCCACTGGCCTGCGTGTCTGTCCTGACGTCGGCACCGTGCTGTGTGGACGACTGCAGCTTTGCAGTAAGTTCCGAAATCGGGAAGTGTGGGTCCTCCAGCTTTGTTCTTTTCCAAGATTATTTTTAGCTTTTTAGGTCCCTTGAGAATTTATATGAAATTTAGGATGGGTTTTTTTAAATTTCTGCCAAAAATGTCATGGGGTTTTAACAGGGATTGCACTGAATCTTCAGATGGCTTTGGGTAATGTGGGCATTTTCACAATATTAAGTCTTCCAGTCCAAGAACATGGAATATGTTTCCATTTTTCAAAATGTCTTCTTTAATTTCTTTCAGCAGTTTTTGTAGTTTGCACAGAAGCCAGCTGTATTTCTACGTGCGGAATGAGCAGTCGGAAAAGGAAATTACAACAACTTCATCTATGATAGCATCAAGAAGACAAAAAACACTTAGGAATTAACCAAGTTTCTGTGCTAACTTTGTGACTTACCTCGTGAGTTCATTTATCAGTTCTGACAGGTGTGTGTGTGTGTGTGTGTGTGTGTGTGTGTGTGTGTGTGTGTGTGTGTGTGTGACCTTGAGGGTTTTCTACACAGGAGATCATGTCATCTATAACCAGATATCATTTTGATTCTGCCATCTCAATTTGGATTCCAATTTTATTTTCTTGCCTAATCGTTTTGGCTGGAGCTTCCAGTATTAACATTGAATACAAGAGGTAAAAGTGGGCATCCCTCCCTTGCTCCTTATCTTAAAGAAAAAGCTTTCAGTCTTTCACCAAGTATGATGCTCATATTGGGCTTTTATATATGGTTTTTATTTTATTTTACTTCTATTTATGGCTTCTGTGCCTAACTTGCTGAGTCTTTTTATTATAAAAGTGGGACAATTTTGTCAAATGCTTTTCCTGCATCAGTTGAGGCAAGCCTGTGGTTTTTCCTTCATCCTGTGGATATTGCATATTGCATTGATCAATCTCTGTACTCCAGGAATAAATCCCAGTTGGTCATAGTGCACAATCCTTTTAATGTGCTGTTGAATTCTGTTTGCTAGCATTTTGTTGAGGATTCTGCATCAATGTTCATAAGGGACATTGGTGTGTAGTTTTCTCTTCTTACACTGTTTTTATGTGGCTTTGGTGTCTAGGTAATGCTGGCCTGACAGAATGAGTTAGGAAGTGTTCCCTCCTCTTCAATTTTTTGGAAAAGTTTGAGAAGGCTGTTATTAGTTTTTCTTTAAGAATTTGCGAGGGAAGCTATCAGCCTAGGGCATTTCTTTGTTGGGAGATTTTTTTTACTACTGACTCAATCTCCTTATTACTATGTATCTTTTCAAATTTTTATTTCCTTGTCATTTAGTCTTCATAGGTTTTCTTTTTCTTAATTAAGGTATCATTGATATACACTCTTATGAAGGTTTCACAAGAAAAACAATGTGGTCCCTCCCCATGCCCCATTGCAGTCACTGTCCATCAGTGTAGTGAGATGCCACAGAGTCCCTATTTGTCTTCTCTGTGCTACACTGTCTTCCCCGTGACCCCACACACACCATGTGCACCAATCATTATACCCCTCAATCCCCTTCTCCCTCCCTCACCACCCGCCCTCCCCCACCCCTCCCCCACCCCTCCCCCACCCCTCCCCTTTGGTAACTGCTAGTCCCTTCTTGGAGTCTGGGAGTCTGTTGCTATTTTGTTCCATCAGTTTTGCTTTGTTCTTATGCTCCACAAATGAGGGAAATCATTTGGTATTTGTCTTTCTCTGCCTGGCTTATTTCACTGAGCATAATGTCCTCCAGCTCCATCCATGTTGTTGCAAATGGTAGGATTTGTCTCTTTCTTATGGCTGAATAGTATTCTGCTGTGTACATGTATCACATCTGCTTTATCCATTCGTCTCTTCATAGGTTTTCTTATTGCAGGAATTTGTTTATTTCATGTAGGTTATCCAATATATTGGTGTACAGTTGTTCACAATACTCTTATAATCCTTTTTATTTCTGCAATCAGTAGTAATGTCCCGACTTTCATTCCAGATTTTAGTAGTTTGAGTCCTCTTTTTTTTCTTAGTCCATCTATGCTAAAGGCTTGTCAATTTTGTTGACCTTCTTGGAGAACTTATTTTTCTCTCTTTCTAGTCTCTATTTTTATTTACCTCTGCTTGAATATTTAGTATTTCTTTCCTTCTGCCAGCTTTGGATTTGGTTTGTTTTTCTAGGACTTCACATAAATTTAGATTGTTGATTGAGATCTTTCTTCTTTTAATTATAGTTATAAACTTCCCCTTTATCACTGCTTTAATCATGTCCCATTAGTTATTGTATGTTGTGCTTTCATTTTCATTTGTCTCTAAGTGTTTTCTAATTTCTCTTTGATTTCTCCTTTGATCCATTGGTTGTTTAAAAACGTGTTAATTTCCACAATTTTGTGAATTTTCAGTTCTCCCTTTGTTATTTATTTTTACTTCATGCCACTGTGGTCAGAGAAGATACTCTGTATGCTACCCACCTTCTAAAATCTATTGAGACAATTTGTGCCTGACTTCTCTTATAAGGACCCTTGTCATTGGATTTGGGGCCTTCCAGGACAACCCAGGATCATCCCATCTCAAGATTCTCAACACATCTGCAAAAACCTTTTTTCAAATGAAGTCATATTCACATGTTCTAGGGGTCAGGAAATAGACATACCTTTGGGTGGGGTCACCTTTCAAGCCACTTCAGTCTGCCTCCTGCCCAAATCCATGTCTATCCCACATGCAACATACACCTATTCCCCCCCAACCTTCCTGAGAGCCTCAGTCCATTCCAGCATCAACTCTAAACCCTAGAACCTCATCTAGATATCATCAGCTCAGCAACCCCATATCTTATCTTCTAAATCATAGGAATCGGGTATGGGTGAGACTGGGTGGGTAAGAACCACACTGGGGCAAATTCTTCTCCAGTCATGGACTTACGAAACTAGGAAATTATCTGCTCCCAAAATACAAGGGTGGGACATGCACAGGATGGAGACTCTTATTCCAAAAAGAATGCACGAGGGGGCGTAATGGGTCCCTGGTCTCAGGCCAGTGTGAAATCCATCAGGGAGAATCCCATGAGGTCTTGTGACCGAGAAAACACCGCTGCAGGTGGGGCTCCGCCTCTGGGCCGTGAAGGCCTTGACCCCAGCCTAAGGCCCTGGCCTGGGAGCCGTTCTTCCTCTTGAAGCATGGCTCACATTTGCAGCCAACTAGCTCTATCAGCCAGCCTATTTCCTGCATGTGGAATCTTGGAAGTCTCATAGCCTCTCATTTCTTCCTGTTTCTGTCCCCTTTAGCTGAAACTGGTGATGTTTCTGCTAATACAACATTCTTAAAAATGTTGTGGGTCTCCCTTGCATGTCACAGATGGATGATGCAGGCCAGGAAGCTTCCCTGCAAAGCTTCCCTGGATGATCCTCTCCATTCCTCACTTCTGTGAGACGGCTGAGCCACTGGGAGCCACGCGGGTCGTCCTTCGGCAAAGGCCTTCTCTCTGGAGGGCGCGGTCCAAGCAGTGAGACTCCTGGTATTGCTGCCTTTTTGCTGTCTAGATAGGCTGTGCATTTCCCCCAACACCACGTGCTGGTCTCTTTTTGCTTAGCAGCTCCTTCCTGAACTCATCTCTCCCCTCTCATATCTAATTATAGGCAGGGAGAAGAAACTAGACCACATCTTCAACACTTGGCTTGGACACATCCTCAGCTGAATATCTAAGTTAATCACCTCCAAGTTCTGCTTTCCATACAACTGTAGAACACAATTAACCGCATTTTTTTGCCACTCTCTGGGTTTCCTGTGGCAGCTGTGACCAAGTGGCACAGACGGGGCTGTGCTCCCCCTGGAGGCTCTAGCAGAGGCCCCTTCCTCCCCCCTCCGGCTCCCGGGGCCCCTGGCCGGGACCACATCCACCTGCTGACTCTGTCCCCAGAGCACCCTCCCCTTTGTGTGCGCCTCAGATGTCCTTCGGTGTCACTCTTGTAAGGTCATATGTCACTGGATTTAGCGTCCACTCAGGCAAAATTGCCTCAAGATCCTCAACTTAAATACATTTGAAAATATCCTTTTTCCAAAAAAGTTTTCATTTATAGGTTATAGGGGTAGGTCATAGACATATCTTTAGGGGGCTACCATCCAGCCACTGCTCTAAGACACATCTCAAGCCTGCCCGGGCCTCCCCGTCCCTGGTGGCACTGCCCTGGGCCGACTCTTCCGAGGCTCCCGCCAGGTACCTCCCAGTCGGCTGTGCTCCAACACCCCACTTCCTTCAGCCTGAGGACTACTGAAAGCCAGGCCCCCAACCCTGTGTCTTCTGCTTAGGGCCCCCAGTGCCTTCTCTGTACCTTTATTTATGCAGAGCTGGCTCTTTCTGACAAGTTATGTTTTGGCGTAAGTGGCATCAGCTCCAGAGGGCACCTAAGTGACTCCTGAGCTCATGTGCTCACCAAGCCCCTCAACTGCTAGGACACCTGGTTTTACTTTATTCTCAACATCAACCCCAACTTGACAGCATCTTATCTACCTATCTATTCATCCCCCATCCACCTTCACCCACCCATTTGTGAGACTGAAAAAACAGGATTTCTCTTGGTGATGAAAATCTCTGCTGTGTTTTAAACAAACCTCAGCATGAGAAGTGTTCAGGGCTCTGAACCTTCCACTATCCTCACTGCTGTTTCCTTTCACACTATCTGGAGGGAAAGCAAAACAAATTGAGATTTTTTCTGATTTAAAATCTCCAACACTGTCAAACACAAAAAAATAAACCCAAAGACTTGAGAAGCATCCCTTTTACAAACAGGAAATGACTTGCTACAGTTTCTACTTATGGTGCCAACTATTACCTCGTTGAAAGACGAAAGGTTAAGTTTTTTGGCGATGAACTTCTTCAGATGGAGGACAGTTGCCTGGGCCGAGCAGCGGATCCACTTCCGTTTCAGGCCCCGCAGTTTGCTGCTGTTGCATTCCAGACAGATGCTCACCTTCAGGAGAAAGGACACAGCCGGCAGGCCTCGTCAGGAGGGGCGGACGGGCCGCTGTGTGGGGGCTTTCTTAGATACCTGCTATTCCACTGGATAAGAATGCTGACCTTTTTGAAATCGGAAACCTGTTCTGAGCTCAACATAGCAGAACAAGAATTTTACTTGAATCATTTTATACACAGTATCTTAAAATCTGTATACTATATGCCATTTTGTGAAAAATAATCTAACACTGTCAATTCTGTCTTATTAACAGAGTACTTTAAAGTAAATCTGAGAGTTATTTGCTCACTGTAGGATCTGTCCTGGTTTCTGAGTTAAAATGACAAATGCTGGCGCCCTGTTCCCTCCAAAGGCTCTGCTGCTAAGATGCACACACTTGCCCGCGGGCCGTTCTGCACTCTCGGCTGCCGTGAGGGGTAGAGATGCGCTGCAGACACCGTGATGGCAGCACCTACTGCAAAGTGTGTCAGGGAAGGTTCTACAAAGCAGGTAGCATTATGCTTGCTCTTAGAAGATGACAGCGAGCTCGCCAGAGAGGATTCTAGGCCGAGGAAAGACATGAGCCATGAGCAAAGACCCAGAGTCTGAGAGTTCGTGGCCACCTTTCGGGTGATCGGCATCTCAGTGGGGCTGAAAAATGTGGCATGTGACAAGGGCTTGAGATGAACCGAGTAAGGTGGTTCTAGGACCTTGGGGCGCCCAGCAGGTCAAAAGGTAACCCTGCATGAGGGAACAGCCCAGGCCGCACACGCAGGGCTGTGAGAAGGGCCCCTGAGACTCAGCGCTTGCCACCAGCTGACTCTCCAGAAGCAGCCACAGTGAGAGGTCCCAAAATTCAGATAAAAGAATTAACAAAGGAATTAATGGAAATGTGTGTGTGTGCGTGTGTGTGTAGAAGGCCTGTGAACATAACACATGAGGAATATAGAATAGGCAGGCATAAAAGGGAACCAAAACATAGTCCCTTCAACTGAAAGCTCAGCAGGTGGCTGAACCACAGCATAGTCTCAGCTGAACACACATCACTTCTGTGAATCTTTGATTTGAGGAAATTCCCTAAAAGAGCTACAGAGACAAAGGTAACTATTAAAACAACAAAACAGAGGAAATATCAGAGACACGGACTTGGGCTGGAGAGTCTAAGACACCTAAGATCTGTAACAGGTGTTCCAAAGGAAAGGAGGAAATAGGGACAGGCAAAAATCTAAGAAATAATGACAAGGCTCACCCCTGAATGATGAAAGCCCTCAAATTTAGGAAGCAAAAAAATCCAAAACAAAAGAAATAGAGGGAAACCTGCACCCAGGCAGACACGGCCTGCGGGGCGCTCCCCGCAGGGAGGCAGGTGCGCACAGAGGAGCGCGGACCCGGGCACTGGGAGGAGACAGGCGGCTAGGTCACCATCCTGGGGAATGAGGGCTTTATAGGAAGTCTGATAAGACAGTCAATAAAACTGACAATCTCAATCTTACACAAACTTTACCAGGAAATAAAAAACGGGAAGAGAGGGACTAAAGTTAGCTATGAGATTACATAACCTTGATACCAAAACTACACAACACACATGAAAAACGAAGAGTATAGACTAATCTCAGTTTAAACATATATACATAATCCTACATAAACATCAGCAAGCTAAATGCAGAAATATATTTTAAAAATCAGAGAGGATTCAAGATGGCGGCATGAGATGTGAGACAGAGAACTCCTCCCAAAACCACATATAGTGTGAAAATATAGTTAATACAACTAGCCCTGGAACAGCAACAGGAGGGAAGGCTGAACCAGACTGCATGCAGACCTCATGAACAGAGCAGACCTCACGAAACAGGGTAACTACCAAAGCCTTGATCAGGCGGGACCCAAGCCCTCCCCCACCCCAGCTCACCAGTGGAGGAAGAGAAACGGGGCGGGGAGGGGGTGGAAGCCTGGGACTGCTGAACACCCAGCCCTGGAGGTCTGTCTGCTTGGCGAGCAAAGACCTACGCTGTGTGGTGCTCTGGACGTCGGGGAGCTCAGACCGGTGGAGTGCTTGAGAGACAGATTGCAGCCATTTGTGGAGGAGGGGACCCACACCCGGCCGCTCTGGGACAAGGGAGAGGCAGGCAGTTAGAGAAGCTTCCTAGCAGCGAGAGGGCGGCTGAAGGAGCGGGGTTTGCAAGGAGCTTGCTGCACAGGGGAGGGGAGAGCTGGACGAGGTTGTCTGGGTGCGCTCTGCCCAGCTGGTTGGGAGCCGTGAGGAGCTTCAGGCGCCGAATCCCCCTGGCTGCCTGCCCAGCTCCGAGGTCCCCCACTGTGACATGCAGCCTGCTGCGCCTCCCTCCTACCTGCCGGCACAGGCTCGCAAACCGGCAGTCACTGCGCAGGTGTCAGGCCAGGCAGAGGGAGGCCCCGCCTACAACAGCTAGAGATGCCAAGCACAGAGGCTCACACCTGGGTGCTCAGCCCACTGGCTCTGACACCTGAGAAGGCACCACAGACGGGAATCAGGAATCAGATCTGTCCTACCCCCAGGCACCAGCTCTGCTCCCCTATGACCTCCAACCTCACTCTAGGGGCTGAGCAGCTCCAGAGACTGGAGCTGCTCTGGGCACTAGTGGGCACCACACAGAAATATGAAACACGAAAAGAGCCTGGTTCAGACCAAAATATAACCCCCAGAAAAAGGGCCAAATGAAATGGAACTCACCAATTTTCCTGAAAGAGTTTAAAATAAAATTAATAAACATGCCCATGGAGGTACAGAAAAATATTCAAGAACTCAGGAACGAATTTAGGATGGAGATTCAATCATTAATAAATTCCATATCTGAAATGAAACATACAATGGAGGGATTTAAAAGCAGATTAGATGTAGTAGAAGAGACGGCAAATGGGATAGAAATTAGAGAAGAGGAATACAAAGCTGAGGCACAGAGAGCAAAAAGGATCTCTAAGAATGAAAGAATATTGAGAGAACTGTGTGACCAATCCAAATGGAACAACATTTGCATTATAGGGGGACCAGAAGAAGAGAGAAAAAGGGATAGAAAGTGTTATGAGGAGGTAATTGCTGAAAACTTCCCTAATCTGGGGAAGGAGACAGTCTCTCAAATGATGGAGGTGCACAGATCTCCCAATACAAAGGACCAAAGGAAGACAATATTAAGACATATAATAATTAAAATTAAAAAGGCCAGACTTTTAAAAGCAGCCAGAGAGAGAAAAAAGATCACCTACAAAGGGAAACCCATCAGGCTATCATCATACTTCTCAGCAGAAACCTTACAGGCCAGAAGGGAGTGGCATGATGTATTTAATGCAATGAAGCAGAAGGGCCTGGAACCAAGAAGCAAGGTTATCATTTAAATTTGAAGGAGGGATTAAACAATTTTCAGATAAGTAAAAGCTGTGAGAATTTACCTCCCACAAACCACCTCTACAGTACATTTTGGACAGACTACTATAGATGGAAGTATTCCTAAGGCTAAGTATATGTCACCAAGGGAAATAAAACCACAGCAAAGTAGAACAATTAATTACTAAGCAGATGCAAAATCGAATCAGCTTCCCCCAAAGTCAGTCAAGGGACAGATGAAGAGTACACAATATGATACCTAACATATAAAGAATGGAGGAGGAAGAAAAAAGAGGGAAAAAAAGAGAACCTTTAGAATGTGTTTGTAATAGCACATGAAGTGAGTTAGACTGTTAGATAGTAAGAGAATTACCCCTGAACCTTTGGTAACCACAAATCTAAAGCCTGCAATGGCAATAAGTACATACTTATCGATAATTGCCCTAACTGTAAATGAACTGAATGCACCAATCAAAAGACACAGAGTCACTGAATGGATAAAAAAACAAGACCCATCTATATGCTGCCTACAAGAGACTCACTTCAAACCCAAAGACATACACAGATTGAAAGTGAAGGGATGGAAAAAGATATTTCATGCAACTAATAGGGAGAAAAAAGCAGGAGTTGCAGTACTTGTATCAGACAAAATAGACTTTAAAACAAAGTAACAAGAGACAAAGAAGGACGTTACATAATGATAAAGGGGACAGTCCAACAAGAGGACATAACTGTTATAAATATCTATGCAACCAACACAGGATCACCTACATATGTGAAACAAATACTAAAAGAATTAATAGAATGCAATGCATTCATTCTAGGAGACTTCAACACACCACTCACTCCAAAGGACAGATCAGCCGGACAGAAAATAAGTAAGAACACAGAGGCACTGAACAACGTATTAGAACAGACGGACCTAACAGACATTTACAGAACACTCCATTCAAAAGCAACAGGATACATGTTCTTTTCAAGTGCACATGGAACATTTTCAAGAACAGATCATATACTAGGTCACAAAAAGAGCCTCAGTAAATTCAAAAAGATTGAAATTGTACCAACGAGCTTCTCAGATCACAAAGGTATGAAACTAGAAATAAATTACACAAATAAAATGAAAAAGCCCACAAACACATGGAGGCTTAGTAACATGCTCGTAAATAATCAATGGATCAATGACCAAATAAAAACAGAGATCAAGCAAAATATGGAGACAAATGACAACAATAATTCAATACCGCAAAAATCTTTGAGACGCAGTGAAGGCTGTGCTAAGAGGAAAGTATATTGCAATACAGGCCTACCTCAGGAAAGGAGAACAATCCCATATATGAACAGTCTAAACTCACAATTAACGGAACTAGGAAAGGAAGAACAAATGAGGCCCAAAGTCAGTAGAAGGAGAGACATAATAAAGATTAGAGCAGAAATAAATAAAATCGAGAAGAATAAAACAATACAAAGAATCAATGAAAGCAAGAGCTGGTTCTTTGAGAAAATAAACAAAATAGATAAACCGCTAGCCAGACTTTTCAAGAAAAAAAGAGTTTACACACATGAACAGAATAAGAAATGAGAAAGGAAAAATCACTATGGACACCACAGAAACACAAAGAATTATTAGAGAATACTATGAAAACTTATATGCCAACAAACTGGATAACCTAGAAGAAATGGAAAACTTTCTAGAAAAATACAACCGTCCAAGGCTGACCCAGGAAGAAACAGAAAATCTGAATAGACCTATTAACAGCAAGGAAATGGAACTGGTAATCAAAAACCTACCTAAGAACAAAACCCCTGTACCAGATGGTCTCACTGCTGAATTTTATCAAACATTTAGTGAAAACCTAATACCCATCCTCCTTAAAGTTTTCCAAAAAGTAGAAGAGGAAGGAATATTCCCAAACTCATTCTACAAGGCCAATACCACTATAATACCAAAACCAGGGAAAGACAACACAGAAAAAAGAAAATTACAGACCAATATCCCTGATGAACACAGATGCAAAATACTCAACAAAATATTAGCAAACCGAATTCGAAAATACGTCAAAAACATCATCCATCATAATCAAGTGGGATTCATCCCAGGGATGCAAGGATGGTACAACATTAAAAAATCCATCAACATCATCCACCACATCAAAAAAAAGAAGGACAGAAACCACATGATCATCTCCATAGATGCTGAAAAAGCATTCGACAAAATTCAACATCCATTCATGATAAAAACTCTCAACAAAATGGGATAGAGGGCAAGTATCTCAACTCAATAAAGGCCATATATGACAAACCCAGAGCCAACATCATACTTAACAGTGAGAAGCTGAAAGCTTTTTACCTAAGATTGGGAACAAGACAAGGATGCCCACTCTCCCCACTTTTATTCAACACAGTACTGGAAGTCCTAGCCCCGGCAACCAGGCAACACAAAGAAATAAAAGGCATCCAGATTGGTAAGGAAGAAGCCAAACTGTCCCTGTTTGCAGATGACATGATATTGTATATAAAAAACCCTAAAGAATCCACTCCAAAACTACTAGATCTAATAGCTGAATTCAGTAAAGTTGCAGGATACAAAATTAATACATAGAAATCTGTTGCATTCCTATACACTAACAATGAACTAGCAGAAAGAGAAATCAGGAAAACAATTCCATTCACAATTACATCAAAAAGAATAAAATACCTAGGAATAAACCTAACCAAGGAAGTGAAAGACCTACACCCTGAAAACTACAAGACAGTCATGAGAGAAATTAAAGAAGACACCAATAAATGGAAACACACCCCATGCTCATGGATTGGAAGAATTAATATTCTCAAATGGTCATCCTGCCTAAAGCAATCTACAGATTCAATGCAATCCCTATTAAAAAACCAACAGCATTCTTCAATGAACTAAAGCAAATAGTTCTAAAATTCATATGGAACCACCAAAGACCCCAAATAGCCAAAGCAATCCTGAGAAGGAAGAATGAAGCTCCCTGACTTCAAGCTCTACTACAAAGCCACAGTAATCAAGACAATTTGGTACTGGCACAAGAACAGACCCACAGACCAATGGAACAGAATAGTCTCCAGACATTAACCCAAACATATATCGTCAATTAATATACGATAAAGGAGCCATGGATATACAATAGGGAAATGACAGCCTCTTCAACAGCTGGTGTTGGCAAAACTGGACAGCTACATGTAAGAGAATGAAACTGGGTTACTGTCTATCCCCACACACAAAAGTAAATTCGAAATGGATCAAAGGCCTGAATGTATGCCATGAAAACATAAAACTCTTAGAAAAAAACATAGGCAAAAATCTCTTGGACATAAACATGAGTGACTTCTTCGTGAACATATCTCCACAGGCAAGGGAAACAAAAGCAAAAATGAACAAGTGGAACTATATCAATCTGAAAAGCTTCTGTACAGCAAAGGACACCAGCAATAGAACAAAAAGGCATCTGACAGTATGGGAGAATATATTCATAAATGACAGATCCGATAAAGGGTTGACATCCAAAATATAGAAAGAGCTCATGCGCCTAACAAAGGAAAAGCAAATAACCCAATTAAAAAATTGGCAGAGGAGCTGAACAGACACTTCTCCAAAGAAGAAATTCAGATGGCCAACAGACACATGAAAAGATGCTCCACATCACTAATCATCAAATAAATGCAAATTAAAACCACAATGAGATATCACCTTACACAAGTTAGGATGGCCACCATCCAAAAGACAAACAACAACAAATGCTGGCTAGGGTGTGGAGAAAGGGGAACCCTCCTACACTGCTGGTGGGAATGTAAGCTAGTTCAACCATTGTGGAAAGCAGTATGGAGGCTCCTCAAAAAACTCAAAATAGAAATATCATTTGACCCAGGAATTCCACTCCTAGGAATTTACCCTAAGAATGCAGCAGCCCAGTTTGAAAAAGACAGATGCACCCATATGTTTATCGCAGCACTATTTACAATAGCCAAGAAATGGAAGCAACCTAAGTGTCCATCAGTAGATGAATTGATAAAGAAGATGTGGTACATATACACAATGGAATACTACTCAGCCATAAGAAAAGGGCAAATCCTACCATTTGCAGCAACATGGATGGAGCTGGAGGGTATTATGCTCAGTGAAACAAGCCAAGCAGAGAAAGAGAAATACCGAATGATTTCACTCATCTGTGGAGTATAAGAACAAAGGAAAAACTGAAGGAACAAAATAGCAGCAGAATCACAGAACTCAAGAATAGACTAACAGGTACCAAAGGGAAAGGGACTGGGGAGGATGGGTGGGTAGGGAGGGATAAGGGAGGGGGAGAAAAAGGGGGGTATTAAGATTAGCATGCACGGGGGCTGTGGGAGAAAGGGGAGGGCTGTACAACACAGAGAAGACAAGTAGTGATTCTACAACATTTTGCTATGCTGATGGACAGTGACTGTAAAGGGGTATATAGGGGGGACCTGGTATAGGGGAGAGCCTAGTAAAAAAAAATTCATCATGTAAGTGTAGAGTAATGATAAAAAAAAAAAAAAGCAGTTCCTGTGTGGTGACCTCCAGTGAGTTCTACACAATGATATAAAGGGCATATAAAAGTGTAGGCAAAGGGTCTGTTTGTGTTTATACAGAGGATCAAAGCCTAATTTGGCTACCCAGAAAATGAACTAAGATACGATATGAAGAAGAACTTCCAACATCAGCACTCTCGGGAAGACTCATGCCAGAAGATGACCATCAAAAAACCCCAACAAAGATCCACGCACTGCTACAGGTGTAGCTGCATTCATCCCACCAGTTCCTGGACTTGCCATGGGAATGAAGAAGGAGATATCTAAGCTGGCCTGTACATACAGCAAAACAACAAATTTGACTGGATCTAAACTGTTGGAACTCAACCAAGAATTAGGAGAAGTGCAAATTGTAGCACTCCAAAATCTTACAACTACAGACTATTTACTGTTAAAAGAACATATGGGATGTGAACAGTCCCCAGGAATGGGTTGTTTTAATTTGTCTGATTTCTCTCAGACTGTTCAAGTTCAGTTGGACAATATCCACCATATTATAGATAAGTTTTCACAAATGCCTAAGGTGTCTGACTGGTTTTCTTGGTTTCACTGGAGATGGCTGGTTTACAGGTCTGCTTTGGTTATGTAACTGTACTCCTATTATGTTAATGTGTGTGTGTGTAATTTAATTAGTAGTTTAAAACCTATACATGCTTAAGTTACTCTACAAGAAGATATGTCAAAGAAATAATCAATCTTCCCAGGTTTTCTTCCGCCTGCTACCTCTATAGCTTTTCTTCTTCCTTCCTAATTACAACCCTTAAGTAGAATTCGTGCCTCATATCGAATTTACTGAGTATCATAATTCATCCAAGTGGTAAAGACACCTCAAGACAAATGCTGGGCATAGAAGCCACAGGGCATAAAATATGCAAAGAAGTAAAAAGCTAACCTTTTCAAACAATAAGGCTTCTCTCTCACTTACCAACTTAACATTTCCCTGTATGGCCCCGGAAGATGACTGGTTAGCCAGAGACAGGTAAGATTCCTCAAGGGAGGAACAACCTAAGACAGGCACAGTCGCAGGGGGGCCATCAGGTGAGAAAATGGGGATCAACAGAGTGAGGCTTTGAACCTCACCCCCTCTGCTTTGAGAGAAATCTTCTACATCCGTGGATGTTTTATTGCCCTTGTCTAGCTTGGATGAACACATAGTCTACAGGCACACACCTGATCATCTACATTTGCTCTCTTACAACACTAAACTATATTTTCTACCTTTATCTTGTATCTACCTACCACTTCAGCATTTTATTAAAAATAATAATAATAAAGGGAGAAATGTGGGATCCACATATAAATCAAGTATAAAAATCAAATGAATATTCATATTTGACCTGATTGTTTATAATTCATAATGCATGATCAAAACCAAAAGTTTCTGTGATGAATGCCCTTGCACTGTTCACCATGTAAGAACTTATTCACTATGTAAGAATTCGTTCTCCATGTAAGAACTTGTTCGTTATGCTTCAGAAGATTGGAGACTGATGAGAATTAGGCTTGGGGTGGATTAATGATTGTGCATTGAGCATTGACCCCCCTATACAGAATTTTATTGTGGCCAACAACCATTTGATCAATAAATATGAGAGATGCCCTCACAAAAAAAAAAAAAAAAGTACACACTTCCAATTGTAAAATAAATAAGTAACCGGGATGTAATGTATAGGATAAGGAATATAGTCAAAATATTGTAACAACTTGGTATGGTGATAGCTGGTACTTAGAATTATCATGTATATAAATGTTGAATCACTGTGTTGTACACCTGAAACTAATGTAATACTGTGTTTCAACTACCCTTCAATAAAAAATACTTATCTAAAAAAAAAAAAAAAAGATGTGATACATATACACAATGGAATACTACTCAGCCATAAGAAGAGGGCAAATCCTACCATTTACAACAACATGGATGGAGCTGAAGGGTATTATGCTCAGTGAAATAAGCCAGGTGGAGAAAGACAAGTATCAAATGATTTCCCTCATCTCTGCAGTATAAGAACAAAGCAAAAACTGAAGGAACAAAACAGCAGCAGACTCACAGAACCCAAGAATGGACTAGCAGTTACCAAAGGGAAAGGGACTGGGGAGGATGGGTGGGAAGAGGGCAGTAAGGGGGAAAAAGGGGCATTACAATTAGCACATATAATGTAGGTGGGGGACACGGGGAAGGCTGTACAACACAGAGAAGACAAGTAGTGACTCTATAGCATCTGACTACGCTGATGGACAGTGACTGTAATGGGGCATGTGGGGTGGTCTAGATAATAGCGGGAGTCTAGTAACCAATGATAGTAAAAAAAAAAATCATGATCAAATTCGGTTTACCACAGGAATACATAGGATGGTTTAACAGTAGGAAGATGTATTTATGCCACTTATTATAGTAGCATTTAAAGAAGATCAACAGAGGCTGAAAAAGTATCTGATGAAACCCAACACCATTCACTGCAAACACTTGGAAGCCAGGAATGGAGAGAAGCCTTGGGCTTCACAGGCAAGGGCCAGAGCTGGTGAGGCAGAGATGCTGCCACAGCCAGCCCCTGAGCCCTGGCACTCCCAGCCAGAGCAGGGGAGACAAGACAGGAGACGCCCTCTGCAGAGGGGTGACGGCACTGGCTGCTTGCAGTCTGAGCTCCCGGGGGGAACTAACCCACCAGGCCACAGTGTGGCACTGCTTCTCGTAGCTTTGATAAGGACAGAGGATGGGGTATGGTCCCATCAGGTGGGTCGACTCATGGCCCCCTGGGGCTGCTGCCCAGAACCCCCAGGCATGTGTGGCTGTGAGGAGTAAGGCTGACAACAGGCGGGCCAGGGCCACCGAAGTCACAGGGTCTCACCAGCGACAGGGTCCGTTCCTGGAGCAGCCCACGAGGGCAGTCACAAAGCACACTTGAGGGAAGCTGTGGCTTCTGTGTTCTGGCCATGAAAGCTAGGCACCCTTGGCCCAGACATGGTTTACCAACAGGGTCGCTTTACAACACATGCTGCTTGGCACCAGACACTGCTCCAGGGCAGGTGTGCAGGGGAGCCATGCTGGCCAGGGTACAAGTGGCCGTGCCCAGAGAGAGGCCCCTGTCCGTGGGGAGCCTCCCCACACACCTGGATTCCACGAGCACTTACAAAAGACAGAATCAGGAAGAGCTCGCCACGCCTTCTGAGCAGGAAACCTCTGCACGAACACGGACTCGGCCGCTGGAGCTCGGCCGCGGTTTTGGCAGTGGTGCCACCCGCGACGGGAGTGAGAGGCCCCCAACGCCAGGGCCTGACCACCACACCGCGCGGTGACGACAAGCGAGACCACCCAGCGGGCTCGGGTGGCCGGGTCTGCGGACAGGGAGATGAGCTGTCAACACTTCACTTTTCCCAAAATACGTCTGGACTGAGTCAGAGACTTTCCAGTAAAATTTCTACCGAGGTCACTCAGGAATGTGGCAAGTTGGGTTAGGGTTAGGGCCACACTTAGCCAAGGTAACTGAGGAAGAAAAACAAGGGGGTATACCAGCCTTATCAGACATCACAGCTTCATAGGTAAAGCGATTCAAGGACTGCCATGCAGTGAACTACTGGTGGTTCTGGCACAAGTGGAGACAGTGGACCATGAGAACAGCGCCAAGTGCGTGTGGAAACCTGCACGAGGTGAGGGTCTGAGCACCCGGGGAGGAGCACTTGTTAGCAAAGGCTGACGAGCCAGCTGGTGGCCCAGGAAGGAGACTCCGCATCACACACCCACCCACTGAAGACCAGACCCCCACGTGCACACACACACCACACCACAGTCCTGCATGCACACACATACACAACATACACACCTGCCCGCACTGTACACAAATCACCTGCAGGTGGCTTACAGCCTCATTGTAAAAAGCATAACTTTAAAATATTTTACAAGAAAATGTAGGATAACACATATATGACCTTGGGGTGGGAGAACATTTCTTAAGATGCAAAAGAAAACATCAATAAACTTAATTACTTTGAAATTGAAAAATTGTGAATAATGATCAACAGCCATAGAACAGAGGAGGGCACCTGGGACATGCACGGGACATGGGACAAGAGATTCCTGCAAAGTGACTAAGAAACATCAGAACCCACAAACAGTACAAACAATTTGTAAGTGAAGGGGCCACGAGGGCCCAGAAGCATGTGGCACGGCACCCACCACCCTGCCCCACAGGGACCTGGGAATGCAGACAGCTACCAGCTGCCACCTCACACCAGCTGACTGGCAGCAAGCGCTCTGGGAATGGGGAGCGTGGCCGGGGATGTGGCCGGGGGACACGGTATTGTTTAAGTCCAAGCTATCGTGCCAGTCAGCACCTAAGTCTCTGAATATTAGAATAATTAGAATACCAGACAAAAAGTTAACTGTGAGCAAACTACACCGCACAGCCCTGTAAGCAGCAGCACCTGCCCCACAGGTGACGCCGTGCATGCTGTTCAGAGCTCAGCACGGCTAGACATGGCAATCAACAATGGCCACATTATTCATCTCAAAAAAACTAAAAAATATAACTTTTATTGAAACAACTGGGCTTCAGGACGACCTTCGCTCAGTTCCCTGAAGCTGTGGCTGCACTCACAGACAGGTATAAACGCAGCGACCGGCTTGGTGGATGGCCCTCCACCCCCCGGGTGTGTGCAGGCCTGTCCTCCTCCCTGTCTGCCAGGAAGGCCTGCAGCTCACTTCCAAACGTATCCCAAACCAAACACTTGCCATCCTACGCCCCCACCTTGCCTGAGCCACAGAGGTTGCCAGGTTCCTCACAGCCACCCCAGCCCCTGGCCCTCCCTCCACAGAGCAGCTGCGCCCGCCTCCCCAGTCCACTCGGGCCCCAGAGCCCTGGGCCCCCCAACCCCCTGCCCACTCACTTGGCTCCCATCATGCTATGGGCAGGCCAGCTGAGCCTGAGCAGAGGGCTCCCTGCCTGCTGCCCCCTCACTCCTGGGGACCCTGTGCCCACAGCCCTGGGAGCCCTTGCTGGAGGGCCCTGTTCCGCCTCCCACCTGCAGAGTCCCCTGCAGATGGCTGCCTGCCCCTCGGTTCAGCAGCAGTGAGAGCCGGAGCTGCCCTGACCCTTTCACACCATTCCAGGGGCTGAGGTCCCCTCGGGCAGGCCGCATCCTGAGAGACCAGTACAGACCGATGGTGGCTCCCCTCTGGGGCCCAGACCCCTCACCCAGCTGTGGTGGGATCAGCATGGATTCCCACATGAGCAGTGAGGGAACATGTAACACTGACCGGCAGCACCACAGCTCCCACATGGCCCTCCCTCGAGGCGGTGAGGCTGGGCCCACCTGTTCTTGTTGGCTGTAGTGACTCATCAGCTCACCCAGCAGCAGCTGGCCCACGGGCAGAGGAACATACCCTGGACAGAACAGGGCAGGGACAGAGGGCGGAGCCGCTGGGGGGACGGCAGGGCGGTGGCACCCGGGTGGCTGACCTAACACACGACACAGCCCCTTCAGTGACCATGGACGAGCGGACTGGTTCCGAACGCTGGGGACACATTTGGAAGGGCACAGACGACAGGTACCATGAGGTGCTCTGAACAAGTGGGTGAGATGGACTGACGGAGAGCCCAGGACAAGAAGGAGGCCTGAGAAGAGGCCTGGGGGATGATGGGAGCAGACGTGAGGTGTCAGCGGTGGGAGCACCTGGCCCTGGGGGGCCTGGGGGAAAGAGGCTGTACAGCAGTCCCTTGGGACCCCTACCCTCAAACTGCCTGTTCAAACGTCAACACCCCCACCCCAAGTCACGAGGACCTGCTGCCTGGGCACAGGGGGAAGGAGCTGGAAGGCGCTCAGGGACGCCGCCACTGTGTGTCCATAGAACCTGCCCCAGAGATGGAGGCAGACTGTGGACAGAGTTTTCTGGAATGAAACCCACCAACGGCTCACGTTAAAGAAACAAGAGAACCGCTCATGACGGAGCGGGGACAGCTGTGAGCCCACCAGCGACCTGATGCTTATGCAGATGTGGGGATGGCAAAGAAGGGGGTGGTGGGCCCCGAGTTAGAGAAGGGGTGACATTTCCCACACGGAAGGCCGGCCGGGGTCTCTAAGAGGTGGACCTCAAATGACAGGAATAATGGAAGAGACAGAGTCCCAGAAATCTCCGGACCCCCAGGAGGCAGACGCGTTAAGAAGCATTCCTGCGGGGTGAGCACACGCACACACGACTTCGGAGAGCAGGACAGGGAGGAACTGAGGGAACCGACAGCCCAGCGCCTGCACTTCCTTCCTCGCCTTCTTTTGATCTAGAAAACACTCCGTGGGGGCTTGCTGGGCACTTTCTGCCACGGTCCTGTGAACACACAAGTTCCAAAATGGGGGAGAAAACGACCCGCCTCCACAGGAAAGAGAACCAGCCTGGGCAGGGAACTTCCGAGGAGATGCCTGCCATGACTAGGGAAATGGGTGCTGCCCAGGGACGCGCCTGCGAGCCCCCGCTGGGAGACCCGACTGCCGCCCGCACCGCAGTGCTTCCCCAAACTTTCCCTTCCTGCTGGGAAACATGGGCCAGTCATGCCGGAAGCCTGGTCCTTGGGTGGGTCTCGCCAGGCAGGGCTGGGGAGGGGAGCAGGGCATGCACACCGCGGAGATGGAAGCAGTGCTGGTCACATGCTGCTTTGACGAGACCCGGGATTCCCGTGGGAATGAGACCCTGCAGCCGCCACCCAGCTGCGGCTCGAGAATGGCCAGACGCCGCGGGTACCACGCGTTGCCTCCAGACACAGGAGGGCACGGGCGGGGCTCCCAGGCCCAGCGGCGGGCCTAGGGGTTGGTGCTTACACCTGCCTCACCTGTGCTTCTTTCCCTTTTTAATGCTTAGTGTCAAAAGCACACAATTCAGTCAGTTCATCCAAGTGACATGTGAAGGGTTTGTCTTTAAATCATGAAGTTACTTCGAATTTAGATTTCTATATCCAGTCAAATGATCATTCAAGCAACAGGGGAAAACAAAGCCTATCCTGACAAGCAGGAGCTCCGGAGGGTCACCGATCATGCAACCTCTGGAAAAGAAAGACGGAACATGCTCCCCACCCCTCAGGGAAGCCAATGGAGAGAGGCCCCCCCACAGTATGTGCAAAAGCCCACAAAAGCCCATACCACCTGTTCAATCACAACCACTGACATTGTGTCAAAACTTTAATAAAATTATTAGGCAATAGTTCTTAGAATAAAAGTAGTATAAACTAAGATTAAAAATCACCAACAAAGATCTGGAACAAAACTTTGGATGAGTTAAGTTTGGAAAGTGGAGAGGAGAGTTAGGAACAAACACTGGTCTTGTTCTAGGAAGAGGAGCTGATTGGTTCTACGGATTGACACAAAATGTGTTTAAACATGTGTGAAAATTTAAGAGCAGCTAATAGAGGAATAAAAAGAGAAAGTGACATTTCCAAACTGGTAGGAGAGAAAAAGGAAAGAAACAGCAAACCCAGGTGGGAGGCCCCCGGGGCCGCCAGGAGCTGGCCGGCTTCTGGCCACAGCCCTGGAGGCAGAGCACAGGGCCATGCACGTCGTGAGGCCATCACAGAGACCAAGGGCCACGGATGAAGGTTTAACTTGAGAGGTGAGAAAGAAATGTTTCAAGGAAACTGAACAGTTGATCCTTTAAAATCAGAAACTGTCTTTTTTGAAAGCAACCAATGCACAGACAAATCTTTAGCTTGTTCTGGGATAAAAAGAAAGGCAAAAATCGGTAACAACAAATACTGGACAAACCATGACAAGTGGGCGAGTACTCTCGGCCCTGGGCTGGAGAGGCCGGGTCAGGCCCGTCAGGGTCAGGGAGCTGCTCCCAACGGCTCTCTAAGCAGGGAGGGCCTGGCTGAGCCACACCCGGGAGAGGTGGGAGTGTGGCCTAGGAATAGGCCCTCAAAAGGCCACTGATCAGCCACTCATCATACCATACACGTCCACAGACACATAATTACCCTCATTAATGCTCAAAGTAATTTTTCAACAATATGTAAGTACATAAACTGAAAAGTTACAGTTGCATTCTTGCAACCAAACCACACTATTTTAATAAGGTCTTCAATAAAAAGGTATACACACATATGTGTACATATATTTGTATGAGTATTTTATTTGTTGAATATGCGACAGCAGAACATATGTGGTGATATGTGAATGCACGTGTGTGTGCGTGATATACATTATAATGTCCTGGTACAGCCAATCCCCTTGTTTTTGTGGCTGTCTTGAGTGTTTCCTTTGCTAATGAACTTCAGAAGCGGCTGGTTAAATTTCACAGTAAGTGGTTAAAATCAAAACCACTGGGATTAAAGAAGAAATTCAGATGGCCAACAGGCACATGAAAAGATGCTCCACATCACTTATCATCAGAGAAATGCAAATTAAAACCACAATGAGGTATCACCTCACACCAGTAAGGATGGCTACCATCCAAAAGACAAACAACAACAAATGTTGGCGAGGTTGTGGAGAAAGGGGAACCCTCCTACACTGCTGGTGGGAATGTAAATTAGCTCAACCACTGTGGAAAGCAGTATGGAGGTTCCTCAAAAAGTTCAAAATAGAAATACCATTTGACCCAGGAATTCCACTCCTAGGAATTTACCCTAAGAATGCAGCACTCCAGTTTGAAAAAGACAGGTGCACCCCTATGTTTATCACAGCACTATTTACAATAGCCAAGAAATGGAAGCAACCTAAATGTCCATCAGTAGATGAATGGATAAAGAAGATGTGGTACATATACACAATGGAATACTACTCAGCCATAAGAAAAAAACAGATCCTACCATTCGCAACATGGATGGAGTTAGAGGGTATTACGCTCAGTGAAATAAGCCAAGCGGAGGACAAGTACCAAATGATTTCACTCATATGTGGAGTATAAGAACAAAGGAAAACTGAAGGCACAAAACAGCAGCAGAATCACAGAACCCAAGAATGGACTAACAGCTACCAAAGGGGAAGGGACTGGGGACGACGGGTGGGAAGGGAGAGATAAGGGCGGGGAAAAAGAAAGAGGGCATTACGATTAGCATGTATAGTGGGGGGAGGGGGCGGCACGGGGAGGGCTGTGCAACACAGAGAAGACAAGTAGTGATTCTACAGCATCTTACTTTGCAGATGGACAGTGACTGTGAAGGGGTATGTGGGGGGGACTTGGTGAAGGGGGGAACCTAGTAAACATAATGTTCTTTCTCTAATTGTAGATTAATGATACCAAAAAAAAAAAAAAAAAACTCAAAATAGAAATACCATTTGACCCAGGAATTCCACTTCTAGGAATTTACCCTAAGAATGGAGCAGCCCAGTTTGAAAAAGACAGGTGCACCCCTATGTTTATCGCAGCACTGCTTACAATAGCCAAGAAATAGAAGCAACCTAAATGTCCATCAGTAGAATAGATAAAAAGGATGTGGTACATATACACAATGGAATATTACTCAGCCATAAGAAAAAAACAGATCCTACCATTTGCAACAACATGGATGGAGCTAGAGGGTATTACGCTCAGTGAAATAAGCCAGGCGGAGAAAGACAAGTACCAAATGATTTCACTCATCTGTGGAGAATAAGAACAAAGAAGACTATAGGAACAAAACAGTAGCA
Organism: Manis javanica; assembly: GCF_040802235.1. Classification (NCBI taxonomy): domain Eukaryota; kingdom Metazoa; phylum Chordata; class Mammalia; order Pholidota; family Manidae; genus Manis; species Manis javanica. The sequence continues at coordinate 169,662,448 of NC_133160.1, read as the reverse complement.
GAATCACAGAACCCAAGAATGGACTAACAGTTACCAAAGGGAAAGGGACTGGGCAGAAAGGGAGGGAAGGGAGGGATAAGGGTGGGGAAAAAGAAAGGGGGCCTTACGATTAGCATGTATAATGTGGGGGGAGGGGGGCACAGGGAGGGCTGTGCAACACAGAGAAGACAAGTAGTGAGTCTACAGCATCTTAATACACTGATGGACAGTGACTATAATGGGGTTTGTCGGTGGGGGACTTGGTGAAGGGGGGAGTCTAGTAACCATAATGTTCTTCATGTAATTGTAGATTAATGATAATAAAATGAAAAAAAAAAAAACCACTGGAATTAATTTGGGGAGACCAGACATTAAACATTGGTCTTTCCTCCAGGACACTCATCACTCAGGTGCTTCTCTCATGCTGCCCCATGGGGTTATGTCTTCATTTAGGTCTCATCCAGCTCTCTTAGGGTATTTTAAAGTCTTTATGAGCTATGTGAATAAGCATCCCCATAACCTACTGATTACTATATACTGATCTTATTCCCTTAATGAGCACCAATCAGCTCTAAGTCTCCTGACTGCATGCCCTAGAGGTGACCTCAGACGACTTGTTGGGTGTCGGTCATAACGGGCATTTTCTTGTTTCTGAGTGACGGCTGCTGCAGTTTGCAAGATGACTTACTCTGCTGAAAAGATACACAGTGTGATCCGATTCTTTTGCAGCATCTGTGATTACTTCTCTTTCAATAAGATAGTGTAGTAAATCACAATAAACAGGTGTCTCAGTGTCACACTTTTTCTTTTAATATACCATTAGGTCCATTTCCCCTTACATGGCATTTGCCTGTGCACAGAAAAGCACGAGGCACCACAGTATTCTGGGATGCCCGCAGAGCGGGCCAGGGACCCGGGTGGTGCAGGCTGAGCTCTTACGCGTGAGCACAAGCACACACACAACTTCAGAGAGCACGAAGGGAGGAAGCTGAGGGAACCGACAGCCCAGCGCCTGCACTTTGCTCCTCACCTTCTTTTGATCTAGAAAACACTCCGTGGGGGGGCTCACTGGGCGCTTTCTGCCACGGGCGTGTGAACAACCGCAGTGTGCAAACAGGGGAGCAAGCAGTTCTAGAAAACCCTCACCTGCTCATCACTCCTGTGGTAGTCGTTGTCCTCTTCCGGCTTCTCTTCTGCTGTTTCTTTGCTCAAACTGTCATCTGCTTTGGTTTCACCTTTTAAAAATACAGAAAATACTGTATTACAAAGTCTAAAATGTTAAGCCAGTATTTTTTTTAACTCTATAGTATACTTAAAATGCTATAAAGATTTATTCTAATAGGAGGGTTTGGACCCAAAGAGCATGAGTCAGAGACGAGCTGGCAGACAGAGTGTCTAGTAAGATGCCGCATTCCTTAACGTGCAGGAGCTGCCAGGGAGCTGCAGGCGGCCGGGCGGGGCATGGAGCAGACCCCATGTGCTGTGCAAGGTGACGGCGTCGCCCCCACTCACTGACGTGGGCTCCCGCAACCTCTACTGCTCCAACAGCACATTTAAAAGTCAGGCTTCGCCTCAGCTGAGGCAGTGGGGACAGGTCCTGGGATCCCAAAACACATCCCTAACTGCCTCTCCAGGGCCTGGGATGTTAGCTGTCAGCTCCATCTTCCTAGGGAAACAGCCAGGCCCTCTCCTTTCTTCTCAGAGTGTCAGAAATACAGGGCAGTCTAGAAATTTCTTAGGAATTTGTGAGGTCCACTAGAACAATAGCATGGTATCAAGAATCGAACACTCTGTTAGGGCAGCTAAGATTTTAAATACCAGTAATTTTACGCAGTGGCCAGTGTCATTTGGCCATTCCACAACAAAACAAAACCAAAGGGTCTTCAGGAGCCCACCTTCCACACCATCCACACACTGCACCCCACCTCCCTGCAGTTTTGAGGGCCCCCCTGTGCTTCCCTCACATCACCCACCATGTGGCCCCCTCTGTCCACGACCCCCGATTCTCAGCTCTGCCCCATTTTCCCATCACACCAGAAGTGACGAGAACCCTCCAAATGTCCGCACGGGCCCCGCGTCCCCCACAGCCGCCTTGCCCCACAGTCAGCCTCTTCCGTAAACTCCCAAGCTCCCCATCACCACCCTGACGCTCACTCACCATTCCGATGGGAATCTAAGTGTTGCTTTGCAGAGCAAGTCTCCCCCTTGATGTCTCCAGGCACTTCCATGCCTAATTTGTGGTAGAATTCCCTCTGTTTTCTCATTTCCGCTATTAAAAATTAACATATAATCTTTAATCTTAAGTAGGTAATGAATGACATTAAAGATCTGTTCACAAGCATCATATGCAGGAAATGACAGAGCAGATCCCAGAGATGTGATGAAGAGGCGGGAGCCGTCGCCAGCCCCAGACAGCAGCAGGGCCTGGACTGGCCAGTGCCGCCCCCCCCGGCTGGCCGAGCCCCACCAGCGCCCAGCGTGCGCCAGCTGCCAGAGGCCGGGCAGGGCGAGAGGGGCCTCCCCAGACTCAACGGGCCCTCCTCGGCCCTCGGCCACCATGCCCTGGGACGCTGGCATTCATGCACGTTCAGGAGGCTCCTGGGCAGCACATCCAACCCAGGCTGCTGGCTTTCCTGGCATCCTTTCGCGGCCACTGGGCCCTCTGAGCCCAAAGAGGCCATCAAGGGGCCACGAAGAAGCTCTCATTACCTAAGGGAAGGGCACGGGCAGCCTGTGCCAGGGTCCCCTGCTAGCACCTGCAGGGTGGGCGCCTCAGCAGTTCATGGACAACCGGGTGTGTCTGATGGGTAGAGTGTCCCCTGGTGTCCATGGCTGGCCATTGCAGCTCGCCTAGATCCCCCCACAGAGCAAGGGCTCCCTGCTGGCTGGCCCCCATAGCACTAATGTCCACGGGCCCCTACCCCCTGGTGGTCAGGATGCCAGCCCCCACTGGCTGCACCACAGGTTCTCCAGGCGGCGAAAGAACAGCAGGACCTGGCTGCACCTTGCACACTCCAGAAGACCAGTCTGAGACACGAGGCAGCGACTGGCCAACTTTTATCAGGAGTCCCACCCTTGTGACTCTAAAGCTCACGTACAGATAATGAAGTGACCTATCCTTGCCCAAAGGCCACAAAGCAGGTAGCAAAGAAAATCTGCTCAAACCAATGACCTGTGCATCACTATGAGAACGTGTTTGCAGCTGGCCCACTGACATGTCACTGAACTCTGCACCCTCATGCCTGTCTCCCTGACACACCACGAGCTCTGAGAGAGCCAGGATCTCCAGGTGGGCCCTCCTGGACCCTACCCAGACACTTCAAAACACCTGAGTGTGCAGGAAGGGGCAGATGCCTGGGGCAACAGGCACAGATGGAAACAGACACCGCCCGACTGCACGATGAGTGCAGGCAGCGGAGGAACCAATTCGGTGAAGCGCCAGACCAGAGTCACCTGGATAATCTGGGATGAGCTTACAAAGAAACGCTTCCATTAAATGGTCAGATAAAAGCTGGTTGGGCATGAAGGCCTTAAATGCACAACTTGTGGGTACAAAGCAGTTCCTAGCAGGGTTTTGGCAGACGTGCTGGTCCTCCACCTAACACCCTGAAATGCCTTGCTCCAGTTCCCATTTAAAAATCTTCACTCATCAAAGCAACAGTGCTCAATGTCAGGAATATATGGGTCTAGAAATGTCACCTGGGGCAACTTTTCAAAAATGCAACGTGGCCATATATGAAAAGTGTTTAAAAACTTAACTGCTGACCCAAAAATTCCTCCGCTGGGAATAACCAGGTAAGTGATCAAGGAGGTATGAATGCAGATAGTCACTGGGGCTTATTTACAACACTGCAACAAGGACGACTAAAATGCTACTTGTCCCATGGGCCAGGTCCACCAGAGGGGTCCACGCCCCCACCACGCACCCCACCCTCTGCTCCAGCAGACACTTCCAGCTGAGGCCAGCAGGGCCTCAGACCCTTCGCAACCCTGCATTCACAATACCACAGCACCCGCCGCTCACTGAGCCCACCCACAGGATAAAGTAACTCACTGGCTACCTGGGTTAGAGGGCAGATCATTGTCTCCGTGGGAGACTCTGCAGCCACTAAAAAAAGATGATATGTGTCTCAGGGACATGAAGCACCACAATATATTGTTAGAAGAGAGGTCACAATATGTGCTAGGTATACTGTGATCTTGCTTTTTGTGAAAATTAGAAGTGGACATGGGATGCTGTGCGAGTTGAGGGAAGACAGGAGAGGCCGGCAGACGTGGCGATGCCCTGGTGGCTGGCCCAGCTGGGGATGCATCATAGGGAGCGGGTCACCTGCTCGCTGGAGCAGCTCAACAAAACCCACTGTGCATCCTGACACCCTCTGGGCACCTCAGCCTGAGAAGCCACAGGGCCACTGCTGAGCTCAGCTCCCGGGAGACCAGCTGCTCCTCGCCACCTAGCCACGACGCCAACGCCACGTCAAGACCCAGCCTGGGGCCGCCAAACGCGTCCATCAGAGGCGGAATAAATATTCAGGACAGTGTGAACTCAGTGGCAAAGCTGAGATACTACATAGGTGCTTACGTAACAGGAGAGAAAACGAGTTTTTGTTGGTGAAACATACACATAAAACACATACATGAGTGTATGTCTCAGGCACGTTCTCATCATCTTGAACAGACCGCCAACCATCAGACAGAGGAAAGCAAGTCTTACTTTTACCCTCACTCCTCTGATGCTCCTTTGTTCTTTACTGGATCTGAGTTTCTGATCTGTATCACTTTCCTTCTCTCTGAACTTTTAACAACATTTCTTGCAAGGCGGGTCTACTGTCAATGAATTCCCTCAATCTCTGAGAAAGTCTTTATTTCCCCTTCACTTTGAGGGTAGTTTCACAGGGCACAGAATTCTGGGTTGTGTTTTCTCTCTGAACACTGTAAATACTTCCCTGCGCTCCACTCTTGTGTGGTTTCCGAGAAGGAGGGTGCGACTCTCGCCTCTGTCCCTCTGTGGAGCTTTTACTCCAGCTCCTTTCGGGATGTATCTGCCTGTGGAGCTTTCCTGGCATTTGTCTTGGCTGGTGCCTATGCTTCCGGGACCTCTCCAGTGTCCGACATTCATCTGGGGAGAGCCAGTCATTCCTGGTTCGGTTGCTCTGCCGTCTTTCCCTCCGGTGCCGCCCTCGTGTGTATTACGCCTCTGCACCTATCCCACGGCCTCCGGACGTTCTGTTTGGGTTTTTGTTTTGTTTTAAAGGTACGTGCTCCTTGATGCTTGATTTTGGAGGTTTCTATTGCACATCCTCACCCTTGCATTCTCTCCCAGCTGCATGTAGCCCCAAAGCCCACCAAAGGCGGTCTTCATTTCTGCCCAGTGACTTCAGTCTCTGCTTGCTTCCTGTCTCCCAGGTTCTCCATGCCCCCGCTCACCCTGCCCACCTGCTCTGGCACGCTGGCTCCTTCACCCAGTGGCTCTTCGGTGTGAGTCACAGCTGCCTGAAGTTCTGCTCTGACAGTTCCAACATCCTGGCCACACCTGTTTTTGATGCTTGCCCTGTCTCCTCAGTATTTTCCTGCGTTCTGCCTCCGTAACTTTCTCCAGCTGGTGGGACGTGATGTGCCAGGTAAAAGGAGCTGCTGTGCACAGGCCCTTGCTCTCGGGTGAGCAGTGGGGAGGGAAGCATTCTCCAGTCCTGTGATGAGGTCTCCATCTTCCCAGAAGCCCATGGCCAGAAGGGGAACACTGGTGTGTCTCAGGAGGGGCCGAAGCTTGCCCGCCCCTGGTCAGGGGCTCTGTGAATGCTCTCCGTCCTTGTTACAGAGGGCAGTGCTCTGGGTGTTTCAGATGGCTCTCTTTCCCTCCTGCTGCCGGAAACATGAGAAGATCTTTCTGCTATTTACTGAGAGAACTTGGTCAGGCTCCTAGAGGTGAAATTCAAAGAAGCGCGGACTCCTTCGCCAGGTCTCCCTGAGGTTTTTGCCTCTTACACGTGTCCACCCTTACAGAGATCCCAGGGCAGGTTTCCTGCCCCAGCCTCTGCTCTGGGAAGCTGGGACTCCCTGCAGCCTGTCGCTCTCCCACCACAGGGCCGCAGTCTACCCTGCTTCCTCCCTTATGATCCAAGAAGAGCTATTCATTTCTCAGATGGTCCAGCCTTTTACCTGCTGTTAGGGTGGAGTGGTGACCTCTGTGCTTCTCACATGCAGAACAGGAAACCAGAAGTCACAAAATTCAAAGTATGGCAATAAACACTGAGTAAAATTTTTTGTAGTACTAATGAGAGCAAACTCCTTTGGGGCTAATGCTGTTTAACTGGGGTTAAAAGTCAGGGCTCCTTATCACCAGAATTCAACAAATGTTCTGTGATGACATTTTACATACTTCACTCTTGGAAACGTCTTTTCACACAGAAATACAGACATCGGTTCACAAGCAAATGGTTTTATTTGAGTGCAGTCATCAGAAAGCACCTGCGGATTCTAGCGGGTTCTTCTCTGGGTCATGGGTCACTCTGCAGAATCAGTCGCTTTGCACTAAAGGTTAGAGAGAAGCTCAACTGCAGTTAAATGGGTTCTGAAATATGGAAACTGCCTTTGCACTTACTTGAAGGCCCCAAAACCCCCCACTGGACCTATAGCTTAAGCTCAGAAAACCAAGCTGAAGCAAATCTTGCTTCTCCTAACTTCTGCCAGCACGGGAGACCTGGAAAGCAGCTTGGTGTTGCTTCTGATTCAAGACACGTTAGTGGTTGCTAAAATGACTATTGCATTTTAGGTTTTGTACAAGTACTGGTTTTCCTCATGATGTTAAGCTGAATTCATTAAGAAACATTGCCAGATCTTCAGCGAACGATAATTTCCAAAGCCATTCAGTGTTTGACATAGTTGCTAAAGGTGCTTTTTATTCAGAAAAACTTCAATCTGCCCTTAGCTAAAGAATAAATAAATAAAAAGCACACAAAAAACCTTTACCACTGCTAAGCACTGAAATGCTATATGGTAGGAAAAATCAGGATTTCAGCTTCTAATTCTGACAAAGATTCATACAACTAATGATGGTTACATTCGAAGAGCAAATGAAGTCTACCGCTGACCCTCCTGGTTCAGTCACATCTGAAAGATTCAATTATTTTCTGTGAAGTACCTGCTGATGAGTAATACAGTGAAACTGAAAACACCTCACATTTTCACGAGCTTGGTTTATTTGTCTCATTAAACATTTTCCGGATCCACACATATTTTTACTACCATTGGCTGTAACACATCTTTGTGGATTCCACTTCAGGCTGTACTGAATTAGATTTTCTCGCCTGCTTTGGAAATACCCTCACCTGTGGCTGTTCTGTGCAGACTGCCTGAAGACGCTGACCCTCCCACCACTTCAAAGTCACTGATGAACAGCAACAGAGAACTAGCGACATCAGGAGCCAAGGAAAGGCCCCCAAAGTCATCTGCCTTGTCTTTCATTTGACTAGTGCTGCTGCTTCCCAAAGACTCAGCTTACCGAGGAACTGGTCTCACTCGGAGGCTGATGGTCTTATACAAACTCATTTTCTGTGAACATATTGCTTCAGATGCTGCAATCAAGTAAGACTTGATTAACTTATCATTACTAAATGGCCGCCTTGTTTGGCTAAAAATTAGCCAATGAGAAATTCACTTTGACTGTGGCTTTATATGCGTCATACACTTTTGTGAAGAAATTCTGCTGTTGTGAACTGTTCTGTTTTGATTTTCAATTCTTTCAAAATGTTGCTTTCTTGTAAGTTGAGAATATTTTGTGAGTGTTTAGTCTGGTCATATCAACACATATATTCTTTTATTTTAGTACAGCTATAGAGTCACTGCATAAGAAACACGTACCTTGCTAGCTAATAATGGCAATTCAGTAACAATCTACTCACTGTGGCCTAAAAGTGCAACATTTGTAGTCCATGCTTCTCTTTTCCCTTGTTTAACATTACGGGGCATCTACTGGCAATAAAAAAAAGTCTCAACACACACAGCTCCTGAAACGCTGTCGACCCACTGCTGTGCTGCCGAGAGCCACAGTGCACGTGTCCACGTAGCCGGCCGACACTCAGCGGCCGCCGTGGTGTCAGAATGACACACACGTGAGTTCTGTTCCAATGAAACTATTTATGGACGATGGAATTTCAACTAACAAAATTTCCACATATCACAAATATTCTTCTGCTTTTGATTTTTTCTAACCACTTATGGTTGTAAGAACATTCTCAGCTCTCGAGCCAGACCTGGCCTGTAGTTTACTGACTCCTGCGCCAGTAGTGCCAAGAGATGAAAGAAAAACACAGGGAGGCAGATGCCCCGACCAAGCGGACCCACTCCAGAACTGAGCCAACAGCGTATTCATCCCTATCCACAGAAGTATCTAAAAGGATGTTCACAGTATCCCCCTTTGGTTAAATGAAAGATGAGAAACATCTTAAATACCCATCAGGAGGACTGGTAAGCGGGTGCACAGCCAGGCACTCCCAGGTCTGGAGCACAGCCCAGCGCTCTGACGAGCGTGACTACAGGCAAGCCCCGAGCGGTGCGCAGGAAGAGGGAGGGCAGCACGTTACTGAAAACTGATACTTAGACAAATTTATAGATAGGGAAGCTGCTTCTGGGGAGACAGGTCTTTTAAAATTATAAAAAGACGAAATAACAAACTAAAAAAACCAATTCTCTACCAAAAAGGTCTCATCTACAAGAGAACAGAAACACAGAGGCAGCCGGCGGCCCACATCCAGGAGCAGCTGACTTCTAGTTCCTAGAATGCGAGAGAGGGCGGGAAGCAGAAGACAGTGCCCAGAGGCGCCGACAGGCCGCCCCCCCAGGAAACTTTATGTGAGAACTGGGAAGAGGCCCCCACCGGAGGAACTGGGTCAGGACTGCTGGTGTAGCAAAGGAAACCAAAGGAAGCACACACACTCGGTATCAAGGAAACTGTCAAGTTGCTAAGGGTTCCAAAACTACAGAGATCTTTGAAGATCAACAAAAACTGAACGTTTGAGAGACAGAGAGTGAGCCCTTGCCAGACAGACAAGGCCCTGGCTGGGAGCAGGCCCTGGGTGGCCCCGGCGCTGGGAGCATGAGCCTGGAAAACCTTGGGGTCTGTCTGCCGCTTCCACATTCAGGTGGGAGTTCCACATTCGGCAGGCTCCCACCTGCGCCGTTCTGCACACCAAGCGAGGGTGTGTGAGCACCCCAGGTGCACAGCACAGGAAGCCAGTAGGGTCTTTTACATGCACCATCTTCTTCATAAGCAAAAGCTCCATTAAAACGTGTCACGGAGCACCCAACACACTGACCATGGCCTTGAGATGCCACATCAAGTCTAGGGAAACCTGGGCTCCACAGGCTGGGACTGCGTGGTGGCAGGCGGTCAGCAAGATGAGCCCAGACCCCACCCATGCCAGAGGCAAGGCCTCCTCAGACTCATGAGGGACCTGGGAGCCGACCTGGCCAGAGAGGGGACAGGGATTCAAAAAGGACAGTGGCCACAGTGAACTGAGGAGATGCAAACGTGTTCGAATCCAGACACGGCTGGAGCAGCAGTGAGCGACTGCCGCCCTCTGCGTGAGCCTCTTCTGACAGGGACTGAGCGTCAGGGCGACTAAGAGGGGAGGCGCGCGTGGGGCACTCTCCAGTGGGGAGGCGGGTGCGCGGGGGCCCCCGGTGGGGAGGTCGTGCGCGGGGCAGCCTCCGCCCGTAAGCGGACCCATGGCTGGCTCTGCTGCCCATGGTCCCTCAACAGCCTCGGGCGCGCGGGCACACGCAGCAGGCTGCCACACCTGTCCTGGAAGGAGCCAGCTGAAGATGCCAGCTCCCAGGAATGGGTGCCCGCTGCCAGCCCAGAGTTGGAGACAAGGGTCCAAGTGGGCAGAACTGTCTGCCTGAGGAAGACCAGACCTGGATCCGGACTGAAACAGGTGGTCATGTCAGCACCCCTGGGTACCGACCCTGAAGAACCAGTACTCTGCTTAGATTCACAGCGTGCTGTGGTCACTCACGTGCTTTACAAACCGACCTCTGGGGATATAAATGGCGACGTTTACAGATGAAATAAGGAGCAGTAGGGTCATGCGCTCACCACCAGTGACAAGTGCCACGCTGGGTAGGAAATGCATAGAGTGTTTATGAGGTTCTGCCTAATTCTGTATGTTTAAAATACTCTATAATAATTTTTTAAGATACCAATATTTTATTTTGATGTATTCTCTGCCTTTCCCAGAAATAAAAACCTTTTCAGATATCAAAATATGATTGTGTCCATCTCTACACACTCAGGAAATTCAAGTTCTTGCAAGAATGAATTTTGTGAACAGTGAAAGACGACTACGACAGCATCACCACCCAAACTACGCCGTGAGGCCAGGTAAGGCCCCCGGACCTGGCATGGAGGCTGTCATTTTAAGTCTCAGCCTTCATCTGAAATATCACAGTGAGAAAATATAGCCCAAATGAATTCTCAACATTTCTTGCCCTTGAAAGAGATCCAGTGGTGCGGGCGTGCCAGCCCACCGCCCAGCCAGGGATGGCATCAGGAACAGTGTCCCTCCCCAGTCCTCCCACAGGAAGGGCTGAACTAGGAAGGCTCAGCGTTCAGAACCGCGGAAACACACTAAAAAGAGCAGCCACTTCCACTTTCAGGATATGTGTACCACTTCTTTCTATTCTCAGTGAGACGGACTAAACACAGTCAACCTGCAGACGGCCAGCTGCCGGCCTCACCCCCTTGCATGCATGAGGGAGGGGGTGCCCCATTCCCTGCTGCGCTCTCAGGGCTGGCACACATGGCACACACCCAGCGCTTCCCAAATGTGGGGGCAGAGTGGGGCCAGCACACAGGGTGCCAGCTAACTCGAGCAGGGGCACCCAGGTGGTGGCCCCAGAGAAAGGAGGCTCCTTGGCAGGACCAGGCCCTGCGGAAAATGTCGGTGCCACACGCGCAGGGGTTGTGGGGCAACACGCTGACACTCACCTTCCTGGAGGCCCGGAACCAGCTTGTACACAATGTCCTGCATGGTTCTGTCATGACTGTCAAAGAGCAGACAGGGGGTTAGCTGAAATTTCCATTCAACAATGCCCGACCCACAGCCACGGATTTGTGTTTTGGTTGCATTTTGCTTCCGGTTTGCACTTTAAAAAACATGTGTTCTAGCAAAAACTTCTGCTCATTATACACGACCCAAATCAATGCATCCTTCCATTTAGGGTTAGCTGTGTGAGCACTCCAGATGGCCAACACAGGCCAGGCCCTGCCCTACCCATGGGAACCCAGCCGGCCCCCCCCGACGGGACCCCCTACCCCCCGTGGGGCGCTTCCTGAGGTCTCCCACTGGACAGGAGGCTTTTTTCTTTAATGCTTCCAAATAATGCAGAGATAAGCCTCAGACGAGGCCTGGCCTGTGGTTCATGGTCGATGGTTCTCTGCCGAGTGGCTCAAGCACAGTATTCCAGTGTGGTTCTTACTCCAGGCTGCTACTTCTAAACATAAATTGCAATTACATTTAGGGAACTGTTTTTTTGGGGTGCTAAGAAATGTTACAGAGTTTCTTAATTTTCAAATATCATCCATTATAAAGAACACCCTTATGTGCCCAAATAATACCAATGAACACATGATCGTGTGTCACAAAATGTATGGAAATGCAGCCATCAGAGCTCATCCAGGGCACACTCAAGGGCCACATGTAGGGCCCACCGTGATGTACAACCTGGCCCTGCGGAGACCACCACCCGCCTTTCCGGGGACTTCTAAGTTCTAACCGAGGCCAGGCGCTCAGCTTCCTGTGACAACCCAGCCGGGTGTGGCGCAAGTGCTCCACGTCCCTGGCCGGGACCGGCTGACACACGCGTCCCTCGCGTCCCTCGGCGCCACGCTCCTTTATGTGCATCTCTGCACGGAAGCATTTAAAATGCAGCTGGCCCTCAGGACGTGCTGCTGGTACTTCCTGCGGGTCCCTCCCGCTTGTTGTACAGTGTGCTGACCACAAGGAGGGGACACGGGGCTTAGCTCTGCCAAGAGCGCCACACCTGGGACCCGCCTGCCCGGGCAGGGTCCTGTGCAGCCGGTGTGCGGGCGTGGGGACCTGTCAGGAGGGCGGGGCCACTGGAGCCTTCCTCCAGAATCCAGCCAGACACGGGTGCTTGGGGGCAGTCCCTGACGTGAGGGCAGTTTCCCTGTGGTCCCACGCTTCCCCTCCACCCTAGAGGAAACACACCCCCTCCCACCCTTTGCTCATTCTGGGGCCTCCAGGCCCACGTGACAAAGGCTCTTGGCCCTAAGGCCTGCCAGCCCACCAGACCCTGAGAGCTCAGCCTCAGCATCTGTGTGTGGCCAGTCTGTGGCACTGCCCACCTCCTGAACTGCGGCTGGGCCTCCCAGGTGACCCAGTGGGTCCGCCACCCCCTGCCCGAGGCTGGAGGCCTTCCCCCCGAGGCAACTTCGTGGTCTGGAGGTGGTGGATTAGAGCAGGAAGCCAGGCAGGTGCAGCCAGTAAAGCTGCGCCAGGACAAGGCTCTGAGGCAATGGCAGAGCTGGCATCAGGGCAGGCAGGCGAGGGGAGCACCCGGACCAGTGTGGGTCTCAGTGGGGCTCCGGAAGTGAGGAGTGAGGACAGAATTAAGGGAGATTAGGGAAGAGGCAGGTGCTCCTGACACCAGGCAACAGGGCAGGACACCCTCCCCAAGTCACCATGCAACAAATCAAACACCTGGCAATGCCAAGGGAAGGCAAGGGCAGCCAGGAGGGCATGGGAAGGCACACACTCCACACTGCAGGGGCTGAGGGGCACGCGGTGTCCGCCTGGGGAGCCATCACACACCCTGAGTCTGCAGGACACCACTTGGAAGTCCACCCACCACACGGTGGTGCCTGTACCCAGGACATACGGGCTGTGGCCGAGAACACAGCAGGCTGCCTGCGAGTACCTGGACAGCAGGTGGGCCCACATTCCGGACAGGTGGGGGCTCTGACCAGGCCCCTACCACGTGGCTAGAAGTGGCTCCTTTGCAGTGCTACGTGTTTGTGCGTGTGACCTATGACCTACTTCACAACTTCGGAGAGGAGCATGCGTCCCCCAGACTTCTCTCCGGACTGCCTCTGCTCGCGCGGTGTGAGGAGCGCTGTGCTTCACCGCACAGCTCTCAACAGCCAGGTCACTTAACGTCCCCCCTACAAGCAACAGGCCAGTACCTCCTGCTCCCCTCGGCCCAACCCCCAAATCAGGGGGGTGCCCACCCAACGCCTCCCTGAGAGCTGAGGAGGGGCCCGGGGCAGGGTTTGGCATTCAGGCTGCACAGGGGCAGCAGGCCCAGATCTGCGGCAGGAGGTCCTGGTCTGCTGTCTGCTCCAGGGTGCGCCTCAGCCAACTTGGGGCAAAGCCGGTGAGCCAGCTCCGTCCTGAGGTCTCTCAGGTGATTCCATTTGAGCAGACGCTGCTGGACACTGGTGGGAACAGCCCGGACATGCCGTGGGCAGCCGTGGCTGGCGGGGCTGGGGGCACACTTGGCCGCCGCGAGCAGTCACAGGCACCCAGCAGTAGGGGGTCGTGGGCTCCGGCTGTGGGCACCAGGCCTGTGCGCTTACCCGATGTACTGCAGCGGGTGGCTCTGGTGGATGACGATCCTACACGTCGGGCAGGTGTTGTTCTCCTCCAGATACTTGACCAGGCAGCTCCGGCAGACTGTTTGCAGAAGCACATTCTCATCAGAAAGCTCACCCAGCACCATGCTGCCAGCCCCACGTCAGGACGTGGCATGTGCCAGGCCACGCGGCTGCCTCGGGGAGCCCCTGCCTCACCACCTGGCTCGCAGCACTGGGCTCAGGGACAGGGGGAGCAGAGGTTAGCTTAGACGGGCAGGGCACAATGCCTGTCTGCCCAGCATTCTCACCCAGGGACCAACAGGTAACTTCTTTTTTTTTTTCCTTTTTTAAAAAATTTATTTATTTTTATTAAGGTATTATTGATATACACTCTTATGAAGGTGTCACATGAAAAAACAATGTGGTTACTACATTCACCCATATTATCGCGTCCCCCCCATGCCCCATTGCAGTTAAGTTCTTATTAGTTAGCCTGGAGATCATACGATTTTCTTAGTACAACAGCAGATAAAAGTGTGATGAAAGCAACATAAAATTATGCCCAATACCTAAAAATATGATTAACTTTAAAATTAAAATTCTATCAAAATTGGCAAATACTTAATTTTCCAAAGTGAAAAATCATGGCCAAAAGTCACTTGTACCACAGGTGACGTCCTTCGCACAGCTCCTGAGGCCTGGGCTCCTCAGCACGAGGGCTGCGCTCCGCAGGCCGACCACGCGGGCGCACAGCCTCACACTAAGCGCACAGCCGCGGAGCCCCAGGGTCACACTGGCACCCGCAGTCGACATGGTGCTTAAAGAAGACAAAAGTCCAGGTTCAGCACGAGCTGGGAGCCATCTAAAAATGAGGAGCAGAGCCACTAGATTCCTCTGGGTAAGAAGCTTAAGGAATTCATCTGGAAATTTTAAAAATACGCATTTCTGCCCACAAGACACGATCATTCTCTCATACGCCATCTCTGCTCTGGCCGGTATGCAGAATTCCCTAAAGTTTAGTGCCCTGTACTTAGCTTCCTTAAATGATCTCCACTGAAATCACCCACGGTATTTTTAATTTGAATAATTTTTCTGATTTATCCTCAAGATCTTTATTCCTGCTCCTGTGTCCCACTTCGTGCTGGAGCTAAAAGCTCCTGATTTAAAAAAAAAGGCCAAAGTACCAAGAGCATAAGGCTAAACACTGTCAAAGGCCACGTTCCAGAACATTCTGAGCACACATATGCAGACACTCAGTCAGATCCCCCCAACAGCTGTCAAAGGCCATGCTCCAGAATACCCTGCACGTGTACGTACACGTGTGCAGACACTCGGTCACCGTGGTCGCGTCGATGAGATACCCGCTGCACAGGCGGCAGGTGATGTGGGCGTTTATGTCCCAGAGTTTGATCTTTCTCGTCAACATCTTTGGCTTCTGCAAGAGAAAAGCCCATACTGATTAAGAGCCGGAACACTGTGACCACTCCACCCCAGTCTAAGCCCACCGGGACCCACACCACAACGGACAGTCCTGAGGACGGGCCTGCTCCTGGCACTTGGGCCCCCCACGCCGCTTCCCCCAAGTGCCCGTGCAGTCCCTTGGTCCAGGCTCCCCACCCTCTGCTCTCGGGATTGAGCACAGGCCAGCTGAAAGGGAGGCCAAGAGCAGGCAGGCCTAGCCCAGACCGGGGCACAAGGCCCGGGGCCGTGCTGGGTCCAGGGCGGGAGGCCAAGGGGTCTCTGCCAGGGCTCCTGACGCCTCTGTGAGCATGATGGCTGAATGACCGCAGCGGGGGCCCCAGAGCCCTGAAGCCCTGCATGATGCCTAGGAGGGCAGTCCCTGATGAGGCTCAGTGTGGGCAGACAGATGGTGCAGGACGTGGAAGCTGCAAACCCTGAAACGTGCCGCCCAGCATGTCCTTCGGACACTAGAAAAGGTTGGGAATACCAACGTGCTGGGGAGGCCCAGGGATGCGGGCAAGGGGGGCCACCAGCCAGGTGTGCCCGAGTTGTTCTTGAAGTGTATCTCAATAACTGGACAAGTGCCACAGATGTTCACTGCAATTGCTTAAAATGGTAAAACTCAGAAAACCACCAAAGAATTGGCTACAAAACCTATTTTATTTAGCCAAAAGGGACTCCAGGCCCTCCCCCCTGCTCCCTTTTACCCTGTCCAAGGAAAAAACAACCAGCCCCCCAGAACCCCGCCCTGGCCCAGACCTAGGGTGCACAGAAGCTCCTTCCTGCCATGGGGCGCAAGCGAGGCTGCGGCACACGGCACACAGCACAAAATGGCAGCCGCCCATGCCCAGCGGTCCCTGCAGCTGTGCACTGCCCGCCCCATGGCATGCCCTCTGGGAACTGCTGTAACTTGCACAGTCGCTCTGACCAGACCACAGGCTCCCTGAGGGCAGGTTCTGTCTCGTGTCCCCTGAGCTGGAGTACCAGCCCCGAAGCTGCCTGCCCTGCCCCTGACCTGTACATCACCTCACGTGGCAAAAAAGTGGGAGGCGGTCCCAGACTACATGGGTGGGCCCCACATCCCAGGGGGAGGTGGGGAGTTGGAGCCACATGCTGGCAGACACTGCATGGCCGGCCTGAGGGTAGGGCTGCGAGCCAGGGGTGAGGGCACCCCCAACCAGCTGGAAGAGACAGAGCGTGTGCTGTCCTGGGGCCCAGGAGCCAGCCCCGCCACACCCTGATGCCAGCCCTGTGAGGCCCATTTTCGACCTCTGACCTTTCAAGGTCAGATGATACACCCGTGGGGCTTTAGTCACCAAGGTGGTCATAATTCGTGGCAGCAGAAAGAAGCTGATACCAACGCCCTTCACAGAGCAGGACTCCAGGGAGTGCTGAGTGTTCAAAATGAGCCCTACTAACAGCATTCTGCACCAGGTCAGAAATAGGTGCTCAGACGCCAGGGACAAAGGCTGCCAGGGGCAGAGGACATCCCTGAGGGCAAAGATGCCAGCAGAGCAGGCCAGCCGACCAAGTCAGCCTCACAGGAGGGCACAGCTCAGAGGGCTCACGGGCCGCAGGCCAAGATGCTCCTCAGCGCCGCTTAGATAGAGAGGAAAAGGAGAGCTAACTGCTCACACCATCTCCCTTTGGCTCAAGTCTGAGGGGCGGAACGCTGGCTGAGCACACGGAAGGGCAGAATGGCCCGGAAGGAGGGAGGGGCAAACTGAAGGTCGCCTGGCCACCAACACTGCAATAAACAGAGTTGTAATGGCTCCTAGACAGAGTTGCTGTCTGGATTGCTTTATTATTTTCTATTAAGGGGCCATCAGAATCCATCAACTATCAGAGCGAATTACCACATCCCGCAAGGGAGCTGGACCAAACCCACGGAAAGTACTGTGCTCCCCTCAATAACAGACGCGCCTAAAATTTTCAGTAAACGAGGGCGGACCTGATTGCTCACCCAAATAGCAGGCCTAAGCTGACACGTGGAGCCCACGAGGGATGCCCCATCCCACCTCCCCTGCAGCCAGGCATGCGTGTGGGACGGGCTCCCTGCGAGGCCAGCAGACTGGCAGGGGTTAGACACACCGGGCTGCATGGTGTGACAGGTCCAACAGGTCAACTGATGGGTTACCCTAATTCCACAGGAAACGACCTCACTCGGCACAGCCATCCCAGCTTTGAGCCAACATGGGCCTATACGTCATCCCCCCAGGTGCCTGTGCTGAGCCCAAGTCAGGTACCTCTGACCTGGGCACTGGCTTGGTGCAGAGGGCCCGACAGGAAATAAAAGGACAGAAAGACATCTGGGAGAGAAACTCAAGGTCAGGCACAGCACCACACACAGGCCCACATCAGCGGTTCACAGACCAGCCCGGGGTGCTGTAGATATTCTTACACGCAGAAAATGCCTTCCCAACCCCCAGGTCACTGTGCCGCAATCTGACCGAACACAAACTCCACGTTACTTCGGCATGGCAGAGAGCAGGGTTCGTGGCCCCTCGGCGGGAGCAGGGCTGGGGGGACCTCCCATTTGGTGGGAGAGAGGTAAACAGGCTCTGGTGTGCAGGGGCACAGGGGCATGGACTCACCCGTACACTTGCCAGCTGTCCTCCAGGGGACCTGGAGTGGCCACTACCTGGCAGCCCCATGGCCTCAGTGTGCCCACCACAACCATAAGGAGCGGTGTGCCAGGATGCATGGACCTAGCGAGGCTGGGAACCTAACAGCACCCATGTGCCCACAGTGCTCAGGAGCAGAGGGGACCTGGCACCAGCTCAAAGGGACCCGCCATCCACAACAGCAGCAGCACTGAGCCGCCCGCAATGGTTGGGTGCTCATGGTAAAGGGGCCATCCAGGGGGGTCCGTGAGGCCCAGAGTTCCCCACCCAGCAGGGGTTCGGCTGGAGAGTCCCTCAGACATGGCTTGCCAAGTGCCCAGGTGACACCCAGATGGACAGCAAGGACACAGTACCCCTCGAGGGGCTCCTGCCAGAAAGCCACGCCCAAGTCCCACCACCAGATGCCCCAGCAAGCCCCAAGCGAGGGGGTCCCTTTTCAACACATCAGGGTCACAAGAAACAAGGGCAGATGGGGGACTGGCGCCCGTGCACAGTGCCAGGCTGAGGGATGGCCCAGAGCAGCCTGGAAGGGGCCCTCAGCCCACTGACCACCTGCATTTGGAGATGAGACTGGCCTGCCCCCAACCCAGCCCACCAACTTCGCCTGCTCTGGGGCCCCCACAGCCGGCCACCCTCCTGTCCCTCAGCACACCCGGGGGCTGTACTCAGAAAGGGCAATGTCCCCAGTGACCGTCCCCGGGGCAGGCTTGCCCCCGGCCAGCTGCACTCCGCAGCCCCTATACAGCACTGCACACCAGCCTTCCGGCCTCCCGGCCTCCGGCTCCCCCACTCTTTGCCCCCCACAGCAAGAGCCAGACAGGGGTGGGCGCAAGGCTTCAGGGTGCTGCAGTGGTGATGGCACGGTCTCCCCACATGACCCCCAGGTTGGGGAGAAGCCAGCCTCACCTCCTCTGCCCTCTGTCCGCCTTTGCATGGGGGGCCTCAGGCCGTGGCTCCGGCTCGGCTGCTCCGGGCTGGCATCATCCCACAGTCCGGTTCGTCACTTGTGAGCCTGCCCGCTGTCCTCTGCTGCTTTTCCATTTTCTAGCACAGAAAGGGCACCTGTTACTTCACGTCACACCATTCACGTGTGACGCACATGGTCCTGAGGTAAGTCCCACACCGCGGACAGTGCCAGGTTTGATCAGAAATAGTAACCAAGAGAAAGTGTGGACACATAAAGGACCGGCCCTCATCCGCTCTGGAGCTGTCAGAGATCATAAGGAACTGACTTTTCCTGTAGCCACTATATACTCAAAAAGTGCAATTCAAGGTACATTAGCCAATTTACACGCACTGAAAGGAGAAATATGTGACTTAAAGTGCACTTACCTGTGCCTGGGGGCCTGGAAGCTGTGCTACATCCTGAAGCCTGTGGAGACACACGAGATGGGGATGTCAGCCACACGTGCCACTGCGGGGACCCGCACCCCCGCCTCAGAAGTGGGGCCGTCCATTCACTTCAAGCGACCACACAGAGAATGAGAATTGCTGAGGGTGAAGAACCAGGCTGACCATGGGAATGAGGCCTCGGCGGCAGTTTGGTTGAGCAACACCCAGGGTGTGGGGCATAGGGGGCATGAGGCAGGTGGGGCTCCAGCAGGTGCTGCTGGCGGCCCAGCAGTCAGGAGAAGGGGTGGTTTCAGGGCTGACCTGGAGGGTGGCTGGGGCCCCGGAAGGGCAGGGACGGCAAGCTCCATCACTCAAGGTCTGCGGCTGATGCAGCTTTCGCACCCTGTTAAGTGGACATCGGCATCTTGCCCAGGCCACTGGGTGAACATGCGCTGAGGGCCCCAAAGGGGGTCCAAGCTGGGTTCTGGACACCACGGGCATAAGGACAGTTCTGGCGCAGATGGACAACAGACAGAACAATTGCACAGAGTTTGTGTCGGGACCAGGAAGGGCCGTGGGGTCCCATGTGAGCCTCAGGGTCTCACTGGGCAGCCACCCAGGGAGCACGGGTTAGGGCTGTGGCCTCTGGAACGACTCGGGCATCTGCTCTGGGCAGCGGGAGCGGCAGGACCACCCTCCAGGCTGCTCTGAGACCTCCCAGGCAGCCAGCAGGGTCTGCCTCACACCCAGGGATAGGGCCGTGCGGGCTCAGAGCCCCCTCTGGCCTGCCCACCTCTCCTGGGTCTGCTAGGGGCCCTGAGTCTCCCTGCCCTCCAGGTGGAAAAGTGGGCAGCAGAGCTTGAGTGCAGCCTGCTCCCTTCCAGAGCCAAGCTCAGGGAGGCGCAAGGACCCTGAACACGCAGACGACCTTGGGATCCACACAGTGGCCGCGATGGTGGGAGCTGGCCTGACGGGCATTTACAGGGGAGTCACATTAGACCCAGTTTTCATCCTTGTCACTCTTCAGATATGTCCATAACTGCATTTTTAACTAACTAACCTTTGCAGTTCAATTAACTTGCACAGAAAGGAACAAAGGAAGGGAGGGAGGAAGGAGAAGGGTTGGTTTGGGAAGATGAGCAGGCGTGTCTGAGGCCAGCCTGTGCTGCTGGGCAACGGGGACCCCTGCATCCACACCGTCCCACGCAGCGGCCGCGGAGCCCTGGAGATCCGGCAGGTGTGGCTGAGGAAGCTGCCCATGCATTCAACTTCATTTAATTTAAACTGTGGCTAGTTACACAGTTGTAGACTCTTGACATGAGTTCTCAGACATCAGTGAAGGAAAGACACAAATCCCCAGAGCCTATATTATAGCAGCGGAAGCCAGACAATAAGTAATAAATGCAGCAAAAAGACAAATTACTGAGGTGGCAAGTACTATAAATGAGAGCAGAGAGTCAGGGCACTGGTGGGGGAGCAGGGTAGCCACTGAACATTTCATTGAAAAGGTGACAGATGAGCAATAATAGAACATTATAACAACTTTATGCAAATAAAGTTGAAAATTTATATGAAATTAATAAAGTCCCAGAAAACTAACTCACCAGAACTGAGGCAACAGAAATGGAAAACCTAGAAAGGTCTGCAACCATTCAGGAAGTGGATGGGACAGGGAGAGCCCCAGGCCTAGTACTGAGGATGATTTAGCCAGTGTCCCAGGGCCAAACAAGCCTCTGGGAGAGCCCAACACAGTGACACATGCCAGACCAGCACCGGGAGGGAAATCGTCGGCCAGGCTCACGGAGCTCGTGCACACACTGAGCCGGGTCCAGCGTGGAGCGGGTCATGCCTGGGAAGCCAGCTTACCCGTAGAAGACAAGGGGGCTACTACACATAAATAAATAAATAAATAAATAAATAAATATTTTATGGCAAAAGATAAAAGGTTGAGATCTTTCTTAAGATGCACAGAAATCAGTTGTTAAAATTCACATCCATTCATGACATAAAAAAACCTAGCAAATTAAGGATAAAAGGAAACTTCTTTAACCTAATAAAAGTACCCTGTTTAGAAAAGACACTAGCACAAGTACCCAAAGGCCAAGCCTGGTGTTCACCGGGCTCTGCTCCTGACGGCCCCCACGGTGCCCCCAGGGGACAGGAGGGTATTCCCAGCAGTGACGGAGATGGGAGGGAGCTCTGTGCTGGGAGGAGGAGGCCTGACACACAGACGGGGCCCAGTTCCCAGCACGCGGGGCCCAGACTAGCCCGGCGGGGCTACAGGGGGTCTGACTGGACGGGGCCTTGGGCCAGGTCACCAACTGCACCAAAATACTGGCGAGCTTTCGTGTAAACTGTTCCTCCATAAAAAGTGTGCTTTACAATTTTTAAAAACCACAACAAACATAATTCCATTGGTGAAACTGGGAAAACAAAACACCAAACTCCTACTTTATTTAAACAGGCATCTTTCCCCACTGCGTCCCCAAATCATCAGTTTCAGTGGCTGGAGGCCAAACGTGAAGGCCACAACCCTGCAGCTTCAGCAGACGCCGGGGAGAAGGATGCAGAGGCCTCGGGCGGGGAAGGGACACAGGGCAGGAGGCAGGAGGGCGCTTGGAACTCGGGGGCCGCCCTCAGGGTCACTGGGTCACCAAGCACATGGTGGCAAAGCCAGAGTGCAAGGCGCCCACGTGCCCATCCACACCTGCCATGGGGCCGCCACGTCCACTCTCATCCTGTCAGTGGCGGCTCCGGGGCTGAGGGCTCCCGGCACTGCATGGCCCCAAAGCCAAGGGACCTGCTGACGTCCTCCTAGAGAAAGTCTGCCAGCCCTGCTCACACGGGAGAAAACCTGGAGAAGCATCCCCCTTACGAGGGGTGCAGCCATCACCGGGCGGGCGCACACCCTGCCAGCCACGGAGCATGTCCCACCGAATCCCGGCACACCTGCCTCTGGAGTCACACACGGGAACCCGCTAAGTCGCCTGAACAACCCCCACACCCACCCACGAGCTGCGAGGGTGCCTGCAGCAGTCGCATCGGGGACGCGCACCCAGCCAGGCCAGTGCGGGTCACACGGTCCGTGGCCAGGGACCCCAGGTCTCCCGGGAAGCCCAGGGGATGCAGTCTTTCCCCAGCCCAGCACTGACACATTTGAGTCTTGGCAACACCAACTCACTGAGGAAAATGTACCATAATTTCCTAATTTGCAGTAATTTAAGCGAAATTTAAAATTGGAAAAGAAACATAGTAGAAACAGAACTTGGTACTGTGCTGATAATAATGCCTCATTCAGTCCAAGTCCTATGCAGCTCTGGGGCCCCTGATTGAAGGGGAGTCTGACAAGGTTCTGTCTTCACCGAAATACACTGGAAGGCCCACTCTCGGGCGGCCTATAACAGAGGGTCAGTGGCCACCGCGTCACATGTGGAAACCACTGAGCCCCTCAAAGCTGACCAAAGGCTACAGGCCACAGACTGGCCCCAAACGGCCCAGGGTAATTTCTCATTGCACATGACATGTACATATAAACAAAAGTTACAATTTTATCAAGACTAAAAGAATAATTTCTAAAAAAAATACAAAGCCAAAACTACTGAGACATTTTCCATGGTCCAGGTTGGCGCTCGTGAGTCGCTGCTCCCTCCTGGCCCAGGGGCACAGGGCTCTGCTCTCTGGCCCTGTTTCCCCGGACACGGTGCTGCCACCCATACGCCCAGAGTGGCGGCCAATGAGGATGGATGTGGCCGCAGGGCTGGATTCTACTCCTCCGGAGGCCCATCCGAAAAGCAACCCGAGAGGCCCGTGGAGGGACCTGGCTGGCGACAGTCCCCGCACTGCTCTAATCCCCCAAAGGCGAGGCATGGTTCACTGCACAGACAACGGGCAGTGTGCTTACAGGCACTCTGCTTTTGCTCTGGGGTCTGGCATGTGCTGTGTGCCAGGCAGAGGCTGCCTCTGACCAGCTGACACCCCCAGGATGCTGGGCTCTGTGCTGCAAGCTCCCCTGGGTGCCAATGCATCCCACACTGTCACCCCAGCTCAGGCTGGGGACTCAGGGTACTCGGGAGCTGGGCCCGGCTCCCCTGGCTGGCACCTTTCCTTTGCCGATTCTGAGACACACGCAGCCACCAGTGTAAGGAGTCCAGAACGCCCCGATGGGAATGCCCCACACCTGGCTGTCATGCTGCAGACCCACTCTGACCAGAGCCCTCTCCTTGCCCGTCACCCCAGGCACTCCTGGTGTTGCTGTCCGATGCCCTTGGCCTGCCTGACATGACCCAGCCCCTGCTGGCCCCTGGGTCTCAGCCCTGCAGCTCTTCTACAGAACCTGCCCAACGAGCTTGTCTCCAACCTGTGCTTTCCCGTGGGCTCAAAGAGGGCCAGAGGCCTGGCCCTCCACAGGCACCCTGACGTGGCCCCCCAGCCTGCCTGCCACCCCTGCCTGGCCTCGTGAGCCCTGTGCTCACACAGCAGCTACGGGGCCCTGCTCCTCCTCCCTGGGGGCAGGCGGCAGCTGCCTCCTCCTCTGGTCTGCTCGTGGACAGGCACACCATCCTCCTGTTGTACAAGGGCTCTGACCTGCCAGCAAGGCTTCCTTGTTCCAGAACCTTCCAACCTCTGTCCTCTCAGTGAACATGAACAGCTCCAGCCCAGCCCTGCAGATCTCAGTCCTGAACCTCTCTGGTGCAGCCCCGCCACGGTGGCCACAGCAGTTCAGGCCCTCCACCTGCTCTGCCTGGAAACTTCCAGAGGGCGTGGGTGATGTGTCTCTTCACACCTTTTGGGTGCACACTCAACCCCAGGGGCACTCTCTGGAGCCAAGAGGCCCTTCCTTGCTGTCCATTCAGCTCAAACCAGCCCCCGAATCAGCCTCCTCAGCCACAAACACCTCCCGCAGGTCACTTGGCTGCCCGGGCTGCCCTCCCCCGACCCCGTGAGCACCGTTTAGAGGGTACTTTCCTGCCTCCCCAAAGTACACCTACCTCACCCATCATTACCCTTTAGACAAACACACTGGGTGTCACAGTAAAACAGTAATACATACGTTCGTTAAACACAGTTTGGAAAGTAAAGACTGATAACCAGGAAAACCCCTACACCCTCATTGTCCCAAACACCCTCGTTGTTCCAAGCTAACTGCCGTTCTCAGTGTATCGGTGTGTGTGAGCCCACAGGTACTTCCAAATGCCACAGGCGCCCTCGTTTTTCACTGAGGCATCATGCTCACACTGAATGCGGTGCATGGTTTCTCTACCTAATAAGCTGTCATGGGCATCTGACCCCCCTCCCAAAGCAACCAGGCTCCCGGGTTCGGGGCCTCAGGTCATGGCCAGTCACGGGGGTTACATCCCTACCCACAGACACAGCGCACAGAGGCAGTTCTGTGGCAAGTGGGCCCCTGCTGGCCATGCCCTTAGCAGGGCCAGCCCCAACCTCCCACCCTTGCCCTCCACCTGCAGCCCAGACCCTCAGGCCCGCCTCCTCACGCAGGTGCACGCCAAGCTCCTTGTTTTCTTTTGTTAACCGTGTCTTACAAGCACCTTAAAACTTTCTACTTATTTTTGAATTAGTTTTGCGAAGTTATATTTTTCTGGAAGATGGTTCATCAAATTTATTGGCACAAAACTGTCCATAATCTCTTGTAAACTTATTAAACAGCGTCACTTACGAATATTGGACAAATGATGAACTGCACGTGATTCAAAGCTGTGCTGGCCCCCGTGGAGAAGCCAGGACGAGGCCGCCAGGGCCCTGCAGACCTGGCGCGCTCAGGATGCTCTGCAAACGGGCTCACGCAGGACATGCCGTCTGGTTCCTTTTGCTCAGTCCGCTGTGAGATGCGCCACACTCCGCGTGCACAGACAGAGCGTCCTTCTTATCCAGAGCGGCGGCTGCCGTAGCTCTGCCAGTCTGCTCAACCACCGCAGACGGACTCTGGGCCATTTCCTTTGGCGCTGCCAGAATGGGGCTGCTGTGACTGTTCACGGTCCTTGTGTGGACAGATGCTCTGGATTAAATGCCCAAGGGGGCGGTCACATGCTTGTAGGTCAACCGTGTAAGAAACTGCCAACCTGCCCTTTCCCCAGCCACAACTGAGCCCTGGCTGCCCTGCAGGGTCATCCTTCCTTCCTGCCTGCCTCCCACACCGTCCTCCCTAGGCCTGCCCTTCCTCCCCAGTGCCATATCCTTTGGGGCCTCAGTGCCCACGACCACTCCCTGGATGATGCCATGGCTCCCTCTGGACAGCAGTCCACCTGGGCAGGGTCCCCATGCCCACTCCTGCCACCAGTCTCCCTCCGGACAGATCTGAGCAACATTCAGAAAAGCAAGTCAGACCCTCAAAGGGATCCTGACTCCTGATGAGCCATGTTCAGTTTCCATGCTCCAGCCCCACCCATGGCAGCGCTGTCCACGTAATGACCTGTCCATGTCAGGGCTCCGCCCACATCAGCTTGTCCATGTAATGACCTGTCCACATCAGGGCTCCACCCACATCAGCCTGACCACGTCGGGGCTCCGCCCACATCAACCTGTCCATGTAATGACCTGTCCATGTCAAGCTCCATTCCAGGGCCTGTCCGGGTCATGACTATTCATGTCAGGCTTCCTCCAGCCAGCTCTGTCCATGTCAGATCGTGCCCTTCTTAGCTGTGTGTGAGCAGCTCCCACTGGCCTGGGCGTCCATCCTCAGCAGGGCAGGGAGGCTCCTGGGCAGCCACTGGAGACCCCTGAGTCTCTGGCCTGAAACCGGCGGCTGCCGTGCCCCCTGTGCCTCTGTCACCTTCCTCAGGGAGCTGTGCCCCATCTGCTGCCCCCACCAGCGGGACTGAGGCTGTGTCCTCACACGAGGCTGGCCACGTCCAGCAGAGCGCCCACCCTACCACCGGTGCTCAGGAGGTAAACGCTGTTCTGCCAGAGAGGTTTCTGCCCTTGTCTGAGTATCCCAGGAACTGTGATGACTCATTTTCACACAAAACCCACCAAACTGCTGAACTCTGCCCACGCCCATGTCCTTCCACAGACCAACCTGCTGCAACCTGGGACGCTGACGTCCCGGCCACTCCTCCCCACCCAAACCTGAGCGAGGTGCCTCCGTGCCCCGACTCACCTCTGCCTCTTGTGCCTCCCGGAGCCTGTGTGAGGTCATGGCAGCACCGGAGGCCAGCAGGTGCACGAGAGGCCTGCCCTTTCTGCCTGGTCCACCATGGCCTTTTCTGTACAGGCTTCCTGAGCCCACAGCCCTGCCACCTGGACCACTGCCTCTCACCACTCTCCCCATGGCACAGCTTTCATCCTCGAACTGTCGGTACAAACGTGTGGGCAACTTGGTGACCAGAGACGCAGTGATCACAGTGGGATGGAGGCACGTGGCTCAGCAGCACCGCAGCCCCACATCAAGGGCAGCCCACTGCCACACTGAGCCCTTGTAGGCACATCCTGTGGTCCAGCCACACTAGCCCCTGCAGCCTCCCACCTCCACACTGATCCCTCCAGATCACACTTCCTGGACCCAAATCCAGACACCAGCCCTCACACTGCGCCTGGACACAGCTGTCTCCTTCACCCTGCACCCCACCTGTGTGGCAGCTTCTCCCCTGGGAGCAGCTCAAGTGCCATCCCGGCTCCTTGCTCCCCTTGGCCCAGAAGCTCTGAGCCAGCCCCACTCCAGCAGCTGTGGGCCTGCTAGTCTTGAATGTCCCAGGGGCATGCCCGCCTCTGGCCCTCGCACTCATGTGCCGCCTGCTGCAACAGTCTATCAGACGGCCACATGGCTCCTCACCTCCATCAAGCCTTTTCTCAAATGTCACCTCCCCAGCAACGCCTTCTGCAACCACCTTGTTTATAACTGTATGCACACATGTGTGCACAGACACACACAACTCGAAGACAACCCCTGAACTGGTAATGTAGGTATCTTGTCAGTGCCCATCTCCCCACATGACAAGTGAGCAATATTATAGGTTCAACAGAGAAGCTATGTAATACGGTTAAGAAATCTTCCCAGAGAAGGATGAGAAATGTGAGGGAACAGGTCCTACAATTAACTAGCAGGTATTGCAAAAAATCAGAAAACTGAGAGAAAGAGCTTTCAAACACTTTGATCTGTTCCCTCTGAAGCAGGACATCAGTTTACCAGGGAAGGTGTCTGCTGGGTCATCCTTTGCGCTTGCCTGTGGCAAGTTACTGATCTGGAAAAACTTACTCGAGCATTTCCGTAACTGGATGGTTCAGCCACAAGGGCCCAATGCCCAACCATGGCACGTGCAGGTGACCCACGTCCAACCATGCCCCTTCAGTCTCTACACTGAAGTGCAAGAAGGGTCGCAGAGGCTCCTGGGAAGAGGTCCCACACAGAAGGGCAGTCAGAGGGCACCAGGCTTCTTGTCAGCAACCATGAATTCTGCGTCTCCTGGAGTTCTGCGGGACTGACTAGCAGAATCCTTCATCCAACCAGCCCACCAGCTAAGCACGAGCAGAAGCCACGGTGTGTCCAGGCATCCCAGGAAATGCGCTTGCTCATTCAGTATGTGCCAGGAGGTGTGCTCACACATCACCGCAGGCCTGCACTCACACACTCCTGCTCCAGCCAGCGACGAGATGTGACACACGCGTCAGCCAAGGGATGAGGGCCTCAAGAACGGCGAGCCCGGAAGGCAGAGGGCAGAAGGCTGCTTAGGCAGCAGGCGCAAGTGCACTCAAGCGACGTCTGAGCTCTGACCATGGGAAGTGCACCCACGGAGGGTCAGGAGCAGCAGGCACCCACCAGCCTGGAGGACCAGGCATCCAGAGGGGATGCGGATAGGGACGGGGACCTGGGCTGACACCATCCTGAGAATCTGGAGCAGACATGGTAACACCAGGCAAGGTGAGGAAAAGGGGGAGGCGAGACTGGAATGTAGCTGTGTACAGACAATATTTACACACCACATCGATTTTTACCTCTCAGATTCAACCTCTGGAGAAGCTTGAAACACGCACAGTGAAAGGGGCTGTCAGACCTCAAGATTCTACTGGGGGCGGCTGATGAGGCTGCTCAGCTGCAGACAAGACACGTGCCCTGTCATTAAAAAGGTGGGCTCAGGGTGGAAACGACAGCCCCAGAGAGCAAAGCTGGGAGCCAGCAGGTCCCAAGATGCAAACCCAGTCAGGACCCTGGTATGGGCTTCAGAACTGAGCTGGACCCTGTCACCTCCCCTTCCAACTGGACGGCTGCACCTGCTGCCCTGGGCCTGTCCTGCTGTCCTAGGGTCTCAGGTGCTGAGGAACCGCACCTACCTACAGGACCACACCAGATGACGGAGGACCACTGGACGGGAGCTAATGCAGTTTAGGTGAGAGTCAGGACTTGAGCTGATGCTGCAGTGAGGCCCTGGGGAGCGTCAGAATGGAAAGGTATGTGCTGCACTTGAGGGGATGTGAATTTGAGAGGCCAGACAGCAGACTGTGGCAGGCAGCTTTCAGAGGTGGCCCCAAGATTCAGGCCCTGGTGTGCACATACCTCCTCCCTTGTTGGCCTAGGTGCTGGTGCAAAAGCGTTTCTGAGGATGTAACTAAGGTCCCGGATCAGCTAGCCTTAGACTAGGGCTGGTACACAATGGCCTGACCGAGTTGCATGGCCTTTCAAGGCAGAGTTCTCTCAGATGTTGGCACTGGAACAGGTCAGAGGAATGAACTCTGTGGCCTGCAGAAAGCAAGGAGCATGTCAACTGCCCACGCCCTCGGGCAGGGACTCAAAGGTCTCTCGGAGCTGAGGGCAGTCCCCAGATGTCAGCTGGCAAAGAGCAGGACCCCAGGGCTACAACCACAGCATATGGCTTCTACCAACAGCCAGTGGGTCAGAGAGCACCCAGCCCCAGATAAGAGGCTGGTCAACGTGACCGCAGCCTCGGAGGCCCTGAACAGAGAAGCCAGGCACACCGGACTTCCAACCTGCGGACCTGTGACAATCGGGTACCCTTTTAAGCCACCCAGTTTGCAGCAGTTTGTTATGCAGCAGTAGAAAATGAGCACGACGGCATTCGGAGAAATGAGTCACTGAAGGAGGTGGCTCCCCAAGCGTGTGAAGTAGTCACCAACTCCACAAACACGGTCCGCCCCGTTCTACAGGCCAGGAGCAGGTTCACACACAAGCACAGGAGCTGCAGCCCGAATTCAGAGTTGAGGTCCTCACTCCACGTTCACACAGAGAGCCTCGGGGAGGTGATCAGGTTTGGATCCATGAGGATGAAACCCTGTGATGGGGTCAGTGCCCTTGGAGAAGAGACAGCACAGCACAGGGATTCCCCTCAATCTCTCACGAGGCAGCGAGTCCCCACCAGGGCTGAACCACGGGCGCCTCATCTTGGACGTCAGCTTCCATGACCGTGAGAGGCTGCCTGCTGCTTAAGCACATGTCTGGGACATCTTGTTAGGGCAGCTGAGCTGACTGAGAACCCCCGTCTGGCTCCTGATGCCCATCTTCATGAGGCAGCTTCTGAGAAAGGCCAGGGAGCGCCAAGGCCTCCAGCCACCCGTTCTGCAGTAGGGATGGCGGCCACTGTGCATAAAGGTGTTACCTGACAGCAGGAGTCGATTTCCATGAACTATTTCAAACATTCTACCCACTAAGCCTTTTGCAAAGTCTGCTAAGAGCACCAAGGCCGACTAGAGTGGGACTCACCCTGTGCACCTGTGGGAACAGAGGAAACGGTGCGCAGGACACTGCCACATCAGAAATGGATGTGCCGTCCTCTGAGAGAGGGTCTCCCCAGCACGAGGGTGCTGCTTCTGGCCATGCTGGGACTCTGGGTCTCTCTGGACTGGCTTCGCTTCCTGGTGGTGGACGGGCCACGAGGGGTGGGCCAGCAGTGCTGAGTGGCGCCTAACTTGGCAGCGTGACCCCTATGGCGCTCAGCTGCTCCTCTGAGGCTGACCATGCCTCTGATTCACTCCCTTGAGTTGGCAGAGTACCCAGAGGACAACAGGCAAAGGTGGGTGACACCACAGTGAAGCACCAGCAAATCCAGGGGCAACCGGCAACCTGGAGAAGGTGGAGGGGAAGTGGGGGGCCCGAAATGAACAGGCGCGAGGGGGGCCCACCCAGGTCTGCCCAAGGGGAAAGCACCAGGGCTCCCGCTGGCGGCACAGGGACCTAAACACAACGGAAGCGGCTGGCATGTGACACCAGCACCTGCTTGGGGCAACGACAGGGCCCTGCTGCTCATGAAACAAGGCAGACTGTCTCGGCTACGTTAGCCAACCCAAGAGCAGCACACACACGTATTCAGGAGAAGCAGCGAAGCTGGTAAGACACAAGCCACAGTCAGGGGACACGTGGGGGCACTCGCCGGGCCACTCGTTCAGTCTCTCCCCATTGTGTTTTCCCAAATGAAAATGTTGGTACAAAGATAAGATGCAATCATCTGAAATAAAAAAAGAAGAAAGGCTACCTTCTCTGGGCCTCACTCTGTGACGGTGCCCTGTGCCTGCCTTTCCTAGCCGGGCATCCTGGGCAGCCCTAGGAGCTGAGCGCACACAGCACCTTCCGAGCAGGGCCACAAAGCTGTCAGTGATGTCAGCTTCCCATCAGCTTTGGTGAGCACCTACCACCAGGCAGGCCCTACTGAGAATCAGGAGATGTAGCGGCCAATGGGCCCCCACAACACCAGAGGGCTTCCACAAGACTACCAGAGTGCATGGGGCCCTGCACGCCCCATAGGTCAGCATGGGCCTTCGAGGAGGCCTGCAGACAACTTTCCACTGTCTGCATATTTCTTGCTAAACATCTGCAATTTGCTGTTAATGTACCCAAAGTCCAGCAAATACTAACACATTTGCAAGAAAAATCCAATTAACTTCCACTCTCTAAATTCACCTAAATATTAGAAGTTCTCTTCAAAAAAACCAATCAAACTAACTACCTGTTTTTAAGGACTTTATTTCTAGTGGGTTTCAGTTGTTCTCAAGGAGAATGGCTTAATTCAATGGGCAATTCTGAAACTGCATCCATATGATGCTCACACCTCAACCTCCCACCACGTTGAGTGTTTACTGTTCTGTCATGTTGGCCTTCCTATAGTTCAGTTCTGCAGGAAGAAACATAGAAGATCAGAAAAGATAGTCTTGTTATTTTTAAAGGCCTCACTTTTTAAAATCTGATGATAAACAATCAACTCGTAGAACTTAAGAATAGCTCCATTTTTTAAAGCACCATGAATTGTGCGAAATATCTGCAATATTAAAAATACCAAAAGGGTAACAAAACTGTCCCAAAACCTCAACAAACTTCCACAGTAAAAGAAAATTAATTTTAACTTCATATCTGATTCTGACCAATAACCGAATAATTCTCCAAATGAGTAACAAATCCATTAACAGGTGGAAGCATAACAGTATAAACAAATACACTTTGCCTTATAATCCAAATCAAACAACACAAGTAAATTAATTCCAGTCACTGGCAAAGGGCCCTGCTGCACACGAGCAGGAATCTGGGCAGGTACAGAGAGCAGGGTAGCAGGAGAGGCTGCGCCCCTCCACACGGGGCTCCTGGGACAGGACCCTGCTTCCCCTGTGGGCCCTGGGTGGGTGCCCTTTGCAGCCCGATGCTGCAGTCCAGCCCAGCGCCCCAGAAAGAAGTGTGGCATCAGAGTCCAGGGGCTCCAGAGTGGAAGCTGCAGGCCCTGGGCCCTGGTGCCCTTGTGGAGATTCCTGGAGTATCGCTTCCTTACAAGGGCCAAACATCCAAAACATCTCCGGATCTTACATCTTAGAACTTCTTACAAGGTCAGTTTATAACTTCTGGAGCAAATTCGCTAGCAGAATAAAATGATGCTCTGGAAACTGAAGTCACAGCCCTTAAGCTATGGAAGAATTCCATGTCACTGACACACACCACCAGCTAACCCTGCAGTGGCCGGGGGTGGGAGGGGGTGCTTTTGGTTTGATCTAGGTGTTCTAAATGACAAGCTAATTCCCAAGAACCTTTCCTATCTGTGATCTGCCTCTCCTCCTGTGTAAGCTCCAAGTATCACAAGGGTTTCCGTCATTATGGCGACATCGGAGGAATGTATACAACCACAAAGACAGCCCAGTGGTCACAGCCTTGTCTTGAACCCACGACGGTCTCTGCCCTTCTTGGGTACAGGCCCCTACGGGCCCCAATCTGATAAACACCAGCCTTCAGGTGGCTGCAGGCCCCTGCCCCTCACAGTGCACACTCTGGTAGAGCTCCTCCCCCTCAAGTGTGGGCTGGGCCTGGCGACTAGGTTTTAACAAACAGAATATGGCAAAAGGGATGGGATGTCACTGCTAAGAGATCACAAAGACTGTGGCCTCTTGTTCACTCTTGTTTTGGCGATGGCTCCCTCTGAGATGCCCTTTGGAGAATCCTGCCTGGAAAGAACATAAGTCCAGCCAGCAGCTGCATGAGCTAGCCTCAAGTGGACCCCCCTACCCCCAGGCAGGCCTTCAGAGAAGACCACAGCCCCAGCTGGCACCCTGGCTGCAGCTGTGTGACCCTGAGTCAGAGGACCCAGCCATGCTGTGCCCAGATTCCCGACCCACTGTAACGGTGGGACAACACAACTGATGTTGTTTCAAGACACTAAGTTTTGGGTAGTTTTGTTGGACAGCAATATATAAATAAAACAACCACACGCACTGTCACACTGTTAAAAGCCGAAAAATGGAAAAAGACCCTAAGCAAACCTGAAGACCCAGTCTTCTGCAAGTCTTCTCCAAAACTTCACAAAGCAAATTAAGTTTTAAAAGAAGTAAAGCATATGTTTAAAAAAAATCAGAAGTTAAGCACTGAATAAGAAGGTCCCAAGTATGGTTACATTTGGCAAGTTTCTAAGCTGGACTATTCAAGGACACCGTTCAGTTAAGATAAGGCCCTATGAAATGTTCAACTGAAAATCTAAAGTGTTTTTCTCCTCAGTAACCGAGAAGTGAAGCTGCAGCACAAAGTGAAACACTGAACAGTCCAGTTCAAGTATCTCTTGTGGGAGTGTGCACAGCTCAGGGTTTTAGATCCATGCCTCTTCCTACCCACTACCCACCTCGGATAAGCCTGCAAGCCTGAGGCAAGCCGGTGGTCACCAGAGGATCCCCTCCTGTCATTCATGCGTCCATGTGCTCACTCATTCACCCAGTGCATATGGGCAACACACATGCACACTGACCTCGTGCGGGGCACCGGTTCTGGGACCCAAGCTGGGCAGAGCCCCGCCCTGGGCTTTCCATTCTCTCAGACCCTCCAAACAAACACTTACGGGACACGCCCAGAGGACGCACTCTGCAGCCATGCCCAGAGAGCAGCATGCAGCACACCCTACTTTTTCATCAGCACTTGGAAATTTCAGGAAAGCAAGGCAGGTTCTAGATGAAAGTCTGACTCAGAGGTTTCAGAGAGGCAAAGGCCCCATCCTGGAGCTTTCCTGGTGGAGAAAGGCCGGATTCACTCACCGGACACTCGCTCCCCAACTTTCCTGCACTGGGCCCACTGCCCCAAAAACACTTCCTGAAGCCCACACTCCCAGCTGGGACCCCACCCATCCTGGAACTCCCTGGACACTGAGAACACCTCTAGATTCAGGATGGAGGGTGCACACACACAACCTTGAGAATGGGGCTCATTTGGCGACCATAAGCGGGAGAGGGAGGGCAGGAGTGCTTGGAGGGGCTGACCCTGACCACAGGGACAGCAGGCAAGGACAGGAGCCCTGGGTGGGAGCTGGGAGAGCAAGGTGGGGTACAGCTTTCTGGGTGTGGGGCTGGCCTGGGTATGGTACCAGTGTGGACTGGGGGGTCCTGTGAGAGCTAGGAAGATGAGCCCCTAACTCTGCCTTGCAACTGCTCCCAGGGCTTGGCAGGGCAGTACCTGCTGCAGGCTGGATCTGTGGGGCCAGCCCACCTGATGTCAGGGTGCTGAGGGGCCTCATGGAAAGGGAGGGGTGTGCACCTGTGGGCCTGGGTGACCAGGATCCCTGATGCCCGAGAGCCCCAGGTCCAGTTGAGTGGGCTGGGCAGGTCTGGGGCCCTGGCTTATGGTCCCAGCCCTCCCTACATCCTCCTCGTGGGATCGGGGTGCTTTTCAGTTGTTTGGTCACTGGCCTCCCAGGGCGCCTAGCCTCCTTCATTGTCCTGCCCCAGAATCCCGACCCCACTTAGTGACCTCTCTGGGGCCCTGGTCATCCACGAGCCTGTCACATGGCATGAGCCCCCCTCATGGCACAGTCCCAGGGTTCCAGCCTCCGGGAGAGGAAGGGTTGTCTCAGGTCCCAGAAGCACTCACAAGACTGTTCCAGGATCCCGGGCCTCTTTGGGGCCAGTCTGGGAGTCCTAGTCCTCTCAAGTGGGCTTAGCCCAGAGTCCTGACCTCTCCACGGGCCTGTCCCGGGGTGCGGGCCCTCCTCACTGACCCATCTCAGTGTCCCAGCCCTTCCCAGCTCCTGCCCTGCCTGAGGGTCCCAGCCCTCCTTGGTGACCCATCCCAGCGTCCCAGCCCTACGCCGGGCCTGCCCGTTCCTAGGCTACTGGCCCCCCTCAGTGCCCTGTCCAGAATCCAGCCCTCCCAGTCCCCTGCCCTTGGAGTCCCAGCCCTCTTTGGTGACCCGTACCAGGGTTGGACCCTCGATGACCCATCCTGGGTTGGACTGTCCTCGGTGACCCGTCTCAGGGTCCGACTTCCCGGTCCCTGTGCGCTGGGTGCCGGGGGCGGCCTCCTGGGCCTGCCGAGCGGTGCTGGGACCCCACGGGCTGGGCCGACGGGGGTGCAGGGGCGCGGGCCGGGTTCGAGCCTCCCGGGCCGGACTCGGGCCGAGGCCGCGGCCTGAGGAGCGGGCGCCGCAGGCCGGGCCGGGCGGGGCGCTGATCACTGACCTGAGGGCTCAGCTGCGAGCGAGCTGGACGCGCCGGGCACCGTCGGGCGTACGGGGACGCCGCTCCCTCTGGGTCCCCCCCAGGAGCAGGAGAAAAAACCCGTCTGGAGTTTAAAACAAAGAGGCGGAAATGCCCGAGCGGAGCCGATCTGCGAGTCGGGGGCGCCGCGCTCAGAGCATGCGCGCCGCGCTGCCGGGCTCCCACCCCGAGGCCGGGGTGTAGGCGGGGCCCTGAGGGGCGGGGCCCCGGGGCGGGGGGGCGGGGTCGGAGGGCGCAGGCGCGTCCAGGCAGAACTCCGCTCAGGGACACGGAGGCCGGGGGCGGGGCCTTGGTGGGGCGGGGCCAGACTGTGTGGGTGGGGACATGAGGGGCGTGGTCAGAGAAACAGGCTGGTCCGGGCGGAACAGGCTGGGAGCGTGCGAATCGCGAGGGCCTGCGAGGCGGGGCAAGGCCTGGGGCGGGGCAGGCCCTGGTCGGGGGGTGGTCCGCAGAGCGGGGAATTGGGGTAGAGTCAGAGGGCGGGGCGGGGCCTCCGGGACACGCGTACTCGTCGGCCGCAGGCTGCTGGCGAGGAGGCTGGTTGCTAGACTGGGCCTTCTTCTGGCGGAGGCTGCTCGCTCTTGAAGTCCCTGGGAACTGACACCGAGCGTCCTCCATGCTCCCGGCTCCCGGACAGAGGGCAGCAGGGCCGACTCCATGGTTCGCTCGGGTCCTCCTTTGCGCAGGCGCGCCCTGGAGCTGTGAGCAGTGACCGTGACGTCCACGCTCTCGAGCGGTCCATAGTGTGGGTAAAAAGTAAATGCGATGTCATGTGGGAGCCAAATAAGCTGCGTGGGGGAGGCAGTGCGTGTCCGCGTGTTAGTGACAATGGGGTGGGTGGGTGCGTATGGAAAAGGCGGGCAAGCCATAGAGGGACCGAGTTCGGACGGAGGGAGACAGCCCTGCAGATACGCGCGTTGGGGAGGGGGGTCACAGGCCGCCACAGGTGTGGAAGTGAAGGATGCTTGCCTGGCTGAGACAGACGGCGCGGAGTCCGCAGATGAGGCCAGCTGGGAAGGTCCCTGGGCGTTCAGAGAAGCGGGACGCTAGCCCGGGGCTGGCCTTTTAAAGCCTCCCTCTGATTGCCCTTTGTGCCTCTGGGCCAGCGTCCCGAGCAGGAGCCGATGCAGGGGAGAACCCAGGGCCGCAACAGGTGGAGCTCTGGCGGGCAGGAAGGGAAGGACAGCTGGGGCGTGGGCAGGAGAGGGGGCAGGGATAGGCAGGGAACAACTGGAAGGGAGGGCAGCTGCTGGTGATCTGGGCTGGGCACACAGGGTGGGGTCCATTAGATGCCAGTGAGGCCGCTGTGAGGCCCTGGGCTGTGGGGTGCGGTGTGGGCTGCAGTGTCTGGAGACCATGAGCTGGTCAGGGGAGTGAGTGAGGGATGGGGACTGAGCCTCCCAGGCCCTCCCCCATGGAGACATCCCGGAGGAAGGAGCCCAGGGGAAAGACCAAGACTAGCCGGCATCCGGGCTGAGGAGCTCCAGGGCTGGTGATCTCTGGTGGGGTCGGGGAAGTGAGGCCCTGCTTTGTTAAGGTGAGCACCGCCATGGTGGGCTCGAAGGGGGAGGTAGGTACAGACAATCCCACAGCATTTCACAGTGGAGGGAAGCCACAGGCAGAGGCTGTTTTCTGTGACCTGGTGGCCTCAGTGGTGCTAAGTGGGTCCAGGGGAGAGGGAAGGCTGCCTGAGCCCAGGTCCTTGCCTGGGATGGGGGCCGCACCCAGGGGCCCACAGCCCTTGGTGCAGACAGGGAGCGAGTGCACTCTCTCTTCTAGCTGTTCTGTTTTCCAGCAAAACAGTATTACGTCAACCAGAGCCCAGGTGGAGGCCCAGAGGGCGGGCTGTCCTCACTCTCTGTCACCCGGCTGTCCTCCACACCCCGTGGCTGCTGCTCCCCGCCTCCAAGAGCCATCCTCTCTGATGGATCATTCTGGTCACTGGCAAACTTTGTGAGGCTGCCTACCCTACCGGGGCAGAGCAGAGGACCGCATGCTTCTCTGATTGTCTTCACAGCACAACCCTCAGAAGACTTCACAGCATGGCTGTCTACACTCACCCTTCCAATTTCCCTCCCCATGTTCTCTCATAAACCCTCTCTGCCTGCCTCTCCACCTCCAGCAAAAGCTCTGGTCCAGGGCACCCAAGACATTGTGGGACTGCATGCAGTGGCCAGTGTCATCTCCATCACCCCTGGCCTGTTGTCCTCCTGGGAACACACTCCTCCTGACCCACACTCTGCTCGGCCTGCTCCCTGGCACCTTCTCAGCCCCTTGCTGTCCTCCCCTCCCCTCAGTCCCTCTTCTGGCCCCATGGTTTCAAACTGCCCAGATGCTGGCAACCTTGCAGTGTTTATGCACGGACGTGGCCCTCCAGTGGACAGCAGACTTGCCCAGCAGGTTCAGGATACAACTCCAGACCACCCCCCAACTGCCAGTAGACCTGCTTCCCGCCATCTTCCCCATGTCAGCCTAGGGTGGCTCTATCTTTTCTGTTCCTGGGCCACAAACATTTGGCATCATTCCTGATTCCTCTCTTTCTCTCTTTTCCCACATACAATTCACAGGGAAGTCCTGTCAGCTCTATCTTCAGATATGCCTTAAGCCAGCCACAGCCCTCAGCATCCCCACCTGCCACCCTGGCCCAGCACACCTGTTCTGTCTGGGTCGGTGCCTCCCAGGCCATCCTGACCCTCAGCACCCAGGTTGGAATGCGCTAGGCCTGTGTGCAGCAGCCCTGGGACTGCAGTGAGTCACCAAGGCCCTGCCTGAGGCCTGAGCCCTGCCCCAACCCTGGGCTAACCTTGGCTGATTCCTCCCCCCACCTACTCCCTCTTCATAGCTGTGTGGCCCCCTGACACCTCTGGGCACGCTGGGCCCTCCTACCCCAAGGCCGTGGAAGAGTTGCTTCCGGGCCTTTGTGGCTCATCCCCACAGTCCGCATGGCTCCTCTGGCCCTCACGTCTGTGCTCGTATCTCCTGAGGCCTCTCCTGACCAATCTGGTGATAAAAACCTAGTGTTTGACAGCTTACCTCCTTGGCAAGGCTCTCATGTATTGCAGGTGGGAACAGAGAAGAGAGCAACAATATCCCGTGAAATTACATGGGCATTTATGCTCTGGCCCAGCAATTGCCAAGTAGGAGCTTATCCCAAAGATACACTGGCAAAATGGAAAAATATTCATGAGCAAGGCTACTAATTGCCACATAATTTATAATTAAAAAAGCATGAGCCAGTCCACAAGGCATCATGTGTGAGCAATTAATACACTACTGAGTCTCTGTGCTACGCTCACCCAGAAAATGGGGTTATTGAGTTGTAGGTAAAATTATAACATTTCCAGATTATCTCTCCTGGCTTCAGTGCATAGCCTCAGTGGCGAAGAGAAGTTCATCTCCTTGTCAATGGGTAATTACCTGGGCAACCGAGGGCGTGTCTGAACCTAAGAGTTTTAAGGGGAGGGGCTTGCTTGCTGACCTGCTTCCTTTCCAAGCAGGGAAGGGAGACGGTGCTGGACTGCGGTCAATAAATTGGTTTTAAATTCTATTTCTCCCTTTGACTGATTTCGGTTTTTAGAGGTATTTTTTTCCCCGAGATATCCTCATCCCGGACCTACATCCGGCAGCAGTCGGCAGAGTGCCTCTGAACACAAAATCTGAACCCAAAATCTGTGCGACCTTTGGGAGGGCTGCTCCTGTGGATGGTGGGGAGGCCCCAGCGGATGCAGTGGCAGAGGGTGCCGCTTCGCCTGTTATTATCCCCCCAGCTGTGGGGCTTCCAACTTAGGAACCCCTAGTGGGGAAGTGGTCTAGGGTAAAGTACCTCCTACAGGGGTAGGGCTTCCCCAGAACTGGGGAAGGGTGGAGACACCGGAAGCTGCAGAATTAGCCCTCGTGAGTTGGAAGACTGCTTGGAGACTTTAGGGGGTCGTGTAGCAGCTGGCACTGTAGGGTTTCTTTTCATCCAGATAGTGGAAAAGGTTATACAGGAGAGAGGGACTTAGGCGGGAGACAGACACACTCCAGCATCACTTGGAGGAGCTGGGCGATAACCTATGGGATGCTGTTAAAGAAGAGACAGTTACTGAAAAGGCAGGTCACACTCCTAGAAGATTCCTTAGCAGCAGCGAGGGGGGAGACGGTAGGAAAAGCGTGTTGCAGGAGGCCGTGGGGAACAGAGAGGAAAGAGTAGTGCCTTCAGCCCCGGAAATGGAGAAGGAGCCATTGGTGGAGGAGCCCGAGGCAGAAGAGGAGGAGGCGGGGCCATGGGCAGATCTGCTACCCAGGCCACCACCAGAGGTACCATCTTCTGTTTAAAAGACCCGCCCAGCTGTAATTCAGAAAATAAAACAACTGCAGGCTCCTCAGGGGGAGGAGCAGCCCCCTCCCCAGGTTGTGGAGCCCTCCATGCTCCGCCCCTACACCCAGGATTAGCTGGTGGACTTGAGCGTCCTGTATAGGCAGAGGCCATCGGAATCTCTGCCTACATGGCTTTTACGTCTCTGGGATATGGGGGTGGAGAACACTGTTGTGTCAGGTATTGAGATGAGTAGAATGGCTTCCCTGAAGACTCACCCTTCCCTCGGGCAGCGGTTGCAAAATGCCCTTCACGCCTCTGAATCAGACACTCCTAAAAAGGCTGACAGCTGCCATCAGGATAGTTTGGTCTAATCAGGGTGTTTTACCATATTTTCCCAGTAGTTGGAAAACATATGCAGAGCTCCAACAGGTACTGCAGGAATTGGGCATGAAAAACATTATCTATAATATGGACCCCCAGGACCCTGATGAGGAGGTGTTCTCTATAGGAATGAGAAACCTGGTGCTGCATACAGCTCCCCCATCTCTCTTTGGGGTGCATACTCTTGTACCCCACCTAGGGCAACCCATAAGAGAGGCTACTCGTACTTTAGCAGATCTAAGGGGAGGTTGAAACAATAAGGGCACAGGGGGAAGCACAGGCCATTACTGAGAGGAGACTTGCAAAAGGCCCCGTGAAGGTCTCAAGGATCCAGATGTGGGATGATTTGATAAAGGGTGGGGTAGATGTGCAGCCCAGTAGAATATTGTTAGAACTGTGGCACCAATTAACGCCAGAGCAGCAGTTCCAGCCACTGAGGGCCAGGACACGGAAACCAGAGTCAAGGCTTCATGCCCGGCCTCTGTCCCTGCAAAACTTTGTGGGAGACGGTACTCAGGATTCGCCTGAGCCCTCACCCCACAGGAGGATGACTGGGCATCACAGTTCGACTGGGGGGGGGGGTCAAAGTCCCCATCTTGGGGGACATGTTGGGGACCAGAGGCCACATGTAGAATTAGCAATTCATTGGTCCCCTGTGAATGTACAACATGTCCTGACGCTGGTGGACACAGGAGCTGAATCTTCTCTGATTCATGCCGACCCTGAGCATTTTCCCGGGACCCCTGCTGTGATAGGTGGCTATGGGGGAAAGGCAATTAGAGTGAAGGAAGCCCAGATCCCATTGGGGATAGGGCGTTTACCCCCAGAGGAGTATACTGTGTATATTTCTCCCATCCCTGAATATATTTGGGGGGTAGACATCCTGCAGGGCCTGTAGTTATAGACCACTGCAGGTGAGTACAGACTGGGTACATGTGGTAAAGGCAGTTCTGAGGGGACATGCTAAGCCCCTGCCTGTAGCTCTGCTTGTACCTCGGCAGGTGACAAATATTAAGCAGTATAAATTGCCTGGGGGTCACAAGGAAACTGGAGAAACTCTCCAGGAGTTGGAGAGGGTGGGCATCATAAAGCCCGCTCATAGTCCCTTTAATTCTCCAGTGTGGCCAGTGAGAAAGCCAGACGGCTCCTGGCGTATGACTGTAGAGTACAGGGAATTAAATAAAGTCACACCCCCTTTGCACGCTGCCGTCCCCTCTACAGCAGACATTCTGGACACCCTCAGCCATGAGCTGGGAGCGTATCATTATGTAGTAGGCCTCGCTAATGCTTTCTTCTCCATTGACATAGCACAGGAAAGCCAGGCACAGTTTGCCTTCACGTGGGAAGGCCGACAGTGGACATTCACTGTCCTTCCACAGGGACATCTCCACGGTCCCACCATCTGTCATGGACTTGCAGCCCAGGACTTGGCCACGTGGAAGAAACCGCAAACAGTGCTGTCGTATCACTACATTGATGATATTTTGCTCACATTTGATTCTCTTTCAGATTTAGAAGGGGCAGTTCCTAGACTGCTGCAACATCTACAGGAAAAAGGATGGGCTGTGAACAGCACCAAGGTTCAGGGACCCTGTTTGTCTGTGAAATTCTTGGGGGTTGTCTCGTTGGGTAAAAATAAAGTTGTTTCTGAAGAAGTTATAAGGTCCAGGCTTTCCCCACCCCTACCACTGTGGCAGTATTACAAGAGTTTTTGGGTCTTTTGAGCCACTGGAGAGTGTTTATCCCGCACTTGGCACAAATTCTGAAGTCCTTATACCAGGTGATATGAAAGGGCATCAGGTGGGACTGGGATGAGACATGTGCAGCTGCTTTTACTGCTGCCAAGCGGGCAGTCAAGGCCATACAGGCCTCGAATGTGATGGACTCATCAAGGCCCTGTGAACTAGATGTTCATGTAACCAAAGATGGTTACGGATGGGGTCTTTGGCAGTGGCTTGAATGGACGCACCAACCTATTGGATTCTGTGTGCCTGTGGTCACAACTATGGAAAGGAGCAGAGGTATGATACACTTTGATAGAAAAACAAGTGGCTGTCATGTATCACGCCTTGCTGGCTACAGAACCCATCACTGGAATGGCCCCGATAAAGGTAATAACCACCTATCCCATCACAGGGTGGGTGCGAGACTGGGCCCAAAGGCCACGGAGTGCCACGGCACAGACACCTACACTGGCCAAATGGGGCGTGTATTTACAGCAGTGCAGCACCCTCTTTACCAGCCCCTTAAGTGGAGGACTCCAGTGCTTATTGGGGCCAGTGACCTACACCAGTGGAAAGCAGGAAGAACTTGCTTTTCAGCCCTTGGTAGCCGAGACTCCTTATCAGGACAGAAAAGCCCCTATACCTGAAGATGCTTGGTACACTGATGGCTCCAGTCATGGGCAGCCCCCAAAGTGGAGGGCTGTGGCTTTGCATCCTAAGGCTGAGACAATATGGAAGGAGGATGGAGAGGGGAAGAGCAGTCAGTGGGCTGAGTTGCGGGTGGTGGTATCGCTCGTGATCACCCAGGAGCCCTCCCCCATAGTTGTCTGCACTAACAGCTGGGCCGTCTATTGGGGCTTGACTCTGTGGCTACCGATCTGTTACATGCCAAGTGGATGGTTGGTCACCAGCCCCTTTGGGGGCAAGAGTTGTGGCAAGACCTATGAGCCTCTGGTCAGACTAAGATGGTTACTGTATATCATGTGACTGGCCATTTGCCTTTGGCGTCCCCAGCGAGTGAAGAGGCAGACACGTTGGCCCAGGTGCGCTGGGTAGAAGGAAAGCCTGCCTCTGACGTGGCCCAATGGGTACACCAGTGTTTGTTGCACACAGGGCAAAAGACAGTGTGGGCTGTAGCCCGTTGGTGGGGCTTGCCACTGACCTTTGAAGGAGTCAGCAGAGCCCGGAAGGAGTGCCTTGTGTGTACTAAGGGGACTTAAACTGAGTCCACTGCAACATGGGACAAGAGTAAGGGGGCCAATACCCCTTGTCAGGTGACAAATAGACTATATTGGGCCTCTGCCCATATCAGAAGGGTATTGGCATGCCATGACTTGTGTGGACACAGTTACTGAACTGTTGGTTGCTTTTCCTGCATGTCGTGCAGATCAGCAAACCACCAAGAGGGGCCTGGAGCATCTCTGTGCAGCCTATGGCTGCCCGCAGATGACTGAGAGCGATCAAGGCACCCACTTTACTGGACATGCGTTACAACATTCGGTGCAGCAATTAGGAATAAAGAAGAAATTTCATGTACCATATAATCCTACTGGGGCAGGCATGATAGAGAGGTACAGCGGTTTATTGAAATCTGGCCTGAAGTCGGACACCAATAGTCTATGGGGTTGGTCAGGTCGCCTGTGGACACTGCTGTGGCATTCGAATGAGAAGCCCCGTGAAGGAGCTCCGAGCCCTGTGGGTGTGC
Organism: Manis javanica; assembly: GCF_040802235.1. Classification (NCBI taxonomy): domain Eukaryota; kingdom Metazoa; phylum Chordata; class Mammalia; order Pholidota; family Manidae; genus Manis; species Manis javanica. The sequence continues at coordinate 169,619,439 of NC_133160.1, read as the reverse complement.
TCACGCACCGGGCCGCCTCTCCTGTACAGCTGTGCGTCCAAACCAAAGAAGAGCTATTGAAGCCAGGATACGGCCAGCAGAGCAACATCCTGCCGCCAGCCCCCACTGCATTAAGCCCTGGACACACTGTTGAGTGGACCTGGCCGTGGACATTTCGATACACAGAGCAGTGATGGCTGGCCCTTCTGGCACCTTGGGGGAAAGGCCTGGAAGCTGGCCTCCTGTGTATTCCTGGAATATCAGCTGAATGGCCCCCAAAGGTCACGGCCTCCTGTGTATTCCTGGAGCAACAGCTGAATGGCCCCCAAAGGTCACGGTAGTGTACCCGAAACGTCCAGGAGGTCAGAGCATCTTGCGGGGAAGTTTTGTTTTATCTTTACAGCCAGTGCATGCACCTCCCGTAGCCCTGTGTATCGACCCATCTGTAACTCCCACGGGGAGGGGGGTGAAAGTCTGGTAACTAGGCCAGGATGAGATCCCATTCCTGCCACTGTCCTATCACAGGACCCCTCTCCTGCATGTATCCTACCTGATGGACAAGATTTGCCTATGCTGGTGTCATTAAAACATGTATCTTATTGCCCTTACGGTTATTTTCCCCTACAGTCCTTGTGGCCTGAATGTGCCCCCTGCCTGAACGTGCAGCTGCCACATGATGATGGCTCTGAACCCTCGGCTCCTGCCTGCCTGGGGAATGAACGGGCTATGGACTGAATCTGCATGGGACTTTGAACCTAGCTGAATCCTCCGGCTTAAGGATTGTCGATTTTATTGCTGTTGTTATTGTTATGTCATTAGTTGGGCCACAATGCTCCAGTTTTCTCACCCAGGGACCACTGCGGAAGAAGGGGAACGAGTAGATTGAAGGCGAGATTTCTGGAGGGATGGCCTGTGGGGAAAATTGTAGCAGTTCCAGAATATCTCGCCTGGCATTAGTGCATCTGCATATCCTCAGGGGTGGAGAGAAGCTCATCTCCTTGTCAGTGGGTGATTACCTGGGCACCGAGGGCATGTCTGAACCTGAGAGTTTAAAAGGAGGGGCTGGCCTGCTGGCTTCCTTCCGGAGCAGGGCCACGAGAAGGCCCTGGACTGCAGTTTGTAAGCAATAAGCGGATTTTAAACTTTATTTCTCCCTTTGATTGATTTCGGTTTTTAGAGGTATTTTGCCCCCGGGATTTCCTCTTTCCAGACTTACATGAGGGTTAAAAGTCCTTACAGGTTGAGGAAAAAGGTGGCTGTAGCTGGACTTTTGTGTCTCCATGAATCCCCTCTCAAAACCCCGGGGAGGGATGAAACAGCCGAATAACAACCCGCAGGGCAGAAGCACACGTGCAAATGGACGTCACTGTAAACACAGGAAAACAGGTGCCGTCTCCAGCATGTGCCTGAGAGGCCTGGTGACTGTCCCATACTGTACACAAAGTACCACATGCCACATAATGGGCAGAAAAATGAGACACTAATTTCTACTTTCTTTACTATGGTTTTATTACCTCTGGTGACAGCTATTTAGCCTTAGGAACACTTCCATCTATAGCAGTCCCTCCAAAATACATTGTAGAGATGGTTTGTGGGAGGTAAATATTCTCAGCTTTTGCTTATCTGGAAATTGTTTAATCTCTTTTTCATATTTAAATGATAACCTTGCTGGGTAGAGTATGCTTGGTTCAAGGCCCTTCTGCTCCAGTGCATTAAATATATCATGCCACTCCCTTCTGGCCTGTGAGGTTTCTGCTGAGAAGTCTGGTGATAGCGTGATGGGTTTTCCTTTCTATGTGATCTTCTTTCTCTCTGAATGCTTTTAATACTCTGTCCTTATCCTTGATCTTTGCCATTTTAATTACTATGGGTCTTGGTGTTGTCTTCCTTGGGTCCCTTGTGTTGGGAGATCTGTGCACCTCCACTGCCTGAGAGACTATCTCCTTCCCCAGATTGGGGAAGTTTTCAACAATACCTCCTCAAAGATACTTTCTATCCCTTTTTCTCTCTCTTCTTCTGGTACCCCTATAATATGAATATTGTTCCATTTGGATTGGTCACACATTTCAATATTCTTTCATTCCTAGAGATCCTTTTTTCTCTCTGTGCCTCAGCTTCTTTGTATTCCTCTTCTCTAATTTCTATTTCACTTACTCCATCATGTCTAAACTGCTTTTAAAACCCTCCATTGTGTTCCCTAATGATTGGATCTCTGTCCTAAATTCATTCCTGAGTTCTTGGAGATACTAATTTCAACCATAAAGAGAAAAATGTTGGACACCCACCTCACCAGTCACACAGAGTAGACGATCGTGTTTCACACGATCTATCTTTTCCACCTCAGAGCACTATGCTAAAAGATTCATCACACACAAAGAATTAGACACGCATCTTGAAGTATTTTTTTAAAATAGATCCTATTGGGAGGCAGTTCTCCATGAATATATCATGTTTCTGTTTCTGCAAGATCCAAGTGCTCAGAGCAAAGTTGTTTACAGCCAAGTTAAGAAGGTTTGTCTCCGAGACATTCTGGGGTGGATGGGGAAAAAGACCCATCCTTCCTCTCCCTGGGGATGCTTGCTTACATTTCAGAATCAAGAGGTTTTTCTCTCTCTGGAAGGTGGGATGGGCTGGTCCCCAACAGTTCTGTAGAAAGTGAGAGTTTCCTGATTCCCGGTTCCTGTGAAACATACCTACTACGCATGCAGGTGCACTGGACGCCAACAGGGGCCTGCCTGCAGGACCCAGTGAGCCGTTGCTGCAGCTGCAAGTGACCGGTGCTCTTGGCTCTGATCAGGGCCTTGGGTCTCCTGTGCCGCGTTTATGTGGGACTTTGGTAGGCCACCTTGTTCACCTGCAAGTAGATCAACACCTCAGACCCTTCACAGTTTCTGACTTGATGCACTCTCATTTTATCCCCCCCCACACACATAAGAAATAGACCCATTTCACACACTGTGCACCAAAGAATTAGATGCCTGTTTTTTCCCAGACAGTGAAATAAGACAACTATTTCACCCCATAGATACACACAAAAGATAGAGCCCCATCTCACACTGCACACATCAAAACTGCACAACCTTACTTAGCACAGCACGAACACACACTAGACACCACCTCACACCAGACACATACACAAAATAGATGAACATCAAACCCTAAACAGCATTAGATATCCACCTGTCTCTCTCACACATACACACCAGAGACCACCTCACACATACACACATAGAAAACATTGCCCATGTCACACTATATACCCACAAAGAGGCAAGAAAACCAGATCCTTCCACTTTTTTAATAGGCTGATAGGTCTGATGGCAGGAAGAGAATGGGACCGCAGTGTCCTTATGGGAGGGGGCCATCAAGCTGGGTCCCAGACACGTGCTGCCTTGACCTTGGGATGCATGGGAACCCCTGCGATGCAGAGAGGCAGCAGAGTGGGCGGCTCCAAGGGCCTCCTCACTGGGGCCCCCTGGAGCACAGGCTCACATCCCAGGGCAGATCTGCAAACTGTTCTCAGTGATGGGTTCCCTGATTGGCCTCCCACATGGGTAAGGATGAAGTCACATCCTTTTTGAGACCATTTGAGAATCCGGATTCTGCTTTGCTTACTCATTTCCCCACAGTGGGGTGGTTGGGTATCTGTGGGCTTTCAGCAACTGTGAACTCAAAGAACACAGCCAAGGGTGGGCATGTGTAAAGGTGGGGACCCGGGAAGGGCAGGGGGTGCACCTCAAATCAGGCAGGTTCAGAAGGCTGCTGCTCAGGGTGTGCACCCTAGAAGTGGCCACCCTGAGGCAAACCTGCTGGGTAGGCCAGGGGCCCTGGAGATGCAGGGACTACCCTGGAGGGGTGCGAGACAGAGAGGCCACCCACCCACACACTTCTATTTTCACCTGCAAGCACATGCCAGCCCCATCCTGCTCCAGGGGTTTGAGTGTGGAAGGACTGGCTCCTGCACTCATGTAGCTGACATTCTCTTACAGCAGCAGCAGCAAAAAAAAAAAAAAAAAGTAAACAAACAAACAAACAAACAGGATGGGGCTGTGACCATCTCATCACATAGGGTGAGGTTCTTCCCCAGTGTGTCCTCAGCAAAGGTCTCGACAAAGCAACTGCTCTCAGTTCTTAACTTTGAGCAAGATACTGTTTAGAGAGACACATTCACATGAAAAAGCTTTAATGCTATTTTGGAACACTGATAGGAGTCTATATTTGGTGAAGAAAAAGCAAGGTAAGGAATTGAAACAGATTTAGTCATAATTGTAAGTGTTAAATGTTATTTTAAACAATCCTTTAAAGATAATTTTCAAAAGCAAGATGTTAGGTGGCTTTTGTGTGGAGATCACTAAAGGATGTCTTCATGACAGGGTGGGCCCAAAGGTGTGCAGATGGACCCTGGGCTCAGAAGGGCATTTCTGTGCATGGAGTTCTATACCTGGATTCAGAACTTGACTAGCTTGCATGCTTATGTTGAAGATGCTTGTCCAATATTTAGGTAAAATAATTTTGCGAAATGTGTGTGTGTTGGGGGGGTCATTATTTCCAAGTAAGTGTTCTTTCCACATTATATGAGTCTTAAAACTTTGTCTTGTTTTGAGATAGATTCAAACGCGGTTGTAGGAAATAACAGATTCTTTGCATGTTTTGCCCAGTTTTCACCAAGGAGAGCAATTGCAAAACAGAAATGTGCAAGACCACAGCCACTCCTAACACTGATGTAGTCCACAGCCTTCTTCATATTTCTCTGGTTTCACTTGCACTCTCTCAGGTGTGCTTACCCTCACATGGTTGTATTATATGTGTAGGTTTTTGTATCCAGGCCAGTCAGGATATAGAGTATTTTCATCACACAAGGATCCTCCTGTCCTTGTAGAACCACCTCCCTCCCGCTCCCTCAACCCCCCAAACCGCTAATCCGTTCTCCATTTCTAAATTGTCATCTGTTCAAAAAAGTCATACAAATGGAATCATAGAGTATGTAACCTTTTGAGCTTGGCTTTTTTTCCCACTTGGCATAACTACCCTGAGAATCACCCAGGCTGCTGCATGTATGAGCAGCCCATCCCTACTGAGCCCTGTTCCATGGTGTGGATACTCTGGAGTTTGCTGAACCTTTACCCACTAACAGACATCTGTGGTTGTTTCCAGTTTTCGCTATCACAAATAAGGCTGCTCTGAACATTTGGGTGCAGATTTTTGTGTGAACATAGGTTTTTATTTCTTGGGGATAAATGCTTAAGAGTGCAATTCCTGGGTCATCTGATAGTATCATGTTACCAGTTCTGTAAGAAACTGCCAACCTGTTTTGTACAGTTTACATTCTTTGCAGTGACAACCTCACCACATTTGATGTCACTGTTTTTTGTTTTAGCCATTCTGAAATGTATGTGGTGATATCTCATTGTGGCTTTAATTTGCATTTTCCTAATGGCTAATGATAGTAGCCATTCAGCATTACTTGCCACTTATATATCCTCTTCAGTGAAATGTCTTACCATGTGTCTTCCATTTTCTAATTGGACTTTTTTTGTTGTCTACTTTTTATTGTTGTGTTTTGAGGGCTTTTTGTATATTCTAGATCCCATTCCTTTGTTGGATATGCAGTTTACAAATATTTTCTAAAAGTCTATGTCAACAAAACCCTTTTGATAGGAATTGCATTAAACCTGTAGATGAGTCTGGGGAGAACTGGCATCTTTACTATGTTGAGTCTTCTGGTCCACAAACATGGTGTGTATCTTCATTTTTTTAGGTCTTTGTTGATTTCTTTCATCAGTGTTGCATAATTTTTAGCAAACTGTACAGTTTGCTAAGTTTCTACCTGTTGATCTTAAAAAATAAAAGTTATTTGTCTTGCCAATGGGTTTCAGCCCTGGGCAAATTCACTATGGATTCAGTGTGACCAAAGAAATGACAGCAGAATGTTCTTGTGGTGAAAGGGTTGTATCCAACTTTATTCCCACGGTGGCAGGTCAGTCACTAAAATCTCGTTCACTCAGAGCGAGTCTACATGCAGCAAGCTGGTCTCTGCCTCTGGGCCCCTCTGTCTGCACAGCCGTCCTCCAGGCCTCTGTCCTCGGCGCTGCCACCACTCCAGCCTCTACTCTGCTCTCCTGCAGCCTTGCAGCCGTGCCACCATGTCGCCCGGAGCACTGGTCAGAGCTCTTTATATAGAGTCAATAACGATGTATTGCCGACACGTGTGCAGTGAGCTAGCCAACCAGGGCCAGGTGAGAATCCTGGACACAGGAACTTTCATTTTATTCACATATTTTACTAGCAAAAATGGGTTTACTCAAGAATAGCAGAGAATTGCAATTAAAGACAAGCAAATTACGGCAAACACCAGAGGCTAGTCCAACCAATATAAGAGAGGACCCTTATTTTATGGAGAAGGAGGAAGTTGGGAGGGGTCCTGAAGAAAGTCCGTTGGAGAAAAGGCCAGGGTTCAGGGTGGTGGCGGCGTCTCCCCAGCTGAGTGGCCCCGGTGGTCAGTTTCTTGCAGGAGATGCTGGGCATCGTTCCCTGTTGAGGCCGTGACCCTTCAGCTGGGGTCTGTGATTGGCGGGGCGCAGTGGGAGCTCCCTACTTTAGTGAGCAGGAGGGTCACAGAGGTGGCGGCGGGCGGAGGTCTGGCACAGGGGGGGCGAAGGAAGTCACGCTGGAGGAGCGGTGGGCGGAGGCGCCGGGCCCCGGGCGGGGAGGGCGCAGCCCGCCCGCACGGGTGTCCTCGCGGGGGACAGGCGGGCGCACGCCGCTCCTCTCCGCCCTCCGGCTCACAGGCGGGGTGAACCGCGAACAGCGAGCCGGCGGGAGGCTGCCGGCCCCGGCCCGGCCCACGGCTGGGCTCCGGCGCCGCCCTCCCCGGGCCGGGGCGCGGCCGCCCACCGCCTCCCGCCCCTCGCCCTGGCCGAGCGCCGCCCTGCGCGTCGCCCCAGTTCCTGCTTCCCCGATCCCAGGCCTTTCGCTCCCGGACTCCCGCCTCCCCCTGGAGGCTGGCCTCCTGCTGCTCGCCGCCTCCCTTCCGCACGTCGGAGCCGGAGGTGGGCCTGGCCGAGGGGCATCTCCGCAGCCCCCGTCCGGAAGCGAGCGACTCCCAGCGACTCGTCCCGCGCCCGCCCGCGGGGGCGGCCCACGCGGAGGCCGCGGCCGTCTGGGCCCCTGCATGGGAACTTTGTCCCTGCTTTTGTGGCAGAGAGTTGCCTCCCGCCGACGGCGGGATCCATCTTCAGTTCGGGTCCCTTCCCTCCTGGGGCGGCCCGGCCCACGCGCGGCGCCCGGGCTGCGGCGACGGCGATGGCGCGGCCGGCGGCCGCTGCGACCCCCGCCCTGGGCGCGCTGCGGGGGTACCGCGCCTACGCGCGCCGCTGGGTGTTCCTGCTGGTGCTCAGCCTGCTCAGCTGCTCCAACGCCACGGTACCGGGCGGGAGGGGCGGCCCGGGGGCAGGGTGGGGGCCGACCGGGACCCCCGGGAGTACCGGCCGGACAGTGGGGCCGGGGTCGGGTTCGGGCGAGTCCTGCGGTCTCTGTGCGGAGAGCCCCTCCTGGCTGCGGCTGATGGTGGCTTCAGGATGATCCCTCTCCAGCGACAGGGTGCGGTAGGAGTCACTGGACGGCTGGAAAGGGGCCCTCCGGCGGCCCCTCATTCCCCTGGGCTCTTCTCCACCTCTCCACAGCCACCCTCCCCCGGGCAGGATAGGGCGCATGGCCTTTGCTAACCTGTTCGCAGCCCCCCCGCCCCCCGGGGTCCTGACCCATTCTGAGGCCCCCCACAGTAGGCCTGCCTTCCTTGCACCCGCAGTCTCTCCCCTGCTGGGGTCCACGGTGACCTGTTACCTCTTGTAGGACTGTCCCCACTGCTGGCAGGGACTCGGCTGTGTTCACCGCCTCAGCCCTGAAACCTGCACAGAGCCACCTGGTGAGCAGGGGCCCGGCAAGGGAGAGCCAGGTCCGCGAGGCCCTGGGGCCCGGCCCTCCCAGCCTGCTTCTCCCCTACTCTCCCCGCAACACCCAGTCTCTCTGCCCAGAGGCTTGGGACCCTCTTTTCCCAGCCCATCACATACAGGTGACCTCAGCCCCGTGTTCCCTGGACAGGTTCTTCCAGGCAGATGAGCAGACGGGGGGAGCTGGGAGCCGCCCGAGGAGGCAGGGCTGCCAGCTCAGCAGTCAGGCTATGTGCTGCTCACACAGGGCCCCACTGGGCACCTCCCTGGCGCTGCCTCTCATGCAGGTGACTCCTCAGTCTTCCACAGAATCCAGGACTCGTTGGCAGCATTTGGCCACCATGCAACCACATAATGTAAAGTTGGTGGTTGGCACAGGACCTGCAGCTTGGGGAGGGTGCTGAGCAGCAGAGGGACAGTCAGGAGGCTCGGGTGGGGCGGGCAGGTGTGGACAGTTCTGGCAGACACTGCCTTCGGGACATTCTGGGCAGCAGCCACTCTTGGACATCATTCCAAACTTCTCAAGGCCTTTTCCCACCTGTCCCTGCTGAACAGGGTGTGGGGAGCCAGCCCTGGGCTCGGACAGGCAGCATCTGAGGCCAGGTCTGGAGACTGCCGTGACTCCAGAAACTTCTTTTCTCCACGGACTCATTGCTGTGGCTTGGCCCCCAGGTCCCTTTGTCTAGCTGTGGGAAAGTGGGCACGGCTTTGGGTGCAGTGATCTGAGGGTGCAGAGCAGGGGGCCTCCTTGGCCCTTGGAACTGCTTCAGTGAATCTGAGGACAGGCGTTGTGGCAGCGTTGAGAAGTTCCTTGGACAGTGTGGTGGTGTCATGCTGCGCCCCCTTTATCCACAAGTCATTATGGAACAAACAGGAAGATCACCAGCAGCTGTCCAGACCCCTGTTCTGGGCATCACAGGGAGCCCTGACCATCAGGCTTAGCCAGTCCAATTAGCTCCTCGTTTAGCCCGCCATAGCTGGGTGAGCAGGGCTCCCGGTTCCGAGAGGGCAGTGTGAACGGCAGGTGGGACGGTCTTTGGAATGGCCCTGGAGAGGCTCAAGGAGACAGCCCAGGAGTCAGGGAGAGCCAGGTTTGGGGGCACCCACCCTCATGCTCAAAGGGACATGAGGCACTGCCTGGAAGGCCGGGCACATGGAAGGGGATTCCTGTGCAATGGGTACAGATTGCCATCCTCACATTGCCTCGCGCTTTTAGACCCGTCTGCCTCAACAGCTTGAGCTCCAGCGAGGAACAAGGATGGGGCGCTGCTGGCGAGGGCAGGGTTGGAGAAAGACAGCCTGCAGTCTCTCTGCAGGGCCAGGCCTGCATTAGGCTCTTTCTGAACCTGAGAGATTTGTCCGTGCTCTGTCGTGGGAAAAAAGGAAGAAGAGAGGGCTGTTGCTCAAGCTCGCTGTCATGTGAGGCTCTGTGGTCAGAACTCTGCATGGGTCAGGAAGGCTGGTTCTTGGCTTCTCCGGGAGGCTGTGGCCTCAGGCAAGCTCCTGCCTTCCTGGGTCCTCTGACTTGGAGTGACCGTGAGCTTTGATGTGTGACACCCTGGTCTTTGGCCCTCCCTGGCCCACCTCCCTCCCCTCTCCTGAAGTAAGCTCTGGGGAGACCTTCCTGGCCTTCTAGCCCATCCTTCAGGGACAAGACAGTGTCACCTCCTCCACTGTGAACCTTCCCACTGACCCAGTCTGTGGGGTTGAGACCTGGCACCTGAGCACCAGGAGCTGGGAAATGTCACCTGCTTTGGGGAGGATCTTATCTCCCAACACCTGGGTCTCCTGCAAGGCGGTCAGACTGGCCATGGGCAGGGCCAGCCCACAGTCCAGGTGTTTCCACCTGGACCCAAGTTTGCAGACAGGCTGGAGGTGCTTTTTGGGCTCCCTTCTGCCCCCTACCCCTTGAAACATCTCTCCCACTCAGCCCCTCCCTGTCTCTGGGTCATCCCACCTTCCTGCCCTTGTCTACCTGAGTGTCTGCCACAGGAACTGGGTGTCCCCCAAAATCTGCTCCTCCCAGCCCTTCTGGGCAAACTACTCATGCATATACTTGAGGTCCAGGGCCATTAGCTCCCCTCATCTTGACCCCTCCCACCCTCCTTTGCTCCAGTGCTGTCCAGTGCCTAATCTAGGCCCCTTCATGCCCACCCACCACACAGTGCCCCCTGCCACCCAACACAGTGGGCATCTGCCTCCTGCTGACAGCCCTCAGGGCCTTCTCCTTGGAGGGTCCGTCCTGGCAGGGCTCCTGGCCCTGACCAGGTCATTGGCGTCCGTCTACCACCCACCCCAGGACCACTCCTTCAAAGATCGTGCTGGCCCACAGCCCAGGCATGCTGTCTGAGCCCCCGCCCTTGGGGTGACTGAGTGAAGACCATGGCCTCTGTGGGACTGCCGGATCCACTCCCTCCCTCAGGCTGGCCGTGCTGGCTGGCCAAGCCCAGGAGAGCCGGGGCCGCGGTGCCTGGGCACTGTCTTCTGGGCTGACACCGTGTGTGTCCCTTAGCTGTGGCTCAGCTTCGCGCCCGTGGCTGACACCACTGCCCGGCGCTTCCTCCTCTCCACCGAGCAGATCAACTGGCTCTCAGTGGTCTACCTTGTGGTGTCCATCCCGTCTGGTGTGGCAGCCATCTGGTTTCTGGACTCCATTGGGCTGCGCTGGGCTGTGAGTCAGACCCCACACAGGGCCCTCTTGGGAACAGGGTGGGGTCCCTGAGTGTGGGCTTCCTCCCCTGACCAGGGTCCCCAGGCAGAATCCCTGGGGCGGTGGGCAGAGGCCAGGTGTTGGGAGGGGAGTCTGCTGGCCAGGCAGTGCTCCTGACCCCACCCCCACAGACCGTCCTGTGTGCGTGGCTGAACTTTGCTGGGAGTGTGCTCCGCTCCGTGCCCTGCATGCTGGTCAAGGTCCAGGACCCGTTTGCCTTCCTCATGAGTGGGCAGAGCCTCTGTGCCCTGGCCCAGACCCTGGTCATCTTCTCTCCAGCCAAGCTGGCTGCACTGTGGTTCCCTGAGCACCAACGAGCCACAGCCAACATGATCGGCACCATGTGTGAGTCTTGCGGGTGAGGCTGATGGTTTCTTCTGGCTGAGTGCCTCGCACTTCTGGGCTCACAGTAGGACGGCTCCACCTGTGGGCAGGGGACCAGGCCTAGCCACAACCAAGCTGATGAATGCCTCCATTTGTCCATCCAGCAAACCCCCTGGGCATCCTGGTGGCCAACTTGCTGTCACCTGCCCTAGTGAAGAAGGAGGAAGACATCTCCATGATGGTGAGGGAGCCTGAGAGGTGCACATGTGTTGGGTGGCTGGCAAGGGGAATGGGCCCCCTGGAGCCCAGAGCAGTGGGCGGGAGGCACCCTGCATGCCTTTGCAAGGGCCTGTGCATGCCCACACACATGTACACCATGCATACCCTCTCCCCAGCTGGGCATCTACATCATCCCTGCTGGCCTCGCCTGCCTGCTGGCCACTGCATGCCTCTGGGAGAGCGTGCCCCCCACCCCGCCCTCTGCCGGGGCCGCCCACTCCACCTCAGAGAAGTTCCTGGATGGGCTGAAGCTGGTCAGTGCTGTGGGATTCAGGGCAGCGATGACGTGTGTGGGAGGTGCAGGAGAAGCCCCATTGGAGCCCCTGCACCTCCTGCTAGGCCCCTGACTGAGCCCCCCTGCCCTGCAGCTCGCGAGGAACAAGGCCTACGTCACCCTGGCTGTGGGCTTTGGGGGTGGCATTGGAGTCTTCACCAGCTTCTCAGCCCTGCTGGAGCAGGTCCTCTGCGTGAAGGGCTACTCCAATGTGAGTGCCAGGCCCTCTGCTCCCTGCCCAGGCTGTCCACTGCTGCCCTCGCGTGGGGCCCTCGATCCACAGCGGGACGGTGGCAGTATTCAGATGCAGTGTGTGGGAAGTCGTGTCCTATGCCAAAGAGGGTGCAGATGGTGGGGGGCACTGGGAGGGTGGGAATAGCGTGAGTGCCCTGGGATTTCAGATGGTGGTTTCCCCATTCTTACCCACTGCACCTCCCTGGGCACCCCTAGCCCTGCAAGCTGCCCCGGAGGGTCTGCCTCTGGCTGGAGACTGGGAGGGCCTTGCAGCTCTCAGCTCCAGCCATGCCCTCTGCTGTCTGGTATCGGCCCTGGGTGTGGGTGCGGGCCTGGCACGTTCCTGACTCTTGAGGGGCATAGAGGTGTTGAGGGGTGTCTGCAGCAACTGGACCTTCCCTTTAGCAATTGTTGAGTCCCTGAGGCAGGAGTGACGCAGGGAAGAGGGACCTCTGGGGGAGGACACCCCCCACCACAGCCAAGCCTTCCGCATCATCCTGCCTGCACCTGGGTGCTGCCCAGTGACGCTGTCCTGGCTCCCTGGTGATGGCGTACATCAAGGATGAGCACCTCACCCAGGGGATCACCGAATGCCAATGACTGGGTGCCTGGCCTCCTCTCCTCCAGGAATTTGCAGGCCTGTGTGGGGCTCTCTTCATTGTGTTTGGGATCCTGGGGGCACTGGTTCTCGGGTTGTATGTAGACCAGACCAAGCGCTTCACTGAAGCCCTCAAGATTGGACTCTGCCTGACCTCCATGGCCTGTGCGGCCTTTGCTGTGGTGAGAGTCCCCTCGTGCTAAGGCCATCTGCAGGTGTGGGAGTGGGGCGCCCAGGGTGGGGCGGATGGCAGTGTGGCCAGAACAGACACCAGACCCTCTGGGGCTCAGGCACTGCCTGCTGGGGTGGCACTGGGCACTGCCCTGCCTCTGCTCAGGTGCTGGTGCAGGGCTTGGCTGGGTCTGGATGCCCAAGGCTGCATCCCATCTGACTGTGGGCCCCGTGTGGCTCACTGCTCCAGGTGTCCCAGCTGCAGGACCAGAAACTCGCGCTGGCCGCCACCTGCTCACTGCTAGGGCTCTTTGGCTTCTCGGTGGCACCTGTCGCCATGGAGCTGGCAGTCGAGTGCTCCTTTCCTGTGGGTGAGGGCGCGGCCGCAGGCCTGGTCTTTGTGCTGGGGTGAGTGTCCTTCCCCCTTCCCTGGGGACCCCATGTCCCCTGCCCCACAGGCTGCACAGCACGCCCTTGGAGTGGCTGCTGGCATGTGGATGGGGGGCCACGCCAGGGCTGAGGGCTCTGTGACTGTCCAGGCAGGCTGCCGGCATGCTCATCGTGGTGCTGCTGACCTCCCTGCCTGTGCGCCGTGCACAGCCATCTGTGTCTACCTGCCACGACGGCCAGGACCCGCTAGACTGGAAGGGTGAGTGACCAGCCCACAGGGGGCCCTGATCGCCCACTGGGGCCTCCCACCCGCTGCTCCGGCCCTGGGGACCTCCCTTCAAGGCCCCTTCTGTTGGTGCCTTTTGGTCTCCTTGGAGAGTGGGTGCAGTGTACCCACAGGGCAAGGGTGGGTCAGAGGGCAACAGACAGAACCCCGTAGGCCCAGCGTGGTGGAAACAGCCCTGAGGCCCTGATGGAAGTCCAATCTCTAAACCTCCTGCATGAGTCATTTAAAAATGGAATCAGGGAAGGAGAAAGAGACAGAGAGAGGAAGAGACAGCTGGGGATGGCCACCAGAGTGGTGGGGTGTCACAACCACCCACTGGTGCTGGTGTCCTTGGAGCTCACCTGGGTCTGGGAGCAACCTTTGGGGCTGTTGGGGGCTGGCATTGGGCTGCCTGGAGCCACACAGTGGTCACAGGTAGCAGGGCCAGCTGGCTCCACAGCCAGCTGGGCCCTGCGTGGAGAGCAGGGGCAGGCCGTGGACCGAGCTGGCCGTGTCTCCCCAGTGTCCGTGCTGCTGATGGCCGGCTTGTGCACCTTCTTCAGTTGCTTCCTGGTCCTCTTCTTCCGCACCCCGTACCGGCGCCTGCAGGCCGAGGCCAGCGGGAGCCCCTCCATCCAGGAGGACGAAAGCCCGGCAGCTGCAGACCGCACACCCCACCCGGCCGCCGCCCCCTGTGGCTCCACTTCGGCACTCCTCTGAGCCCCGCACAGCTCCTGCAGGACGCTTGGGGGCAGCTCCGCTCCAAAGCTCATGGCTGGAACCGGCTCTCCTGACCCTGCCTCCCTTCTCCTAGGAGCCCCGAGTCCCAAAGCCCCTGAACGTAAGAGACACCACAGGCCCTGCAGGGGCCCAGGGGTCAGTTAGCACATCAATGTGGGATGTGCCGGGTCAGGGAGAGGCAGGCACCATCACCTCAGCTGTGCCCACCATGGCCAAGCTGGGATAGGGTGTCTTGCAGATGCCACAGGGACTCTGTCCTGGGCACGCTCAAGGCACAGCATGGTGGCTTCTCCCGCTGCGAGAAGAGCTGCTGTGTACCAGCCAGTGGCCGCTGACCAGGCAGGGTGCCCCAGGGGCCAGGCCAGGCCCAGGGTAGCTGGTGCAGGTGCAGCATATGGAAGGGTTGGCCTGGCATAAGGGGCATTTGCTGAGGGGAAGCTGGATGGGTCGAAGGGTCCGAGGGCCTCTAGCAGGGCTGAGTCCGGAGAGGACAGGCACGGGGCAGGCCTCCCCTGAAGTAGCCTGTCCCAGAGTCTCTCAATCTCTGCAGACCACTGAGAGGCCAGACCCCCTGCACGGGAGCCAGGCCAGGTTGGGGGAGCAGGTGGAGCCGGGCTGCGTGTGGACGGGGAAGCAGAGGAGGGCCCCGCAGTCAGATAGTCCACTCCAGACCCCTTACCCGCTCCAGACCCTCCCAGGCCGCGACGGACAGCCCCACCCTGTGGACACTGCCTCCCCTCCACAGACGGTGACAGGCAGGGCGTGGGTGTGCATTCATCGAGTTGGCCAGGCTTGGGGCTGCCCCACCCCTCCCCCTCTGCCCTGTGGCGAGCATGCAGCCCAGTGCCTGGTAGCGGAGGCAGCACCCATGGAACATCTGGCTGGCCTGCGAGCAGCTGTTTGCTGGCGGGCGTCAGACCAGGCCGGAGGGCAGGCAGCAACAGGGTGTCCAAGGGCCCCAGCATGCCCTGAATTACAGGCACTGATCCAGCTGGTTCTTACCTTATTTCTGTGTCTGGGGGCGTGGGGAAAGGAAAGTGGGGGAACTCCGCAGAGCAGAGGCTGGGCCAGGGCTCAGCCACTTGGTGCCTGCCCACCCAACGCACAGCTTCTGGGGGTGGGGCACACCCCCCACTGACCCCAGCGCCTGGAGGGGCAGGGGTCGAAGCAGGGACCGCCTGGGCCAGACCTTGTCAGCCGTCACCTTGTCGGCCCGGGCTGACAGCAGCCACTTAAGGCTGAGGACCAGGAGGGAAGGAAGAGCCCAGTTGGGCTTCTCTGAAGAAGGCTCAGCCCTGGACTGCTGAGGACCTGGCCTCGGGGAGTTGGGCCCTCTGTTGGGGGGCAGGATGCCCGGGGTGGGTCTGCTCCTCCGCTGCTCACAGTGCACATGCCCCTCAGAAGCCAGTCCCTGGGGAACAGTCTGCAGGGAGCCTCTCCTGGGTCACCCGCTCAGTCTCCACTCTGAGGGCCTCCCCGGAGGGCAGACTGAAGGATGTAAGGGCAACACTTGGCACACCAAATGCATGGCTCCCAGTGCTTGATGAAGTAGCCGCACAGGCCAAAGACCCTCCGGTCCCAGAGCGGTGACCACCTGGTCACTGGGCACCCAGCCCTGCATGCATGGGGCTCATTTTGCCCTCAGCCACCCTGAGGGATGCGAGCTCTCCGGGCAGGCCCCTCCGGACCCAGATACCTTGGAGGAGTGGGCTTGGCATCCCTCAGACCCCTGGGGGAGGTGTCCAGTGCCCAGGCCACTCAGTGTGCTGCGTTTGCTGTCAGGGTCCAGCATCTTGAAGGCATTCGGATGGTCACCTCAGCACATGTGCCTGCCCACAGGAGGCCCTGGGCCCTGGGCCCTGGCGTGGGTGGCTCCAGGCCGGTGCAGCTGCCCCAGGGCTCCATGCCTTGCTGACTCTGTGCTCTCAGCCTGACCAGCCCCCCCGCTCCTGAGACCATGCAGGTCCTGCCCTGGAGGGAGCTCTGCTTGGGGTGCTCGGGGTCCTGCCCAGGCCCAGAGCTGGGGCGAGGGCTCGTGAGTGAGGAGCAGAGGCCAGCAAATGCCACAGGCAGACAGGAGGTGGGGCGAGCGCACATGCCCTGTGCTGCTGATAGGGGCCCCACAGGTGTGGGGTGCAGGAAGACAGGCCCCAGGCTTTCAAGGGATCTGAAAATTTGGGCTTTTACGTGAAATGTTTGGACTTCTAAGTGTTAGGAGGTAGCTGAATGCGCACACCCACTGCCTGGCCTGGGAAGGGCCTGCCCTGCAGCCTACAGCCTGTGCTCACCAGTCGGCTTCTCCCCAGACATTCAAGAACATGGCAAAGTGGACGGCCCCAGAGGCCTCCTGAGCATGGCCTCCAGCCCGCCGTCCTTGACGTTGGTTTGCGTGTTGCAGACGCAGAGCGGGGGTCACTGGGCAGGAATGTCATCCTTGCCCTGGTGGCCCTTGATGTGTCCACTGTTCCCACTGGGGGTTGCCCCATGGGGCTGCCCACCTCTGTCTTTCTCCAGGTGACCCCAGAACGAAGTTGGGGTGAGGAGAGGGAGGGAGGGGGGACACTAGGCTCAGGCAAGGTGGGCTATGGGTTCTGCAGCTCAGCAGAACCCCAAGCTCTGAGCCCAAGGGAGGTGGACTGCCGAGGGAGAGGAAGAGGATCTGCTTACCCAGCTGTGAGGGCCCAGAGGGACGGCTGGTCTGTGCAGAACCCTCACCCCTGTAAAAATAAGCCTGCCCCCCAGCTCCAAGGGCAGGACAGCCTCAGGCAGAGAACAGTGTGTCCCCAGACGGGGCATTGACGGAGAGGCCAGCAGGCTGGGCTGTACTCTTCAGGGCATCAGGAACAGGCCTCCACACCTGCCCACTGGGCCTCCTGACTGGCTGGGAGGCAGGCTTCCCTTGGGCTGTAGCGTCCCCGTGGGGCGTCCGCTCCTGCAGGCCCAGCCCAGCCTCCTCTCCAGGACACCCATGCTTGTGCTGTGCACCCATCCCGTCTGGCCCTGGTGATGCCCTCTGCCAGCCCTGACTGAAGGAAAGGGGACTTTTTCCTCCAGGGGAGGCTCAGCCCACCTCCTCACAGCCCGGGGACTAGGTTAGGCTCTACTGCCAGGGAGCAGGGTGAGGCTCTGGGGCAGAGGACACCCTGTGGTGGGCTGTGGTAGCACTCCTACCCGGGGCACCCACCCAGAAAGGCATATGTGTCTTTCAGGTTCTTTTTGTCAATGAAGCCATCTTGGTTCTGATCCATTAGTGTGAATGCCTAGAACCGAGGCCAGGGTCGCCGGTTGCCTGCCAGGCCACACCGTGTGAGGACAGGCACCCACATTTACCGGCTCTGGGGCAAGGTTCGTGTGGGGTCTTAACGGTCGCCTCATCAGAGGGGATCCTCTCGGGCAGGAGCATCTCAGGGCCGGGATGTCCTGGTACACGAGCAAAGCCTCACCTCCTTAAACTCCTGGACCCGGGTCTGCTCCAAGCTGAAGAAGACGTGGGGTGACTCTCTGGGCCTGAAGGCCACGCCCTCCTTGGTCTTCCTGCTGCCCTGAGATGAGGACTCCAGTGCTGAGGGTACCCCAGGCTGACTAGGGGTACCCTTGGTGGGCACTGAGGCATTCTGGAATGTAACTCCTGGGTCTCTGGGCTGGGGCAGCTGTAGGTGCTTGTGTGGGCACAGGAAGGCCAGAAAATGCCCCACAGGACATGGTGCCCAGGCTTTGCCTTAAATTTGCCTGTTTGTTTGCATCCAGCCAGGGTCCGGCTGGGCCTTTGAGTATCCAAGGAGCAAATGGACCGAGCAGGCGGGTGGGTTTGTTTTGGGGTTCCCAATAGGGTGAGGCCAGGACCCTCCTCTGTCTCCCAGCCCCAGATCGTTACTGGGACAGCTGTGCGGCATGGGTGGCTGCCCCCTCCCCCAACCCCCTCACACTCACACACGTACACAAACTCAGCTTGTGTGCATACACAATGCACAGACACAGTCAAGCACACGCACACATACGCACACACTTGTGCCTGGCAGCACACATGCACCATGCCTCAGTCTGCCTGATGTGATGGTCTGTGCCCTCGTGGCCTATCTTAAACTCCTGCCCAGTCCTCCAGGACCGCTTGGACACCTGCTGTCAACCCCTACATGGATGGGCTCAGGGCTCCCCAGGGGATCAGACAACTGCAGAGAGCTTCCGAGCCAGCAGTGACTCAGACACCCCACCCTGCCCCACCCAGCAGGGTGCCCAGCTTCCCAGGAGCCTTCGTTTTCTAGATTCTGTGCACGCCCAGGACTGCCTGTTTGTGTGCAGAGGACCTGGGGGTTCTGCAGGAGCCAGAGAAAGGGCTCCTGTCCCAGAACTGCACAAAGTTGCTGTGAACAGTCCCGGCGGCTGCTCACCAAGTGTTCGCTGTGCACATTCTGTGTGCCCTCACCTCCCTGCTTCAGTGGCAGGGCCCTACTTGCCTGCCATTTCTCCCATCCCCATGGCAGGGAGCTACTTGCCTGGCACACAGGGGGAATAACATTCCTGGGATGGGGGTCCACCAAAGTGGGATGAGCCAGGGCCAGCACTTAGCCAGGTCTTCCAATGGCAACATGGCCCTGTGAGCAGAATCTGGGGAGCAGACCTGGCCCACATGCCTGTTGGCAGCACCAGACATCAGAGGTCACAAAGTCAGGTTCCAGATGCCCTGCGCCCAGGTCAGGGGGAATGCAGGGTTAGGGCAGGAAGGATGGGGGCGCTGGAGGCCAAGCTTCAGGAGGAGGCCAGTGGGTAAAGCTAGGTGGACAGGCAGACCTCCACTCGCACACCTGGAGCCCCCAGGGCCTGCGTCTGGGTGGGAGGCAGCAGCTGCAGGTCTTGGTGCCACAGGGATGAGGGAGTTGGCATGAGCCTGCGCAGCCTGTGAGAACGGGGTGAGGACCCCGGACACATCTGTGAAGCACCTCTCATCTGCTGCAGCTGGGAGAGGAGAGGTTCCATGTGAGTGCCCCCACAGCTGGGGTTTGGTCCCCAGGGGCACACACCTTCAGTCCTGTGGCACCCCTGAGGTCCTGCCACATAGGATCCAGGCCCAGCTCACCATCTGTCTGTACCTAGTGAGTGTCCAAGACACCCTGAGGAACCTGGGGAGGCGTGGCCTACTTGGAGGGACTTGGAAGCTCACCAGGGGCTCTGCCTGACCTTCCAGAGGGAGGACCCATGACTGACGTCGGGGGCCGAGTCTCGGGCGGCTCTGTGCACAGGACCCCACTACTCCCGGTTAGGCAGGGCCTGCCTGGGACCCCGGCCAGGGGTGGGGAATGCCACACGGAGAGGGGAAGGCATGTGGGATCTGTGCTTGGAATGCCCCTCGAGCAGGGGAGCCAGAAGATGCCAGCAGAGCCCCTGGGGAGGGTTCCTAGGTTGGCTGGGGTCTGAGACAACACTAAAGATAGCCATGGAGAACACTGGGACGCGACATGGACAGCTGGCCCTGGCAGGTGCAAGGGCATCTGCAGGTGGCCCGGTGTCTTGAGCCACGTGGGACACCCCAGCCCCCAGGAAGGGCCCAGAGTGGGTCTACCTATGGCTTCAGGGCTCTTCCCTGGGTGGTGGTGTGCGTGTGTGGGTGTGCCCGTCCTGTCCTCTCTGCTCCTGCCCCCCACCCCCACTCCCACCGCCAACAGCGGAAGCTATTGCTGTATGGCCCCCACCGGTGCTCTGGCTCCACCTTCAGCCCCAGAGACACTTATTTTTGATTGTGGAGGCAGGAGTTGCTGAGGAATCTGGTTTATTTTAAATCCAGGGAAGGGAAAACATTTGACATCTGAGTTCATCTGCCCAGCTGCTCAAGGACAAGAATGGGGAAGTGGGGTGGGGTGCGTGCTCAGTACTGTGATGGGGCATGTTGGGGGTTTATTTTGTGCCTTGTGGGGTCAGCGTGTGCTTGCAGCTTCCTCAGGGAGCAATGAAGGGGCTGGGGGAGGCCTTCCCCCTCCCCAGGCCCCGTGGAGCCCACCAGAAGACCCCTGTCAGGCAGGATTCCTCAGAGGGCTCAGAAAAGGGCTGGCAGCCCCATAGCATAAGCCTCAATGTTCCCACCCCCAGCCTAGGAAATGGCACCGATGACCTTCCAGCTTCCCATCTGGGAGTCCCAGAGCCAGGGCTTCAGAGCAAGCCTGAGAGGGTGCAGGCTCTGCACGGGCCCCTGGAAACAGTTCCTGGGTCCCGTCCTGCAGATTTACTGAGCAACGGCTTTGTGCCCTGGCGTTTTCGGTGCTCCTTTCCATTCTCTTTAGATTCATAGTTCAGCTGTCTTTGGAATCTGATGTACTTGATGAGGAAGAGGGAGAAGAGGCTCCCTTCCCGTGGAGCGGGGACCTTAGTGAGCCCCCAGCCCTGGTTCTCGGGGAGCTTCTGCCAGGAGCAGCAGAGCCCAGGGTGCCGTTGCCATGGGACCCATCTGTCAGCACACAGGGGACACTTGGATGGCTGGGTGGCCCCTCTGCATACCCGGGGCTGGCCTGGTTCTTTGGAAAGGCTCACCCTAGGGCTGGGGGACACTGGGGGATACTCTGATGGGGACAGAGTACCTCATAGGTATGACCCGCCATGAGCAGCAGAAATGAGCGAGGGGCAGTCTCGGGGCTCAACGGCCCCCGAGGCCCAGGTTGAGGTGGACTTTGGAGCTTGGGACTGCAGGGTCCCCAGGATAGCAGTCAGAGATCTGGGTGCAGGCTCTGCCAGGGTGGTCTTCCCAGGAAGCCCACAGCCCCTCAGTTGGAGGGGCTCCTCGGGTCACATTTAGTGCCGGGACACCAGACTCTCCGCCCAAAGCCTCGAGATCTCCCAGGCCCCCAAGGGCCCTTCCCGGGCCATTCTGAGGGTTGCTCGCCAGGCCTGGACGAGGCCGGGGGCCATCCTCCAGCCGTAGGGCGGGGCTCCCTAGCTCCCGGCCTGGTCAGGAACCGCCCAGGGCAGGATGGAGGGCGCTGCTTTGCACTTTATAAGCTTCATGTATGCTTTTCAACTATTCGGGCCTACGGTGTGCGAGACGCGATTTATCTAGGGCTGCAGGGGCAGACGTTGCGCGAGCCCTCCGCGAGCCCAGCCAGTCACTACCCGCTCCCCCGATCTGGCGCGCGCGTGCGCCCGATGACGTCGCCCCACCGCCAGGCGCACGTCGTTCCCCAGCCTCCCGCCAGGGGGCGCCGCCGCGGCCAGCTCGCCGCCAACGGCGCCTGCGCTCTCCCGGGGCCTCAATTCTGTCTCCACGGCCTTCCGGGCCTGGCGGTTTCTACTACCGCCCACCAGATAGTGCTTCCGGTGTGGAGGTCACGGACAAGATGGTGCCCCCGGTGCAGGTCTCTCCGCTTATCAAGGTGAACGAGGCTTTCGTAGCGGCCGTCCGGTGCTCGATTTCGCCTGGCCCCGCACATGTGCGACCCCGTGGAGCCCGGATCCCTGGCCCGCCCCCAGGGCCCCCTTCCCCCGGGTGCGACCCCCTCCCCGGCTCCATTCCGTCCCCGTCCCTGCGGGTGCGACCCCCTCCCCGGCTCCATTCCGTCCCCGTCCCCGCGGGTGCGACCCCCTCCCCGGCTCCATTCCGTCTCCGTCCCCGCGGGTGCGAACCGCTCCCCCTCCGCGCCCGCTACTTGTAACCCGCGGACCGAGAAACCCCCGCCCAGGTCCTGCCTCCACCGTCTGATCGCCTTTCCTGCAGCTCTGCCGCTACTCGGCCCTGTTCCTCGGCGTGACCTACGGAGCCAAGCGCTACAGTGAGTGACCGACCGCGGGCGCCGCTGACCCCACCGACAGGGCAGTGTTGGGGCTTTTTAAGCCCGCCTAGGGTTTCTCAGTGCCTCTAGTCAACCCCTGCGAGATAAACTCACCGAGGGCAGTAGAGAGGCAGGGTGGGAGGCGCCAGACCCAGAAACCTGACCAGCTTGACCCCTGAGCGGGGCTAGGACGGGAGTGTAGGTCGATTTGGGATCAGCTCAGGTGGCCAGGACCCAGAGTACATGCTGATGCTGGGCACCATCCTGCAGACCGGAAAGTGAGTGGTTCTTGTTGAAAACTGGTGCTGGTGGGGGTGTTATCTGAGTGTAGCTGTTTGACAGCCAGGCAGCTCCTTATCACAAAGGGCCTGGGGAGGAAATGTGTGGCAGGTGGCAGGTGCCTGGGAAGGCATCGGGGGCCCTGTAACTGCCTTCTGGGTTGGACGCTTTGTAGGGGTGAAGGTCAGGCCCTTCACTTGACGTAAACAAGAGTGGTCAGCAGGTGTGCCTCGAGCGCTGTGCATGTGGGCTGAAGTCTAATGCAGGGTCCCAGTGAAGAAGTTATTTGAAAGCACGTCCCCACCCCCTGCTTTCCTTAAACAGGTTACCTGCAACCTCTGGCGGAAGAGGACAGAAGGGTAGCAGCTGAGGAGAAAAAGAAGCAGGATGAGCTGAAACGGATCGAGAGAGAATTGGCGGAAGGTACTTGTGTCACAGTCTTACAGATTGTATGAAGCAAACTGCTGCTGCAAGCGAGGCCCGCTGGGGAGCGGACGGGCCGCCTCCCGTGGGCCCTCTGATGGGGGGGGAGGTGGAGCGGTGTCCTGGGTATTGGGGGACACGGTAACTAACACCTTGCCTTTGGTGAGGCCGAGGCCCCTAGACTTGGAGATTAACTGTCTGGAAACATAAATGTCTGTGCCGCCTTCAGAGAGGCCAGAGGACCAGAACTAGGCACACTCCTCCCTCCCGTGTCCTGGGAGGTCCCCACCGGAATGTCAGGAGTGAGGAAGGTCAAGGGCAGGAAAGAGCAGAGAATGGTCGGGCTCCCCTGGAATGAGATACCGGAGTCTTTAACAGTGAAGAGTTTAAGTGGTCCTTCTGGGTTGCCTGAGCGTGCAGTGACATGCGTGTTTTCTGTCCAACCTTTCAGCCCGGGACGACAGCATACTGAAGTGAGCCTGCTTCTGTTGAGTGGTGTGGACAATAAAGCTTTCTGTTGTGCCTGATGCTCTCCTTACTGTCCCCAGTTGTCTGATTTCTGGACTTGGGCTCAGGAGTTGTGCTTTGTCTCCTTGGGTTTATGCAGGGTGTGGTGGGGGTTTCAGAACTAATGGTGCACCACAGACCCAGGATGTCTGTGTACAGGGCAGGAAGCACAGAAGCTCTGCCCTGTTCCCGGGGTGCCCAGGTGAGGAGCCCGACGGCTGCAGTTTGTAGCAGAGACGTAGCCAGCATGGTGTTGTGGGCGCTGCCTGATCCTTCCCGCCCGGCCCTGGCCCAGACCCTTGGACAGGCGCTGGGCATGTTGGGGTGGGGCTTGGCTGTCACCTTCCCTTGACCCCGGAGGTGCTTGGCTCCCCGAGGACCTGCTGGGGCACCGTTGGCTGTCAGGAGGCTTGGGCCCAGACGCCTGAGCAGCCAGCCGCGTTCTGCCCCTGCTGGCTGCCCGCCCAATCCCCACAGCCTGGTGGTGGAATGTTGCTCTCCCAACCATTTGCCTTGAGCCCGTTTCCTAGGCTTTGATCATATTGGTTTGTGACACAAAAGTAGAAAGAAAATACAGCAGCAGATGAGCCCTTGAAAGCCCTGCTGGCTCAGGTGAGGGCTGAGTGAGCCCACCCAGGTCCTAGAGGATCCCCTGGAGAACCCAGTCAAGAGTGGTTGGCTGGCACTGAGCCCCTGTGGGAACCTGAAAGAGTCCCTGGGCTCAGTCACAGGCCCGAGTGGCCAGGTGCCACTGCTGACATGCAAAGAACTTCTGGGAGCAGAGGGCCATATGGGGCATGTCCATCCCCACAGGAGATCTTGGGGAGGGTCTTGGTGGCAACTGATGTGGCCTTAAGAAACCAGCCTGAGGGAAGTCGGGGGGTCCAGCACAAGTGTCCGGAACAAATGCTGTGGGGCTCACTAGTTAAAACTCCTTAATTTCTACAGGTAATAGTGCCTACCTCGTGTGAGACCTGTGTCTTCTGGTTTGGGTCTGTCTCTTCCCAGCTCACAGTTAGTCACCGGAAGTGTGGTTGCTGCTGAGAGGGAAGCCTCAGTGGGGAGGAAGGCCCTGGGCAGCCACAGGTGTGGGCAGGAGGGCCACCCTGGCCTCCGGGTCCACTGAGAGCAATTCCGTACCGTGTCTATAACAGACTATTTTCTGCACACGTCACGTCTGGTAGCTCTACTCACGGCCCTGACCTTTTGGCAGACTTTTCTGATGGGTCTTAAAATGACACACCACCCACCATAATTTCTGCCATATAAGAGAAGGCAACTTGTTTCCTTTTCATTTTATTCTAAATTTCTGGTCATGTGTTTTTCCTAAGTCAGATGAGAGATAGCATCTATATGTACATCACGTGTGCAGTTGTGCATTCTGTCCCCTAGTGCCTGCAGACACGGCTCACAGGTGCTTCTCGAGGTCTCTGTGTCCAGAAGGTGGGTGAGTGTAAGGTTATCTGTTCATTTGTAGTTGGCTTCAGTTAATAAAAACAAACCTTAAAATTTCAAACTAGCCAAAATTCTCTTCAATCATTTTCTTGGGTGTCCTAACCTCTTGCACCAAATGGTTAGAGGCCGAGTCCCAGTGGGCGTGTGGTGGGAGGGAACCTTCCCTCTGGAGGCTCACAGGATGGAGCAGGTTGAAGACTTGGGTGCTGGGCCACCATTGCAAATTTCTGTGCCCCCTGCAAAAGACGACACGACTGCGTGAGAGCTGTATGCCCACCACCCTTCCCCCGGGCTCTGGGTGTCCTGCCCAACCTGCAGGAGGAAGGGTGGAGTGCAAAGTCTGGTTGGCCCAAGTCCATTAGCCACTAGGGCTCAGCTGCTCCTCAGCCCTTGGTGATACTTTAGGTCTCTACCTCCCACAGCCCAGAGGCCCGCTTGCTTACATTGGCTTCCTCCCCGTAGCAGGGAATTGCACAGAAGAGCAACAGTCCCAGGCTCAAGGTGGCCCATCCTGGGCAGGTACCAAGGCAGAAGCCTAGGATCCCTACTCAGGGCTGTGCGGGCTGGTTACAGTGGAGCCGCATTTCCAGCCTTTAGGGTGAGTGGAAATGCTCTGGAGCCCAGCATGGGGGGAAATGTCACCATGCCAGACACGGCTCGCTTCGATTCTTTGCCCTTTTCCTGCCCTCCCAGCTGTCTGCCTTTTTAGTCTGCTGTTCTGTTTCTGAGGGAGGCATGGCAGTATGGATGTGTTTCCTTTGTTACTTAGGAGGAAACTGCAGCTTGACATTGACCCCGAGAAGCGTTGAGGGTTCGTGGCATTTCAGCGTGCTTTCCCTACTTGAAGCCTGTTACTTTCTTAGAGGAAAGCAGTTCCCTGGCCAGGAACAAGGGGAAATCCTTCTGTCCAGGCTGTCAGCACGGTGACCCAGCAGGCTTGTTCCCCGGGCCTCCCCCCACAGCACCTCTGCTGTGAGGAAGCGAGTGAACCAGCCGCAGGCCTGAAACCTGCCTCCCCCCAGATGTAGCCCTTGTTCGGTCCTCCGGCTCGTCACCGCGGTACTCTGCCCTCGGAGGGCTGCCTCCCACTAGGCTCCAGTGGCAGGGGCAGAGGCCGGAAAAAGCCACACCTTTCTTGGCCGTGGTCCTCTCCTCTTCCTGCTGCGCCAGGGCCTTCACCTTCGCCTCGTACGCATCGGCCAGGGCCTTCCACTCCCTCCTGTTGTTCTGCAGCCGTTCGAACATGGGCAGGATCTCCTCGTGAAAACGGGAAAACTCCTGGAAAGGGAACCGAGAGGTTCCTGACTGAAGACACCTCCCAGCTGCCAGGTGGGCTGGGACAGGTGGCTTCCCCATGGCATGGCCCTCACTGGCCCCAGCCGGTCCCCGCCACCTGCCTCACTTGTCCCTGGAAGACCCCGTGAGGGGCCCTGCCTGGGCAGAGGAGGGAAGACCTCCGAGATGCCAGTTTCCCAGCAAAGCCCTGGAAAGGGAGGAGGGGAGTGGGGTTTGTGTTCTTAAGGTTAGAACGGGAGCTGTGGGATGTGGATGCTTATGACACAGGACTTAGTGGGGTGAGGACCCCAATAGAATAGGAAGTGTTAACTGCAGAAGGGGAGACCCTGGCAGGGGCAGGGGGCTCAGGCAGACCTGCAGGTGCTATGGCGCCCCGCCGACCCCGTCTCACACATCATGCATCCCACAATGCTCACACACATCACTCCGTGCACGGATCACACATACACAGGCACGTGTGAACACGCATGGACACTCAGGCAGTGGGGGGAGTGCACCAATGGGCACCACCTTTGGGACTGGGGTGCACATCCTGGCCCCACCTTCCTCCAGCACCGACATTCCCGCAGCTGGTATTTCAGCAATGGAGCGAGGGTGGCATGGGGGCTGTGCTGGGGTGCAACTAGTGCAGTCAGGGATGACTTCATTCAGATCCAAACAACCTCCTTGGGTGCACTGTCTGCCCCGCAGCCCGAAAGCAGGCAGTGAGCGGGGCATCCCTGGAGAGGGGCGCTGCAGTCAGACCCCTCACTGCCTGGCCAGCCCCTGAGCTGCAATGTCACGTTGCCTCCGGCCATGGGACCTACTTGTTAGCCATATGACATGTTTGCTGGTGAAGTGTCCCCAGCTGAGACAGGTGGCCCCTCCCGGTACTCCCAGGGTTCACAGACACTGAACAAATGGGCCCATGACAAACACTGGTCAGTACACGAAAAAACGTGCAGGTCAGGCTGGGGTGCCCTAGATTGGGCTTGGGGAAGGGAACCTTGAGGTGAGACCTAGAGGTGAATGGGAGGGCATTCCAGGAGGCAGGAAGGCCCGTGGGAAAGCACAGGGCACCTCTGAGGAACTGGCTGGGTGAAGGGGGATGGGAGGGGACTTCACTGGGGGCACAGAGGATTTCAGATTTTTAAGTTCAGATTGAGGAGGATGGGGGCCAGGGAGTTGCTAGGGACTGGGTGACCCCACACCAGCCCCTGCTCCTGAGAACCTAGCCAGGCCCTGCACCACCTTCCTCACCTTGTACACAAATGAGCACACGAAGTCGATGAAGCCAACCTGCAGTTTGGGGAGCTCGGCTGCCTTGTTCCTGTCCATCATGGGCTTGCAGGGGGAGCAGAGGCATGGTGAGCACAGGGTACTGACATCGGAGCCCCACGACTCACTCAGCCCTGCTCCAGTCTGGCTGGGTGTGTTCACAGAATGCTGACGGCACGAAGGTGGAGCCCCTGGCCCTGGGGCCCAGTCTGCCTGGGTGGATGCTGGCCCTTGGATGGGGAACGTCAGGCCCCGGTTTCGGAGCAGCCGGGTTAGCACCAACCCATTCCCTGAGTCCCTTCCTCCAGCTCCCCAGGGGCTAGCCATTGAGCGACCCAAGACCTGGCTTTCAGACCCTGTGGGGCAAACTTCACATGCACTTGGACGGGCTGTCCCTGGTGTCTGGAGGTCTGGAGCCCTGAGCCTTATCTTCAGCTACCACTGTGCAGACTTGATGGCCAGGGTGGGCCACGCAGGACCCTAGAGGCCCGGCCCACAGGGAACAATCCAGCTGCCTGTCCATCCCCCAAAAGACTTTGCTGGCACCCTTCCAAGGCACCCTTTCCTGGAGTCTGTAACTGGCCCCAAAGCCTCCTCAGGCATGTGCAGACAGATGTTCACTGGCTGGAGCTGACTTGTGAGGGAAACCCTCTTAACATCTCTTCTACATGTTGTTGGACAACACTACGCTGTCCTGTCCCCTTGGCTGCATGCAGGTGCCATTACGGCCCAGCAGCTTATTCCTGACCCCACATTGCCGACCCGAAGACCCAAGCATCATCCGTCTACCGTGGGGTGGGCTCCTGGTCTCCCCCGGCTCTTCTTCAGGCCTGGCACCCTCCCTACGGGCACCCTTCCTGGAGCAGCTCGTGCCCAGCTGCGCGTCACTGCAGAGCTGCTGGACCCATGAAAGCTCTTGATTATGAGCCACAGCCTGCGAGTTTCCGTGACGACCTTCCACCTCTGCATGGGCACACAGCTTTACCCAAACCTGTATTTTCCACACCTTTACCCAGATCCTGAGCTCATCTCCCACGACCTCACAAAGTGAGATTAGGCCCCTGGACCCCAGAACTCCTGGGGATCTCCTATATGCATAGAGCCAAGCCTGAGGCTCCAAGGGAGTAGAATATTCTGGAAGCAACACTTACAATGGGCTGCTGATCCAGAACTGTTCTTTCCAAGTCACCTTGTTCCCAGAACTCAGCTGCCACCAGCAAAGCCACCTGGGGTCACACAAAAGGCAGTCACCCAGTGGAGCTCAGCACTTGGCCAGAAATTGTCCTGAGAATCTGCCCCCAGGCTCTGTGCCCGCAGACTTCTCTGCCCCAGGCCTGGGGCCCCCACTACTCAGGCCGGCCTGGCCCTGGAGCAGGGCAGGAGCCCCCCTTGCTACATGCAGACACATGGGTCTGTCCCTCATCTCAGCCCTCCACCCCGTGTAACCCCAGGAAGTGCTGGCAGGTCGGGCCCCGCATGACCGCTGACCTTGCTCTGGACCTCCCAGGGCTTGGTGATAGCAGACAGGTCACAGGCCGTCATCATCATGGCCCTGCAGGTGGGTGGGGCTCCAGGCACGCCCATCTGGCCTCCCTCCCGCCCCAGCACCCCAGTGCTCTCCTGTCCCCAAGGCCCGGAGACCCCAAGGCACAGGCCAAGCCTGTCCTTCCAGTGGGGCTGGTCTTCCTGCGGACCCCCTAGCAGGCCCCTGCCGCCCCCCACAGCACTAACTAAAGTGACTAAGTATCTCTGCCACATTTGTGGGGGAGGCAGGCCCAGGGGGGACAGCAGTTCATGCAGATGAAGGAACGGAGGCTCAAGTGAGCAGATTACTGCCAAAGTCACAAACTGGAAGTGGCCCCTCCGACCCCTAAACCCACACTGTCTTTCTGAAAATGAGAAGCAAGTACGATGGAGGCATCCAAGCTGCCGGATGGGCTGCCTCGCCCAGCGCATCAGTGACCCCGGGCCTCCTGCTCTCGCGGGCAGGTTTCAGGGTCACCCTGGGGACCAGGGGGGGCCATGCCAGCTCACATGACGATCTCCTTCCGCGTGGTCTCCAGGGACAGGAACTCCACCCAGCTCCTCCTGTCCCCGTAGTTCTTAGACTCGTCCACAATCTTCTGGAACATGGTCCTCTTCCTGAACCCCAAGAACAGGGGGTGGGTCGGCCCCCAGCCCCTCACCCCGCGGTGTCCTCCCTGATCTGACCCCCTCCGGGAGGGGAGCCCGCAGCGTGGCTGCGTCTGCGGGGCCCCGGGCTCCCACCGGCCCCAGTGGGGCCCCCGTGGGCCTCGGCGGTGCCCGCGGGCAGCACCCACTTGAAGTAGAGCGCCAGGTCGGTGGCGATGATGGCGACGTCCATGAGGTGGATGACGTGCTCGTGCTGCCTCCGGTTCAGGTTCTGGTAGATGTTCAGGGTCTGTGGGAGGGGCCGCAGTCGCAGAGCCGCCCTCGCCCCGGCCCCGCGGGCGCTGCAGGCCGGCTTCCTCCCACAGGGCCCGGGCCCTGGGCCCGCCCTACCCGCCCGTGGGGACATTTGCAAACGCGAATCGATCCTGCCGCCGGCGCAGGGCCCCGGGCCTGGCGCGCGGGTCACAACACCCGCCCGGCGGAGGCGCGGCTCGGACGCGGGTCAGGTGGCTGGAAACACGCGGCCACGCCCTGCCTCGTCCACGAACCTCCTCCGAGAGCAGGAACTTGCCGAACTCCAGGTGGTGCCGCTCCAGAATGGAGGAGCCGTGGAGCTTGGCCAAGGGGTTCTGGGATCTGCGGTGGAGGGTTCATGAGAACCGCCAGAAGCGCGCCGGACGGCCCCCTCGGCGGGCCCAGGGCGCTTACTTCATCTGGTACAGGTTGTTGGTACCGCGGTGGTCGATGTCGTGGCACAGGCCGGCGGTCACCATGGCCAACGCCTCCAGGTCCGTGTAGTAGCTCTTGAGCTTCCCGGTCTGCAGGGAGACGCGCCCTGCAGCCCGGCTGCACCCCGTCCGCCCACCCCAGCCCGGCGTCCCTCCACCCACCCCCCGCGCAGGAGCCGCCCCCACCGCGCTGGCGGAGGAGGCCCCGGGAGCGCGGCCCTCGCACCGTGAGCAGCGTGAACATCGTCTGCGCCACGTTGAAGCCGTGGCGCCAGTTGTGGTAGGTGATTCTCCGGTAGCCTTTGCTCACGGAGAACAGAAAGCGCACCAGGACCTGCGGGGCGAGCGCACACAGCTCTGGGCCGCTCCCGGGCGCGCCCCTCCGCCCTGCCGCCACGCTCCCCTCCCCGCCCTGAGCACCGTCGGGGCCCTGGGGTGGGAGAGGCGCGCGGGCAGCTTGGGGGGCAAGAGCTGAGGCTAAGAACAGCTCCAGCCTTGCCGCGGCCTGGGGCCTTGGTCCTGCGGCTCGACCCAAACCGAGGCCTCTGGGACAGCTTAGAAGACAGGGTCCGTTTTAGGGATGGGCATGCAAACAGTTGGGATGTGTGGGCACCGCGCTTGGGCGACGGAGCAAGAACACGGTGGCTGGAGCCCGGAGGCAGCTGGGGAGCCAGCCTTTTCCTACCGGGCGGTTATCCCCGGGTGACAGAATGTGGGCCAGGGGACCCGCTTACTGCTTCCACTGTGATTTTTAGGGCCGGACCATTATTTGGACATAGATTATTTTACTGTTAATATTTTCTGAATTTTCTTCTTTTGTGTTTTCCTTCAGTACTTAGTAAGATTTCTTTGGGAAGTGCTGGCCAGCTGCCCCTGTTCTGCGGGAGAACTGGGGGAAGAGGGTTCCCTCACTTGGGCCATGGGGCGGCAGGCACTGCCTGAGGAGTGAAGGTGCAAGCAGGGCAGAGGCCACAAAGCCACGGGAGGCGGGAAGGCTGCTCCCTCCTCCTGGGACACCTCCGAGGGGCTCTGTGCTCAAACCCACAGCATGCCCATGCCTTCCCCGCGGCGGACTGGCTGCTGCGGCTGCCTCGCCGCCATTCCGACTCCCGCAATTGCCCTGTGAGGCCCGATGATCGCATTGCCTAGAACTGTTTTTCAAACTCTCCACCCATCCAGTCATCCATCCAGTCATTTTTATTCTAGGCATATTTGCTGCATGTATTTTGCCTGCCTGCATTGTCCATTCTGTAATGAAATGCCTGCCCACAAACTTCCTGCAGGACTTGGGGCCGCTAACCACATCTCTCCTGCCTTATGGGGATCTGGGACCCTGGAATGAGTCCCTATCCCACCTCCTGGTGGGTCTGGGACCTGCAACCGCAACCACCCACCTCTTGGGGGATCTGGAACTTGCGGACCACCCCCAGCTCATAATACATCTGGATGCCGCATTTGACCAGTTCCAGCTCTGTGCACTCCAGGTCAGAGAAGTGGAACTCATAGATGTCAAACTTCTTGGGCCCCGGCAGCACTTCCTTCTGTGGAAGGGGTCATGGGACTGAGAAACAGCCAACCAGCCCTTCACTTGCCCTGTCTCTTTCTCCTTCTCCCAACGACCCTCTATCCAGCCCCAGATGCTGCAGGTGTCCGGTGATACCTGCCCTTCCAGTCCCTCTGGCCTGTAGCCTGGGACACCCACATCCCCTGCTGGTTCAGCCATCTTTCTCCCTTGCCCCCCACCCCCAGGCCCTTCCAGTACCACCTGGGGGGAGGAGCCAGCCTCTGACCAAGATTTCCCCCAGCTCATCCTCCTCACAGTCAGCAGGCTCCTTCCCCAGGTGCTCTTTGGTTGGCTAGGAGAGAAAACAGATGTGATATGAGACAAGGTGACAGCGTCGGCTCCACCCTTCTGACTGTGGACAAGGTGACAGCATCGGCTCCACGTCTTGGACTATGGACAAGGTGACAATGCTGGCTACAACCGTCTGACTGTGGGACAAGGTGACAGCATCGGCTATACCCCTCTGACTGTGGACATGGTGACAGTGCCGTCTACACCCCTCTGACTATGGACAAGGTGACAGCATCGGCTCCACCCCTCTGACTGTGGACATGGTGACAGTGTCAACTACACCTCTCTGTGAACAAGGTGACAGTGCTGGCTACACCCCTCTGACTGTGGACAAGGTGACAGCATTGGCTCCACCCCTCTGACTGTAGACAAGGTGACATCCGGCACAAAGGAATAATGACCCCTTGGGAAGCCCCAGCTGGAGCCTTCAGTCTCCGAGGTAAGTGGTGTGTGTGGGTGGCTCATGTGTCCTGTGTCCCCTGCTCCCCGGGCACTGTGCTGAGCTGTCCATGTGGATGGCTGATGGCTCTGCTCTCCCTGCTCACAGCCAAGGAGACTGGGGTGCAGGGAAGGGACCCTGGTTGTGTTGAGCATGTGGGGCTCCAGGACCAGCGCTGCCACTGGACTGCAGGATGCCCCCTAACTGCTGGGCAAAGAAGGGGCCCAGGACTGGTGGGCATGGTACCAAGATGGCCTGGATCTCATCTTTGTCACATTTCACGTGGTACAGAACCATGTCCTGGGCGATGTCCTTGCGATTCTCCAACTTGTTCATCTTGTCGTAGGTGTCGGCATTCAGCACCGACCAGCCCAGGAACTGCGTGAGGGACTGCAGAGAGCAGTGTCACCCACCCAGGGCACTGTGCATGCCAGGCCCTGCGCCCTGAGTGCAGGCCCCGGGCATGCCACTCCACTGCAGCAAGTGCTAGCGGGGCCTCGGGTGCTCCCAGGAATGGGCCCGCAGCCTTTCCTGTCCCCTCCCTGCCCAGGCCTCATGCTGGGTCAGGGGAAAGCAGATGGTGGGGAGGGATCCCGAGTTGCTGTCTCCCATACCTTCACACGGTGTCACCCTCAGAGCCACACCTGTGACAGGTGTTTACCTCCATGATGACTTCATCCTGCTCATCAAAGGGCTTCCCATCTTTCCTGTTGTAAAACGTTGCAACCCCCACAATCTCCTCTTTCTTGTTGACAATGGGCATGGAGAGGACATTCTTGATGACCCACCCAGAGTCATCCAGAGGCTCTTCCTGCAGGGAGAGGCGTCCAGAGATGACCCTGCTCTGGGTCTGGCCCAGGCTTGTCACCCAGTGAGTGTGAGCCTCATTTCTTCCACTGGGTCGTTGCCCCGTCTGCTCACTCCCCCTGTGCGTACAGCTTTCTGTGGGTTTGTGTTGTGTCTTCTCTCATAGAGAATAGGGTGTTTTCCCACCAAGGTGGCCTCAGGGTCCTGCTCTTAAGACAGCTTGGCTGAATGCTTCACCATGCGTTTTGAAGCTCTTAGTGATTGTGAACAGGGGCCTCACATTCCTAACCTACCAGGCTCTACAAACTACGCAACTGATGCCCAGCCTGTGAAATATGGACACCGTCCAGTTCCTGGTGGAGCCCTGTGAACACAAAGCCCCCCCCAGTCAGCCTGGCCTCAGCCTCCTCCAGAAAGAAGCGGCTCTGGTGACGTGTCCCCAGATGAAAGAGCAAGGACCAGACCTGCAGCCCTGGGCCCAGCCAGCCTGCGGACTCGGACACATGGAATGCACGTTTCTTGTTATTAGCTACTGAGATTTTGAGGTTGTTTCTCAAGCAGCAAAAATCAATTCAGTCCCTCGTTTCTGAACCATAGTATCTTCTTTCCTGAGTACAGTGTACTTTCTATTAGTGAAGACAGATACCTGAAATTTGAACATTTCGTCAGCGGGGGCATTCATAATGTTACAGATCTGAAAAAAGATCAGGAAAACAGTCTTGTCTGTGTCAGCCGGGCAGATACTATGATTCTAAAAGGACCGTCCAACCCCACGAGCTTCTAAGCAGGCCAAGTGAGCATCTGGGAGCTGGCAGAGGCACACAGGTTGGCGGGAAGGGCCGGGCATGGGGGATCTAGAGTGGGCACCAGGCAAGGGGCCCCACAGACTCACAAAGCCACTTTCTGCCACGTAGGTTGGAAGGCCACTGGCCAGGGCCCAGTGGTCAGCTGGGGGTGTGCTGGGGGAGAGAAGCAGATGCTCGGCTGACGGCCATGCACCGAGATTTTGCACAGTGTGTTTATTCCCTTCTCTGAGCTCCAGGTGGGCCGGGAATTATGGACTATGGGGAGGGGAGGCTAGTGGGCTGTGGTGTGCTGGCCAGGACCCAGGGAGGGTGAGAGAGGAGGGGATGCAGTCTGGGGGCATCTCTGGTGGCTCATTCCTCCCTCTCTGCCCATGCTGACACCCCTTGCCCTGTAGGAAACCCCTTCCCTGCTGGGGCCACATGCTTCATGCCAGTCCTCAGAGCTCAGCATAGGTTTTGCTCTGCAGGTCTGGCACTGACCTATGTCCTGGCCTAGCACCTCAGTCCCTGCATGGGATCTGGGTGGGTGGGGTCTCAACAGGCTTCTGGGGTCATGAGGCCACATGCCATGTGGCTGCAGGGCTAGGAGTGACCGGCTGCTGCTCCCCAGTTCTCTGGGTTAGAGCCCTGCCTGCCGAGCTGGCTGGGCGGGTCAGCACGTGGGTGGGGATGCTGGCACAGGGTGCACACGTGGGTGGGGATGCCGGCACAGGGTGCGCACATGGAGTCCGCGCGCCATGGCCGCCGTGCCTCCTTCCTCAGCCCCCACTTGTTTTCTCCCAGATCAGCGCACCAGCCCCTCCCCACCTACCCAGCTGGACCCACAGTGCAGGGTACCCCACGGTGCCAGGGGCCCAGGCTCCCCATGAGCTGGCCAGCGTGGGTGCAGGGCCCTGCCTCTGGTGCACTTACGGGATGACCTTGATGTCTTCCTTGCCATGGAGGATGTAGTCGATGACTTTGTAGAAGAGGATTTCCTGAGACACGGACCACAGCTGTTGTGAGCTGCTCCCCCGGGGAACCCAGGTGCCCTACTCTGACACACATGTGCACACCCACCCACATAGTTGCATATGACTACATATGTGCATGGTGCACACATGCACTTCATATACACACACCCAGGCCCCCACAGACACTCATGGGACACACACTGTGTGCTTTGTCCTGCCCTTGTCCCCACTGTGTCCCACTCAAACCTAACACACCTGGGCCCCAGCTCCTTGCACAGACCCACTCTGCCCTCCCAGGCCTGTGTGCTCTGACACATACTCATGTAACTGTGGCAGGTGTGGTTGCAGCCAACCTCGGACAGGGACTGTTCTATGCATTCAGTGCCCAGAACCCACTGAGCCCTCATAACACCCTGCAAGGAGGCACTGTTGTCACCCCAGTGAGACAGATGGGGAGACTGAGGCACACCAGGGCTGTGTGATGTGTCCTGGTTGGGTGCGTAGTAATGGCGGAGGTATCTCCCACTGTTCACACTGCTGCCACTAGGT
Organism: Manis javanica; assembly: GCF_040802235.1. Taxonomy (NCBI): domain Eukaryota; kingdom Metazoa; phylum Chordata; class Mammalia; order Pholidota; family Manidae; genus Manis; species Manis javanica. Next base: position 169,584,287 of record NC_133160.1, on the reverse strand, counting down.
ACACACCCATGTGCACATGTGCACACACACACATGGACCCATGTCGGGGTTGTTACAAGGATTTAAAGAGGGGGTGGCCGAGAACTGACCAACCAGAACAGCTGTCGTAGTGAGGCTGACCCTGCTCACAGCCTCAGCGGTCACAGAGGCTGACCACACCCCCCACACCCCTCCTCTCCCCAACCCTCTCCACCTGGGTGGGGCTGGGCAGGCTTCCCCCACCGCAGCTGGAGCCTGGGAAACTCAGGTGTGGGCTGTGCCTCTGCCACCAAGACTCACCCGGCCATCGGGTGTGCGTGGGCCTGAGTATGCCTGGGCCTCTCCCATCAGCACGGGCCACACGTCAAAGAATTCCTGGGCGGAGAAGGGAGCGAGTCCGTGCGTCAGCCCACGAGCAGGACGAGGCTGGCCGGAGGCCCACGGGGCGCTGAGGCCTCACCTTCTCCTTGGTCATGTCCAGTAGGCCCACTGAGTATCGGTCACAGTTCAGATAAGCCCGCACAGTGTAGAAGGCCTTGTGGAACTGCCTCTCGACGTCTGTCAGCTCCTCAAACACCTTGTTGGCCGACCACAGCAGCACCTAGTGGGAGCACACCTGTGGACCCCTGGCCTCGCGCACACACACGGAGTCCCCGAGGGACACCGTGATGGCCCCATCACCGCCCAGTGTTTTCCCCGAGAACATGGCTACCTGCCCCCTGATCTACTGGAGGCAGGGCCTCCGGGCTGGCCTCATCCCTGCCACTCACTGCCTGGGGCTGGCCTCCCGCTGGGCCAGCAAGTGAATGGGACCCTGTCCTGAGCTGGAAAGACACGGCCCAGCCAGCCCTCAGTGTCACTACGAAGTCACTGCTTTCTGAATGCCAGGTGCTTCCTTCTGCGGCCTCAGCAAAGCCAGCTTGGAGTAGGGATGCGTTGACCTGCCCCAGGACTTTGCCCCCAGTAGGCCCGGATGTCCAGGCTCAGGCTGGCCCTTGGCGCTCTCCTCCCCACCTGCCTGCCCAGTGCATTTCCATTTCCTTGGCGCCTCCAGGCAGGTCCCTCCAGGCTCCACCACTCGCTGCCTCTGGCATGCGCACTGCACTGCCACTCCGCCCTGACTCCCTTCCTGTCTCCCTCCTGCCAGCCCCTCTCTGAGCCCTCTGCAGGCCCCACCGGCTGGGATGGACTCTGGGAAACCCCCTGCACTGGAGTCCTCTCACCAGGAGGCGACTCACCACCCTACCCTCTCCACCACGGTCCCTGTGACCTGGCCACCTCCTCTCTGCCCATCTCTCCAGCCCACGCTCTGTCCTGTCCTCACAGTCCTCACCCCAGTGCTTTCTCATCCTCGAGTCTCAACCAAAAGCCTCCAGACGGCCAGCCCTGAGCAGCCACCAAACCGCATCAGCCTCCTGGACATACAGCCCTCTCATTGTCCCCACTGGACTGCAAGCCTGTGGGGTCAGAGGAGCAGCTTGGGCAGCCCGCAGGGGCCTTGCAGCTGAGTGGTCAGCATGCCTCTGCCAAAGACAGGAGGCTGAGACAGGTACAGCTTTGGGAGGACTGTGACTCCGGCCCAGCAGCTGCCCCTGGAGGTCTGCACACCCGTGGGCAGGTGGGTCTCTGAGGTACCCGTACCCACTGCACTGTGTCTCCTTTATTGTTCAGCTGGTGGCCCAGTGCCCAGAAATTAAAGCACCAGACTCAGAACTAAGCCCTGTCCCCATGCTTGGTGGGCAGGAGCCCCAGCTCTGTGGCCTTGTGATCTGCTGACTCCCAGACTTCATCCTGCCCCTTGTAAAATGGGGGTAATGATGCTCCACCCCAGGATGCTGGGAGGGTTAAAGGTGGGCCAGGGGTCAGGGTCTCAGAGGAGTGTGTGTGTGCACATGAGTGTGTCAATCACTGTGCATCGCCCCATGACATTCCCCTGCACATGTGCACACTCCACATGGGAAGCCCTGGTTGGGACCAGAACCCACATCAGTGATGACTTGGTGCAGGGAGGCAGGGCTCAGCCATGACGTGCAGGTGTCACTGGTCCTTCAGAGCTTGGGTAAGGGCATGTCCAGCTGCACATCTAAGTTCTGAGCCATCTGAGGACTTCAGTCCCCACAAGAGGGGACTGTGTGAGGAAGAGATGGACTCAGAGAGCTGAGACCTTCCCAGTGAGACAGGGACTGTGGGTGTAGTCAGAGTGGGGTGGGGGCCTCCAGAAAAAGCAAGGCAGGATTTTTGCAGTCAGAGCAATGTAACTACATGCAAGCAAAGCCCCCTACCAAAACTCTGTGTTCAACATTAAGCTCTAGAGTTATTATTCTTCAGTGAGATCAGTTAATATTCCCCAGATAAAGAAGAATAGCACATGTTTTTATTATGCTAATCATTTGTAATCATGTGTAAGATTCACTTAAACACGCTAAAAGGCCCAGGCCTATGCGCTGTCTTTCCTCCTTCAGACCTGGTGAGGTGATTTGCAAACTGGACAACTAATTCAGCCTGCAGGCCCAGCCACAAACAACAGTAAAACGCAAGAAGGATTCCACCGTAAAAATAAGATTGCATTTTAATACCCAGGAAGTTAAGAAGTCGGATTCTTAACTTACTCTTCAGCAAACAGACAGTAACTCAGCCCACCGTGGGGGCTGGGCAGGCGGCCCTGTTTGATCTGCTCCCAGACCAAGACACCGGTATTCCAAGGAGAAATCAGAGCAGGAAGTTCCTTGTGTTAAGTTAATTCTAAATATTCAGGGACCACTTAACAAGTCCACACCCCTAAACCTTTCCTTACGTTCCCCAAAATCCTCAACTACCTATGAAACCCCTAGACAACGCACCACTACGGGCTCTCTTGTCCCCTCCTGGCGTGAGCCAGCAGCTCTGTCCTCTCTCTGTCTCTCTCAATAAAAGCCTCTCCCTGGCTCTCCTACCTCGGGTGTTTGCTAAGGTCATTCTTTGACTCTGCAAACAAGAGCCCCAGCATTACCAGGCTCCCCACCCCACCCTTCCTTTGTCCCCCACACTGTGTCTGTCACCTCTGCCCTTCCCGTGCCTCAGGAGGCCAGGGACAGTCACCAGGGCTGCCCTGCTCTGAAGCAGGTCCTGTCATGGCCCTGAAGATTGTGGGCTCAGTAGGTCAGCCAGGGGTCAGGGCTCAGTAGGTCAGCCAGCCTCGGCCCTTCCCTCCCCCTTAGTATCTCCATTTTCCTTGACTTTTTGAGGCGAGTCTGGGGTACCCAGGGAGCGAGTGGGGAGCCGGCACCCTCAGTGAGGTGGAAGGGTTTTCACATCACATGAACCTGTGTGCTCAGGGCATCCCAGGCCCTCTGCACAGCACCCCCCAATGCCCCTGGCCCCTCGTGGAGCAGCTCTCCTGACTGCTGGCCCTGGAACATCGGGCAGCTTCATCTGAGTGGCTCCTCAGAGCGCTTACTCTTGTCACTTGAGGGGGGTCTTCCCGAACCCCCAGTGTTCTGCCCCTCCCTCCTCTGTGGTGGCCTTGGGCTGTTTCTGTCCTGACTGTACGGATCTGTGTCTCCATGGTGCTCAGCTGGAGGCCTCCTAGACACCCTTTCCCCCTTGCCTGGACCCCATCCTCGGGCCTTCTGAGCACCCCCTACTCTCCGGTTGCTCACCTTCTCCCCAGGGCAGCCTCCCTCTGCCCCCAGCTCCCGACCACAGGGAACGTCGGCCCTGCGGATGCCCTCTGTGTGGCCTGCTGGAGATTAGCAGGCCCGGATCCTCAGGGGGCAGCCTGGGGGCTGCGGATGGGACGTGGACTTCCTAAGCTAGAGCCCAAGGTTCTCATGCAAAACCGCAACTTTAAAAATATTGGAAATGTTACATCAAACAAGGGCGTTGTGAGAGCACGTGACACATGCCCCCTCTTTCAGGGAGTCTTGTGAGTCTCTGGGCCCTGGCCCCTCCCCAGGGATTAGAGACCCCTCCGTGCCCCCACTGTCATCGGCACCACAGTGCCCAGGGCCACTGTGTCCCGTGGACATGGTGGGCGGTGGATAGACAGGAGTGTGTGCTGGATTTAGTGCTCCAGGGCAGATGCTGGGGGTGATGGTGAGGGGCCGCCTGGAGATCTCGGAAATGGGGGCTTGGGGACAGACAGCACAGGGCCTGCACAGCTCCCTGGAAGGGGAAGGCTGCCTGTGAGGCCTGACTTTACATCCATAGCTCTTACTACGGGAGGGAGGTGTCCGGATGCCCCATGGGCGGGGGTCAGACGGGAAGGGGACCCCACTGGGTCCTGGGAGGCTGTGGCTCCCAGGGTTTTTATTTGGTGATGAGCTCCTGAGAGCTGCTGTTGAACCTTCAGGAATTTGGAGAGCCAGTCGTTAAATACAGCCATTGTTAAAGTTAAACAATGTAAGCTTAAAAATTAAGAAAATTATATTAAAACAAAAGTAATAAATATGCAAACTCACCATTTCCCCATTATTTCACAGCTTGCCATTATCCATTCTCTTGAGGTTATTCACGGTGGATAGGAGAGCCACACTATGGCACATCTCTGCCCAACCCTGCGCCCAGTGACATCACTGCGGGTGCTTCGCTGACAGAAAACAGCTGGCACTGCCCTGGGCGGAGGGTGCGCCAGCCTTCCTTGTTGTCTCCTGACCCCTGTTTCCACCGTGCACGTAACGAGAATACGAGGCCAGCAGCTGAGCAGGCGCGCTTTCTACGTGGCCTTCTGACCCTGGAGGCCTCCCGCCCTGTCCTGGGAGGGGTCAGTGCACATCGCTGGTCTTCATGGTGAGCCGGAGGGCCGTGGACGCCTGGACAGCTGGGAAGGTGGGGGAGGCAGAAGTCCAGCGCCAGTGGGGCCCGTCATCCCGCTGGCAGTGCAGCACCGACTGCTGAGCAGCGGTGACCACCGGCTAAAACTGACCGGTCAGCTTGACAGGGAGATTGGAGGGAAATTCCAACATCCTGGGGCCAAACTTTTGGTTTCCTAGGTGTTTCTATTGCCTCTGACCAAAGTGCCCAGATGCTTCCAGAGCCGAGCCCAAGTCCACGGGGAGGGTAATCAGGACTGAACGCAGTTCTTGACTGGGGGGTGAGGGCAGCAGGGTCTGAGGCAGAGCCCTGCCGAGGGGTCATTTGGCACTAGGACCCTGGAGAGTCGCTAAGGTTTTTGCAAGATGGAGCGGGTGAGTGCCTCGCTGAGACCTGCTCTAATTCTCCGTCACCTGTGCTAAACAAGGTGCGGGCATCAGACTTAACTGCATCACGTGGGAGCCTGTCTTTGTTCACTTTGGACTTTTCTTTTCAAAAAGACCTATTAGCTAGAGCCCTGTGCTTTCTGCACATTAGTTAGGCTTCTTAAAAATGCTGTTCAGAGAGTAAGGTCTCAGAAATAGGCTTTTCCTAGGACTAGGTGACATCTTAGTGGACAATCAAAGAACTTAATTGAGATGTGGATGTCCATTGTTGAAGGTCTATGTTAGAACTCCCACTTAGAGTTGTCTATGCACACATGCGGGCTGAGGAGTTAGAAACGATGCATTTCCAGATAGTCTGGGTTTTCTAAGTGTTGGCAATTCATTAGCTGGAATGGTATTTATTGTCTGGTTTAGGACTGGGTAACTAGACAATAGAACAGATACGAGCCATCTACTGTTAGCATTCACTTTCTCCTCTGGGGTGTATGTGTGCTAGAACATGAATGAAACAAACAAACTGTATGGCTTGTTACAAGGAGATGAGTCAATGGACAGGAATTCAGCAGGCAGGACTGGGGAGGAGTACGGGGCCAGCGGCCAGCGTGGGGGACTGGTGTTCAGGGAAGGGGCGTTCTCTCGGCAGAGGAGCCCTGAGGTGCGTGGGAACAGTGCTCCTAGCAGAGGGGCCTGCAAGTGCAATGCCCCTGTGGCAGGGCATATGTGAGGTGGTCTCGTGGGGGTGGGGAGAGCAAGGATGAGGTCAGGGGACAGCAAGGGGGCCCTGAAGGCCACCCAGGGACACGACCTTAGTTTTCAAGTCTGGCTCTGGCTTGTCGGGAGGACTGATGAGGTGCAGAAGGGGAAGCATGCTGAGACGGTGTGCGGGGAGCAGGAAGGGGGGTCAGCTGGGCAGGGGGTGGGTCTCGGCGTGCCACACATAGGGAATTAAAAACCTGGATTCTCCTGAGTTGTGATTTTGCTGAAGGGAACATGTCCCCCTTGGGTGAGACCCTGGGGGAAGTGTGTGTGGTGGGACAAAGCCCAGAAAATGCCCCCAGACTTGCCTTCCCAAGACCTTTACCTGGGGTGTGGGGGTTGGATTTGAATCCTGGCCTGAGGCCACTGTTTTGGAAATGCTGATGGTAAGAACTGGGGAAAGTGTGCTCACAGCAAAAAATTAAGGGGCCTGGCAGAGAGGACACAGCATTCCTCACTCCCAGCCGTGCAGGACCGCTTCCCTGCCCCAGGAAGGTGTGCTAGATCCTGCCCAGGACAGAGGGGCAGGCAGACAGAACACTGAAGAAATAATGGCTGAAAGCCCCCACCCCTGGATTTGATGAAAGACGTGAGTATTAATATCTAAGAAGCTCAATAAACTCCAGTTAAGATGAACTCAAAGACACCCACCCTGAGACGCACCGAATCTGAATCTGACTGCTGAAAGACAAAGCCAGAGAGAATCTGGAATGCAGGCAGAGGGGAGTGACTTGTCACACGCAGGGATGTTCGATAAATTACCCAAAGGCAGTAGGCAGACATATTCAAAATGTCGAAAGACAAAAAACTGTCAACTCCCCTTCAAAACTGAGGGAGAATTTAAGACATTCCCAGATAAAGAAAATCTGAGGGAGTCTGTTATTGCCAGACCAGTCCTGGAAGAAATGCTCCAGGGGTCCTGCAGGCACAGTGAGAGGCACTAGACGGACCCAGACAGACAAGCACAGACCTCAGCAAAGGCAGCCGCAGCCGGTCTTTGAACAGCATGGTCTTAACTGTGCGAGTCCAGTTATGTGGGTTTTTTTCAGTAAATACACTGGAAAGTTTTGGGAGATTTGTAACAATTTGAAAAAGCATTTTCTTTTCTCTAGTTTCCTTTATTATAAGAATAAAATATACATATAACATACAAAATATGTTTAGAGATTGAATTGATTGTGTTATTGGTAAGCCTTCTGGTCAACAGTAGGCTGCTAGTACTTATGTTTTTGGGGAGCTGGGAGATTACACGTGAATCTTCAACTGCATGAGGGATTAGCATCCCTGATCCCCATGTTGTTTAAGGGTCAATAGTGCATGGGGCAATTATATAAACAAGTATTGTAATGATGAAAACTATAAAACACTGCCAAAATAAGTTAACAAAGACATAAATAGACATCCTTGCTTATGAATTGAAAGGCTTAATACTGTTATATTATATATATTCCCCAAAGTGACCTACAGATTTAACGTAATCCTTATCAAAACCTCAATGATGTTTTTGCAGAAATTAAAAAATCCAACCCATAAATCCAAAAAATAGGCAAAGCAATCTAGGAAAGGAGGAACAAAGCTGAAGGACTCATACTTCCTGATTTCAAAACATACTGCAAAGCTTCCTTAATCACAACAGCATGGAACTGGCATAAAGACAGACATACAAACTAACAGAACAGAATGGAGAGCCCAGGGATAAAGCATCTCATGTATGGCCAAATGATTTTCAACAAGGGTGGCAAATCATCTGGTGGGGAACAGACCGTCTTTTCAGCAAATGGTGCTGGGAATACTGGACATCCATATGCACAGGAATTAAATTGGAGCCTTAACTACCACCATATGCAAAAATTAATTCAAAATGGATCAGGGCCTAAAATGCAACACTTAAAACTATAAAACTCTTAGAAGAAAACACAAGACAAAATCTTCCTGACATGGGATTTGGTGATGATTACTTGGAGATGACATCAAAAGCATAGGCAACAAAGAAGAAACAGACAAATTGGACTTCCTGAAAATTAGAAATTTCTGTGCATCAGAGGATGCTATCAATAGAGTGAAAAGGCCACTCATGGAATGGGAGAAAATCTTTGAATATCATATATCTGATAAAGGATTGATATCTAGAATATGCAGAGGACTTCTAAAACTCAACAACAACAAAACAAATCAGATTCAAAATGGGAAAAGGACCTGAATAGACATTCCTCTAAAGGACATATACAAATGGCCAATGAGCACATGAAAAGATGCTCAGCAACACGGATCATTAGTGGGATGCAAAGCAGAACTACAGGGAGATACCACCTCACACCCATTAGAATGGCTAAGATGAAAAAAAACCAAACAAACAGAAAATAACAAGTGTCACTAAGGATGTGGGGAAGTTGGAACCTTTGTGCACTGTTGGTGAAAGGCAAAATGTAAAAGTGTTCACTGTGGTAAAAATGTAAAAGCCTTGGTGGAAAACAGTATGGCAGTTCCTCTAAAAATTAAAAGTAGAATTACACAAGATCCAGCAATTCCACTTCTAGGTATATACTTGAAAGAATTGAAAGTAGGGTGTCAAAGAGATATTTGTACATCCATGTGGGTAGCAGAATTATTCACATTAGCTAAACTGTGGAAGCAATCCAAGTGTCCAGTGATGATGAAAAGATAGCAAAATGTGATCTGTCCATACAGTGGAATATTGTTCTGCCATAAAGGAAGGAAATTCTGACATATGCCACAACGTGGATGAAACTTGAAAACTTTCTGTTAGGTGAAATAAGCCAGTCACGAGAAGATAAGTCATGTGTGATAGCACTTATATGAGGTACTTAGAGTAGCGAAAATCACAGAGACAGAAATTAGAATGGTGGGGGCCAGTGGCTGGGGATCAGGGGAATGGGGAGTGACGTTTAATGGGAACAGAATTTCATTTTGGGAATATATAAAGATTTCTGGGGAGGGATGGTGGTGATGTTTGCATAATATGAATGTACTTAATGCCACTGTATTATAGACTTAAAAATGGTCAAGACATGTCCTAGCCATGGCAATCAGATAACACAAAGAAATAAAAGGCATCCAGATTGGCAATGAAGAAATTAAACTGTCCCTGTTTGCAGATGACATGATATTGTACATAAAAAACCCTAAAGACTCCACTCCAAAACTACTAGATCTAATATCTGAATTCAGCAAAGTTGCAGGATACAAAATTAATACACAAAAATTTATTGCATTTCTATACACTAACAATGAACTAGCAGAAAGAGAAATCAGGAAAACAATTCCATTCACAATTGCATCAAAAAGAATAAAATGCCTGGAATAAACCTAACCAAGGAAGTGAAAGACCTATACCCTGAAAACTACAAGACACTCATGAGAAAAATTAAAGAAGATACCAATAAATGGAAACACATCCCGTGCTCATGGATAGGACAATTAATATTGTCAAAATGGCCATCCTGCCTAAAGCAATCTACAGATTCAATGCAATCCCTATCAAAATACCAACAGCATTCTTCAATGAACTAGAGAAAATAGTTCTAAATTTCATATGGAACCACAAAAGACCCGAACAGCCAAAGCAATCCTGAGAAGGAAGAATAAAGCAGGGGGAATTATGCTCCCTGACTTCAAGCTCTACTACAAAGCCACAGCAATCAAGACAATTTGGTACTTGCACAAGAACAGATCCACAGACCATTGGAATAGAATAGAGAGCCCAGATATAAATCCAAGCATATATGGTGAATTAATATACAATAAAGGAGCCATGGATATACAATGGGGAAATGACAGCCTCTTCAACAACTGGTGTTGGCAAAACTGGACAGTTACATATAAGAGAATGAAACTGGATTATTGTCTAACCCCAAACACAAAAGTAAATTCAAAATGGATCAAAGACCTGAATGTAATTCATGACACCATAAAACTCTTAGAAAAAAATATAGGCAAAACTCTCTTGAATATAAACATGAGCAACTTTTTCCTGAACACATCTCCTCAGGCAAGGGAAACAAAATAAAAAATGAACAAATGGGACTACATCAAGCTAAAAAGCTTCTGTACAGCAAAGGATACCATCAGCAGAAAAAAAAGGCATCCTACACTATGGGAGAATATATTTGTAAATGACATATCCAACAGGGGGTTAACATCCAAAATATATGAAGAACTCACACACCTCAACACCCAAAAAGCAAATAACCCAATTAAAAAATGGGTGAAGGATTTGAACAGACACTTCTCCAAAGAAGAAATTCAGATGGCCAACAGGCACATGAAAAGATGCTTCACATAGCTAATTATCAAGGAAATGCAAATTAAAACCACAATGAGATATTACCTCACACCAGTAAGGATGGCCACCATCCGAAAGACAAACAACAACAAATGATGGCGAGGTTGTGGAGAAAGGGGAACCCTCCTACACTGCTGGTGGGAATGTAAATTAGTTCAACCATTGTGGAAAGCAATATGGAGGTTCCTCAAAATGCTCAAAATAGACCTACCATTTGACCCAGGAATTCCACTTCTAGGAATTTATCCTAAGGATGCAGCACTCCAGTTTGAAAAAGACAGATGCACCCCTATGTTTATTGCAGCACTATTTACAATAGCCAAGAAATGGAAGCAACCTTAGTGTCCATCAGTAGATGAATGGATAAAGAAGAGGTGGTACATATACACAATGGAATATTATTCAGCCATAAGAAGAAAACAAATCCTACCATTTGCAACAACATGGATGGAGCTGGAGGATATTATGCTCAGTGAAATAAGCCAGGCAGAAAAAGACAAGTACCAAATGATTTCACTCATCTGTGGAGTATAAGAACAAAAGAAAAACTGAAGGAACAAAACAGCAGCAGAATCACAGAACCCAAGAATGGACTAACAGTTACCAAAGGGAAAGGGATTGGGGAGGATGGGAGGGTAGGGAGGGATAAGGGCAGGGAAGAAGAAAGGCGGTATTATGATTAGCATGTATAATGTTGGGGGTGGGGGAAAGGGGAGGGCTTTGCAACACAGAGAAGACAAGTAGTGATTCTACAGCGTCTTGCTATGCTGATGGACAGTGACTGTAATGGGGTTTGTGGGGGGGGACTTGGGGTAGGGGAGAGCCTAGTAAACATAATGTTCTTCAAAAAAATAAAAATAAATTAATTTAAAAAAAATGGGCAAAGGGTTTGAACAGACACTTCTCCAAAGAAGAAATTCAGATGGCCAATAGGCACATGAAAAGATGCTTCACATCGCTAATTATCAAGGAAATGCAAATTAAAACCACAATGAGATATCACCTCACACCCGTTAGGATGGCCAACATAGAAAAGACTAGGAACAACAAGTGATGGCGAGGATATGGAGAAAGGGGAACCCTCCTACACTGCTGGTGGGAATGTAAATTAGTTCAACCATTGTGGAAAGCAGTACAGAGGTTCCTCTAAAAACTAAAGTAAGAATTATCACTTGACCCAGGAATTCCACTCCTAGGAATTTACCCTAAGAATGCAGCAGCGCAGTTTCAAAAAGAAATATGCACCCCTATGTTTATCACAGCACTATTTACAATAGCCAAGAAATGGAAGCAACCTAAGTGTCCATTAGTAGATGAATGGATAAAGAAGATGTGGTACATATACACAATGTAATATTATTCAGCCATAAGAAGAAAACAAATTCTACCATTTGCAACAACATGGATGGAGCTAGAGGGTATTATGCTCAGTTAAATAAGCCAGATGGAGAAAGACAAATACCAAATGATTTCCTTCATTTGTGGAGTATAACAACGAAGCAAAACTGAAGGAACAAAATAGCAGCCGACTCACAGACTCCAAGAAGGGACTAGTGGTTGCCAAACTGGAGGGGTGGGGAGGGTGGGAGAAGGGGATTGTGGGGTATCATGATCGGTGCACATGGTGTGTGTGGGGTCACGGGGAAGACAGTGTAGCTCAGAGAAGACAAATAGGGACTCTGTGGCATCTTATTACATTGATGGACAGTGACTGCAATGGGGTATGGGGGAGACTCAATAATAAGGGTGAATGTAATAACCACATTGTTTTTCTTGTGAAACCTTCATAAAAGTGTATATCAATGGTACCTCAATAAAAAAATCATTAAGACATTGAATTTTATATTATGTGTATTTTACCATAATAAAAATAATTGGAAAAAAGTAAAGGAATGGAGAAATACATAACCATGCTATTATCAATCAAAAGAAAGCTGGAATAGCTATATTAATTTTAGACAAAGCAGACCAGAAGAAGGAAAGTTAACAGGGTTACAGAGGGGCAGTGCCTAATGATAAAGGGGTCATTCCTCCAAGAAGACACAACCATCACCACTCTGTAGACGCCTAACATCACAGCGTCAAACTACATGCAGCAAAAACTGCTAGAACTGCAAGAAGCAATAGGTAAGTTCACTAGCTGGAAAGTTTAGTGCTCTCCTTTCTAATTGATTCGAATGTTATCTAATTGATAGATCCAGCGGGCAGAATATCAGTAAGAAAATCGTTGAGCCAACGGCACTTCATATGATGCACCTCCATAGACTACCTCATCCAGCGGCAGAATGCACACTCTTCTCAAGTCACATGGACATGCACCAGAGCAAGTCATATTCTGGGCCATAAAACACATCTTTAGATATTTAAAAGAATAAAAAAATATATATTGTCATACCATAGTGGAATTAAACTAGAACAGATTAAACAACACACTTCTAAATGATTCATGGGTCAAAGAAGAAGTCTCAGGAGAAATTTATAAAGATTTTGAACTAAATGAAAATGAAAAAAACAACTTATCAAAATTTGTGAGATGCAGTGAAAACAGTACCTGGAGGGAAATTTATAGCATTTCCTTTCTCTTCAAGAAGAGACATCCACTAATCTCAGGAAACTAGAAAAATATGAGTTTAAACCTAGAACTAGCAGAAAAAAGAAACGATAAATAAATAGTAAATATTAAGAGCAATTCTATGCCCTAAAATTTGTTAACTTAGATAACATAGCTTAGATGAAATGAAATTTTCAATGCCTTGAGAGACACAAACTATCAACATTCACACAAGGAGAATTAGAATAATCTGAACAGATCTATAGGTATTAAAGACATTAGATCAATAATTAATAAACTTACAAAAAGAAAGCACCAGTCCCTGATGGATTCACTGGTGAATCATACCAAACATTTAGGGAAGAAATTCTGCCAATTCACTGCAATCTCTTGTATAAAATAGAGACAGAGGAAATACTTTTTAATACATTCTATGAGAACAGTGTTATCCTAATACCACAACCAGATTAAGACATTATAAGAAATAAAAACAGACCAAAATCTCCCATGAACATAGATGCAAAACTTCTTAACAAAATATAATAAAACCAATCCAATGTATATATATATAAATATTATACTCCATGATCAAGTGGAATTTATCCCAGGTATGCAAGACTGGGTCAACATTTGAAAATCAGTTATTATAATCCAGTACATTAACAGGCTGAAGAAAAAAATAATACGATCATATCATTGATGGAGAAAAAGTATGTGACAAAGTCCAACACTCATTTAGAATTAAAAGTCTAAGCAAAGTAGAAATAGAGAGGAATTTCCTCAACTAGATAAAAATTCTACAGAAATCCTACAGCAAATGTCATACTTAATGGTGAGAAACTGGATATTTACCCCTAATACTGGGAACAAGGCAAGAATGTCTGCTCTCCACTGCTCATATTCAACATTGTAGTAGAAGTCATAGCAAGTGCAATAAGACAAGAAAAGGAAACACAATGTATATAGATCAGGAAGGAAGGAATAAAACTATCTTTGTGTGCAGATGACATTATCATCTATGTAACCAAGAAATCAATTTTAAAAAACCTGATGGAACTAATAAGTGATTGTCTTAAGGTCACAGGATACAAGGTTAACATACAAAAGTCAGTTGCTTTCCTTTATACCAGCAATGAACAATCAGAGCTTGAAGGTAAGAATGCATTACCACTTACCTTAGCATAAAAACTTAAATACCTCAGTATAAATTAACAAAATATGTACAGGATCTATATGAAAAAACTATAAAACTGAAGAAATCAAAGATCTGAATAAATGGAGAAATATTCCCTATTCAGGAATTAGAAAACCCGCTATTGTAAAGATCTCAATTATATGTACAACTTGATGTATAGATTTAGTGCCATCCAAATTAAAATATCAGTAAGCTATTTTGTGGATATGGACAAACTTATTTTAAAGTTTATATGAAAAGGCAAAAGAAACACCTCAAAGCAGATCAAGGAGAATGTTAAAAAAAATGTCAGAGGACTTCTAGACTAAAGCCCTGGTGACCAAGGCAGTGTGGTGTTGGTGAGAAAAATAGACACATAGCTCGATGGAACAGGACACAGACACACATAAATATAGTCAACCACAGTTTGATCAAGGAACAAAGGCAATTCAATGGGAAAATAGTAGTTTTTTTCACTAGATGCTGTTGGAATAATTTGACATCCATATACAATAGAAAGACCTAACACCTGTCACAAAAATTATTTCACAGAGCTATGTGTAAAATGTAAAACTGGGAAACTTCTAGCAGATGACACAGGAGAAAATCTAGGTGACCTTGAGTTTTGTGTTGAGCTTTAAGGTACAGTGCCCAGCTACAGTCCATGAAGGAAAATTGATAAGTTGGACTTTATTCAATTTAAAACTTCTATTTTCCAAATGCACTGTTTTACAGAATGAAAAACAAGCTACACCCTGGAGAAAATATTTGCAAAACACACAACTGATAAGGGATTTATATTCAAAATTCATAAAATACTCTTAGAACTAAACAATAAGAAAACAGACAATCTAATTGAAAAATGGGCAGGAGATCTGAACAGACTACCTCACCGAACAATAAAATATGTAGATGGCAAGCAAGTGTGTGAAAAGATGTTTAACATCATTTGTCTTGTAAACTGAAACAAGAGATGCACCTATCAGAATGACTAAAATGCAAATACGTGGCAATACCGAAAACAGATGGATGTAGGGCAAAGGAGATTGTCATTTGTTGTTTATGGGAATGCAAAATGGCACAGCCACTTTAGTCAGTTCTTCATGTAAATATAATCATAACATATTATCCAGCAATCCTACTGCTTGACATTTTTTCAAGTGAATCGACAACTTATGTCCACACAAAAAGTTGCACACAAATGTTTAAGGCAATTTTATCATAATTGTCCCAAACTGAAGGTAATCAACTGTCCTTCAGTAGGTAAATGGATAAATAAACTCTGATATAAACAGACAATGGAATATTATTTAGCACTAAAAAAGAAATGAGCTATCAAGCCATGAAAAGCCCTGGATAGCCTTCAATGCCTAACTCTAAGGGAAAGAGGCCATACACTGTGATTCCAAGTGCATGACACCTGGAAAAGCAGGACTGTGGAGACAGTGAACAGGTCAGGGGTCCTCAGGGGTTTGGTGGTGCAGGATGGGAGTGATAGAAGGTGGAGCAAGGGATTTTTAAGGCATGATGGTGGACACATGTCATGATGTCAAGAGGTATAGAAATTTACAGCATAAAGAATGAACCATAATGTATGCAAATAAAGTAATCATTTAGTAGGTTGGGGGATTCCAAGAACACACAGACCATGAGAAGATAATCTAACTCTACTGATATGCACGAAACCCTATCACAAACTCACTGACCAAGCATTTCTGGGGATGAGTCTGTGGGACCAGAGGTCAGAGAAGCTGCACTGCTCTCTGGTGGGTGAGATCCCTCCCTGGGGAGGCAGGTCAGCAGCTCTGACGCTGCTGCACACATATGCTGGGACTGAAAGATTAAGTAAGCAGACATGGGGTGATAGGAGCCAGGGGTCCCACTGTTGGGGAGGAAATTTGCATCCCAGTGAGGGGCTGGGCCGGAATGATGGGTGCATGATGGACTGACTGGAGGTGGAGACATGAGCAAGATCTCATGTTCAACACAGGGTAGATGCAGGTGTAGAAATATTTACAGATGTGAGTATGCACAGGCTAGTATGCACACATTTCTCCTTGCCCTGCTGACCGAGAGGCCTAGAAACTATGACGGATGCCCCAGTAGCAAGGAGCACCCTAGCACCCAGACCTTTGTTCCTAAGACCATTCTCCTGGAGAAGGAACCAGGGCTCCTTGAGGGGTGGCTGGTTCTGGACCAAACAGAACACGCCAAGTGAGCCTGCAGCACCCTGCAGTGCCAGGAAGAGAAGACATGCACACAGTCCAAGAGCCAAAGCCCACCCGCCTGCCGATGAGAACAATCCAGGCTGATCGGGCATGTCAAAGGGCGGGTCTCCAGGGCTCCCAGTGGCCACAGGCTGGGCTCTCCCTGGGTCACAGCCTAAAGTGCAGACACACGAGTCCAGGCTGATAGAAATCAGCGACCACATAGACTGACAAATGGGTGGGAGGAGACCAAGCTCCGTGTGAACCCCAGTCCTGCAGTGAGGGGTTCACAGCACCCTCCTCCCACAAGGCCTCTCCACACGCAGGTGGGGGCCTGCCACCCTCCTGGGGCAGCCCTGCTGGGGATGAGTGGGTCCTCCGGCCTCAGCCCTGGCCATGCCTTCCCTCCGCGTGGGGCACCCTCTTGCTTCTCCCCTGGGGTCCTCCCACAGCCCTTCTGCCTGGCTCACACCACCAGCACAGGAGGGCTGGCCCTCCCCTCCCAGCCCTGGGCTGTGGCCTCAGTCGCCCAAGGCCCTGGCTGCTGGCGAGCGTCCTTCCTGGATGGCTGATCACAGCCGCCCGTCAGTGGGGCTGGCCTGGGGCAGCCCCTGGCCTGCCTGACCAGGCCACCCTCATGCAGCCCAGGGCTCAGGAAGGGGCCCCCAAGCTCAGGCCCTCTCTCTGGATGCCAGATAAGCACAGGACCCTTTGTCACTTTCAGCAGCTTTACAGAGGGTGACCAGATGCAGACAGCATTGCTGACAGAACAGAAAGTGGGGATGGTGTGAGGTGACTAGGTCACCCTCAGTATTCTTTGAGGCTCACCCCAAAGGCCGTGTCTTGCACAGTTTCCCTAGCCCCAGGCCCAGAGTGATGGCAGCTGCCCTTCTGCGCACCCTCTCAGTGCCCTCGCCACTCACGCAGGGCTCCTGGGCCTGGGCACTCGAGGCAGAGGCTTCTCATCCCCAGGTGCCCCACCAGCTCTGCGCACGTTCCCACAGCAACCACTCCCGTGCTCCCGTCAGGTTCTCACACCGCCCCCCTGGCAGATTCCAGGCCTGGAAGCCCTACCAGGGGCCGGCCTTTGAGCAGTGGGACCCTTTGGCCCACTGTCCATTTTGTAACTGACTCCAGCTCCTTCCAAAGGGGGTTGGGGGTGGGGGACAGAGGTGCTCACAACCACGTGACCACCAGGAGGGGCAGAGAGTGACAGGCCCAGGCTCCACCCCCAGGGGGACTGGCCCGTGCGGCAGGACGGCTCCTTGCTGCCTCCCTGCCTGCAGGTCTGCTCACTCATGGCGTCACACCCCAGACCATGAAGGCCGCGGACCTCCTCCCTGGAGCCGCCAGCCCTGGGCCACCACCCATCTTTGTCCAGAGAGACCAGGGCAGGGGGTGCTGGACGCACCCAGCTGGAGATGAGTTCCACCCTGCGCTCTCAGAGGGCTGCGTGGCCGTACCTGGCCTCGGCGCGTCTCACAGTTGTGGAGGTAGCTTAAGTGGTAGATCTTCAGGTTTAATGTGCCAAAATTCAGGTACTTCAAGAAAACCTGCAACAGGAGTTGTGACGTCAGGAGTTAAAATCCTTTCAGAAGTGTGCCCAGGTCGCACTTTTGGGAAAGGTGTCCAGCAGCGGGAGGAAGGCCCCCCAGCAGGACAGATCACAACATGTGCGGGCCTGCGACTTGCACACACAGACACATGTGCGTGAAGGTACACAGGGGAAGCAGAGAAGAAACAGACATGGAGACGAGCTTGCAGAGCTGAGCCGAGGAAAGATACACGGACAACAGCAGACATGCCCCCCACAGGGCCTGGGAGGACGGAGGGACAGAGGTGGCCCGCATGCACACAGGGGCACGCCAGGGGCTCCCCGGCACTCACATCTTCATCTTCACTTGTGAAATATGGGCCGTCGAGCTTGTTCACAGCCATGATCACAGCCACAACGTCCTTGCCGTTCATAACCGGAGTGGCCAGGATATTCCTTGTTTCGTAGGCAGTCAGCTCATCGGCAAAGGCGCTGAAGTGGGGGCACTGAGGGCAAGGGGGAAGGAGGCCTTGAGCCCTGACACCCCACCCTGTTGGCCCTGAGCTCTACAAAGGCCACCACCCAGACCAGTGCTGGCACCAGGTGGCCCTGCCCCAGGCATCTGGAGCCAGGCAGCCAGTGGCCTGCCTCAGGGCTCCAGCCTGGCTCAGTTCCCCTCACCCACTTAGGAGCTGGCAACCCCTGCTCTCAACCCGCAGTCTCTGCTGCGTTCTCACAGGCTCCTCCCTGCCCAGCAGCCCCCCAGGTGGTGGACAACTTGGGTTGTCCCACAACTGCCACTACCTGGGCCCCTAGTCCAGGATACTGGACTTCAGCTGCCCTTCGACCAGTGTCCGTATGCTCCTCCCCAAAAGGTGAGTGTTGGCTGAAGGACGGGTGACCCCCAGCTGGAGCCCAGGGATCCCCTGTGCCTCAGGACCAGCCACAAGCCCTGAGGGTCCTCTGAGCTGTGGGCGGCACTGCATTCCTCGTCCCCATGCCCTGCCCCTGCCTCCCGCACAGCCTCTGCTCTGCTGTCTCCCGAGGAGCTTTCACCTGGAGCCTCGGAGGCTCTGACAGCCTTAGGCGCTGGGGTGGGAGCAGCCTCAGGCCTGCTGCACCCGGCATCCCCTTCCCACGCACCCTGCCTCTGTGCCCCTGTTTCTGGGATTTGCACCCACCACTCACAAGGGAGACCCTTGTGTCGCTCTGGCACCCCACTGGGTCTCCAAGCCCGGTGGCTCCTCCAAGGTGCCCACATGGTCTCTCACCCTAGGCCTGGGTCTCCGCCTGTCTTCTGGCCCATCTGTGCTCCATGTGGCTGCCAGCCTTGGGCCCTCTCCCTGGTCTGAGGCCCCTTGGACCCCAGAACTCCCCTGCACAGCCATGCCCTGATGCCAGCTCTGCTCCCTCCAACCCCACAAAGGGCTGCTATGATTCCTGGGCAATGCAGGACCCTTACGATGAGGTGTTTCAGGGCCCACAGTTCTTTGAGTGGGGAGGGCAGAGACCACCAAAGAGCCAGGACCCGGGTCTGTGCTGCCCAGCAAATCGTGGCTGTGGCTGAGCCACATCCCCTCCCTGCCTGCCAGGGCCTTCTGCCTGGTGGCCTGGGTGGGTGCCCTCTGAGCTTTGGGGGCCTCAGTGGGGCAGCGTCGTGGTCGTGCCCATCTCCACGTGCAAGGATTCTCTGCCCTGCAGGCCCTCGCTGCTCGGTCCTCCAGGAGGAATGAGCTCTGTCTGCCTTGACGTCCCCTCTGCAAAGCGAGGCGTGAGCCTGGGAGCCTGGCTCCTGGCAATGTTAGGGCTTCCTGGGGACTTGACGGGGACTCGCCTCTTGTCTGGTTCTGACTCTGGTCTCTGTCCCACTGTGTCTGAGATGAACAAGGCCTGGGGCCGCCCTGAGGCTGGGGGCTGGTGCCATGTCCCTGGCCCACCGAGGAGGCGTCCAGCGGTGCTGGGCAACGGGGGAGACACCGGAGGAGGCCATCCTGAGGGCGGCCGGAAGGGAGAAGCCCAGGCCAGGGAGGGACCGCCCTGCGGGGGGCCCAGGACAGCCGTGCAGACCCTCAGCAAGGCACAGGTCGAGTCAGGTGACAGCGAGGCGTGGGGAGGGGCCAGGAAGGGACAGGGCGGGGGAGGTGCGCGGTGCAGCCCGCAACTGCCGGGCTTCTTCTCTTCCCGGTAATTCACGCTCCTGGTGTTCCGGTTCACGGGCGACCCACTTCTTAAAAAGGAAGCAAAGACGAAGCTAATCCCAGAGATTTACTGTATTCAGGCCGGGGGACTGAGGCTTGTTTGGGGCAGGTGCGTTTAAGAGGATTGCGGCCTTGCAGCTTCCTCCCCAGGGGCCAGGGCCCCCAGGGGTCTGCACACGGGGGCCTGTGTCTCCAGGATGGGGGGCCGTGGTTGTGCCGGGGGCGGCCCGCCCAGATTCCTGCATGGGAAGCAGAAGGGGCTCCGGCCTCAGGCAGGCTGCTGGCCGTCACCCCCTCCTGCAACGGGCTGTGGCTCCTTTTCTTGGGAGCCCCTCGTTTGGGCATCGCTGTGGGAGACCCCACCCTCACACACGTTCACCAGGCACCTCAAACTCAGTGCCTCCCAGGCCGACCTCACCTTCCCCAAAACCCGTGTCCTGTTCTCCACTGGTCTTTGGGGGGCGGGGGGGACGCTCCTGTGCGGGCCCCACGCCCAGCAGGGCCGCTGCGCTCCCGGCCCCTTCTCTCCTCCTGAATCTCGGCTCCACACACTGCCTGCCCTGCCGCCCTGCCCCGCCAGCCCCCGCTCCCTGAACACCCTAGCTTGCCCACCCCGGCCAGCATCATGGTCTCCAATGGGGTTGCAAGGTTGACGCTCAGCTCCATTGGCTCCTCCATTTGGGCCTTTGACCTCTTCCTGTCTGTCCTCCATTCAGGGACCCATAGGTCCTGCCCAGGCCACCCTCCCAGGCACCTCAGGGCTCTCTCCTGTGCACCCTGGCCGGCCCTGGGCCTCCTTCCTGAAGGCTGGGTGTCCTCACAGACCCTGGGGATGGCCTGCCCCATGGCGCCCGTGGGGTCCTCACCCACCTCGGTCACATCCCGGACATTGGCCATTTTCTTGGTCTGAGCCACGTGGCCCACAACCCCAATGTCCAGGGGGAAGACGATCTCATGGTCGGGAGGCACCAGGCAGTCCTCCAGGACAGTGCCGGGCTGCACGCTGAAGAGGCGTGTGGCCAGCTCAGCCACGCCGTTGCGCTGGCGGTACATGAAGAGGCTGCAGCGGTCAGCACGCACGATGGTGCAGAGGCGCCGCAGTATCTTGAAGACCACCCGCTCCATGTTCACGCTCTCCTGCATGTCCTGCACCAGCTCAAACAGCGCCATGCTCTCCTCCACCTGGCACAGCTCGCGGAAGCTGGTGCAGTCCACAGGGGGCCTCTCCTCACAGGCGCTGGCCACATTCTCGGGGCTCAGCTTCTTCCCAAAGTACCAGTCTGCAAAGCTGGGGTTCTCTTCCAGGAACTTGTGCACCTGCCCCTCGCTGAGGCTCATGGTGTCCCCCTGCCTGTCTTGAGAAGGAAGCTGTGTGTCTGCAGGCACACCCGGCTCCCAGAAAACACTGTCATCAGCAAAGCCTTTCTTAGTGACGATTACCAAGTCCTGGAAGGATGCCAGGTGACTCACCCATGCCTGCCCTCCCTTGCCTTAGATCCTGGACTTCCCAATGCTGGAGAAGTGCACCGCCTGGAATGGGGCAGCTGGGTAACAGCTGGGGGGCTCCTGCCCATGGCAGGGGTCCTGGGCGGCTGGGGGCAGGCACTTGGCTTCCAGTGGGTCAGGCCTTCACACCCAGCCCCCTGGAGGTGGTAATCCCACAAACGCCATGACCCTTTCTGCTTTGGGGGCTGCCCAAAGATTTGGAATGGTTTAACATTAGCCCCAGATCTTCTGGTACCCGGACCAGGGCTCAGGTGTGCCGGGGAAGAGATGCAACCCAGCCCTGGGCAGGGAGGGGGTATCCCCTAGTGTGTTGGAGGTCACTGGGTACAGCTTCTTGGCCCCATCCCCATGGAGGGAAGTGGGGAGACATGAGCAAGGTGGCCCAGCCCCCAGCATAGAAGTGGGACCAGAGGTGGGGCTTGCACAAGGGCACAGATGCATTTCTGCTAAGAGCTTGTGCCCTCAGAGGTTCCTCGGTGGACCTCCGCCTGGCATCTCTCTCCTTGGCCTAGTTCCTACCTACCAGGCACACTGCTCAGCAGAGGCTGGCTGGGCTCCTGGCTGCACCTTCTGAAGCCACAGCCAGGCTGCGGTGCTGGTGGCCCTGCCAGAGGTGGGGGCAGAACTTAGTCAGAAGGACCGGGGGCCCCTCCGAGCCAAGGACCGGGAACCGCAGGCCCAGGGGACACCCTAGGTCTCTGTGTCTCCTCCCTGCCCCCATGTTGCCTGTGTCTATGTTGTCACTTTACTTTTACCCAGGACATGGGCAAAAATGTGTGCGCACCTGTGCATGAGCATGCATGTGTGTGCACACATGAAGTGAACTGCCTCTGTGCTCAGGCGAGTTTCTCAGCACAAGTCTGGTGTTCAGGGCCCTTCTGCATGGCTCTGGGGAGGCACCCTGACGCAGTGCTGGCCACAACAGGCCCAGCTGGCTGGGCGCAGGCATCTGCCCCCAGTGAGGTCTCCCACTTTTCCTAAAAATAGTGAGTTCTGAAGGGGGGCCAGGGAGAATGGGATGCGCGTGGGGTGGGGGGTAGGATTTGGGGCCAGTGCTGCGGGTCATGCTGCTCTGAATTCAGCCCAGACAGCTTCCAGAGCATTGTCTCCAGATGCCCAGCTGAGTCCGAATGAGGCCTTGTGCTATGGGGCTGCGGATGAGGCAGCCATCTGGCCTGGAGGCCTAGGGGAGGGGCCCGTGGGGAATACTCCTCAAGCTCACTCCACTGGGGCCCATGTCCCTGCCTCTGCTCCCCACTCCTGCCAGTGACCCCCGCACTAGGGCTGAGGAAATAGGGCAGGTGAGGGCCTCGAGCGAGGCACACACCCACTCTGGAAGCTGCAGGAGGTCTCAGTGGTGGGGGTGGCAGGGCCGTGGGCTCAGAGGCCACTGCGCTCAGGGGCTGGTGCAGTGGGTGGGCAGCAGAGGAGGTGGGGCGCTAGCACAGGTGATGGCCGGAGCTGAGGGTGCCCAGAGTGAGGGGTAGCCCTGCAGCCCGCCCACAGCACAGGCCCTGCGCACCTGCTCCCTCCCTGTGTGGGTCTCTCCTCCCCGGAGCCTGCAGTGCTTGGCCAGGAATCACCAACCACCCTGGAGGAGCCTCGGCTAGTGGGGTGGCGTGTAAATGCCCCAACTACCTCCTCTGTGGGGTTGGGGAGACTGCTCAGCAACACCTTCTGTGTCAGCTCCTCCCATCATCTCATTCCCCGGTTCACCCACTGGGGCCCCTGAGTGGCCCCAAGGGGGTGGACTCTTGGCACAGTTAGAGAGATGCACCTGTGAGGTGCACTTACAAGTACCTGCGAAGTGGGGCAGTGGGTTATACCTATGAGATACCCCTTTTAGATGTGCCTGTGAGGTATGTCTGAATTTTGTTCTGAGATACACCTGTGTGGTACACCTGGGAGGTACACCTGTGAAACACCTGTGAGGCACACCTGTGTGGTATACTTGTGACACCTGGGAGGTTCACCTGTGAGTGTGCATGCTACCTACACCTGTGTTCAAGGGCCTGTCAGCTATGACAGGTAACTTCTCCACAGGTGAACCCAGGGGATGTTTGAGGAGAGATGGGATTGGTCCTTTGCTAGGTTCCTGTTAATTTTACTTCACCATGAGTGGAATTTTAAAATTAGCAAGCACATCCTGCGAGCCATTTATAGGACTAGGTCTCAAATAGCTATTACATGAAGAGAATTCTAGTTTCTTGTCCCAAACTGTGTAGAGGGTACAATTTCACGAGGAGCATTATGCACTGAAATTAAAATTAACCAGTCATGAGATGAAAGGGCGAAAAAATCAGAGTTCACATTCCGAAATCTCATTAAATTTGCTCTGCAGAGAAAGGGACACATCCTTTAGGACCTGGTGCGTCCCTAAGATGGATTTCACTGGAAGGAGACAGGAGGGGTATTAACTGCTGCGCCTCCTCTGTGAAAGGTCAAGTGCTAGTGTGGGAGCTGGGCCGGCGGGGAGACCCTTCAGACGCTGGCCCCGGTGGGCAGCACCCGCAGCCCCGGGCTCTCCTCCGCACCCCACCCCCCGGCTGCCTGACTCCGGCACAGCCTCTCAGCGCCTCCAGGCCCTGTCGTGTTTCTCCCAACAAGGTTCTTGCCCTGTAGTTCGGGAGAGAAATGGTGACAGACTGTGGCATGCGCACCGTGAGGTCCCAGGGACAACAGGCCACGGAGGTCACTGCTCCCTGGATTAGAGGATGGGGCGGTGATGCAGCCACCTGTTTGGGGTCTGTGCTGACCTGGTAGGGGAGCTGAAACTTGGGGTATGAACACTATTAGGTCTGAGTTTGGTGTTTGGGGAATGGCATCCAGGGGAAGCTGGAACCTGCTCACTCATATTTTGTGATCACCGTGTCCATAGGACACTTAGGTCCTGATGTGCCGAAGCCCCAGCATGCAGTGAGGGGACCTGCAAACTCTGGGACCACATGCCTCTGTTGGGGATGCAGTCAGAGGGTCAGTGCCATGTGGCCCCAGGAGCTGCCACCAGGAGCATGAAGGGCAGAAGCAGGGCCAGGGCACAGAGCTCACGTTCCTTCTGATGAGACCTGGGCATCCGTGGTCCCATCCCAGCAGGATCTGTGGTGCCCCCAGGGGCAACTTGGGGGGTTGTGGCTGAATGTCCCTGGTGAGGCTGCCTCCAGCTACAGGCAGGGCGGGGAGGGGAGAGGAGGGGCTTCGTGGAGCACTGAAGTCTCTTAGACCCCCCAACCAGAGACTGGCCCAGCTGCCAGACTCACGAGTGACCATCCGGACTGCACACCCCAGGCCCGTTGCCAGCTGACCTTGTGCAAAGTGACCTGGCAGAAGAACTGCCCAGCTGAGCCCAACCCGAATGAATAACCCACAGAATCATGAGCAAATGAAATTGCTTAAGCCACTAAGTTATGGGGCATTTTGTCATGTAGCAAAGGGTAACTAATATTCCTGGATGCCCTAGAAAACAGAGCCTGGGGCGTGGATCACGTGTGAACACTTCATAAGGGAGATAGAATCCCAGGCCACCGGTGGGGCTGGGGACAAAGTGAGCTGGGGAGGACCTGGAGCTCCCTGAGCCTGGTTTGGGCCCATGTGCCTTCTTAGCCACCCCTCAGAGCAGCCATGAAGGGAGGGGGCCAGGGTGGGAATTTTCTCTGCTCCCTCCCATCTCCTGCTTCCCACTGGCCCAAGTTTGTGCCATGGGCAATGAAGCCCCCACACCTTCAGGGCCACTCCCAGATTCAGAAACCCAGATGCCCACCCCCTAGGGAGACGTTTCATCCATAACAGGAAGTGGCAGGAAAAGCTGGTCAGGAGGGGGAGTGTGGCTTCCCCTGGCAAGAGATCCGTCAGTGCCAGGTGGGCTGGGTGGAGGTGGCTGGGGCAGAGAGGAGGGCCCAGGGGCACAGAGGCAAGTCCAGGGGCCGCAGTGGAATTGGACACAGCACTCCCAGCATTTTGCCTCCCAATAGGACGCAGGTCCTCAACTGAAATAGAACGTGTTAGACGTCGCACACGACCACGTACATTTCTGGCGCTCAGGCCAGAGCCCAGCCTCACCCGCCTCCAAGGCCCAGGCGTGATGAGTCCACAGGTGGCTGCTGGTTCCATCCCAGAGCTTCGCGCCTGCTGGCGATGGAAGACCCTTCTCTGCATATGTGGATGAGCCCTTCAGGACTGCCGGATGCGTCTTCTTGTCATCAGCCTGTCACCGTTTCTGGTGGCTACGCAGTATTCCACAATAAGGAGGTTCCATACTTGTGTGATTTATCTTCTCTTCGTGGACGTTTAGGATGTTTCTGAGGGAAAGAAATGGTGCCCAGTTCTTTGCCCCAGTTCTGAGCAGGTGGGAGCTGATGGAGAGGCCCTTCATGCTGACAATGCTCCAGAAAGTGTGGCCTCGTGTGTTGGTGGCCCCGCTGACACTGCCTGCTTTCCTGGGCCGGAGCCGGGACTACCCCTCACTTACCCAGGCTATTACCCACCTGACCCAACTCCAGGGGGAGAGGGTGGAAGAGATGGAGTTCCTCCAGTTTACAGAATTTTAATTTTACATTGCTCGGTCTAAAAAAGAATCAATGGCTGTGACTGCCAGCCAGGCAGCACTCATCCTCTGTGGGGTGGCTAGAGGGTCACACGGAGCTCGCAGGGGGGCAGGGAAATAGGAGCAGGCACCCCCTCCGCACCAGGGCGGTTTGTCTGGTCTGTATAAAACTGTAACAAGGAAGGCTGTGGTGAATAAGGCTGCCTGTTGTCTTTTTAACCTGAAATCTGGAATGCGAACTTATTTGGAAATAAAGTCTTTGCAGATGTAACCTATTTAAGAAGAAGCCATACTGGACTAGGTGGGCCCTACATCCGATAGCTGGCATCTTTGTGAGAAGAGGTAGAGGAGAAGCCCCTTGGGGTTGGGGCAGGGACTGAAGCTCATAGACCGGATGCATCTACAAGCCCGGGAACGTCGAGGACTGCCGGGCACCACGGGAGCTGGAACAGATTCCCCCTCAGAGCCCACAGAGGGGACCAGCTCTTGAGCTTGGACTTCTGGCCTCCAGAACTGATGGGCAGCAAACTTCTGCTGTTTAGTGTGTCTGGCCAGGGCAGCCCTAGGAGACTGACAGGCAGTCAGCTAGGTTCGGCCTGTGGGCGGTGGTTGGCCTGCTCTAAGCCAGATGCACCTTGTTCTCCTGGCCTGCGACTGGTTGGGGCCAGACCCGAGCCCCACGAATGATCTCTCAGCAACTCCTGGCCCACACGGGCAGGTGACAGCTTCACCCTCTGTCTTGCTCAGCGGCTGCCCTCTGGCCAGCCGTCCTGGGAAAGCAAGTATGAGAGCCGAGCCCAGCGCAGAGGAAGGGAGAGCCTGAGAACTTGAGGGGATGAAGCTGGAGCCCACCTCATGGGCAATGCATCTCTTCAGCCCTCTGAGCAGCTTTCTATAACCTGCAGGGTAACAGCGCTGTCAGCACACCAGAGTTCAGCTGCACTGGTCGGGACTCTCTGGAGAAACAGACCAGAAGTGCAGAGAGAGGAGGGGGTTTATTTTACGGAATCGGCTCAGGCTGCTCTGGAGGCTGGGAAGCCCCATGGTCTGCTGCAGGCACGCCGGAGGCCCGGGCATCCATCAGGAGACGGATGTCTGAGCTTTCCCTTGCTCCACTGTTAGTGCTGTTGGGGCCCTCAGAGGGTTGGACAGGGCCACCCACACTGGGGGTGGGCATCTGCTTTACTGAGCCCCCCATTCAAATGCTAATCTCATCTGGAAGCACCTCCATGACCCACCCAGAAATAATATTTAGTCAAATATCTCGGCACCTGATGGCCCAGCCAAGGTGACCCATAATATTCACCATTGTGGTTATTTAAACGTTGGCTGTGACCCCTACAAGGCCAGTTCTGACCACCAGGCCCTCCAGCAGGACATGGCCCGTGGAGAGGCAGCATGTCACTCTCCAAGGCCGTGTGGCCTCCCACACCCCTGGCACCCTGAGTCCAAGCTCACCCCCTGGAGACGGCAGCTGGAGCTGAGCTGGCCTCGGCCTTAGACTTGTGCTCATGTCCCCTCTGCTTCTGTGCAGGGAGCTGCTCAGGTGCCGGGGGGCCTCCCCACTTCACCCTGCCCCTGAGCATGGAGAGGTGGTTTTCCTGCCTGGGACTGCCACCAGCACACTCATGGGATGTGGGCACTGTTATGCTGCATGGGGCAGCCTCAGAGAGGCAGCTGGAGGTGCCCGGGGAGCTGCTGGGGTGGGCAGGGGTGTGTCAGCGCCTGGCCACCCGGGTGCTCACTGCTGTGGCCAAGTCCTGCACGGAGCAGCCACGACAGGAGCAGAAATCCGCACGAACTGCCTTAAAGAGTAAGGAAGTGTGTCATCTCATCCAACAAGCTGCTCAAGAAGGTGGGGGACAGGGATAGACGTCAGTCCCTGTGGCTGAAGGGCCAGCTTCACTCCAGCCCCAGCTCTATGCCCTCCAGGAGTGCCCTGTGGGTCCCTGCTGGTGGGGGTGGCATTTTGGGTTTAAGCACTGACATTGGCTGACAAGCCCCATGTGCTGACTGGCTTAGCCTGGGCCCCCAGCAGTCAGTCTAGCAGGCCCACCTTGGAGAGTGGAGGGACCTCTGGAGGGCATGGGCTCTAGGGAGAGGCAGCCCACAGGGGGCTTCAAACAGTGGATTGCCTGCAGCTGAGCCTGTATAATGGAGACCATGTGGCCTGCAAAGGCTGAACTATTTTCCACCTGGTCCTTGACTGCTGCCTGGTTCAGGCTAATCAGAGACACCTCTATAGCTGATAGAGTGCGAGAGGAGGTCACCAAGAGGATGTGCCCACAGCTTGACCAGAGAACTGGATGTAGGCGATCAGAGCTCTGCACGCTCTCCGCATCCTTGAAAGGTGGGCTCCGCTTGCCTTCCCTGCCCAAGAGGCGGCCCCAAGGACAAGCCTTGACATGGTGATGTGGTGCTGAGACCATCGGGATGATACACATGGTGGAACCCAGTCAAGGCCTCTAATGAACTGTAAGTTCTGGTGGGCGGGCCCAGGACAAGCCTCTAATGTAAGTTCTCCTGCTTATCACACCTGCCACCTACCCACCTGGAGTGGCCCGCCCTTTCTTCGGTCTCTCCCTGCCCTCTGGGTTTGGGGCCTGGCTTCAGATTATACCCAGGAAGCTCCCAAGTAGCTTGTGAACTAGCAGGAGGGTCCTCGCTGCTGAGTTACCTGGGCTACTTGGTGAAAGGATAGATGTCTGAGTAAAACCTGGCCCTGTGAACATCCAGAGTACCTGGTGGCCGGGCTTTGGGTGAAGCACTGCGGGCACTGTGGGGTGGACTTCCCGTACGTTTGGCTCCCCTGTTTATCCTGTTTCTCAGCCTGGCAGGTCCCAAGGCTGGCATCTCAAAGTGAGACTTGCCATGTGAAGCGGGACTAAGAAGAGGTTGAATGCAGAAAAAGCACAAAGGGCCCCCTTAAGAGGGGATGTGTGGCTATTGAGACAGAAATGGCCCAAGGTGCGCTGACTGAACGCCCTTGCTTGAAGGATCAGTCTGCTCAGAGGGAACTGCAGCGCCAAGTAAGGCGGCGTCAGGGCCCCTGGGGTCAGGAAAAACACTCCCTCAACGGACCAGGGCTGACAGTCCTAAGCTCCACCCCTCCATCCTAAGCTCCACCCCTCCACCCTAAGCTCCGCCCCTCCATCCCCACGGACCGGCCTCAGGCAACGGCCTGTGGCTTTGCCTAATGGAATGTGGGAGGAAGCAAGAAGGCCGCCTCTAAACAGCCACCGGGTGGGTCTGCCACCGCCCTTCACCTCTCTTCCTTGAGAACATCACGTCTCCAAAGGGTCTGCACCCTCATCCTGCTGATGCCGGGGTTCCTGCTTGCCGAGTCGAAGAATGAACTTAACAAACACCCAAGGTAGGAGAGCCAGGGAGAGGCTTTTATTTAGAAATACAGTGAGAGGACAGAGCTGCTGGCTCACGCCAGGAGGGGACAAGAGAGCCCGGCGTGGTGCGTTGTCTAGGGTATTTATAAGGTGGTTGAAGATTTTTGGGGAACTGAGGGCTTAGGGTGTGGACTTGTACCACCTGCCCTGCCCCTAAGGTGGGCTGGGTGGTTGTCTGATTGCCAGGGCTGTTTGCAGTGAAGTCACGGGTTGTGCTGAGATAGCCTCCTTTATCTGCAGCACACTCAGACATTCCAGGCCAAGTTGCTCCTGGCCTTTTGAGCTTTAACTGATCTCACTGAAGATGTCTATATTCCTAGTCTGGTATTTTACCCTAGAGAATTAGTGTGACCTTGACTTTGCATAATACTCACCAGACTTTCGATAGGGACTTTACATTGTTACATTGCTCTGACTGTAAATATCCTGCCTTGCTTTTTCCGGAGGCCCTCACCCTACTCTGACTACACCCACAGTCCCTGTCTCATTTCCCCCTCTACAGATGGAGACCCTAGCTGCTGCTAGAGAAAGGGGGCGACGACCACTCTGACTGCTTCATGCTGAGATGGGGCGCAGTGAGGGGTGCAGCTAGATCTCCATCACTGATGGGTCGAGAGGCCTTGGGAAGTGGGCGCTTCCATCTTGGGTTCCATTTTTATTACTATTTGCAGTTTTATGGCTTCTAGGCAAGATAGAACAAGTCGTGTCATTAGGTTAAGTAGCAACATCTGGAGTTGGATTTTCCATTTTGGATCAACTAGACGAGATTAAGAATGCATGGCTGAATATGAGGACTAGAAATAGTAAAACTTTAATTGAAATGATAAGAGACAACTAAAAAACATCTGGAGAATCATAGATATTTTGAAGAAACTACAGTTCTGGATCTAGTCTATGTCCCAATGACTAGTATTAGGATTTACTATAGATAAGGCTGCATTATTGAAACAAAACTTTTCTCTAAAATCACCCTAATTTTTCTTAGAAGTAATCAAATTAAGAAAATAATTAACACTTAGCTTTATAATTTGCATAAAGCGCAGCAAGAAGAACAATTGATTACATAGACTCTTTTAAATGTGCTTTGCTGGAACTTTTGATAAGGAATTTCAGATTGGACTTTTAAAGCCCTCTCGAGGCCAGAAAACCAAGCCAGACTTGCCATCAGGTTTTGCCTGCAGTACCTGTAGATTTAGGTGAATTCCTCTCTTCTTGAGGTTCCTGCGCCTGCCAGCAAGTGACCTTCCTTACTCAGCTGGTTAAGGCTGCTGGGAACCCTGTAAGCAAGGTACCAGGCCAGTTCTTCCAAGGGGCTTTGTTGGCTTTATAAAGTCAACCTTGGTTCTTTAAAGCTGTCTTGTTCATATCTAAGTTTACGCACGTGTCTCTCAGGCATAACATTACAGTCAAAGCCTTGGTAATATATCTAGTGTTTTTAATTGGTCCTCTTACAAGGAAAGCAGATTCTTACTGAACTTATGCAAATAAACATACTGCCGTGAAATATAAAAATAGTCACTGAGAATTTTTAAATTCTGGAGGGATCAGGTAGAGAGAAAGAGAAATGTTTCAATTCTGCTTGTAAAGGTATTGTCATTTACTAAACTGTTGTCAGCTTAAGAGAAAAAGCTTAAAACACTTTATCAGCAACATTTGAAACAAAAAGCCACAAAATCATCTTCCTTAGTTTACTTAATCCTATGTAAACAATACCTGTGCTGCTGAAATCTGGTTCTGTAGTAGTTTAGGAGTAATTAAACAGTGACTATAAATGAGGAAAGACTTACAAATGACAATGGTTAAAGATCTGATGAGAGCTTACTGTAAGACAGTTGACATAAGGAAATTTGGATATTTCTGTAACAAAACATTTAGTAACAAAGTTTAGCATCATTCCCTTTGACAGTGCTTTCCAGGTAATTAAGCAGGTAAATATATATCAGATAAACAAGCCAAATTAGACCAATACTTCCCCCAATGAGAAAAAATTCCTCTGACATGTTCCAGGGGCTGTCTGGAAAATATCAGAGTTAACTAGAGGTAAAAGCACCTTTTTGGATTTGATTTTGGGAAGTTGTCAGAAGAAAGTTTCTTTGGCACTTGCTTAAATAGGATCATGGGTTGCCATGAAGCAATACTTACCCATTTAACCAGAATGACAACAAAATACCTCAAAGGCAAGTACAGAAGGTCACAGTTGTGAGCAAAGTTTAGCTTTTAGTCCTTTTAATGTTAAGATCTCATTTTCTTAAATACTCAGACAACTCATTGAGACTTTAAGCATGAGAAACTGCTTTGATAAAACAATTAGAAAACCTTTTGCAATCTTTCAACATTAAAAGCAGACTTAAAGTTTAAGAAAATTTTGCCCTTTTAACTGAAAACAAAATGCTAATTTGCTGTGTACTTGATATCAAGACTCATTTGCTGGAATTTTACATAGCATGACCATATCAATTCTTCCACAAACTTTCTACAATTTTTTTTACAGTTCTCTCTCTTTAAATAAACAGCTGTACTTTAGAACAAAGTTACTTTCTTTTATCAAAAGACACATTCTTTAGCATGCAGAAATGTTTTCTTTATTATTTCAAGTAGTTTTAATTAGAACTTAAAGCCACTTGGAACTTTAATTTTCAGTGAACACTGAGAAGCAGGCTATTGTAAACTGTCACACTAGCATTCTTTAGATTGACAAATTTATGAACACATTTTGTAATTTCTGGAACCGTGTGCTTTGCAGTACAGTCTCACTAAGCACAAAATATGTCTACTTAACTTAGCAAAACGTTCAGGTTTTAGGTTACTACAAAAATTCTCAGGCTGTAGGTAGGTATACACACTGTAACACACTGTAACACACAATTATTAAGGTGTCCACTTGCTACACTTATTTAGTTTACTCATTCCCAACAACTATGCTGGATTACTTACAACACTTTTACCAAACATCAGACAAAGTCAAGTGTCTAAGCATTTTATTCTTGAAAGATTTAAAAGATAACATCAACTTAAATGACCTTAGGTAAACTTAGGCAGCTGATAACCTTAAGGACATATCCATTTCAGCTTTACTTAAATTAGCATTAATGCTTAATATCTTCTATTAGAATTTCTGGAAGTTTTAGAATGCCCAATTTTTACAAGTGCTTGTCTGTAAATCAATTTTTATTAATACCATCTGGAGGTATATTTTCCATTCACACGCTTAGACACACAAACATACAGATGAGATGTAATGACTACAGTTAGCAATATTTTTCATAAAAGAACATATACAGACAGATAAACTGATACAAAGATTTGAGTTACTAATATCCAATTGCCTTCTTTCTTTTTAGTTTACTTGATTAACAGTTCCCAAGAATACACTCTAAGGGTGAGCAGTTTACATAACCGGGTTAAGGTCTAGATGGCCTCAGACTAACTGGGCCAATGAATGATCTGAACTGATAGGGACTGTGTGTGTCCAGGGGACTGGAAATGAAATGCAAGTACAATCCTAGCACCGGTTATTTAAATCAGGCTGTATTGCAGAAGATAAATTTCTTCCATTTCAGGGAGTCTAGTTTAAAAACCTCCCAATTTTTGAAGATAATGAACCCAATAAGTATAACAGATTTTCACACAAAAAAATTTAGAAAACTAGTCCCATATTGCAGTAGTCCATGGGACTTTTGACTATTTTCCTTCCTTGTGGCAAAATAAATTCAGCTGCATAACCTTATTCTATTGCATACTTCTCTCAGGGGCCGAGCCTCTCTAATCAGAGAGTTTGTACTGAGGCCGGGCTTGTGTGCAGAAGATAAAGCACTTGTTCAGGGTCTGGGGATCAAATTGCTCCCCGTTCCTCAGAATGCATGCCAGAAGTGTGTCCGACTTCAACGTTGAAGAAGAAGCTCCCACCTGGGAGAGAGAGAGAAAGACGGGTGTCCAGCTCCTGGTCGGCCTTTTCTGCGAGGGCGTCCCCTTGCCTTGGAGCCTGGGTGACAGTGGTCAGTCTCCCCCTCTGCCAGGCCTACTGGAGTTAACCAGTCCTTACCAGCGTGGCCCGCACCTTGCCTTGATTCCCCTCTTGCCTTCCCGCTCAGCAAGAGCTGCTTCCGAGCCCTGGATCTAGTGGGAACCTCACAGTGTGCTCTTTACGCATTCTGGGAGTCCTGATTCAGACCCTAGTTTCTCTGCACGGGCTTTAGCATAGTACACTCGGGATCATTCCTTGAGAGCCCCCTGCCTGTCCGATAAGCGCAGGGACTGTGTGACCTCTGGCTGCCAGAGCCTTGGTCAGAGTCACAAGCCTGTTTCGCTTCCCTGGGGCTGCAGGTAGGGAAATGCCACAGTCCCGGGATGGCTGCCTCTAAGGAATGGAGGTCAATAGAAGAGAGCCATTTACATGTTGGGCTCAGGGTTCAGTTTGATTACTTCAGAGACTTCATTCACATTACCCAGGAGAAAGTGGCACAGGCCTAAGAGGACTGCTTTGAATGAGGAGCAGAGGAACTTTTTCCAAGGCCAGAGATAAAATGTGGTGGTTGCCACGGACATTTAGGGGGTGTCTATACTTTTAAACACCAGTTTCTGCCACTGCCTGGGAATTATTTAGCCCCTCACCCACTGTAAGAAATCTGATCTGTGAGACAAGAGGTCAGGTGTCACCTGCGACTCCCACATAGGCAGCAGCCTAGCCGGAGGTTCATTCAGCGCCACTGCATCAATCAGCCGGAGCTGAGATCCAGGGCCACTGTCCACTAGTCTGGTCTGCTCTCGGAGTCTGCAGATTAGGAGAGGAAAGTAGGAAATCGGCTCAGCCACTCCCTGACATTCCCGTCCAGAGGTGGGGGACCAAGGAGGGGCAGACACCGGGAGACCTTTCACCTGAGACTTAAGACTGGTAGCCAACACTAATCATCTTTTAAGTGGCTAACAGGTGCCCAGACACATTTTATGAGATAAAAAGCACAGCATTAAGTCAGGAATAAAAGCTAAGCATGGATCTCCTACCTTGCGGTGGTGAGCATTGGGTTCCGTGAGATTGATGAAGTTAGAAGGGAGTTAGGGACGCCCCCTGCCTCACTGAGGCCAGGGCGGCCTGAAGAAGCAGGCTGGGAGTCAGAGACAGAGAAAGAGAGGTGCTCCTCACGGATACCCAGGCGGGCTGTCGGGGTCTGATTCCAGACATGCGGGCCTTTGAGAAGCCGCTGAAGTGTGGCCTCAGCCTAGACTCTCGCAGTTGCCCACAGCTCTCCTCAGTCCCTCGCATCCGAGGAGACGCCTCTGAAGGCATATCCTGGCCTCCACTCAGCTGACTTTCCCGGCTCCCATGGGAGACGGGGGATCCACTGAGGGAGACGCAGGGGAGCCTGTCACTTGAGACTCTGAGATTGGCAGCCGGGCTAGTCCCATGTAAGTGGCTGATGAGCGCCCGATGCTGTGTGCCACAGAGCGGCTTCCTTCTGTAAGGACAGTGAGAGAAAAGGCAGGCTTGGATGCCGATACTCACCTCCGAAGTTGTCTCGGACGAGCCCCCAAAGATGATGCCGGGGTTCTTGTTTGCAGAGTCAAAGAATGAACTTAGCAAACAGTCAAGGTAGGAGAACCAGGGAGAGGTTTTTATTGCTTTCTTTTTCCAGAGGTCCTCACCCTACTCTGACTGCACTCAAGGTACCCATCTCACTGGGTCCTTGAGTGAAGAGGACGCCACAGCTATCCTGAGGCCACAGGATGTGGGAGATACTCTTGTTTTCAGTCACAGTCCTCTGATGTTGTTTACTGCCTGTGAGTGAAACTGTAACATTTCCAGAATATCTCGCCTGGCTTTAGTACATGTGCATATCACAGGCGTTCAGAGGTGGAAAGAAGTGTGGCTTTAGTGCATCTGCATCACTCCTCAGGGGTGGAGAGAAGCTCATCTCCATATGAATGGGTAATGACCTGGGCAAGGAGGGCTTATCTGTACCTGAGAGGGGAGCGGAGGGCCGGCTTTGCTTCTGCTGGAGCAGGAAAGAGAGAAGGGCCTGGACTGCAGTTTGTAAGCAGAAAACAGATTTTGAACTTTATTTCTCCCTTTGACTGGTTTTGATTTTAGAGGTATTTTGCCCTGGGATTTCCTCTCCCCAGACTTACACCACCTCAGCCTAATGCAAGAAGCAGACTTCTTTTTTAACCACAGCAGAGTTGAGTTAATCCTGTTCTCCAGTTCAGGAGACATTATCATGGTTGTAAAGCCCCTCCCACATCTTACTTTATCTCTCTATCCCATTTGTCCATCCACCATCCACCTGCCATGCACCTCAGCTCCTGTCTCCAAGTTTGCATATTTCCTCCCAGTATCTCCCATCAGGTGGCACCTTGGAAAGTTGTGGAGGAGGAGTACAAAGAAGAAGTGAAATTTTCTTTTATGAATTCAAGTTGAAACTAAGGAATTCAATTCACTTATTGTTATTTTAAGCCACTAAGCAATGTTTAAAGGGAAATGTGTAGCATTTAATAATTATATAAGAGATGAAATGTTTCAAACCAGAATTAGAAAAAGGAGAAACTAAAGCCAAAGTAAGCAGAAAAAAGGGAACAGTGAACAAAGAGCAGACATTAATGAAACGGAAAACAGAAATATTAGAATAGAAATAGAAAACAAACAGGAAAAAAAAATAAGAAAAAACACACAAATCACCATTATCAGGAATGAAAGAGGAATTTCACTACAGCTCTTACAGGCATAAGACAATAAGAAAAGATTTTAAAAACATTTTATTCTTTCCACTTTATTGAGGGATATTTTACATATAGTAAAAGTCACAACTTATAAGGGACTATTGTGGACAATTTTATGCCAACAAATCTAAAAACTGAAGTGTAATGGACAAATTCCTTGAAAGATACAAACTACTAACACTCATTCAAGAAGATAGTAACCCTATAACTGTTTAAAAAATTGAATTTATAATTAAAATCATTCCCCAAAGTAAGCTCTCTCTCTAGCTGGCCTTACAAGTGCATTCTACCAAGCACATAAGGATGAAATAATGTCAATTCTACATAAATGTTTACATAAAAGAGGAAATGAGAGCACATGCCAACTCATTTTATGAAGTCAATATCTCCTTGACACTAAAATAAGACAAAAACATTACAGGAAAAGAAAATCATAAATAATGCTCCTTATCCACATAGGTACAAAAGTCCTCAACAAAGTAATAGCGAGTCATGGGTGCCTCTGAGTGAGAAGGGTAATAGACTGTGACTGTTGGGAGGGGCAGCCTTGCACGCACTCCTTCCACCACTCTGGGGCCTGTGAGAGAGGACAGGCCTGCAGCACATCCTCAGCACAAGGCAGTCCTCACAGCCTGTGCTGTGGCGCCAATAATGCTGTGGCGGGCTCGTCACATTGTGGGGGGTACCCTCCCTGTTTCAATCATGTGCTTCTTTGCTCTGCTTGAGTATGTGCACCATGTGATACCTGACCAGCCACATGGCTCTATCTGTCCCACGTGGGGAGGGGAGGGGTCCTACTGCAGCAGCACATGAGGGGTTTGTGCAGGGTGAGGCCATGCATCAGCTGCCAGGAGGGACACTGGTTACTGGAGCTGATCTCGCTTGGTGGTGCATCTATGTGAGTAACGCTTGTTCCATCCAGAGCTTGACTGTGTTGTTTCCTTGGCAGTGGACAGAGGTACCTGTACGTCTCCTGAGAGTAGACAACAGATGCTACTTGCTTACAACCACCAAGTGGGATTTATCTCAGGAATGCAAGGTTGGTTTAACCTTGAAGCTCAGTGAATGTAGCCCACCATATTAACAGACTGAAAAAAAAACATGAAATAAACTCAACAGACACAATAACAAATAAAAGAATTTGATAAACTCTATCTCTTATTCATAAGGAGAATTCCCAGAAAACTGGAAATAAAGTTTAACCTGATAAAAGTTTTCTATAAAAAACCCGCAGCGGGGTGGAGCCAAGATGGCGGCGTGAGTAGAGCAGTGGAAATCTCCTCCCAAAAACACATAGAGCTATGAAAATATAACAAAGAAAAATCTTCCTAAAATAGAGACCACAGGACACAGGACAACATCCAGACCACATCCACACCTGCAAGAACCCAGCGCCTTGTGAAGGGGGTAAGATACAAGCCCCAGCCCGGCGGGACCCGAGCGCCCCTCCCCCCGGCTCCCGGCGGGTGGAGAGAAACCGGAGCGGTTTTTTTTTTTTTTTTTGGCGAGCGCTTTTTGGAAGCCTTAGAGGGACGGGCCCCCGTTGCTGGGGAGGCAGGGTGGCGGGACCGGTGAGGAGGTGCCTGGGAACGGCGCCGGAGACAAAGAATATCCCGCATTTCTCCCTGCGAGACCTGGGGGCGGGTGCCTGAGACCGGTGCCTGAGGACGGAGGAGGTCGCGCGTTTTTCCCCTTTTTTTTTTTTCTCTTTTTGGCGAGCGCTTTTTGGAAGCCTTGAAGGGACGGGGACCCCAGTGCTAGGGAGGCACGGTGGCGGGACTGGTGAGCGGGTGGCTGGGACCGGCGCCTGAGGACAAAGAATATCCCCCGTTTTTCCCTGCGGGACCGGTGGGCGGGTGCCTGAGACCGGCACTTGAGAACAGAGGAAATCGCGCGTTTTTCCCCTTTTTTTTTTCTCTTTTCTGTGAGTGCTTTTTGGAAGCCTAAAAGGGACAGGGACCCCGGTGCTAGGGAGGCAGGGCGGCGGGACTGGTGAGCGGGTGCCTGGGACCGGCACCTGAGGACAAAGAATATCCCGCATTTTTCCCTGTGGGACCGGTGGGTGGGTGCCTGAGACCAGCACCTGAGGACGGAAGAAATCGCGCGTTTTTCCCCTTTTTTTTTCTCTCTTTTTGCCGAGTGCTTTTTGGAAGCCTTGAAGGGACAGGGACCCCGGTGCTAGGGAGGCAGGGCTGCGGGACTGGTGAGCGGGTGCGTGGGACCAGTGCCTGAGGACAAAGAATATTGAGCGTTCCTTCCCTGAGGGACCGGTGGGTGGGTGCTTTTTGGAAGCCTTGAAAGGACAGGGACTCTGGTGCTAGGGAGACAGGGCAGCAGGACCAGTGAGCGGGTGCCTGGACTGGCACCTGAGGACAAAAAAAAAAAAAAAAAAAAAATCGCTTGTGTCCCTTTTTTTCCTTTTTTTTTTTTCTCTTTCTTTCTGTTCCCTCTCTCATTGTTGCTGCTGTTGTTTTGGTTTGGAGAGTGCTTTTTGGAAATCTTAAAGGGGCAGGACAGGTCACTTAGACCAGAAGCAGGGAATCTGGGGATCTCTGGGCACTCTAACCCCCTGGGCAGCAGGGAGCACAGAGGCCCCTTACGGAGATAAATAGTCTCCTGGCTGCTCCCCCTCCAACGGGGCTCCACCATTTTGGAGGAACAGCCCCAGCCAGGCCAAGCCCACAGCAACAGCGGAGATAAACCCCAAAGCAACTGAGCAGGAAGCAGAAGCCCTGTCTGCGCGCAGCTGCCCAGCACAAGCCACTAGAGGTCGCTATTCTCCCAGGAAAAGGCTACAAACCAACAAGAAGGGAAGCTCTTCCAGCGGTCACTTGTACCAGCTCTGCAAACTATCTCTATCACCATGAAAAGGCAAAACTACAGGCAGACAAAGAT
This sequence comes from Manis javanica, assembly GCF_040802235.1. Taxonomy (NCBI): domain Eukaryota; kingdom Metazoa; phylum Chordata; class Mammalia; order Pholidota; family Manidae; genus Manis; species Manis javanica. The sequence continues at coordinate 169,545,355 of NC_133160.1, read as the reverse complement.
CACAGAGACAACACCTGAGAAGGAGACAGACCTAACTAGTCTTCCTGAAAAAGAATTCAAAATAAAAATCATGAACATGCTGACAGAGATGCAGAGAAAAATGCAAGAGCAATGGGATGAGATGCAGAGAAAAATGCAAGAGCAGTGGGATGAGATGCAGAGAAAAATGCAAGAGCAGTGGGATGAAGTCCGGAAGGAGATCACAGATGTCAGGAAAGAGATCACAGAAGTGAAACAATCCCTGGAAGGATTTATAAGCAGAATGGATAAGATGCAAGAGGCCATTGAAGGAATAGAAGCCAGAGAACAGGAACGTATAGAAGCGGACATAGAGAGAGATAAAAGGATCTCCAGGAATGAAACAACACTAAGAGAAATATGTGACCAATACAAAAGGAAAAACATTCGTATTATAGGGATACCAGAAGAGGAAGAAAGAGGAAAAGGGATAGAAAGTGTCTTTGAAGAAATAATTGCTGAAAACTTCCCCAAACTGGGGGAGGAAATAATCGAACAGACCATGGAATTACACAGAACCCCCAACAGAAAGGATCCAAGGAGGACAACACCAAGACACATAATAATTAAAATGGCAAGGATCAAGGACAAGGAAAGAGTTTTAAAGGCAGCTAGAGAGAAAAAGGTCACCTATAAAGGAAAACCAATCAGGCTAACATCAGACTTCTCAACAGAAACCCTACAGGCCAGAAGAGAATGGCATGATATACTTAATGCAATGAAACAGAAGGGCCTTGAACCAAGGATACTGTATCCAGCACGACTATCATTTAAATATGATGGTGGGATCAAACAATTCCCAGACAAGCAAAAGCTGAGGGAATTTGCTTCCCACAAACCACCTCTACAGGGCATCCTACAGGGACTGCTCTAGATGGGAGCACCCCTAAAAAGAGCACAGAACAAAACACACAACATATGAAGAATGGAGGAGGAGGAATAAGAGGGGAGAGAAGAAAAGAATCTCCAGACAGTGTATATAACAGCTCAATAAGCGAGCTAAGTTAGGCAGTAAGATACTAAAGAAGCTAACCTTGAACCTTTGGTAACCATGAATCTAAAGCCTGCAATGGCAATAAGTACATATCTCTCAATAGTCACCCTAAATGTAAATGGACTTAATGCACCAATCAAAAGACATAGAGTAATAGAATGGATAAAAAAGCAAGACCCATCTATATGCTGCTTACAAGAAACTCACCTTAAACCCAAAGATAAGCATAGACTAAAAGTCAAGGGATGGAAAAACATATTTCAGGCAAACAACAGTGAGAAGAAAGCAGGGGTTGCAGTACTAATATCAGACAAAATAGACTTCAAAACAAAGAAAGTAACAAGAGATAAAGAAGGCCACTACATAATGATAAAGGGCTTAGTCCAACAAGAGGATATAACCATTCTAAATATATATGCACCCAATACAGGAGCACCAGCATATGTGAAGCAAATACTAACAGAACTAAAGAGGGAAATAGACTGCAATGCATTCATTGTAGGAGACTTCAACACACCACTCACCCCAAAGGATAGATCCACCGGGCAGAAAATAAGTAAAGACACACAGGCACTGAACAACACACTAGAACAGATGGACCTAATAGACATCTATAGAACTTTACATCCAAAAGCAACAGGATATACATTCTTCTCAAGTGCACATGGAACATTCTCCAGAATAGACCACATACTAGCTCACAAAAAGAGCCTCAGTAAATTCCACAATATTGAAATTCTACCAACCAATTTTTCAGACCACAAAGGTATGAAAGTAGAAATAAATTCTACAAAGAAAACAAAAAGGCTCACAAACACATGGAGGCTTAACAACATGCTACTAAATAATCAATGGATCAATGAACAAATCAAAATAGAGATCAAGGAATATATAGAAACAAATGACAACAACAACACTAAGCCCCAACTTCTGTGGGATGCAGCGAAAGCAGTCTTAAGAGGAAAGTATATAGCAATCCAGGCACACTTGAAGAAGGAAGAACAATCCCAAATGAATAGTCTAACATCACAATTATTAAAACTGGAAAAAGAAGAACAAATGAGGCCTAAAGTCAGCAGAAGGAGGGACATAATAAAGATCAGAGAAGAAATAAACAAAATTGAGAAGAATAAAACAATAGCAAAAATCAACGAAACCAAGAGCTGGTTCTTTGAGAAAATAAACAAAATAGATAAGCCTCTAGCCCAACTTATTAAGAGAAAAAGAGAGTCAACACAAATCAACATAATCAGAAATGAGAATGGAAAAATCACGACAGACTCCACAGAAATACAAAGAATTATTAAAGACTACTATGAAAACCTATATGCCAACAAGCTGGAAAACCTAGAAGAAATGGACAACTTCCTAGAAAAATACAACCTTCCAAGACTGACCAAGGAAGAAACACAAAAGTTAAACAAACCAATTACAAGCAAAGAAATTGAAACAGTAATCAAAAAACTACCCAAGAACAAAACCCCGGGGCCGGACGGATTTACCTCGGAATTTTATCAGACACACAGAGAAGACATAATACCCATTCTCCTTAAAGTGTTCCACAAAATAGAAGAAGAGGGAATACTCCCAAACTCATTCTATGAAGCCAACATCACCCTAATACCAAAACCAGGAAAAGACCCCACCAAAAAAGAAAATTACAGACCAATATCCCTGATGAATGTAGATGCAAAAATACTCAATAAAATATTAGCAAACAGAATTCAACAGTATATCAAAAGGATCATACACCATGACCAAGTGGGGTTCATCCCAGGGATGCAAGGATGGTACAACATTCGAAAATCCATCAACATCATCCACCACATCAACAAAAAGAAAGACAAAAACCACATGATCATCTCCATAGATGCTGAAAAAGCATTTGACAAAATTCAACATCCATTCATGATAAAAACTCTCAGCAAAATGGGAATAGAGGGCAAGTACCTCAACATAATAAAGGCCATATATGATAAACCCACAGCCAGCATTATACTGAACAGCGAGAAGCTGAAAGCATTTCCACTGAGATCGGGAACCAGACAGGGATGCCCACTCTCCCCACTGTTATTTAACATAGTACTGGAGGTTCTAGCCACGGCAATCAGACAAAACAAAGAAATACAAGGAATCCAGATTGGTAAAGAAGAAGTTAAACTGTCACTATTTGCAGATGATATGATACTGTACATAAAAAACCCTAAAGACTCCACTCCAAAACTACTAGAACTGATATCGGAATACAGCAAAGTTGCAGGATACAAAATCAACACACAGAAATCTGTAGCTTTCCTATACACTAACAACGAATCAATAGAAAGAGAAATCAGGAAAACAATTCCATTCACCATTGCATCAAAAAGAATAAAATACCTAGGAATAAACCTAACCAAGGAAGTGAAAGACTTATACTCTGAAAACTACAAGTCACTCTTAAGAGAAATTAAAGGGGACACTAATAAATGGAAACTCATCCCATGCTCATGGCTAGGAAGAATTAATATCGTCAAAATGGCCATCCTGCCGAAAGCAATATACAAATTTGATGCAATCCCTCTCAAATTACCAGCAACATTCTTCAATGAATTGGAACAAATAATTCAAAAATTCATATGGAAACACCAAAGACCCCGAATAGCCAAAGCAATCCTGAAAAAGAAGAATAAAGTAGGGGGGATCTCACTCCCCAACTTCAAGCTCTACTACAAAGCCATAGTAATCAAGACAATTTGGTACTGGCACAAGAACAGAGCCACAGACCAGTGGAACAGATTAGAGACCCCAGAAATTAACCCAAACATATATGGTCAATTAATATTTGATAAAGGAGCCATGAACATACAATGGCAAAATGACAGTCTCTTCAACAGATGGTGCTGGCAAAACTGGACAGCTACATGTAGGAGAATGAAACTGGACCATTGTCTAACCCCATATACAAAGGTAAACTCAAAATGGATCAAAGACCTGAATGTAAGTCACGAAACCATTAAACTCTTGGAAAAAAACATAGGCAAAAACCTCTTAGACATAAACATGAGTGATCTCTTCTTGAACATATCTCCCCGGGCAAGGAAAACAACAGCAAAAATGAGCAAGTGGGACTACATTAAGCTGAAAAGCTTCTGTACAGCGAAAGACACCATCAATAGAACAAAAAGGAACCCTACAGTATGGGAGAATATATTTGAAAATGACAGATCTGATAAAGGCTTGACGTCCAGAATATATAAAGAGCTCACACGCCTCAACAAACAAAAAACAAATAACCCAATTAAAAAATGGGCAGAGGAACTGAACAGACAGTTCTCCAAAAAAGAAATACAGATGGCCAAGAGACACATGAAAAGATGCTCCACATCGCTAATTATCAGAGAAATGCAAATTAAAACTACAATGAGGTATCACCTCACACCAGTAAGGATAGCTGCCATCCAAAAGACAAACAACAACAAATGTTGGCGAGGCTGTGGAGAAAGGGGAACCCTCCTACACTGCTGGTGGGAATGTAAATTAGTTCAACCATTGTGGAAAGCAGTATGGAGGTGCATCAAAATGCTCAAAACAGACCTACCATTTGACCCAGGAATTCCACTCCTAGGAATTTACCCTAAGAACGCAGCAATCAAGTTTGAGAAAGACAGATGCACTCCTATGTTTATCGCAGCACTATTTACAATAGCCAAGAATTGGAAGCAACCTAAATGTCCATCTGTAGATGAATGGATAAAGAAGATGTGGTACATATACACAATGGAATACTACTCAGCCATAAGAAGTGGAAAAATCCAACCATTTGCAGCAACATGGATGGAGCTGGAGAGTATTATGCTCAGTGAAATAAGCCAAGCGGAGAAAGAGAAATACCAAATGATTTCACTCATCTGAGGAGTATAGGAACAAAGGAAAAACTGAAGGAACAAAACAGCAGCAGAATTACAGAACCCAAAAATGGACTAACAGGTACCAAAGGGAAAGGAACTGGGGAGGATGGGTGGGCAGGGAGGGATAACGGGGGGGAAGAAGAAGGCGGGTATTAAGATTAGCATGCATGGGGGGGAGGGAGAAAGGGGAGGGTGGGCTGCACAACACAGAGAGGACAAGTAGTGACTCTACCACATTTTGCTAAGCTGATGGACAGTAACCGTAATGTGGTTGTTAGGGGGGACCTGATATAGGGGAGAGCATAGTAAACATAGTATTCTTCAGGTAAGTGTAGATTAAAAATTTAAAAAAAAAAAAAGAAAGAAAGAAAGAAAAGGGGGATTACTCCTTAACAGGATAAAACTATTGGTAAATCAAAGATCAACGCATGCTTTAAATATCCTTAATGTTGATCACTTAAAGGGTGTCAGATGATCAGCTATGGAGGTACTCTTTTCTGATAATATTCCTTTCTCTTAATTAAAAAAAAAAAAAAAAAAGCAGTTACTGTGTGCTGACCTCCAATGAGTTCTGCACAGTGGTATAGAGGGCATGTCAAAGTGTGGGCAAAGGGTCTGTTTGTTTCTAGGCAGAAGATCAAGGCCTAGCTTGGATACCCAGAAAATGAACTAAGATACGATATGAGGAGGAGCTTCCGGCATCAGCACTCTCTGGAGGACTCGTGCCGGGGGATGATCATCAAAAAGCCTCCACAGGGATCCGGACGATGCTGCGGTTGTGGCTGCATCCAGCCCACCGTCTCCTGGACTTGCCATAAGAAGAAGGAGGGAGATGTCTAGGCTGGCATGTGCATACAGTGAGACAACGAATTTGACTGGATCTGTACTGTTGGAACTCAACCAGGAGTTGGGAGGGGTGCAAGTTGTAGCACCCCAAAATCTCATGACTATAGACTATCTATGGTTAAAAGAACATATGGGATGTGAACAGATCCCAGAAATGGGCTGCTTTAATTTGTCTGATGGTTCAAGTACAGTTCGAAAATATCCATCATATCATAGATAAATTTTCACAAATGCCTAGGGTGCCTAAATGGTTTTCTTGGCTTCACTGGAGATGGCTGGTAATTATAGATTTGCTTTGTTTATGTCACCGTATTCCTATTATGTTAATATGTGTGTGCAAATTAGTTAGTAGTTTAAAACCTGTACATACTTAAGGTACTATACAAGAAGATATGTCAAAGAAATAATCAATCCTCCCAAGTTTCCTTCATATGCTACATCTATAGCTTTTCTTCTTCCTTCCTAATTACAAACCTTAAATAGAATTCGTGCCTCATATCGAATTTACCGAGTATCATAATTCCTCCAGGTGGTAAAGATACCTCGAGACAAGTGCTGGGCATAGAAGCCACAGGGCATAAATCTGCAAAGAAGTTGAAAGCTAACCTTTGCAAACAATATGGCTTCTCTCTCACTTACCAACTTTACATTTCCCTGTATGGCCCCGGAAGATGACTGGTTAGCCAGAGACGGGTAAGATTCCTCAAGGGAGGAACAACCTAAGACAGGCACAGTCGCAGGGGGGCCATCAGGTGAGAATTTGGGGATCAACAGAGGTGAGGCTCAGAACCTCACCCCCCCTGCTTTGAGAGAAATCTTCTGCATCCGTGGATGTCTTGCTGCCCTTGTCTAGCCTGGATTAATACTTAGTCCATAGGCACACACCTGATCATCTGATCATCTACATTTGCCTTCTTACAGCACTAAACTATGTTTTCTACCTTTATCTTGCATCTACCTACCACTTCAGCATTTTATTAAAAATAAAAATAATAATAATAATAGGAGAAATGTGGGATCAACATATAAATCAAGTACAAAAATCAAATGAATATTCATATTTGACCTGATGGTTTATAGGTCATATTGCATGATCAAAACCGAAAGTTTCTGTGATGAATGCCCTTGTACTGTTCACCATGTAAGAATTTATTCACTCTGTAAGAATTCGTTCACCATGTAAGAACTTGTTCGTTATGCTTCAGAAGATTGGAGACTGACGAGAATTAGGCTTGAGATGGATTAATGATTGTACATTGAGCATTGACCCCCCTATACTGAATTTTATTGTTGTTAACAACCATTTGATCAATAAATATGAGAGATGCCCTCTCAAAAAAAAAAAAAAAAAAAAAAAAAAAAAAAAAAAGATGTCATTGTGCAAATTTAATAAGTAAAAATCTTGATGTTCTTAAAGATGAAGTGAAGACAAATGACTCTGACTACTAAAGGGATAGTGCAGTTAGAAACTGGGGAGATATAAGCTATGCTGGAAAATCATGGTCAGACTAAAATGTACATGATTTGGGACTTATAACAGAAACAAAGATCACTAAATAGTTTAAAACAGCTGAATGTATTGCCTATGTGGCGAGGGAGAACATGTTACTCAAATGCACGTTCCACAGTTCTCACTGAGCAAAAATTAAATAAAGGGGGTGGGGGAAGAGGAAGGACATCAAATAAGACAACATTCAGAGTCCCTAGTTGGCTTACAAAGCAGATTGACTGTCAAGTAATCTTTGCAGGTTGTCATCTTCAATTTCTTTGTCACTGTCTCTAGGAACCTGATCTCAAACAAGTCCAAGACATGTTATAAAAGATTCCACTGGGCCTTGGTCATTCAGTAAATGTGCTTGAATGTGACTGTTCAAAGCTTAGCAGGTGTTTTGTTTTGTTTTTAACAAGTATGAAACAGTGCCAAAGCCCTATTGGAACAAAAAAAAAGGGAGAGAGAGAGAGAGAGAGGAATATGATTAATATTAAGAATTCATGATGAATTTTGTTGGGTTTATAATAAATAGCAAGTGTAAGTGTTTTCCCAGTATGTCCTTTTTTCTCTTACAAGTAATTTGTCACTTTTATTGGATATTTTCGTGGAGATCAGGCTTTATCAACTATTCTAGTGTGTTGAGGTTTTAAACTTTGTTCCTTTCAATAAATTTTTTAAATGTGAAAAAAAAAAAAAAAAAAAAAAAAAAAAAAACCCGCAGCTTACGTCATACTTAAGGATGAGGAACCAAGTGTTTTCCCACTGGGATCAGGGGCAAAGCCAGGATGATCGCTTTATTCACTGCTGTGCACGAGGGCCTCGCCAATTTCATAAAGCAAGAAACAGAAATAAAAGGAATGCAGGTGGGTAAAGAAGCAGTAAACTCTCCCTACTTACCTGTAATATGATTGTCTATGTAGAAAACCTTAAGGAATTTGCAAAAACAGATGCTAGAACCAAGTGGACTTGGAAGGTTGCAGGATAAAACAGCAATTCAAAAAATCAATTGTATTTCCAGAATATAGTAACAAAGCACTGGACAATAAAATGTCATTTAAAGTAACATTTACAAAAGCATTAAATGTATGAAATACTTACAGGTGATTTTCATGAAATGTGTGCAAGCCTGAAAACTATAAAATATTGAGAAAAATTAATGAAGACCTAAATAAATGTGGAGACAAATTATGTTCATGAATCAGAAGATTCAGTATTGCTGACATATCAGTTGAGCCCAAATTAATCTATAGGTTCAATATGACCCCAATAAAAATTTTGGTAGACATTTTTGGATAGAAATTGGCAAACTGATTTTAAAATTTATATGGAAATTTAAATGTGGGGTAGCCAAAATGACTTTAATAAAGAACATCGAGGACTTATACTAGCTGCTTTCAAGACTTACTATAGAGCTACACTCAAGTACAGAGATTTTTATTTTTATATAGGCATTTACAATATTTATATAAACATTATATTTAAATAAGATATTCATTACAATACCTATATAAAAAGAGCTGCAATAATCAAGACAGTGTGGCATTGGCATAAGGATAGACATGTAGATCAATGAGACAGAACTGGTAGTGTAAAAATAGACCCACATTTATTGACAATTGATTTTCATTAGAAGTGCCACGGTGGTATAATGGGAAAAGTGAGTATTTTGAGAAAACGGTGCTAGAACAATTGGACACCACATGGAAAAACAAAACCCCAGGCTGTCACTTGACACCATACACAAAATTAATTCCAAGTGGATCACAGACATATGCATAACAACTAAAGCTATACAATTTCTGAAGAACATAGAAGAGAATATGTGTGACCTTGGCTTAGGCAAATGGTTCCCGATAGGAAGTGAAAACATGAGAGAAAAAGCAATAAATTGGACCCCAACAAAATGGAAAACTTTTGCTTTTAAAAAGATACTGATAGGCCGTGCACAAGACTGGCCTCTGGCGCCCTGGTGGGAGGTTTTTCTATATGAGTGGAGAAGACAGTTGTTTCAAGGAGAGGTGACACAACACTTTTTAGAATGTCTGAGGATGAAGAAACAGTGAAATTACGCCGTCTTGAACCAGCTAACCAGAAACTCATTAAGATAGTAATCCCAAAGATCTAGAGCAGTTAAGAAAGCACCAGATAAACATTGAAAAGTATCAAAGGTGTGGTATCTGGGACAAGTTGCATGAAGAGCATATCAATGCTGGACATACAGTTCAGCAACTCTGCTCTAATATCCGAGAAATGGAGAAGCTTTGTCTGAAGGTCTGGAGGGATGACCTAGGCCTTCTGCAGAGAATGACGGGTCCTGTTAAAAGTGGAGGTGTCCGCAGCAACAGCAGATTTCCTCCAACTCCATCTGGAATCCGTGGAGGAACTTAGAAAACAATTTAGTGACGAAGAAACTTTATCACAGCCTTCTCTGACCAGATCCATGACGGCTGGTGGAACGTTTCATACTGCTGAAGCTGATCCTCAGAGTATGACTCACATGCATTGCCTGAAATTCCTCAAGATCAAAATGCTGCAGAATCCTGGGAAACCTTAGAAGAGGACTTAATTGAACTTAGCCAGCTGGTCACTGATTTCTCTCTCCTAGTGAATTCTCAGCAGGAGATTGACAGCATTGAAGGCCATGTCAACAGAGCTGCTGTGAATGTTGAAGAGGGAACCAAAAACTTGGGGAAGGCTGCAAAATACAAGCTGGCAGCTCTGCTGTGCAGGTGCGCTCATCGGAGGAGTTAGTGGGGGTCCGATTGGCCTCCTTGCAGGCTTCAAAGTGGCAGGAATTGCAACTGCACTTGGTGGTGGGGTGGTGGGCTTCACAAGTGGAAAATTGATACAAAGAAGGAAACAGAAAATGATGGAAAAGCTTGCTTCCTGCTGTCCAGATCTTCCCAGCCAGACGGACAAAAAATGCAGTTAAGAACCAAACTTCAGCATTATTGGTGCCAACTTGTCTATCCTAATAAGGACTTTTGCTGCTGTCGGACACTGTCAGTTTTTGGAACATGTTTACGTTAAGATAGTGGCTGTAGATCCTCAAGTGTGGTTGACCTGTGATAAGTGGATATATTTTGTTGTTTGCCGGGTGTTAATGGAGACGTTACAGGTTGAGGAGCTTGGGCTGAGGGTGTATAATGTTTGTCAAGCAAAGTTTAAAGATTACCAGGGAGCAGATTTTCTGCTGCAAATGTGAAAACTGAACCTGTAACTTTGATAAGGAGATGACGTGTGTGGTCATGTTGGGTTATAGAGGAATGGTTTCTTCCATTTCTTCCATAACCCCGACTTAGATATCCTCAGGCTAGGCATATTATAAATATGCTAATTTATCTTCTATATATAGGAGATTATTTAGGCCTGTTAGCAAAAAAAAGAATGGGAGTTCAGGAACCTTTCTTATCCAATAGGGAAATCAGGATCTAGCGAGGGGCACAGGTGAACTACACGATGGAGTCCATTCGGCGAACCCTATTGCGGTCCGGTCCACCTATATGTTCTGGTGGAGATACTACTGGTATAAGAAAATGGAAAGGGAGACCCAACTTCTCTTTCAAATACGTTCATGTGTGAAACCTTCTTCTTTTCTGAACCCTTCCCTCTGCTTCTCTTTAAATAAAGAATGCAGAATCCGAAGGGTTAGGAAGTCTTATAAGCCGGTCAGCGAGCCTGCTGTCCGCCGGTCTCTGAACACCTCCAGGATCTAGTTCCCGTTGCCTTTCCTCCCTTGTGATTCTGAGACGTTCTTTGAATTCTACCTCGGTGTAATGAGGACTTTTCTCATAATCTGCTTTCTTGTATATCCCACCTCTGTTCATCCTTTCCTACAACCTGTAAGTAAAAAGAAAAAGAAAGAAGGAAAAAGAACAGAAAAAGAAAAGATAAAGAAATCTCCAAATATTTCCAACATTGTTAGAGTTTGAGATAAAAAATAAATGGGGCGGACATACCAGATTATTTCTTGGGGCATCTTCCAATCTCAAGGGCTGGTGTACCTGCCCCACAGGGAATCTCTGGACCCTAAGTCTTTTCATCTGGCCCTTGGGGGAGATAAGAACTAGTTTTCTACCTCACTGGTGTTGCTGCCATCCTCTTCACCAGGCTCGGCAGTCTCCGGTGCTTCCCTTCACTCTTCACAGCTGCCATTTCTTCCCAAGCATGGCATTCTTGTTGCCTTTTCTCACATACAAGATGATGGACAAAGCCTAGTGCCGAGACTCAGTCCTGATGAAGGATCTGTGGTGCTAATCCCAACGCTTGACATTAACAGCAAGTATAGCCCAGCCCAACCAAATGTCTATCCTAAATAGCAAAATGGTTTAAATTTAGGAAAAGGAATTTAAGATGACAGGCAGCCTCATCCTGTATCCCCAACTCATCTGAAATAGGAAGGAACCACCTATTGCCTTATTCTTTGCTCGTTTTTTCTGAGGACAGAGGAATGGGGGCCTGCACCACAGAAGGTGTGAGCTGTCTGCTCAGGAGCCAAACAGATTCATCAGGCAGTTCAGTGACTTATCAGTTCTCTCTTGCTGAGTTTACTCTTAATAACTTTTATTGATCGCTACCTTTTACTTCTGTATCTGAGGAGACCTTTCTCTTTGATACTCTTTTGACTCTCACCAACGAATTGCAATGAGAGAGTACCATTTCTTACTGTCATTAAATAACTGGAAAATAGCAATTATTGTTACCTGCTGACTTGTATCTTTAATATATTACCAGGAAAGGAGTACTTTGAGTAAGTGTCAGATTGTGACCCACAGTTTGATACTGGGTACCTGTAAGGTTGCGTTAATTTTTTAAGTCTACCTTGTTTCTATTTTCTGATTCTTGCTGTCCCTTTAACACAGGGTGTTCAAACCAGAATGAGTATTCAGTTCACCTGGGGCGTTATTTAAAACAAAGTTCCAAAACTTCAGTCCTATGGGTGATTCTAATAATGGCCAATCTGCCCTGTTCAGCTAAAATTATAAATTTAAGATAAAGTTACATCAAGATTCAAGCGTATCATTTAGTTCTGTAATTTCTAGTGTTCTGCTCTTCAGCATGGCCTCATCTTCATCGCTGTATATTATTCCTACTCTGCCAACTCAAAATTGGCTATGTTTTTTTTTTAGCCCACCATTTTAACAGCATTAGGCACTTATTACCACTGTCAGGTTGGTTTTACATCAGGACCTGAAGGAGAGAAGAGGTCTGTAATTGAAGCTTATATTTTGTTTGGGGATCTTGTGTTTACTAAAGCCAGTGGGAGACACCACTGTATGTGTTCATATAGGCCTTTGATTTTTACTACTTATCAAGATTGGAATATCACTCTAGCAGTCTTCATGTTTAGGCAAGTTACAGACCTTTTAAATTTTTTTATAATTTAAAGTTATTTAGAAATTGTATTTAATATCCCCATAATAGAACCTAATAGCCAACTTTTTGTAGAAATTTCTGGAAGTGTTTAATCAACTTGATTATAAATGGTATAAACCTATAAACATTAAAATGTTTTGAAGTATAAAGTAAAAAAAAGAAAGATACTGATAAGAATAAGAAAAAGGAAGTCAAAGCCTGGGAGAAAATACTTATCTTATAAAGAACTTGTATGTAGAACGTATAAAAATCTCTTAAGACTTGATTACGTGAAGACAACCCAATCTTTAAAAACTGGCAAAAATTTGGAAAGATATTTTGCAAAAGAAGATATATGAAAGGCCAATAACTTATTAACTTCTTACGAACTCCTATAGATACTTCACCAATTAAGACACATGAAAGGCTCAACATCTTTAGTCATGAGGGTAATTCAAATAAAAACTGCAGTGAGATACCAGTGCAAACCCACCAGAATGGTCAACATTATTAAGACTGCTGACAACACCAATTTTTGGTGTGGGTGAGAAGCACTAGGAGCTCTCATACACAGCTGTGGGGATACGCAATGGTATAGCCACTCTGGGAAACTGTCAGTTTCTTATAAAGTTAAATATAAACTTATGATACAACCTAGCAATCCCCCACTCCTAAGTACATACCCAGGAGAAATTATGTTCATATGTTCATAAAAGACTTCTACATGAATGTTAATAGCAGCTTTATACCCAAAAGCACCAAATGGAAAAAAATGTAAGGTCCATCATTTTGTAAATGGATAAAGAAATTTTGGTGAATTTTACTCAGCAATATGAACAAATGAATAAAAGCAAAGCATTATGTCAAGTGAAAGAAGCAGACATAAAAGGCTACATAATGTATGACTCTAGGTATAAGAAATTTTATACTAAAACTATAGCAGCAGTGTGGGTAAAATTGTAATATTTCCAGAATATCTCACCTGGCTTTAGTACATCTACATATCAATAGGCATTTAGAGGAGGAAACAAGGATGGCTTTAGTGCATTTGCATATACGGGTGGAGAGAAGTTCTCCATATAAATGGGTAATGACCTGGGCAACACAAGGCTTATCTGTACCTGAGAGGTGAGCAGAGGGCTGGTTTTGCTTCTGCTGGAGCGGGAAAGAGAAGGGCTGGGACTGTGGTCTGTAAGCAATAAACGGATTTTAAACTTCATTTCTCCCTTTGACTGATTTCGGTTTTCAGAGGCATTTTGCCCCGAGATTTCCTCTCCCGGGACTTACACACAGAAAGCAGATGAACAGTTGTGTGAGGCCTTGGGTGGAGGAGCAGATGTGGTGCTCATCTATAAGAGGGGGTTGGAACAGTTCTGTGCCGTGACCATGGTGGTGACTTTTGCCAATGTGCCAGCTGTCTTAACTCACTGAATCACACATTTAAAATTAGTGATTATGCCACATAAATTGTATCTCAATCAAAAAGTGATGCCGGGGTTCGTGTTCGCAGAGTCAAAGAATGAACTTCGCAAACACTCAAGGTAGGAGAGCCAGGGAGAGGCTTTTAGTGAGAGATACAGCGAGAGGACAGAGCTGCTGGCTCGCGCCAGGAGGGGACAAGAGAGCCCGTAGTGGTGCGTTGTCTAGGGGATTTACAGGCAGTTGAGGATTTTGGGGAACATGAAAAAAGGCTTAGGGGTGTGGACTTGTTAAGTGGTCCCTGAATATTTAGAATTAACACAAGGAACTTCCTGCTCTGATTTCTCCCTGGGGTACCGGCGTCTTCGTCTGGGAGCATACCAAACAGGGCTGCCTGCCCAGCTCCCAAGGTGGGTTGAAGCATTGTTTGCTAAAGAGTAAGTTAAGAATCTTACTTCTTAACTTCCTGGGTGTTAAAATGAAATCTTGAAGGTAGAATCCTTCTTGCCTTTTAATATGTTGTTTATGGCTGGGCCTGCATGCTAAATTAGTTGTCCAGTTTGCAAGTCACCTCATCAGATCTGAAGGAGGAAAGACAGCACGTAGGCCTGGGCCTTTTAGCGTGTTTAAGTGAATCTTACACATGATTATAAATGATTAGCATAATAAAAACATGTGCTACTCTTCTTTATCTGGGGAATATTAACTGATCTCACTGAAGAATGACTCTAGAGCTTAATGTTTAACACAGAGTTTTGGTAGGGGGCTTTGCTTGCATGTAGTTACGTTGCTCTGACTGCAAATATCCTGTCTTGCTTTTTCTGGAGGTCCTCACCCAACTCTGACCACATCCACGGTTTGTCTCAAAAGGACACAAAAAGCTGAACATTTACTGGAAAAAAAGGCATGCCCAAGAACGTCCGTGCACACAAAAGAAAATTGACAACAGCTTTATTCACAATATCTCCAAACTAGAAACAAACAAATGCTCGTCATCTGTGTAATGGATAAGTAAATTGTGGCATGTTCACACAGTGGCTTGGTATCCAGCAATGTAAGAGGAGAGACATGGGACAACAAGGAACAGCTTCACCAACGGCAAGTTGAATGAAATCATGTCTCAGAAGGGTGGTGCTTATTTCCAGAGTGGGCTCCCTGAGGCCCCCACGTCTCCTCACTGTGCACCACAGCTTCTCTGGGCGTGCTGAGGAAGGGAGGGATGCTGTGCGTTAGGGGGCGCGGGGACGGAAGGGGCTTCATGGGTGAGCCTGGCTGGAGTTGGGGGAAAGATTTCTGCCAGAAAGCAGTGGAATCAACTTTCAGAATGTGCATGGGCCATTTCAGTTGACGCACCTGGTTACAGTTGTCAGAACTGTACACGGCGGAGACCCTCACTGTGGGAGTGCCTCAGGTCAGGGTCCCTGTGAGCCCAAGACACCCCCAAAAGCTTTGTATGGCGGAGACTACAGACTGCTGCCCTCACTTCCTCAGACAGTCACTGGGGGAAGAGGCGACTGCTGGGAGCCAGGCAGCGAGTGGGGGTGGGGCCTCCCGCCGCCAGAGCAGCGCCCCACCCCCACGCCCACACCCCGGGTCACCGCCTGGGGGTGCCTCTCCACAACACACACCCCAGCAGGCTCTTGCCCTTCTAGGGCTTCCCTCTCCTCTGGGCAAAGTCACACTGGCACCTGCTCAAGGTGATTAACACCTGCTAGTCTTTCCCGAGTTCACAGGCTCTCCTGTCAAGCGGCTGTCCCCTCCCTCCTCCTGCCCCCTCCCCCACCCTCAACCTGAGGTGGGTGCCTTTTCTTCCTGCCGACCTGGCCTGTGGCATCTGGCCCTGTTCTCCCTGTGAGCAGAACCAGACTGGCATTTAGATTCCTGGCACAGGACAGAGCTGCCCGAGGTTGGCACTAACCCCCATTCATTCATTCACACAGCCAGGGCACAGCTAAGTCTTGATGGTGGTGGTGGGGCGGTTAAGTTAGGCATTAACACCTACTCGGAGCTCCCAGTCTGGTGTGGAAGATGGACATTTAGGCCACTGGGAGATCCCATTATGGATCTCTCCCAGATCTCTGCCAGGGGCTGGGGTGCAAAAAGGTGGAGTGCAGGGAGCTAATGGGGGTGGGAGGTGGTGTGTGCAGGGAGGTGGGGAGCCGTGGGGGGCTGTGCACAGAGCCCAGGTTTAAGTCCTTGCCGCACAGGCCACTGACTTCCTCGTGGACAGCCTCTGGGAGGACGGCAGGACCCCTGCCTCACGGCTTGTCGCAAGGACTGAATAAGAAAGCCCACGGTCTGGAGGACAGCAGGAGCCACCGGAGGTTAGCTGCTACTGAGCGAGGGGAAGCCGGGAGCTGAGAAATGAGAAGGCAGGAGCTGGATGAGGTGTGGCAAGGAACATGACAGCTGAGGGGGAACAGCATGTGCAAAGACCTGTGGCAGGAAGGGGTGGGGTGAGTTTAAGGGACAGGGAAGTGGGCAGAGGAAGGAGGGGTCTAGTGAAGGAGGCGGGGTGCTGAAGGCGAGCTGAGAAATACTGACCTTAACCTTCCTGCACGGGCCCTGGGATGGCAGGAGCTGCCCCGCAGCCCTTCCCAGGACGGCCACCCCACGGCCCCGCACTCAGGCCTCCTTCCAGGGCACAGAGGGTGAACCAACAGCCCCTTCCTCCCCCAAAGCCTAATCAGTCTGGCCCCAGGCACCGCACTGGGAATGCAGAAGTGGCTCCATCCTTCTCCACGGAGGTGGCTGCAAACCTTGTCTCCCTGGAAACCTAAATAATCATTGGAAGTCAGCTCCTGGCAACTCCGCTCAGGCGCGTGGGCGCCTGATTATTATACAAGCTGATCTACACACTGTCCTTTCAAAACCTATACACCATAAATGTGGAGAAGGCTCACTATTCCTACTTTTTTGGCAAGTCATCGTGCATGAGGAGCAGGACAGAACGAGGAGGTTCAGCTGATGTTCTAAAATCTGCGCTCGCTGCTAAAAATACAGCGAAATCCGCTCCTTCCCTGAGTCCTTCCCACGCAAATGTCCAAAGAGCCGCACGAGCGCCTTCGCACAGACTCGCTGGGCAGATGGTTTCCGTGAAATGTGGGCGTGGGGCCCTGCGCGCCGGCTGCCTTGAGGATGTGGGTGCGGCCTTCTCCAGACGCCAGGACCCTCTGGGGGCTTGCGCCCCTGCTCACGCGGCACCGGCGGACACCGCACCCAGGGCACGAAGCCGCGAGCCCTGGGAGACGCCTCCAGGGGCCAGAACTCGCTAAGCGGGTGTCAGGAATGGAGGCGTCTTCTCAGAGACCCCGGCCTGTCCCGCGCCTCCTCCCCGCGCGCCCCCTCGCCGCAGCCACGCCCGCCTCTTCGGGATCCGGCTCAAAGTTACTTAACGCTGCAATTAGCCGGCTGGGTGAGTCACCGGCTCCCGGGCCTCATTTCTGCAGCGGCGGAGGCCGAGTGGAAGGAGCCGGGGACGCAGGACCGCCGCCAGGCGCGGTGGGACCTCCGAGCGCCTTCTAGAGCTCCCCCCCCAGGTCTCCTTCGGGGAGAGGCCAGGGAGGCCTGGGGGAGGCCCTCGTCCCACCCACACCCTCTCTGGCGGAAATTCCTGCGTGGTCTCGGAGAAGGCCGTTTTAGACCAAAACCCAAACGAGACTCATCCAAGGCTTGGCCTCCAGCTTGGCAGCACCTCTACTCCCCTCCCCCACCAGCACGATCTCGAGCAGCTGCTCTGGAGGGCCCCGGGGCCCGAACCCCCCAGCCAACACCCAGAGTCAGACTCTCGCCCCCATCCCTGAGCACCCGGGCGCCCCCATCCCGACCTCCTTCCCGCCTGGGCTCTCCCTCGCCGTTCCTCTTCCCCTTAGGCTCCCTCCTTCGCCTTCTCCCGCACCCGGGCTCCCCCGCCGTGCCCCTCCGCCCCGCGTACCCGGGACCCCCTCAAACCTCCCCGCACCCGGGCTCCCCCCGCACCCCGCCGGTCCCTGCACGCCTACCCCCTCTTCCCTTTCACCCACCCTGTGTCCTAGACCAACTTCCTCAGGCTTGCTCGCCGCGGGCAGGCGGGTGGGCGTGAGTGCGGCCAGGTCTTGACGCCGGGGAATCGCAGACGTAGAGGCACGAGAGGAGGGAGGTGCTGGGGGAGGGGGGGCCTCGGGGTCTAGGGGAGAGAGCCCTGGGGTCGGGGGCGGCGCTCCCCACGCCTCCGGGAGCGCGGACCGGGGGCAGAGGGCGGAGGAGCGCGGCGGAGGGGCCCCGCCCGGTGCGGAGGCTGCGGAGGGGCGTCCTAGGGGCTGCGGAGGCCGGGGGAGGGGGGGGAGGGCGGCGCCAGGGCCGGGCGCGCGGGGCTGCGGACGGGTGTAGGGAGCCGAGCGTCCGGGGAGGGGCGCCGCGGGCTGGGGAGGGGGCGCGCGCCCTGCGGTTCTCGGCGCCGCATCGGTTCCCGGCGCGGGGCTGCTGCTGCGGCGGCGGCGGCGGCGGCGGCGGGAGGCGGAGGATGCGGGCTCCGGCAGCGGCGGCGCGGGATCGGGAGGACGCGGGAGGATGAGGAGGAGGCCGGCGGTCCGGCCGCGCGGCGCCGGGAGGAGGCGCAGGCGGCGGGGGCGGCGGCGGGCGGCGGCGGGCGCGCGGGGTGCGGGCCGGCTCGGGCGCGGAGG